>NC_066582.1:204648358-205316483 GCF_024323335.1 Lathyrus oleraceus
TACAACCCTGCTTTGGCTCGTCGTCAGCTTGGGTTCCCCTTGAGAGATAAACCTAATAACACTTTGTTAGAAGGTATTTTCTATCAAGAGGGTAAAGATCCCCAACATTTGAAGCAGAAGATTGTGCATGCTTGGCATAATGTGCATAGGAAAGGAAGATTCGAGCTTGGTCTGCGCAATTGTGTAGCTTTGGAAGCTTACACTCTTTGGGTGAAGAAGGGAGCTTTGGAGTTAAAGATGCCTTATCCCTGTGAAATACCTATGTCTATGGTTGTGGTTGAGCCATTAACTCTCCCTAACCAAGATGTAGAGGAGTTGGAAGACGCCCTCGTCAAGATGAAGCAAGAGAAGGACATGTGGGAAGAGCGTTTCCGTGCTTTGAGCAAGAAGCATGAAGAGTTTCAGTTGGAGTCTAAGGATAAAGATGCACTTATTGAGCTGCTTGAAGACTGAGTGACGAAGAGGCAGAGAGAGCCAGAGGTTTCATCTTCTAGCATGCCTCAGCCTTCCGTTGCTTGGAAGAAGATTATTGACTAGCTTGTCCTCGAGAAGACTCAGATGAAGGCTTCTTTTGAGACCGAGATCCATCGCATTCGAAGGAAGTACGCACCTTCAGCCAGATCATCTGACATCGTTGTTAGGGATCCTTAGGATGACTAGTCTCCTTTTCTATTGTGTTTTTCATTTGGTTTCTGAAATTGTACTCAGTGTAATCCTTCCAATTATATAAATGAAAAGATATTTTTGGTCATATAAAAATTATTCCAATTGTTGATATATATGTTTGCAAATGATATAGTAAGTTCCTTGAAATCAAAAAATAAATAATCAACCATTGCATTTCATGCATCATTTGCATAAGCAGGTTTCTCTTTCGCCAGATGTCTCATTGGTGTTTCTTCTATGCTTTAGCCAAGCTGACTCACCAATACAACACCCGCGCTAATCATCTCAGAATATGGAGCATCTAGAGCAAGAGAACAGAGAGCTGAAGGACGAGATCGCCCGCCTGATTGCCATGATGGAGTCAGTTCTTGCTGCTCAGAGTCAATCTTCTTTAATGCCTACAACTCCTCCTGCAAGGACAGTTATTTCAGAGGTGGCTACCTCTACCATGCCTACTACTACCGCTCATTTTGCGCCCACTATGCCATCCGGATTCCCGTGGGGAATGTCGTCCAACTTTATGCCTGAAGGCTTTCCGCCTACTTTTTCTTCCATGTCGGTATCTAGCCCGGTCATGTCCGTGCCACCTCCCGTTGTGCACACCTTACCTCATGTAGAGGACACCATTTATCACTCCGAGCCGTCTGAGGGTCCGGATGTCTACGAGAAAATGGATGAAATGAAGGATCAGTTTCTTGAGCTGCGCAAGGAATTGAAGACGCTAAGGGGTAAGGATTTGTTTGGAAAGAATGCTGTTGAATTATGTTTAGTTCCCAACGTCAAGATCCCGGTGAAGTTCAAAGTGCCTGACTTTGAAAAACATAAGGGGAATACTTGTCCGCTCAGTCATCTAGTGATGTATGCTCGCAAGATGTCTACTCAGACCGATAATGATCAGCTGTTGATCCATTATTTCTAGGACAGTTTAACCGGTACTGCACTCCGTTGGTATATGGGGTTGGATAGTGCAAGCATTCACACTTTCAATGACTTGGGAGAGGCTTTTGTCAAGCAGTATAAGTACAACGTGGACATGGCGCCTGATAGAGACCAGTTGAGGTCTATGTCTCAGAAAGATAAGGAGACATTTAAAGAGTATGCGCAGAGATGGAGGGAATTGGCTGCCCAGATCACTCCCCCTTTGGAGGAAAAAAAGATGACAAAGATCTTTCTAAAGACCCTGAGTTCATTTTATTATGAACAAATGATTACTAATGCCCCCAGCGACTTTACCGAGATTGTAAACATGGGGATGAGGCTTGAGGAAGGAGTCTGAGAAGGACGTTTGTCGAAAGATGAGGCATCGACAAGTAAGAGGTGTGGCAGCAGTTTCAGCAAGAAGAAGGACAATGAAGCGAATGCAATAAGCAGTGGGAGGCAGAGGAGGCCTCCGATCAGAAGAAATCAAACATCCCATCAACATGACCATCAAGTATCTTCTGTTATTCCGGTATTTTCTAATAAACAATCAACACCAGTTCAACAACCATAACGTCAATAACAACAACCGCAACAACGAACAAACACCTACAACAACAACAACACTACCAATAATCATCATCAAAACTTTGAGAGGAAGAAGGTCTCTTTCGACCCTATTCCTATGTCTTATGCAAAATTGTATCCATCCTTGGTTCTTAAGAACCTGATCCAACCGAGAAACCCGCCGCAGATTCCAGAACCACTTCCTTTGTGGTACAAGCCTGAGCTCCATTGTGCTTTTCATCAAGGAGCACCCGAACATGATATCGAGAATTATTATCCGCTCAAGTATGAGGTTCAAAAGCTGATGAAGAGTGGAATGGTGTCCTTCGAGGACCATGTGCCGAATGTGAAAGCAAATCCATTTCCCGGTCATGGGAACTCTTCTGTGAATATGGTGGATGGTTATCCTGGCGAGTTTAAAGTTTTTGATGTGCATTTTTTCAGGAGGTCCTTGGTGCAGCTGCATAAGGATGTTTGTTTAGTAAGTGATTGTGAGCATGATCGTGATGTTTGTGATGTTTGTAGTGTTAACCCGAGGGGTTGTGAAGTTGTGAAAAGGGACATCCAGCGACTGATGGATGAAGGCATGATTCAAATTGTTCAATCCTATCATGTAGATGACAATGTAAATGTCATAGTACCCATTTTCAAGCAGCCAGAGAGACTGGTAATCCAGTACGGCAGCAACAACAGTAACAATGTTAGCAATAAATCAGTATCGTCGTTGGTAATACGGTTAGCGGGCCCAGTCCCGTATTCATCTGATAAAGTTGTTCCGTACCAGTATAATGCTACAATGATAGAGGTTGGTCAAGAGGTTCCGTTGCCTACGACTAGCTCTGTGGTGAGCATTACTGATGTTACCAAGGTGACCCGCAGTGGTCGTGTGTTTGGGCCAGTGTTCCCAAAGGATAAAGAAGAATTAGTTTTGAGTAAGAAGGTGGAAGTGCCTGTTGAAGATACGATTGGTGTTTCAAAGGGTAAGTCTGGTGAATCCAGCAATTTGAAAGCTAACGATGATGATGAGGTAGTTCAGTTAATCAAAAGAAGCGAGTTCAATGCGGTGGAGCAACTGCTCCAAACCCCCTCAAAAATCTCAGTGTTGTCTCTGCTCATGAATTTTGAAGCGCACAGAGAAGCACTACAGAGAGTTCTGGAACAAGCTTTTGTAGAACATGATGTTACAGTAGACCAATTCAATCATATCGTGGCTAACATCACTTCTTCCAATAATCTTAGCTTCTGTAATGAAGAACTCCCTGAGGAGGGCAGAAATCATAACTTGGCTTTGCACATTTCTATGAATTGCAAAGAGGATGCTTTGTCAAATGTGCTTATTGACACCGGGTCATCGCTGAATGTGCTTCCGAAGTCAACTTTGTCAAAGCTATCATATCAAGGAGCGCATATGAGGTACAATGGTGTAATCGTCAATGCCTTTGACGGTTGGCGCAAGACAGTTATTGGTGAAGTGGACCTTCTAGTTAAGATAGGTCTGAGTGATTTTCAAATTACTTTTCAAGTAATGGATATCCACCCGGCCTACAGTTGCTTGTTGGGAAGGCCATAGATTCATGAGGCAGGAGTTGTTACCTCCACATTGCACCAAAAACTCAAATTTGTGAAAAATGGCAAGCTTGTGATTGTTGGAGGGGAGAAGGCGATGTTGGTTAGCCATTTGTCATCTTTCTCTTACTTGGAAGCTGAGGATGAGGTTGGAACTCCGTTCCAGACCTTATCTATTACTGCTGAAAAGAGAGTTGGGGCACCTATGTCCTCATTGAAAGATGCTAAGAAGATTGTGGAAGAAGGCAATGTTGATCAGTGGGGACGCATGGTAGAGGTCTCTGAAAATAAAGACAGAACCGGTTTGGGGTTCCAGAAAGGTTCATCGACCGCAAGGACTGAAGATATGCAACTTAGCTTCCGTAGCGGAGGGTTCATTCATGGAAATGAACAACACTTAGTTGTTGTGCTAGTGGATGACGAAGAAGAAGACTGCACCAATTTTGTGACGCGTGGAAAAGCTTGCAACAATTGGACTGTTGTTGATATTCCTGTTATTTTGCATCAATCTAAGTAGTTACTTTTATATGTTTTAAAATCCTTCTCCTATGCCTAAGGGAGAAGTGAACATTGTTTGGGCATTTTCAAATTGATCATTAATAAAATTAATTCTATTCATCCACATCTATGATGTCTTGTTTTTACTTTTTGTTTTATTATGAAAATGGTAATCACAAAAAACATAAATAAACAATATAATTGTCCATCTGCATAATATTTGGTCACAAACTCACTTCTCTAAAATCAAAATATCAAATCATTATGTAGGTTGGTTCCTAACCCCATTGGATACAATGATCCCTCTCCTTCTCCAAATTTTGAATTCCCTATGTTTGAGGCCAAGAAGGAAAGTGATGTAGAAGTGAGTGATGAATTATTTCGTCTCCTTGAGCAAGATGAGAAGACCATTTAGCCGTTCGAAGAGCAAATTGAGCTTGTCAACTTGGGTTCCGAGGATGATGTGAAGGAAGTCAAGATTGGGTCTCGCATGTATCCAGATGTCAAGAAGGGGTTGATTGATCTTCTTCGAGAGTATTCAAATGTGTTTGCTTGGTCCTATCAAGACATGCTTGGTTTGGATTCTGAGATTGTGGAGCATAGATTGTCGTTGAAGCCAGAATGCCCGCCAGTCAATCAGAAGTTGAGAAGAACGCATCCTGATATGGCTGTGAAGATCAAAGAGGAAGTGCAGAAGCAGATTGACGCCGGTTTCCTTGTGACCGCTGAGTATCCGCAATGGGTGGCCATTATTGTGCCTGTGCCGAAGAAAGATGGAAAACTCTGCATGTGTGTCGATTATAGAGATTTGAATAAAGCCAGTCCAAAAGATGATTTCCCTTTGCCACACATTGATATGTTGGTAGACAATACTGCTAGATTTAAAGTCTTTTCGTTTATGGATGGATTTTCCGGATATAATCAGATCAAAATGGCACCAAAAGATATGGAGAAGACCCTATTTATTACACCTTGGGGAACATTCTATTATAGAGTGATGCGTTTCGGTCTAAAGAATGCTGATGCAACTTACCAAAGAGCAATGACTACTCTTTTTCATGATATGATCCATAAAGAGATTGAAGTATATGTCGATGACATCATTGCTAAATCAATTGATGAAGAGGAACATGTTGAGCATTTGTTGAAGTTATTCCAGCATTTGAGGAAATATAAACTCCGCTTGAATCCCAACAAGTGTACTTTTGGTGTTCATTCTGGTAAGTTGTTGGGCTTTATTATCGGCGAGAAGGGTATTGAAGTTGATCCTGCCAAGGTCAAAGCAATACAAGAGATGCCTGCGCCCAAAACTGAGAAGCAACTAAGAGGTTTTCTCGCTTGTTTGAATTATATTTCCAGATTCATTTCCCACATGATTGCCACATGTGCGCCTATATTCAAGCTTCTTCGGAAAGATCAGTCTTGTGATTGGACCGAAGACTTCCAGAAAGCTTTTGACAGTACCAAAGAATATCTGCTTGAGCCTCCGCTTTTGTCTCTGCCTTTTGAAGGAAGACCTTTGATCATGTATTTGATTGTGCTTGAAGATAGTATGGGTTGTGTCCTTGGTCAGCAAGATGAGACTGGAAAGAAAGAATTTGCAATCTACTACCTCAGTAAGAAGTTCACCGACTGTGAGACTCGGTACTATGCTTGAGAAAACTTGTTGCGCATTGGCTTGGGTTGCTAAGCGCCTGCCTCAGTATATGTTGAATCATACCACTTGGTTGATATCCAAAATGGATCTGATCAAGTATATATTTGAGAATCCTGCTTTAACTGGGAGGATTTCCCGTTGGCAGATGTTGTTATCAGAGTATGATATCGAATACCGATCTTAGAAAGCGATCAAAGGTAGTATCTTGGCTGACCATTTGGCTCACCAACCAATTGAAGATTACCAGTCAGTATAGTATGAATTTCCTGATGAAGAGATTTTGTACTTGAAAATGAAAGATTGTGATGAACCATTGCTTGAAGAAGGGCTAGAACCTAGTTCCCGTTGGTGCATGGTATTTGATGGAGCTATTAATCAATATGGAAATGGCATTGGGGAAGTGATCATTACTCCTCAAGGCACACATCTACCATTTACAACTAGATTTACTTTCAAGTGTACAAACAATATGGAAGAATATGAAGCTTGTATTATGGGGCTTGAAGAGGCCATGAATCTCAGAATCAAGTATTTTGATGTCTTTGGAGACTCAGCTTTGGTTATGAATCAGATCAAAGGTGAATGGGAGATGAATCAACCCAGTTTGATACCCTATAGAGATTATGCGAGGAGGATTTCAACTTTCTTTACAAAGGTTGAGTTTCATCATATCCCTCGAGATGAAAACCGGATGGCAGATGCTCTTGCAACGTTGGCATTAATGATTGTAGCGAAGTATTGGAATGAAGTTCCCAATTTTTCTGTGATACGTCTTGATAGGCCAGCTCATGTGTTTGTTGTTGAAGAGATCAAATACGAGAAGCCGTGGTATTACGACATCAAATGTTTACTCCAAAGTCGGATTTACCCGCCTGGGGCATTTGTGAAAGATAAGAAGACTTTAAGAAGATTAGGCGACAATTTCTACTTGAATGATGATATACTGTACAAGAGAAGCTTCGACATGGTTTTGCTCAGATGCGTGGATAGAGCCGAAGCAGACTTGTTGATGACTGAAGTGCATGATGGTTCCTTTGGTACTCATTCCAATGGACATGCAATGGGGAAGAAGATGTTGCGAGCAAGTTACTATTGGCTGACAATGGAGTCTGACTGTTGCAAGTTTGTGAAGAAGTGCCACAAGTGCCAAATGTATGCTGATAAGATTCATGTTCCTCTGACACTTTTGAATGTTATCCCTTCCCCATGGCCCTTCTCCATGTGGGGAATTGATATGATTGGGATGATTGAGCCCAAAGCTTCGAATGGACATCGTTTCATTTTGGTGGCAATTGACTATTTCATAAAATGGGTTGAAGCAACATCATAAGCAAATGTAATCAAGTAAGTTGTTGTAAGGTTTATCGAGAATCAGATTATATGTCGTTATGGTGTGCCGAGCAAGATCATTACTATGGATCGAACTTGAATAACAATATGGTGGAAGCTCTTTGTAAAGACTTCAAGATTGCACATCATAATTCTTCTCCCTATAGACCCAAGATGAATGGGGTTGTTGACGCTGCGAATAAGAACATTAAGAAGATTATTCAGAAGATGGTTGTAACATACAAGGATTGGCATGAGATGCTCCCATTTGCTTTGCATGGGTGCCGTACATCCGTTCACACTTAAACAAGGGCAACCCCTTTCTCACTTGTGTATGGTATGGAAGCAGTACTCCCCGTAGAGGTTGAGATTCCTTCATTGTACGTGCTCATGGAAGCCAAGTTGACTGAGGCTGAATGGTGTCAGACCAAGTTTGATCAGCTGAATTTGATTGAAGAGAAGAGATTGACTGCCATATGTCATGGTCAGTTATATCAGCAGAGAATGAAGAAAGCTTTTGATAAGAAGGTCAGACCTCGTGCGTTCAGAGAAGGTGACCTTGTGCTCAAGAAGATCCTGTCTTTCAAACCAGATTCTAGGGGAAAATGAACTCCCAATTATGAAGGCCCGTATGTTGTTAAGAGAGCCTTTTCAGGTGGTGCTCTAATTCTGACAACTATGGATGGTGAAGAGTTCACTCGTCTTGTGAACGCAGATGCAGTCAAGAAATACTTCGCCTAAAAAAAGAAGAAGAAAAGAACAGCTCACTAAGTTGAAAACCCGAAAGGGCGACTTAGGCAAAAATGAGTGTCTCGGTGGATTGAAACCCGAAAGGGAGATCCAGGAAAAAGTTAGAGACATAAAAAAACAAAAAAAAAATCCCGATAAGTTGAGTACCCCACCTTGGGGAAACTTATGCAAAAATTAGGGATTATGGCAAGTAACTGCAGTCTGCTGATCGTCCAGTTTTGGAGAGACTTTGTTGAGCACAAGGGTTGACGTCGATTCATCATCCCAACAGCGGTCAAGAGCACAGTGAATATCAAAAGTTGGTAGAAGGATTAAGGATCATTTGTATTCAATGTAGCCCTTTTCCATGTAAATTACCATTTTCAACTTTGTAAAAATCTATGGATTCTTGTCATTTACAGACTACCATCCCATTAAATGAAGTTGAGCTTTTGTCCAAGTTGTTTCTACTCTTATTTACTTCAGCCAATAGTTTAAATTTTATTATGATCATTTTGAAAATTTAAATTTTTTAATCAAAATCTTTTTCTTAAAACATATAAAAACCAGAAATTTTCAAAGCAATTAAAAGGAAGTATCAACAGCACTTCAAGAGCAGCAAGTCCTTAAGTGCTAAGCATCAGAGGTTCCCCAAGCAGTTAACCCTTTGGATATCCCTAGTTGTTAGTGTTGATCAGGTTCCCCTGCAAAGTGTTTGTTCCCTAGCAGAGTTCCGATTCTTTTTCCCAGCTAAGGTGATTGATTCAGTACCTTGCGGCGTGTTATTTCCCGGCAGTGTTTCTGCATTCCCCAACAGGGTTGATCTTCAGCAAAGTAAGATTTTTTCCCCAGTAGACCGCATTGGTTTCCCTACCAGTCGCCATCCGACTCGCTCCCAGTCAGAGCTCCCTCCTGCGTTCTGAGCAGCTATTTGTGTTTATCTTCTGCGTGGTTATCTCCCATTTGATATGGTATTGACCTAAAATTCCTTGCAAGCTCGATAACTTCGCCTCTCCTCAGCAGATCTCCTCCCTCGGCTAGATTTGGGCCTTTGGGTTGTTGATTTCTCTGTTCTCCAGCAGTTGTCTCCCTCTCTTTCTGGATTGACCAAGGATTGTACCGATGATTCAATTTCTTTGCAACACCTTTGTATCCTTTATGATCGTTTTGTCAGCATAATCATCATATATACATATACATATACATTCATATAAGTTCATAATTGCATATTTGCATATTTGATTAACTTGTTGATTTGAGATTCTCATTCTCTGTATGGCGGTACTTTATCCCCATACAAATTTTGGTGTTTGTCCTCCCTCAATTGTAGAGCGTCAACCCCTTAGGCAGAGAGACTTTAACCTTTCTCCTCTTCCCCACTGAGTTGTTCCTCGTGGATGATTATTATTTCAGTTTCCTTTCTAGTTGTTTATCTAGATGGAATCATTCCCCTTGAGTTATATCCTCATTGGGTTGAATCCTGATTGACTGTTTCTGTCTAGCTTTTACCTAGATAGATGCTTCAAGTCTCCTAAGAGTTTATTACCCAGTAACTGGTAATATTCTTCTTAGTTTGCAGTTTGTTACTTCTTGCCCAATACCCAGCAAAAGTACCTCTGTTTTTCTCCTCAGTAGAGTCCCTAGTGGATCTATTCCCTAGAAAGTATATCCTTGATATTTTCATCCTAACTAGCGACTGATATCTTTCTCTCCCCTGCCTGAGTTTATCCTTGATATGTTCATCCTAACCGATGACGGATATTCTCACCTTTGGTATTTCACCAAGTAAAAAGGTAGTTGTAATCCTTATTCTTGTTCCCCAGAGAGTTAATCCTTGATATGT
This sequence comes from Lathyrus oleraceus, assembly GCF_024323335.1. Lineage (NCBI taxonomy): Eukaryota > Viridiplantae > Streptophyta > Magnoliopsida > Fabales > Fabaceae > Lathyrus > Lathyrus oleraceus. The sequence goes on from NC_066582.1 coordinate 204,658,132, forward strand.
TCATCCTAATCGATGACGGGTTTCCTTCTCTTTGCGGTCTTCTTCCTAGTAACTGGTAGTTGTAAATCCTGCTTTTGTCCCCTTCGCAGAGTTAATCCTTGATATGTTCATCCTAATCGGTGACGAATTTTCTCTTTGATGGTATTCTATCCAATAACTGATAGATGTAATTCCTATTTTCTCCCCTCTCAGAGTCTATCCTTGATATGTTCATCTTAACCGGTGACGGATTTTCTCTTTGATGGTCTTCTATCCAGCATTCGATAGATGTAATTCCTACTTTTTGATCAGTTGGTTTATCCTTGATATGTTTATCTTAACCGATGACGGGTATCCTCCTTGACATTTCCCAGGAAATTCTATCCTTGATATGTTCATCTTAACCGATGATGGATTTTCTTCCCTGTTGAGTTTATCCTTGATATGTTCATCCTAACCGGTGACGGATATTCTCATCTTTAATCTTCTACCAAGTAACTAGTAGTTGTAAATCCTATTTTCTGCAGTTTTCCCCAGCAAGGTTTTTCTTACCCAGTAACTGGTAATGAATACTCCCTCCTATTGGTTCTCAGCGAGTCATCCTTGATATATTCATCCTAACCGATGACGGATGTTCTCTCTCACAGATCTTTATTATCTCCTCACCCAGTAACAGGTAGTAGATAATATATTTCTGCTCCTCCTGTGTTGAAGTTTATTTCTTCCCCAATCGAGTTGAGTGCGCATTTCCTTACGAAAATCGCTTTTCCTGCATGATTCAAGTACTTCAATTTTATCCTGGCTTACTCGTATCCCCTGCAGATGTTGTTGTTTCCCCGACTGAGTCTTTCCATGTTTGTATGGAATTCATCGAGTCCCCTAGTAGTTTTAAGTCGTAGCCTAGCCTACGTATAACTCCTTTATCCCTCAGAGTCTCTGTCTCCCCAGTGAGTTTTCCTTACGGAATATATTATACTCCTATGGACTTTCGGTCTCTCTGATTTCTTTTCCTTTGTGGCAATATTTCCCCACAAAGCATTAACTTTTGCATTCATACCATATGCATCATGAGGTCTCTTAGGGACCAAAATTTATTTCTATATGTTGTTATTTAAGCCCATTCTACTAAGTCAACATGAAGATTTTAACCTTCACCTCCTCAGTTAGAATGTCCTTAAATAGGGGCAGCTGTAAGACCCCAATTTTGACCCTAAGATCCCTCATGCAATTTTATCATAAGCATTAGCGTTGGGATCATACCTTGGCATCCTCCTTACCCCTCTTTCATTGGGTTTGTTTTGGGTGAGATCACCAAGCAATTTTTGATTGTATCATACTTGTATATTACTATTTTTACTAACCAAAATACCAAAAATATGTCTTTGCATTTGCCTAACTCTTTTGTAGGTAGGGCATGATCTACATTGATTCATCAAGTTCATATCTAGGGTGTGAGACCCTCATGACAAAGATCACAACCATGAATTGATCCAAGAATGGTTATGAGCATCATATATGAGTTCCATTGATTCCTACATGTTATATTGATCAATTTTTCTTCAAGAGTTTGAGGGTGATTTGCCTTGGAAACCCTAGTTTGATTGGGTATCTTGAGTAACTTCTCCAACAAGCTATCTCACCAATTGATCAAATTTCTCAAGGAGCGCTTCAAAATTCATCATATTATGCATATATGATCTACCATGAGTCTAGAAAGTCCAAAGAATTGAAGGTTAGCAAGTTGGTTGATGGTGGTTGGCCAGATGAATTCATCTGATCAAAACTGGGTCTCCCTAGACCCTATCTCCTACACTTTTCACCATGTTAAAGTTATTCCAAGAGCAAAGTTACTATAAATGACATTCCAAACAACTTTCATGTTGATACCTAGAGCTAGTTTTTCTTGGAAAATCATTTTCTATGTTGAAACATTATAGGTCATTTTGTCTAAACCCTAATTTGAAAGTTAACTTCCCAAGGCCATAACTTTCTCAATTTTTATGAGATGAAATATTTCCAAGTTGCACAACCAAATTAAAGGTGTATACTTCAACGTTTATGTTTGGAGTGAGAGAAAATTCAACTTTTATAAGCATATGATATGAGGTTACATTATAGGTCATTTTTGACCTATACCATTGAGCAAGTGATTTTTCCAAACTTCAAAAATGCATAACTCTATCATTCTAAATGCAAATAACATGGAATTTGTGACCATTTTGAAGGTCTTTGAAAGATATACAACTTTGATAAAGACACGTTTCTCATTTGAAGCTCAAATAAAAAGTTAAGCAAGATGGAATATTGAGATATATGGCTTGACACTTAGAAAAAATTTCAACATGTTGAAATTTCCAAACTTCCACCTTAAAATTCTCCATGATCCAAGCTCCAAATAGAAAAGTGTTGAACATGAAATTTGTTCCTCTTGATCTAACCTTTCTAAAAAGTCCAATTTCATCCATTTTGGACAAGATTTGCTAGGGCTGCGCATGGCTGGAACATTGCATCATCATTTGGCAAAGATCAAACTTCAAGCTTCCATGTACATTTGCCTTGCATTCCAAGTTAATTTCAGACTTACTCACACTCAATTATGGATCAAATGGAATAATCTCATGGGCCTGTACACGCCCATGCACACATGCATCACTCATTGCCAATTTTGGAAACTCATTTGGAAGGTGCAAATATCACATGATCCAGCTATAAATAGAGCTCCATATACTCAGAATTGGGAACCCCTTCGCGCCAACTTTGATCCCAAACACCAAACCCTTCCATTTGAGAGGATAATCCTGAGAATTTCCTTTGGAAATTGTGTTGAAATATCACTGTTTTGAGATTCAAAACTCCAGGGATCTAAGACCTTTTGTGCATTCTAATCTACTTCTGCAAGCATACTAAGCAAAATCAAGCACGAACCAAAGCAAGAACAAGTGAATCCAGACCTGCATTGAAGGTATTTTCCAGAAAATTTCATCTCTTTGATTCTCTCTCAATTCCACTCAATTCTCTTGGGTCTTTGGTTGTTTGAAGTCCTACCAATGTAGGCATGAAGATTGAGTTGCTTAGAGGTCAAATCGAAGCAACTCGGTTGACCTACCTCAAAATTCAACTCCTCATATCTTTCTATATATGTGGAGTTAGTTAAAATTGAGGTCAGATTCGTGCTCTACGCCATTTTTTCTTTCAGATCATGTCCTCCTTTTTCATTTATGATGTGGTGATGAATGGACCAGTCCGGCCAAGGTCGCCTGAGAAGACGACCGACGTTTTGCTCTGGCAATGATGTGGCACGGTCCAGAGCCATTAGATGGATTCAAAATGTTTTAATCATGAGCATACATATTGATTACCAAGCATGTGGATGTTTGACTCAGGCACATCATGGAACGCGCGCGCTCAACCACTTGATCTGCCACCTCAATTAATGAGGCAGATCAAGTGGTCCACATTTTTTTGATTTTTTGATTTTAATTTTTATTCCTTGGATTTTCATTAATTCATATTAATTTTAATATTGATCCAAAAAATATGAGAGTTTCACCAAATAATTTCAAATAATTTCCTCTTTCATATTAGTAATTAAAATTATTTTTTGGATTATTATTAATATTTTTCAAGATTTTATTGATTTTTCATTTGTTTTTAATTGTTTAAAAATACTTTTAAGTCTTTAAAAATTCTGAAATTTTTTCTCGAAGGTCCTTTGACCTTGTTTGACCTATGATAAATCTCAAGGCCATTTATTTGGTGTTTTGATGAGGTTTTAGGAATTTGACAAACCATATTTAATTTAAATGCCTTATTTTAGTATTTTTAATCTGAATAAATGCCAAATGATTTTGTTGGCCAATTGTGGTGACTTGTTTGTGTTTGACTCTTGTTGTTGGGCCTTGGCCAAGGTTGATTTGACTTTGTCAATTTAATATCATTGGATTTAGGGGATTGATGGAATGTACATTCCATCTCCCAAAATGAATGGATGATATTAATTTGGTAAAAGTCTTCCTTTGACCAATTGAGTTTTGATCCATTCCCTTCCCCCTTCATCTCATTCCCCTTCTTTATGCATTCATCTCATTTGGCCTATGATATCTCAAAGTCCTAAGGCTAGTTGATTGAAAAATTAACATGAGCATGGATGAGATTAGGCCACCTCTTTTGCATATTCTTTTAGTGTGTGGTATGTTTCATGAGCATAGTCCATTATACTATGTCTCTAACATGCATTAACACCAAAATTCTATTGCCCGACCTCAAATAGTTGTGACTTCTACATAAGTCCAATTATGATTGCTTAACATAGCGCTAGATTTGTCACATAAAAGGCATAGCATTCTAGTTAGTGAGATTGTAAGTTTCCCCTCTTTCATGGTATTGTGTGGAAACTTGGCCTTTTTTCCTTCCTTTGGAAGATGTCTTGGCTCAAGGATCCATGCTTGTGATAAGTGGGTTGAGTGTTCTCCAAAGAATGTCTTAAAATGAAAAGCAAAAGCAAAACAATACTAACTTCTAACCCATTAACAACTAACTTTTAATTTCAAGCCATTTACTTTAATGTCATTTAATTCTAGCCTTTATTCATTTGCCATTGTTCATACTATTCTAATTGTTTATGTTAATGCAATTTTCACTTTGTCCACTTGGACCATATTGTGTGATATTTCTTGTTTGTATTTACTTTGCTTGTTTGTGTGGTCTTTGACCATTAATGTACATAATAACAACAAAAAACCCTTAAAAAATTTGTGTGGAATGTTGGTTTTATCTTGGACAAATGGACTTAGAACTTAGGCAACATTCCTATGCTAAAGGACTTGGCCAATGCCAACTTATTGAGAAATCAAGTGCTTGCAATTTGGAACTTCATTTGATACATCATTCAAGAACCTTCTGAGTTCATCTGCAACATGATCATTGTGTAGTTGTTATTTTGAACCCGTGACTTATGGAATTCATCTGCTACATTTGCTAATTTTGAGGAAGATCATGGAATGGCTAAATCTTGGATGTGTCTATCTTTATTTGATGCATTTTCTCTTCAAGATAATATAATTGTGCATTTGTGTGTTGCCTGATCCTAAATGTCCATGGGAATTCTGGGTTTCTATTGACATTCTTGTCTATTGGATTACTACCCTTTTGGTCAGATCTTTTCAACTCTTAACTTTTAATTTTGTGCATAGGATTAGTCTCTTCATCTTCGCCCCATTTCTTTAATTTTAAAATCTCTCCCTCCCTTTTCAAAATCTTCTTTGATTGAACTTGTTTTGTTCTAAACTTTGACCATTTTGCAAAAAGGTAGAAACTTTGGCCTTATGCCATTGCATTTTCAAACTTCTTTTCTTAAATCAAACTTGTAAATAAACTTGACTATACTTGACTTAAACTTTAAAAAAATCCAAAAAGAACTAACTCATTCAAACCATTTTTTTTGCCTTTGTGCCTTTCAAACTTATTTTTGTTAAAAGCAATGCATCCACTTTGAAATTTGTATCACGAACCACGAGGTTTTGATCCCTCATTTTTATGTTGGTACGTAGGCACAAGTCAGAAGGACTTGTCAAACAAAAAAATATAATTAATGAATTCTTTTCTCATCCCCCCATTCTATTTGTTTGTAAACATCATTTTTGTACCAAATACATATGCGCACAAAAAGGGCTCCCTTGGAGTACCTATGACACTTTCGGTGCTAACACCTTCCCTCTGTGTAACCAACCCCCTTACCTGTAATCTCTGACATTTTATTAGTTTTGATTTGAAACTTCTTACTTTGGGTTTTGTTCGTACATTTTCCCTTTTCCCTTGGAAACAATAAAAGCGCGGTGGCGACTCTTGTTATTTGATCTCTAGCTTATCCATAGCTTGATGATCATGAATTTACCGCTACACTAGGGAACCTTTTTTTATACGTGTATGTGTTTTTTAGTATAAAATATGTTTGAGAAAAAATAGAATGTGGGGATGAGAAAAGAATTCATTGATTATATTTTTGTGTTTGACAAGACCTTTAGACTTATGCCTACGTACTAACATAAAAATGAGGGGATCAAAACCTCGTAGTTCGTGGTAAAAATTTCAAAGTTGGTGAATTTCTTTTAACAAAAGTTTAACTGAAAAGGGCACAAAGGTCCAAAAGTTTGAATGAGCTTGTTAGTTCTTTTTGTCTTTTGGAATTTTAAGTCAGTATAATTAAGTTTATTTACAAGTTTGATTTAAGAAATGAATTTGAAAATCCATTGGCATTAGGCCAAGGTTTCTAATTGTTTAAACAAATTCTAAGTTTGAAATCACAAGCAAAGAAGGTTTTTGAAAAGGGGAGAGATTTTGAAATTTAAGAAGTGGGAGGAGATGAAGAGGTTATCCTAAGCATAAATTAAAAGTTAAGAGTTGAAAAGATTTGGCCAATGGGATGCAATGAACAAACAAGAGTGTCATATAGAAAACCCATTTTCCCTTTGGACTTTAAATCAAGCCATTTTCAATATCCAAACATCAAGAAGATCAAGGCATCAAACAAAGATAGCCACATCCAAGCAAGCAATTCCCATAGCTAGCAGTCTTCTTTGTCTTCTCATGTATCAGATGAAATATTCCTTGATCAACTCAAAGCAAAGCATCAGACACAAGGTCAAAGATAACAACTAGTACAAAGACCAAGTAGCAGATGAATTCAAACAAGATCCAAGGCTTGTATCAGATGAAGGCTCGGTTTACAATAGCTAGGTCTCAAAATGTTGGCATTGGTCAAGTCCTTTTTGCACAGGGAATGTTGCCTAATCATAAGTCCAAAATCTCAGATCAAGGTCAACAGTCCACCAGATGTTTTTTTAGGGTTTTTGTTATTATTAAGTATTTTAAGGTCCTAAGACCACACAAAAAAATCAAAATGCACAAACAGATATATACAATCACAAGATATGGCTCAAATGAGCAAAGTGAAAATGACATAAACATTAACAAGTTAAATGAAATGTAAATGTCAATGAATGATAAATGACTGAAATTTAAATTGCATAAAGTAAATGACTTAGAAGTAAAGCAATATTAACAAGAATTAGTCAAATGTTAGTCAAGTGTTAGTCAAGTGTTAGTGGTATTTTTTAATTGATTAAATCATTCTTTAGAGAACACTTGACCATTCATTCACAAGTATGAATCCTTAAACCAAGACATCTTCCATGAGAAGGACTCCAACTTGGAGAATTCAACAAGTATGCCACTAGATCTCATGAAAGGAAAAAAGGTCAAGTTTCCACACAATACCATGAAGAATGGGAGACTTACAATCTCACTTACTAGAATGTTATGCCTTTAGGGTCAAATTTAGCTTTATGTTAAGAAATCGTAATTGGACTTATGTAGAAGTCACAACTATCTGAGGTTGGGCAATAAAAATTTAGGTGTTAATGCATGTTAGAGATTTGATATAATGAACCAAACTCCTAAAACATACCACAAACTAAAAGAAAAAATCAAGAGGGATGGACCTATCTCAGCCATACTTGTATTGGTTCATTTGACACAAGGTCATTGATGAACCAATTAGCCTTAAGACATTAGAGATTTTATTGGTCAAATGAGGGAATGGGAAAGAATATGAATGAAGATGAAGAGGGAGGGGAAGATAGAAACATAAATTGATCAAGGGAGGATTTTATCAATTTAAAATCATTCATTCATTTTGGGAGATGAAATGTACATTTCATCAATCCCCTAAATCCAATGGTTTTAATCCAACAAAAGTCAAATCAACCTTGACCAAAGCCCAAACAAATAGTCAAACATCACAAGACCATAAAAATGGCTCAACATAATTTTTACACATTTAATCAATTAAAAATCAATTTAAAAATGAATTAAAATACAATTTAATTTGGTCAAAACCTAAAATCTCTTCAAAACACCAAATACATGGCTAAGAGATTTATCCTAGGTCAAACAAGGTCAAAGGACCTTAGACAAAAAATTTCATGATTTTTGAAAAGTCAGAAGTATTTTTAAACAATTAAAAATATGCACAAAAACATTTCACTCATAAAAAATATCAAAATTGATCCAAAAAATAATTTTACTTTATAATATGAAAGAGAAAAATATTTAAAGATTTTTGGTGAAAGTCCTATATTTTTTGGACAAAAAATTGAATTATTATGAATTAAACAAAATAAAAGGATTAAACATAAAATCAGAAATTAAAATAAAAATAGAAAAAACAAGGGCCATTAGATCTCCCTCATTAATTGAGGTGGCAGATCTGATGGCCAAGCGCGCGCTTCCATCATGTTCTACAGTCAACGCGTGTACATGCGTGGTAATCAGGAAGGATGACTCAGATTTAAACGTTCCAACGTGATCAGATGGCCAGAAGGTGTGCCAACACGCCACCGGAGCTAGGACTCCGGTCATCTTCTTCGGTGACCTTCACTGGACTAGTCCAACTTTATCTCAATGGAAAATGAAAATCAAGGACACTATTTCAATGAGAAAATTCTTAGGATCACGAATCTGGCCTCAATTTTCTCCAATTCCAAGTATATAAAAAGATACAGGGATTTGACTTTTGAGGATCATGAACTGAGTTTCTTCGATTTGGCCGCAAAGAAACTCAATCTTGTTGCCTACATTGGTAGGACTTCAACCAACCAAAAATCACAAAGAATAGTGAAGAATTGAGAGAGAATCGAAGAGGTGAAAATTCTGGAAAATCACCTTCGAGTGAGCTTTAAAATTGCTTGATCTTGCTTCCAATTGGCCTTGGCTTGACTTCAGAAGCTTGTAGGAGTTGAATTGAATCAAGGAAAGGCTTGGACTCTTGGAGTTTTAATCTCAAAACAGAAAGAGATTTGAAGCTCGATTTTCAAATGAAAACCTTCAAGATTATCCTTTAATGGTAAGGGTTTTGATTGCAGGTGCAAAGCTTGGGCATGAGATCCTTAATTCTGATCCAAGAGGGTCTTATTTATAGGCTATGCATTTGATTTTCACACACTTCCAAAAATGTGCCAAAATTAGCAATTCCTTGCATGCTTGCATGGGCGTGTGATAGGCCCATGAAATGATGTTATGGGGTCCAAAATCACTCATGTGCAATGCTGAAATCATGTCATGTGGTCATGCAAAGGAGATTGAAAAGTGAATGTGAAATCCATCCACATGAACCTTTGAAAAGAACCCATGCGCAAGTCCTCTATTTCATGGCCAAATGAGATGGTAATGGACTTTTTGGAAAGGTGAGATCAAGGGGAACAACTTTCATGTTGAACACTTTTCCATTTGAAGCTTTGATCATGATGAATTTTGAGGTGGAAGTTTGGAAAATCAAACATATTTGAAAATTTTCTAAGTACCAAGTCAAATGTTTACTTCTTCCACCTTGAATAACTTTTGTTGTAGGACTCAAATGGAAAGCGTTCCTTCATAAAAGTTGTATACCTTTCAAACCTCTTCAATTGGGTCACAAATTTGACCTCATTTAGATTTGTCATGAAGGAGTTATGCATTTTAGAAGTTGAGAAAAATCACTTGTTCAATGGTAGTGGCCCAAAATGACCTATAATGTTTCCTCTTGGCACATGCATCTTGAATTTGATCATGAAACTTGAATGGATTTAATATCAAAAAAATTGAGCACGTTATGATCCTTGGAAGTTGACCTTCTAACTAGGGTTCAGACAAAATGACCTATAATCTTTCACCATAAAAATGACTTTCCAAGCAAAACTAGATCTTGACTTAAACATTAAACTTGTTGGTAATGTAATAAGGAGTAACATTTCTCTTGGAATAATTTTCATATGACAAAAATTATAGGAGATAGGGTTTAAGGAACCCCTGTTTTGACCAGTTGACTTTCTCTGGTCAACCACCATGAACCATCTTGCTAAGTTGACATTCTCTTGATATTTGGGACTCATGGAGGATCATATATGCATAAGATTATGTAATAATAAGTATCCCTTAAAATATTTGATCCAATGATAAATAAACTTGTTGAGGAAGTCACACAAGATACCCAGATGAATTAGGGTTTGCAAGGCAAACAAGCTTCAAACTCTTGATAAATTCTTGATCAAAATGATATGTGAAGATCATGAGGATCCATATATGATGTCTAGAGTCAATGTGAACCATATCTTGATTAGTATCCTTGCATTGAGAGTCTTAAACCCTATATATGAGCTTGATGGAGCATGGGTGAACACACACACTACCTACAAAAGCAACAAACTATACATTGACATATTTTTGGTATTTTGGTTAGTAAATAATGAAAAAAAAAGTATGATACAATCAAATATGCTTGGTGACCTCTCCCAATGCAAACCCAATGAATGAGGGGCAAGGAGGATGCCAAGGTGTGATCCCAAAGTTAATGCATATGATGAGATAGCATGAGGGATCTTAGGGTCAAAATTGGGGTCTTACAACTATATTGAGAAAATGCTTGATAAGTTCCAACACCTAAAATTTAAGGAAGTAACCACTCCGTTTGATCATGTCGGCAAACTTCAAAAGAACAATGGAAGAGCAATAGCTCAATTGGAATATGCAAGTGCAATAGGGTGTCTTATGTACTTAATGCAATGTACCAGACCCGATATATCATTTGCAGTTAGTAAAATGAGTAGGTTTACTAGTAATCTAAGTAATGAACACTGGAAGGCAATCACTAGGATTTTTGGCTATCTACTAAAAACCAAAAACCTTGGCATCCATTATGGTAGGTTCCCTGCCATACTAGAAGGATATACTGATGCAAGTTGGATATCTAACATTGAAGATCATAAATCTACAAATGGGTGGATATTTACACTAGATGGAGGAGCAATTTCTTGGAAGAGTAAGAAACAAACATGCATTACTCTTTCGACCATGGAATCAGAGTTCGTGACTCTCGCTTTTACTAGTCAAGAAGCATAATGGATGAGGGATCTTTTGTTGGAAGTTCCATTGGCTAAAGGCAATGTTTCAAAGGTGATGATACACTGTGATAGCCAATCCACTTTAGCAAGAGCATTCAGTGAAGTGTACAATGGAAAGTCTAGGCATATAGGACTTAGACATTAGTTTGTGAGAAAAATGATTAAGGATGGAATCATTTCACTCACCTATATATGAACAAGTTATAATTTGGCCAATCCATTTACTATGCCACTGGCCAGAGACTTAGTAAAAACAACCTCGAGAGGCATGGGGTTGAAACTCCTTGAATAAGAGTTCTAACAACGGAAACAACCCAATCTTATGTTAACAGAACATTAACTTCAAGATTCAATAGGTAACAACAAGTCATTGATTTGGATGTAAGTCATACATTGGGTAATAATGTTTACTATTTTAAATAGAGGATTGAGGTTTTCAAAACCTCTTAATGAAGTTCATAACCGAGGAAAAGTATCTCATGGAAAAGGATACAACATGACCTTCACCTATGTGAATTTTGAGATGGCGTCGTCTCAAAGTTAGAGTTGGAGTTTCTCTCATGCAAATTTCATAAAACAGGATATCATATGGCCATAAATAAGTGTTAAGCGAGATATATAGAGAAAGAACCTTTAAAGAGTGTGTGTAAGGTAACATCGGTCTAATCATATGGATTAATGGTTTAAAAGCATTGAACCTAATATTCTGATTAAACTTTGCGTTATCCTTACTAAGGTTAAGTTTTAAATTGAAAGATATCTAATTGTATTAACACTCTTTATATCTCATTTTTTGGAATTAGTTTTGTCATTATTAGAACAAGTTGGGGATTGTTGGAAATTATGAACAATAATTGCCATGAGTATGTTCCAATATGACAAAAATGGGCAATTGAGTTAATGGCAATAAATACATTACAAATAGTCTCACATAGAAAGTGGAGCTAACATTAAAGGTATTTATAAAGACCTTGAAACATTAAACTTACAAAGGATCCAAAGAGGATGAGGTGCCACCCGGACATATGTGGTGGTCCTAAGCATTATGCCACATATCACATCCAAGCAACCCCTCGTCGGTGTTATTGGTGTAAGCCCTAATGGCCAATAGTTTTGGTACATGTATCAAATTATTTATTAATAATAAAAGGATTTTTCTTTATCATGTTTATTTAATAAAGTCTTTAGAATAACTAGTCCGTTAAATGTATCAAGTGTGACTTAATCATGAGATCCCATTAAACATACGGGCATTATTATTAAAGTATTAGTAGTCGAGCTTTGTTGTGAAGTGGGATAACATTAAAGCATTAAGACTATTATGTATATAGACTGATGATCACAGCTCATGGATCATGGATAAGAAGTTATCAAGTCTTAAACATAGGTATGAATATTATGAGTAATATTTATACTGAATTGACCCGCTATGAGAATACTACATAGAATATTATGCAAAGTGTCATAAGTTATTCTCATGGTGATAGTGGTGTATACACCCTTCAACCTGAAACCACTATGGACCCTAGATGTAGAGTCGAGTGTTTCATTGTTGATCAAACATTGTTCGTAACTGGATGGCCATAAAGACATTTGATGGGTACTCCACGAAGCATGTTGAGGGACATGAGTGGCCTAGATGGAATTTGACCATCCTGCGTAACATGATAAATGTCTAAGGGCCCAATATTGAATTGGACAAGGATGACACGATCTATGTCTTATGCTCAATATAGACATAAGGGGAAAAGGGTAATTGTACACACAAGTATTATCATAAAAAGGGATTTGTCAGATCACATGACATTTTCATGTCTTGGGTAACAGTGATGTGTTGCTAGATATCGTTCGCTGTTTATTATGTTAAATACATGATTTAATATAATTGGAAATATCGTGGAAACCTACAGGGTCACACACAAAAGGACGAATTGATGAGAGACGTAGTAAATGAGGAACACTGTAAGGTACAGTGCACTTAAGTGAATTGTAGAACATCTTAAGATATAGCGCACTTAAGTAGAATACGAAATGTGGTAAGGTACCACGCGCTTAAGTGATTTAGGTATACCATAAGATATGGGCCACATACACTTAAGTGGGCTTTTTAGCTTACAATCCACATAAGTGGTTCTATAAATAGAACCGTTGTGCACAAGCATTTCACTTGATGAAATTTAGTTTCTCTCTCTCTATTTCTCTCTCTCTCTTTCACACACACACATACACACACACACACACACATACACACACACACACACTCAAAACCTTCATTCATAGCAGCTAACACTAAGACTGAAGGAATCTGTTCGTATGGACTGAGTAGAGGCGTTGTCACCATTCAACGCTTATGATCACTTTTTAGATCTTCATCAAAGGTTTCAATCGCCACAAGAGATAACAATTTATATCACCGTTCATGCCTATTTGTAAGGATCGCTAAAGGAAAAATTTAAATTTCTGCTGCGTTTTGGATCATAATTTTCCTTCAGTGGTATCAGAGCAACTTATGAAATCATGCATCTGATAGCTGTTTATTTTCTGTATTTTTCTGTGTTAATACGATTTAAAGACATAATGAATTAAATAATAAATGAGTAATTAAATTTGGCATCATATGTGTATGATTTGGATGAGAAATGTTGACTATGCTTCGGAATCTGGCGTTAGTATGGTGAAGCAGCGATACATCGATCGTCCATAGGTTACACAAATGACATCGATCAATTTATATATATGATATAAGTAATTCTGATGTAAAATATGGTATATATAATATATTGTTTCTATTTCGTTCATTCAAACACTTAATGATTGTTATTCCTTTGAGCGATCAATCATCATTTGCTTCAGAATCCTACATTAGTATGGTGAAGCAATGTCGTGTTGATCAATCATACTGAATTATCGATCGAGGTGTGTTTGACGATATGAAATTGCTGCATTAGGATTCATGAAGGTACAAGGCTAACTCTGCGTAGTGTGATCAATCGCCGAAATTTAATTTGGTTTATTTAATTAATAGAATTTAAATTATTAATAATAATGTGTTTATTATTATTGTCTTGTGGTGATCAGTTATGGCCTTAGTTTTCCTTTATTTTATTTTTGGGATTTTTAAATACGACTTGCATGTCGTGCCTCTCTTTTAATCTCTTAATGTAACTTTTTTTCTCATCTCACTCCCTCGTATGTAAAACGAGTTTCTTTTATGTAATGTAATGTTATGAAGAAAGAGAATAATACAATATCAAAGGAGGACAACCTTGAAGATCTTGCTTGGAGAAGCTCAGATCATTATTAGGTTAGCTTAGGTTCTCTCATTGGCTTGGGAGAACAATTGCACTAGGGGCCATAATTGTTTCATTTTTATGTATGTTGATGCATGTGAATGTGTATCAATACATGTGAGAGACGATTTATATGATAAATAAGCCGGTGAGATCAAGATAATTGCAAATTCCCTCAAATTAAATATTAAGTTTATGTTTTCCAAGTTTTAGCACTCATCAAGACTAGTATCGAATAATGTAGGTTTCGCCTACGCGAGGTGCATGTTCTATATTAGAAAGGTGCGATGGGATAATTGTAATATCCAATTGCTAAAACAATGGGTCAAACTTAACTAAAAAAATTATAATAAGATTATATATGTTTAGAAGCAAGAGTTGGAAATGATCAATATGATGGATTGGAATAAGGAGTTATTCACCCAACTAAAATATTCGAGAGTTGTATTAGATACAATTGGAAGGAGTTCATACCTAAATAACCTAGTTTTGCGTAATCCTCCTATGCGGACTTAAAACAAAGTGAAATATGGATCTCAACCCACTAAAAAATCTTCCAACGGGATTTTTTTAATCAAATGGTGATGGTCATTTGTTTTGAGTAAAATTGTGGGAGGATATTTAATTAAAGGCCTAATTAAATATGTTATTTTAATGATACTTATATTTTCATATTTTTTCATGTAGATTACCATGACAACAAACACCTCTAACAATATTTTACGATCAATCCTTGATAAAGAAAATTTGTCTGGGACAAATTTTCTGGATTGGCACCGAAATCTGAGGATTGTCCTCAAGCATGATAAAAAGTTGTATGACTTGGAGGAACATGTTCCTAAAGAGGAACCTCCTAGTTATACACCTAAGGAAGAAAGAGATGCTTATAAGAAGTCTGTCGATGACGCCAATGAAATTGCTTGCCTCATGTTAGCTACCATGAACTCAGAGTTGCAAAAGTAACATGAGAACATGACAACGTCCGATATGACCAGACACCTGAAGATGCTCTATCAAGAGCAGGCAAGGCATGAAAGGTTTGATGTTTCAAAAGCCCCTTTTCAAGGCAAGTTAGCTAAGGGAGCCCCTGTAGGTCCCCATGTGCTCAAGATGATTGGGTATGTGGAGAACCTTGAGAGGTTGGGTTTTCCCCTTGGAAAGGAACTTGCGTCTGATTTGATCTTGTAATCGTTGCAAGAGAGCTTCAGTCAACTTGTCCTTAATTTCAACATGAATGATATGTACAAAACTCTTCCTGAATTGCTAGGCATGTTAAGAAATGTTGAGCATAATCTGAAGTAAAAAATGAAGTCCATTATGATGATCGGAAATAGAAAGAAACAAAACAAAAGGCCCGCCAAGTAGGGGGTAAGGGGAAAGGCAAGGAAGTCGTCAAACCCAAACCCACTGCTCCTGCTTTGAAGCCTAATGGAGGCATAGCAAAGGATGACATCTACTTCCATTGTGGTAAGACTAAACACTAGAAGAGAAACTGCCTAAAGTACCTGAAAGATAAGAAAAATGGAGTAGAAACTTCAACTTCAGGTATTTTTGTTATTGAAATTAATCTATCTACTTCTGCATCATGGGTATTAGATATTGGATGCGGTTCTCACATTTGTACCAATGTGCATGGGCTAAAAAGGAGTAGAGATTTGGCAAAAGGTGAAGTTGACCTACGAGTTGGCAATGGAGAAAAAGTTGTTTCTTTAGCCGTAGAAACTTATGTATTTACTTTACCTAGTGGTTTAATAATTCAATTAGAGAACCATTATTATGTACCTGCAATTAGCAGGAATATTGTTTTTGTTTCTTGTTTGGACAAGTTTGGTTTTTCATTCATAATTGTAATACCCCAAAATTTACCCTTCATTTTTCCTGGAAGCATACGCTTTACACCTCATGCATGCATTCATTTTTAGGTCATTTAACATTAGATACATTGCATTTCATCATGTCAATCAGAATTAGATCCAAGAAGCTTTATTTATAATAAAAATAAAAATAAAAACGAAAAAGAAAAAAAAACGAAAATAAATAAATAAATAAATAAATAAAAATAATAATAAATAAATAAATAAAATATAACAAAAAAATTTGGACTTGAGTCTCTCTCATTTGAGCCCACAAAGCCATGAAATTCAGTCTATAAATACCAAGGCTTCACTTGAGAAAAAAGGAAGAGAAGCAAAATACTATGGGGTTTCCTTGAAACAAAACCCTGGACAAAACCTGGAGAGAAACCTGACAGAGAACTCAGAGCAGCCTCCAAACCCTGAAGGGAACTCAACTGCACAGAATCACCTCTGTCTCACATAAACCCTAAAGATTGTTTTGTAAACCTCACGGGTGCCATTCAATTTCAATCAAGCTCTCCAATCAGGTTTGCCCTTATTCCCATTACCTTTATGCTCTTAATTTGGATCATCTGAATGTTTGAGGTATGATGGATGAATTTCATTAGGTTTTTGCCCACGGGTCATAATTATGTATGAATGTATAAATAATGCCTTGAATGCTTAATCGTTTAATTTCTGAAGTGTATGCCACAGGGTTTGAGGTTTCTGAAACCATATTGTTATCCATGAAAAAAATGTTTATCGTGTTTCACTAACCCTTTTGTTGAGTTTTTGTGAGGGCTCACATGACTTTTGCAGGGATAACTTGCATGGTTTTCCACTTTATTTGTGGGATACCCCCTGGAGGTTTCATTTCGATTACCTGTACTGACTCACTTTCTTTGATGGTGTTTAGCTTGGAAGGATCCCTGGGTTTCCCATTCCTCTAACTGCTGTTACTTCGGATCTTTATCCGCGTGGTACTTTTACATTTTTCCCGCATTTTACTGCTTTTCTAGCTGGAAGACCTCGATAGGAGGCAACGTTTTTGTGTGTTTTTTACAGGTTCCTTCGTCAAGGACTGCCTTTTTGCATGAGTTCACCAAACCCTAACCCTTCATTGATTTTTCTTCTCCTAAACACACGTTTACTCCTTCTACTACAGGTGAGTAAGTCTCCAAAGGTCGAGCATCCGGTAGATTGCGTAGTAACGTCGTTCGTCCAAAACCCACTCCATAACCCCGTAGTTAGCCGAACTACGGCTTGCTCTGATTCTCATTCCAGATGAGATGTGTAGGCATAGGACGCGATGTCTTAGCGAGCACACATCCCCCCAACCCATAGGTCAGCCGAGCTACGAAGACTTTGATTCTCATATTCAGATGAGATACGTATGCAGTGGATGCGACATCCGCGCGAGTCATTTTCATTTAACCCCTTTTTTTTTGGTAAACAGCACATGATAAACTCACACCCTTTAGACAAGAACTATAAAAGTGGATCCCGTAGAGTACTACGGATGCGTAGGGGTGCTAATACCTTCCCTTCGCATAACCGACTCCCGAACCCAAGATTTGGTTGCGAGACCCCGTCTTGTCCTTTCCTTTTTCAGGTTTACTTCGAGCGTTTCCTTTCCCTCCTTTGGGATGAATAACGCATGGTGGCGACTCTTCTGTCATTTTCTTTCGCCGGTTGTTTTTTTCGCGCACTGTATTTTTCAGGTTGCGACAGCTGGCGACTCTGCTGGGGACACTAAGAAGTTGACCTCTTGCTGGTCCATCTTCCCTAAGCGAGTCCCTCCTAGCTTGTGTGATTTCTTGTTTATTGGGTGTTCATGCTTTTGTACATTTATTTGCTTACCTGCTTGCATGCATATGTTGTATCTGTTGGATCTGTTTCTTTGTTTGTTGGGATGGGGTGTTCTATGAGAGATAAGCCCATTACCTAGGCTTGAGTGTACACACAGGTTTTAGAGTGGATAATCATGAGGCTTGCGTGGCGTGTTGCTACGTTAAGTCGTTCGTGAAGAACCACACCCAGACGAGGTTTCTTTTGGATATATTATGTCTTACGGGTGTTCCGTAACGGCAGGATGTTCCTCTAGAAATCGTCGACTCTGGTGACCATTTCCCGAGAACTCAGTCGAGGCCTCTCCTCCGAGACGTGATTATGTTAGCTCTGGTGGGCGCATTCTCGCTGCTCAATCCGAGGACCCCGAGACTGGGAACTTGCTATTAGGATGTCCTGTTGAGGGGAGTCAATGGAGGTCTTTTGTCCCGTAATAATACCAAACCTTCAGTGGTAAACGTATTATTCTCGACTGAAGGGCTGAAACTGACAAACTTCTGTTCTTAGAACCTACCAGTGAGGGGCGGGCTAAATTCAGGAAACCTTAACCTCCAACCAACCCTGTTTTCTGGAGCAAAGCTTTGATCTTGTATTATATTCTTCAGTGGGTTTTCTCTTCAGACAGTGCAACCCGACAGATGTTCAAGCAGATACAGCAATCTTGATTTCCACGCCACTGCATTGCATTCACATCATTGCATCACATCATTCTGCATTCATATCATTTAACACACGTTTATCCATTTCTGTGGGGTTTATATCTTCTTCTTGATTCTAGTCGGGGTTTTTCTGGTACTTTTTAAAAGAGATATTTTATCAAATGTGAGACTGGAATCAAGGGGGTAGAATGCCTTTTGGAATTGATAAACATGTCATTGCATTTGCATAGTCATCCGCATGTCTTGCATAACAGGTACCGCCGCAGTGTTCTCAGTTTGTTTGGTGTTCAATCAGCAGGATAGCTAACCCAGGCATTCACCGGTACGGTACCCGCATAAACCAACAGAGAGTAATGGAAAGCCTACAGGCAGAGTTCGCCGAGATGAAGATCCGCATGAATCAATTCATGGATGTGGTTCAAGGGGTGGCTCAGGGACAACAAGAGCTCAGGCAGATGATGCAGAGGAATCCCGCCACTACTCAACCAGAGACATTGGATGATCCTCCAGCTGGAGAGGCTAATGGTCCCAATGGACCGGGGCCTATCCCGATCCCACATGTCAACCTTGATCAACAGCTCGTCCATGATGATCAGGCCGATCAATTCCCCCTACTTCAGGAAGACTTTGGCATGGGCCATGGCATGGACCCCATGTTTAGAAGATTGGAAGAGAGGTTGAAGGCAGTGGAAGGACAGAATCCTCTAGGAGTAGATATTGCTGACTTGGGGCTGGTCCCAGGTGTGAGAGTGCCACCGAAATTCAAAGTCCCGGTCTTTGACAAATACAATGGTAGCTCTTGCCCCAAAACTCACGTGCAAGCCTATTTCCGTAAAATGGTTGCATACTCTGATGACGAGAAGTTACTTATGTACTTCTTCCAGGATAGCCTAGCTGGGGCATCCTTGGAATGGTATATGAGGCTGGACAGAGCCCATATCCACTGCTGGAGGGATTTGGCGGAGGCTGGACAGCACCACAACAACAACAACAACCACAACCTCAACCAGCTCAGTACCAACAGCAGCAACAACCGGGTAACAGACCCGCCTATCAGCAGAGGCAAAGGATGATGGACCGGCGTTTCGACACCCTTCCAATATCATACGCTCAGTTGCTTTCTAGTCTTCAACAACTACAACTTGTGCAATTGCGCACTCTGGCTCCTCCTGTTGGTAGACTTCCGGTGGGTTACGACGCCAATGCTAGGTGTAGCTTCCACTCTGGGGCACCTGGCCATAACATTGAGAACTGCAAAGCTTTTAAGCACGTAGTTCAGAACCTCATAGATTCAAAAGCCATCAACCTTGCACTGGCTCCTAATGTCGTCAACAATCCCATGCCGCAGCATGGTGGTGCAAACATTAATATAATGGAAGGAAAAGCCAAGTCCATTAAGGATGTGTTGAAGTTGAAGACTCCATTGTTGGATATCAAAGGATGCTTGCTGAAGGCTGATGTTTTCCCCGGTTGTGGGAAGGATTGTTTGGATTGTGCCACTCAGAGTGGAGGTTGTTTGAAGCTACAGCAGGGTATCTAGGCCTTGCTCGAAAAAGGTATCCTCCAGGTTGAAGATTTGTCTGTCCAAGAGTCTGTGGAAGGGGTTGAGGAAGAAGGGTTTGAAGATGCTACTGATGAATTCGCAGATGTGGTTCCTACTGATTCTGTAATCCATGATGTAATTGAACTTGATTCCGATGTTTCGGATGTGTGTACTTCAACGCCTCAGACTCGTCAGGGGCCGATTACTTTCTCCAGTGCTGGCATCATTCAGTATGGCCAGGTCTCTGCGGTCAACGATGAATATGGGGATAGTGATTGCGACATCGATAACTAGGTGCGTCCGAGGATCCCGGGTGAAGTCATCAACAATTGGTCTTCTGAGGAGATTGTCCAAGTCACTTTTCTGAAGGAGTAATTTTCTTTGTTTATTCATGCATGTCCAAGTCTTACGTTCCGCCCAGGGCATAATGACTCATTGTAGGGCTCATCTATGTGACACTTGCATTTTTTATCATAAATAAACGACGTCTTTTGCATTCAAATATTTCGTTCCCTGTCTTTCTATTTTTGCAGTTTTTCAAAATAAAAAAAATGGCAATGTTTTGTTTAGTTTCCACTTTTTTCTTTCACACTCATAAGCACATACCATCACTCATGCAGATGCACGTCACCGGATCCTATTGATAACGGTTCTGCTATGGCTCGCTTCGACTTTGAAAATCCAATCTTTCTAGCTGAAAAAGAGGGTGATGAAGACTGTGAACTCCCTGAAGAACTTGCCAGGTTTTTAAAACAGGAAGAAAGGGTCATTCAACCGTATCAAGAGCCTACTGAAGTGATTAATCTCGGCCCCGAGGACGCCAAGAGAGAAATCAAGATAGAGGCTGCTTTGGGAGATGATGTGAAGAAAGGGCTGATTGAATTGCTGCAAGAATACGTTGACATCTTCGCCTGGTCTTATCAGGACATGCCCGGGCTGGACACAGACATCGTGGTACACCGCTTGCCTCTCAAAGAAGGTTGTCCTCCGGTCAAGCAGAAGCTCAGAAGAACAAGACCAGAGATGGCTGTCAAGATAAAGGAAGAAGTGCAAAAGCAGTTGGATGCAGGGTTTCTAGCAGTCACCAATTATCCGCCATGGGTTGCAAACATCGTCCCAGTACCTAAGAAGGATGGAAAGGTACGGATGTGTGTCGACTACCGGGATCTAAACAGAGCTAGCCCTAAAGATGATTTCCCATTACCTCACATCGACGTTTTGGTGGATAATACAACTCAGTTCTCGGTATTCTCCTTCATGGATGGCTTTTCTGGCTATAACCAAATCAAGATGGCACCAGAGGACATGGAAAAGACAACTTTCATAACCCCATGGGGCACCTTCTGCTACAAGGTGATGCCGTTTGGTCTGAAAAATGCCGGAGCAACATATCAACGAGCTATGGTGACTCTGTTCCATGATATGATTCATCATGAAATCGAGGTTTATGTGGACGATATGATTGCCAAATCTCAGACGGAAGAAGAACATTTGGTGAATCTGCAGAAATTGTTTGAACGGTTAAGGAAATTCAAACTGAGACTTAATCCGAACAAGTGCACTTTCGGGGTGAGATCGGGAAAATTGCTGGGTTTTATTGTTAGCGGAAAAGGGATTGAGGTGGATCCTGACAAAGTGAAAGCAATACAGGAAATGCCTGAGCCAAGAACAGAGAAGCAAGTCCGTAGTTTCTTAGGGAGGTTGAACTACATTGCAAGGTTCATCTCTCACCTAACTACCACGTGTGAGCCAATTTTCAAATTGCTGAGGAAAGATCAGGCTATCAGGTGGAATGAAGATTGTCAAAGGGCTTTCGAGAAGATAAAAGAGTATTTGCAGAATCCTCCTATCCTTATACCTCCAGTCCCAGGGAGACCGCTGATTATGTACTTGACAGTACTTGACAATTCTATGGGTTGTGTTCTCGGTCAACACGACGAGACAGGTAGGAAAGAACATGCCATCTACTACTTGAGTAAGAAGTTCACAGATTGCGAGTCGAGATACTCAATGCTTGAAAAGACATGTTGTGCACTTGCATGGGCTGCTAAGCGATTGAGACAATACATGCTATCTCACACAACCCTACTGATCTCCAAGATGGATCCAGTCAAACACATATTCGAGAAGCCAGCTCTCACCGGAAGGGTGGCTCGTTGGCAAATGGTACTGGCAGAGTACGACATCCAGTATACTTCCCAGAAAGCCATCAAAGGGAGTATTCTATCAGACTATCTTGCTCAGCAACCGATTGATGATTATGAGCCGATGAAGTTTGATTTTCCAGATGAAGGCATCATGTTCCTCAAGATGAAAGACTGTGAAGAGCCAGTTGTTGAAGAGGGACCTGATCCAGACGAAAAGTGGACTTTGTTGTTTGATGGGGCTGTCAATGCTAGAGGAAGTGGAATTGGCGTTGTCATTACTACTCCGAAAGGTGCCCACATGCCTTTCACCGCTCGTTTGACTTTTGAGTGCACAAATAATGAAGCTGAGTACGAGGCCTGTATCTTGGGTATTGAGCAAGCCATTGATCTGAGAATCAAGACTTTGGACATCTTCGGAGATTCAGCTCTGGTGATCAATCAAGTGAATGGTGATTGGAATACTCTCCAGCCCACTCTGGTCCCCTACAGAGATTACACGAGAAGACTGTTGACTTTCTTCACAACAGTAAAATTGTATCATATACCTCGTGATGAGAACCAGATGGCAGACGCACTTGCTACTCTATCCTCCATGATCAAGGTAATTCGTTGGAACCATGCTCCCAGGATCGATGTGATGCGCCTTGACAGGGCCGCGTATGTGTTTGCTGCTGAACTGGTAGTCGATGACAAGCCCTGGTATCACGATATCAAGTGCTTTCTGAAGAATCAAGAGTACCCTACAGGGGCATCCAACAATGACAGAAAGACTTTGAGAAGATTGGCAGGCAGTTTCTTCTTGAACAAAGACGATGTGCTGTATAAGAGGAACTTCGACATGGTTTTGCTCATATGCGTGGACAGACACGAGGCGGACATGTTAATGCAGGAAGTTCATGAAGGTTCCTTCGGTACTCATGCCGGCGGACATGCAATGGCTAAGAAATTGTTGAGAGCGGGTTATTATTGGATGACCATGGAATCAGATTGCTTCAAATATGCTCGAAAGTGTCATAAATGCCAGATTTATGCTGATAAGGTGCATGTGCCGCCAAATCCTCTGAATGTGATGACTTCGCCGTGGCCGTTTGCTATGTGGGGCATTGACATGATTGGAAAGATTGAGCCGACTGCTTCCAATGGGCATCGCTTCATCCTTGTTGCCATCGACTATTTCACCAAGTGGGTCGAAGCAGCGTCGTTCGCGAATGTCACCAGACATGTGGTTGCCCGTTTCATCAAGAAAGAAATCATTTGTCGCTATGGGATTCCCGAAAGAATCATTACTGATAATGGTTCTAATCTCAACAACAAAATGATGAAGGAGTTGTGTCAGAACTTCAACATTCAGCATCACAATTCTTCCCCTTACCGCCCTAAGATGAACGGCGCTGTTGAGGCGGCAAATAAGAACATAAAGAAGATTGTGCAGAAGATGGTTGTCACGTACAGAGATTGGCATGAGATGCTACCCTTCGCCTTGCATGGGTACCGTACTTCAGTATGTACGTCGATTGGGGCAACCCCTTACTCCCTGGTGTATGGTATGGAAGCAGTCCTACCTGTTGAAGTGGAGATTCCTTCTCTAAGAGTCCTGTTGGATGTCAAGTTAGACGAAGCCGAATGGATTCGAACAAGGTTCAATGAGTTGAGTCTTATCGAACAGAAGCGAATGGAAGCCATTTGTCATGGGCAGTTGTATCAGAGTCGGATGAAGAGAGCCTTTGATCAGAAAGTGCGTCCTCGTTGTTTCCAAGTCGGAGATTTAGTGTTGAAAAGGATCCTTCCTCCTCAGACAGATCACAGGGGCAAGTGGACTCCTAACTATGATGGACCGTATATTGTCACCAAGGTTTTTGATGGTGGGGCCTTAATGCTTGCAACTATGGATGGTGAAAACTTCACTTCCCCTGTGAACTCAGACGCAGTTAAAAAATACTTCGCATAAAATAGACCCGCTGGACAGTAAAAAGAATAGTCTAGGCAAAAATGGGCATCCCGACGAACCAAGAAAATGAAAAGGTTCGGGCAAAAATTAGGGATTAAAAATGAAAAGATCGTACACCCGGTAAGTTGAAAACCTGAAAAAGCAACTTAGGCAAAAATGGGTATCCCGGTGGATTGAAAACCCGAAAAGGGCGATCCAGGCAAAAGTTAGGGATTAAGCGAATGACTGCGTTCTGAGTTAGTTCTGAATCTCATCTCATGTCGATGACTGAAAATTTTCGAAAGGTAGGAAACAGTCCAATCACCTTTTCAGAAGGCTGATCATCTGGAGGATCTTGAAGACGGGCAAGTCATAGCAGAATTGGAACCCAATAGAAATCCATTTCACATTGCCATTAGATTAATTTCTGTTTTTATCTTTTGTGCGATTACCTCTTTCCAGGGATTGCTTCCTGATGTAAATGCCTATTCAGAGGCCATTCAATCAATAAAATCATGTTATTCAGTATATCTCTGTTTTCATTTTCATTTTACTGTTTTGTTTGCAAAAATGACGTCCGAATTTTTGATAAACATTGCATCATGACACATAAGGGCTTTACAGGTACATGCTTAATAAACATTTAAAATTGCTTTAAATCTTAAGTGCTTTGGATCGTCTATTCAGAACAGATACCCTCGGGGCATTTCCTTAAAATCCCCTGCAGATGATCGTGAATATCTTCCCCAGTGAAGTCGCCAACAGACGAATCCGGTGTCTTATCCCTGCAGAGCTGATCAGAGTGTTGGATTCTTCAATCCCCAGCAGGTTCTCACCACTGTACTTCCCCAAGCGTTTGTTTCAGGACATACACTCCCCAGTAGAGTTGACAGTGCCAGACTATATATCCCCAGCGGAGTTGACAGTGCCAGACTGTATCTTCCCAGCAGAAGTGGCTGCTCCTTAGAGTTCGAGGCCAGATCGATAATCCCAATGCCAGATCCATGGTTTCTTTCCTTGAAGCAGAACCTCGGTACCGTATCAGTGTTTGCTTCCCCTGCTGAGTCATCTCTCGCAGATCGTGGTTGCCATAACCACTATCGCTTTCCCCAACAGCAGGTTTTCGGTGTCGTTCTCTCCCCAGTCTGAATCTCGGCATTTCGTCATTGCTAGAACACCGTGTGGTGGGTCATTTCCCCACATAATTCTTTGCGATGTGCATCTCCAGCAGCCTTGCCAGGGTCCAGAAGATGGTGATCATTTCCCCAGCAGATCCCCTTGCCTCAGCTTGGCATTCTACCCAGCATTTCGCATCCCTGCATGTAGAATCATATTGCATTGCATCCTTCCAAATCGCGTAGCATTTCCATGGAGCATTACGCCATTGAAAAATTCAAACATACGCATGTAAGCATAAAACATTCTCGGTATCCCAAGTGATAAGCTAGAAGTCGTTTCCAGTACTCAGACTGAAGATTGTTCATGACTTACCTTTGTTATCCCCAGCAAGTGTCATTGGCCCATGCGCCGCCTCTATTATCTTTCCCTATTTCTGCCGATGCTGACAGGCATGAAGTTTTTTCGGTATTCAGACCGAAGTGGCATTCAGGCCAATTTTCCGGTATTCAGACCGAAGTGGCATTCAGGCCAATTTCCGATATTCAGATCGAAGTGGCGTTCAGGCCAGTTTCCGGTATTCAGACCGAAGTGGCGTTCAGGCCAATTTTCGATATTCAGATCGAAGTGGCGTTCAGGCCAGTTTCCGGTATTCAGACCGAAGTGGCGTTCAGGCCAGTTTTCCGATGTTCAGATCGAAGAAGTTTCCGACGTTCAGGTTGATGCAACTTGTGGCATTCAGGCCAATTTCCGATATTCAGATCAAAGTGGCGTTCAGGCCAGTTTCCGGTATTCAGACCAAAGTGGCGTTCAGGCCAGTTTTCCGATGTTCAGATCGAAGAAGTTTCCGACGTTCAGGTCGATGCGGCTTGTGGCATTCAGGTCAATTTTCCGATGTTCAGATCGAAGAAGTTTCCGACGTTCAGGTCGATGCAACTTGTGGCATTCAGGCCAATTTTCCGATGTTCAGATCGAAGAAGTTTCTGACGTTCAGGTCGACGCAACTTGTGGCATTCAGGCCAGCCTCTCGGTGTTCAGACCGATATTAATAATCTCATATCTCCCGATGTTCAGATCGAAGTCATTTCCAGTATTCAGACTGATGAACGGCATTCAGGCCATGGTTATTTCTGTGTTACCATTTATTTTGGTATCCAAGTTAACATTCTTTTTCGGTATTCAGACTGACTCTCACCGTACCAGACGGATTCTTCTTTCAAGACCACCTCTTTCCCGATTCTGACAGACATTGTTACTTCACTTCACTTTAGTGCAAATTTTTGGGTTTTTATTGTATTCAATCCCTTGATACCTCGAAAGCACGAAAGCCACTGCTATCTTCTTTCCAGGTCTCCAGTTGATTGAATAGGGGCAGCTGTAATACCCCAAAATTTACCCTTCATTTTTCCTGGAAGCATACGCTTTACACCTCATGCATGCATTCAATTTTAGGTCATTTAACATTAGATACATTGCATTTCATCATGTCAATCAGAATTAGATCCAAGAAGCTTTATTTATAAAAAAAAAAAACGAAAAAGAAAAAAAAAACGAAAAAAGAATAAATAATAAATAAATAAAAATAATAATAAATAAATAAATAAAATATAACAAAAAAACTTGGACTTGAGTCTCTCTCATTTGAGCCCACAAAGCCATGAAATTCAGTCTATAAATACCAAGGCTTCACTTGAGAAAAAAGGAAGAGAAGCAAAATACTATGGGGTTTCCTTGAAACAAAACCCTGGACAAAACCTGGAGAGAAACCTGACAGAGAACTCAGAGCAGCCTCCAAACCCTGAAGGGAACTCAACTGCACAGAATCACCTCTGTCTCACATAAACCCTAAAGATTGTTTTGTAAACCTCACGGGTGCCATTCAATTTCAATCAAGCTCTCCAATCAGGTTATTGCCCTTATTCCCATTACCTTTATGCTCTTAATTTGGATCATCTGAATGTTTGAGGTATGATGGATGAATTTCATTAGGTTTTTGCCCACGGGTCATAATTATGTATGAATGTATAAATAATGCCTTGAATGATTAATCGTTTAATTTCTGAAGTGTATGCCACAGGGTTTGAGGTTTCTGAAACCATATTGTTATCCATGAAAAAAATGTTTATCGTGTTTCACTAACCCTTTTGTTGAGTTTTTGTGAGGGCTCACATGACTTTTGCAGGGATAACTTGCGTGGTTTTCCACTTTATTTGTGGGATACCCCCTGGAGGTTTCATTCCGATTACCTGTACTGACTCACTTTCTTTGATGGCGTTTAGCTTGGAAGGATCCCTGGGTTTCCCATTCCTCTAACTGTTGTTACTTCGGATCTTTATCCGCGTGGTACTTTTACATTTTTCCCGCATTTTACTGCTTTCCTAGCTGGAAGACCTCGATAGGAGGCAATGTTTTTGTGTGTTTTTTACAGGTTCCTTCGTCAAGGACTGCCTTTTTGCATGAGTTCACCAAACCCTAACCCTTCATTGATTTTTCTTCTCCTAAACACACGTTTACTCCTTCTACTACAGGTGAGTAAGTCTCCAAAGGTCGAGCATCCGGTAGATTGCGTAGTAACGTCGTTCGTCCAAAACCCACTCCATAACCCCGTAGTTAGCCGAACTACGGCTTGCTCTGATTCTCATTCCAGATGAGATACATAGGCATAGGACGCGATGTCTTAGCGAGCACACATCCCCCCAACCCATAGGTCAGCCGAGCTACGAAGACTCTGATTCTCATATTCAGATGAGATACTATGCAGTGGATGCGACATCCGCGCGAGTCATTTTCATTTAACCCCTTTTTTTTTGGTAAACAGCACAAGATAAACTCACACCCTTTAGACAAGAACTATAAAAGTGGATCCCGTAGAGTACTACGGATGCGTAGGGGTGCTAATACCTTCCCTTCGCATAACCGACTCCCGAACCCAAGATTTGGTTGCGAGACCCCGTCTTGTCCTTTCCTTTTTCAGGTTTACTTCGAGCGTTTCCTTTCCCTCCTTTGGGATGAATAACGCACGGTGGCGACTCTTCTGTCATTTTCTTTCGCCGGTTGTTTTTGTCACGCACTGTATTTTTCAGGTTGCTGCAATAATAAAGAACAATTGTTGCTCCATTTATTTGAATGATATATTCTATGCTACTGCACAAATGAACAATGGACTATATGTCATTGATCTTGAAATGCCTATTTATAACATTAATACTAAAAGATGAAACATAATGAGTTAAATCCAACTTATCTTTGGCATTGTCGATTAGGCCACATAAATGAGAAACGCATTTCCAAACTCCATAAAGATTGACTCTTGGACTCTTTTGATTATGAATCATATGAGACATGCAGGTCTTGTTTAATTCGAAAGATGACAAAGTCTCCATTCACAGGAAAAGGTGAAAGAGCTAATGATCTTTTAGCCCTCATACATACTGATGTATGTTGACCATTGAACATACCATCTAGAGGAGGTTTCCAGTACTTCATCACATTTACTGATGATTTTAATAAATATGGTTATGTGTATTTAATGAAACAAAAATCAGAGTCCTTTGAAAAATTCAAGAATGAAGTACAAAACCAACTTGGTAAGAATATTAAAACTCTTCGATCAGATCGAGGTGGTGAATATTTAAGCCTAGAGTTTGATGACTATCTGAAAGAGTGTGGGATTCTACCCCAACTTAATCCTCCTGGAACACCCCAATGGAACGGTGTATCTCAGAGAAGAAATTGAACCTTGTTAGACACGGTCTGATCCATGATGAGTCGCACAGATCTTCCAAACTCCTTTTGGGAACATGCACTATTGGCAACAGCTTACACACTTAATCGTGTTCCATCCAAAAAGGTTGAGAAGACACCATATGAGATATGGAATGGTAAGAAACCACATATGTCTTAGATGAAGATTTGGGGTTGCGAAGTTTTTGTGAAACAACAAATTTCAACTAAGCTTAAGCCCAAATATGACAAATATTTATTTATGGGGTATCCTAAAGAAACAAGAGGGTATTACTTCTACAATCCTTCTGAGGACAAATTGTTTGTCGCTCGAACTGGAGTCTTCCTAGAAACGGATTTTATTTCCAAAGGAATCAATGGGAGGAAAGTAGAGCTTGAAGAAATTCAAGAATCACAAAGCATTGATACACCTATGGAGGAATTAGAGCAGGAAAGACAAGTAGTTATGGAAGAGCAACATGCTCAAGTAGAATAAGACCAACGTAGGTCAAGTAGGATACGTCACCTACCTGAGAGATATGGATATCTTATAACTAATCAAGGTGATGTATTACTCATGGATCAAGATGATCTTGTGACCTACCAAGAGGCCATAACTGGTCTTGAGTCTGAGAAGTGGCTAGAAGTCATGAAATCTGAAATGGATTCCATGTACACAAACCAGGTTTGGACCTTGGTGGAGCCTCTTGTAGGAGTTAACCCTATAGGATGCAAGTGAGTCTTCAAAAAGAAGACTGACATGGATGGTAAGGTACATACCTATAAGGCAAGACTAGTTACAAAAGGATATAAACAAATTCATGGGGTTGACTATGATGAAACCTTTCACCATTTGCAATGCTTAAATCTGTTCGGATTTTACTTGCTATCGCTATATATCATAATTATGAAATATGACAGATGGATGTCAAAACTGATTTCCTTAATGGCAATCTTCTTGAGGATGTGTACATGACACAACCTGAAGGATTCGACATACCAAAGGAAGACCAAAAGATATGCAAGTTACATAGATGAATTTATGGATTGAAGCAGGCTTCCAGAAGTTGGAATCTTCATTTTGATGAAATAGTAAAATAATATGGATTCATCAAGAATGAAGATGAGCCTTGTGTCTACAAGAAGGTTAGTGGGAGCATGACCGTCTTCGTAGTATTATAGGTAGATGACATATTACTCATTGGAAACGATGTCCCTACCCTGCAACAAGTAAAGACTTGGTTGGGGAAATGCTTTTCTATGAAGGACCTAGGTGAAGTAGCCTATACATTAGGAATCAGGATTTATAGAGATAGATCACAAAAACTGCTTGGCCTAAGTCAGAGTACATACACAGACAAAGTGCTGAGACGCTTTAATATGCATGATTCCAAGAAAGGATTCATACCTATGCAACATGGCATGTGTCTATCAAAAACACAATCCCCTTCAACTAAGGAAGAAAGGGATCGCATGAATAAGATTCCATATGCATATGCAATAGGATCTATCATGTATGCCATGTTATATACTCAACCAGATGTCTCGTATGCTTTAAGTGCAACAAGTAGGTACCAATCTAATCCCGGTGATGCTTATTGGGTAGTTGTCAAGAATATCCTTAAGTATTTGAGAAGGACTAAGGACTCATTCTTGATATATGGAGGTCATAAAGAGCTTGATGTAATTGGATACGCTGATGCTAGCTTCCAGACAGATAAGGATGACTTTAGATCGCAATCTGGTTATGTGTTCTGCTTAAACGGTGGCGTTGTGAGCTGGAAAAGTTCAAAGCAAGATAAAATTGTTGATTCTACAACCAAGGCCGAGTATATTGCTACCTCAAGTGCAACAAAGGAAGTTGTTTGGATCAAAAAGTTCATTAGTGAACTTGGCATAGTTCCTAGCATTGTGGATCACATTGATCTCTATTGTGATAACAATGGTGCTATCGCACAAGCTAAGGAGCCTATATATCACCAACAATTCAAACACATACTTAGACGTTATCACCTCATTCGAGAGATAATAGATAGAGGAGATGTGAAAATATGCAGAGTACCTACACTTGACAATATTGATGACCCACTGACAAAGCCTCTTGCGTAGCAGAAGCATGATGGTCATACTAGATCTATGGGTATTAGGGATATGCCTGATTGGCTCTAGTGCTAATGGGAGATTGTTGGTGTAAGCCCTAGAGGCTAATACTTTTGGAACTTGTATCGAATTATTTATTAATAATAAAAAGCTTTTCCTTTATCATGTTTGTTTAATAAAGTCCCTAGAATAACTAGTCCATTTAATGTATCAAGTGTGACTTAATCATGAGATCCCATTAAACATAAGGACATTATTCTTAAAGTATCTGTAGTCAAGCTTTGTTGTGAAGTGGGATAATATGAAAGCATAAAGACTATTATGTATATAGACTGATGATCACATCTCATGGATCATGGATAAGGAGTTATCAAGTCTTAAACATAAGTATGAATATTATGAGTAATATTTATACTGGATTGACCCGCTATGAGAATACTACATAGAATATTATGCAAAGTGTCATAAGTTATTCTCATGATGATAGTGGTATACACCATCATTCGACCTGAAACCACTATGGACCCTAGATGTAGAGTCGAGTGTTTTATTACTGATCAAACATTGTCCATAACTGGATGACCATAAAGACAGTTGATGGGTACTCCACGAAGCATGCTGAGGGACATGAGTGACCTAGATGGAATTTGCCCATCTTGCATAACAGGATAAATGTCTAAGGGGCCAATATTGAACTAGAGAAGGATGACACGGTCTAGGCCTTGTGTTCAATATAGATATAAGGGCAAAAAGGTAATTGTACACACAAGTATTATCACATAAAAAGATTTGTCATATCACATGACATTTTCGTGTCTTGGGTAGCAGTGATGTGTTGCTAGATACTGTCACTGTTTATTATGTTAAATATGTGATTTAATATAATTACTAATACCGCGGAAACCTACAGGGTCACACACAAAAAGACAGATTGATGAGAGACAGAGTAAATGAGGGACACCGTAAGATACGGTGCACTTAAGTGAATTGTAGAACATCGTAAGGTACGATGCACTTAAGTAGAATACGCAATGTGGTAAGGTACCACGCGCTTAAGTGATTTCGGTATACCATAAGATATGGGTCAAATACACTTAAATGGGTTTTTTAGCTTGCAACCCACACAAGTGATTCTATAAATAGAATCCTTGTGCAGAAGTATTTCACTTGATGGAATTTAGTTTCTCTCTCTCTCACTCAAAGTCTTCATTCGTAGCAGCTAGCACTGAGACTGAAGGAATCCGTTCGTGTGGACTAAGTAAAGGCGTTGTCGCCATTAAACGCTCGTGATCACTCCTTAGATTTGCATCAAAGATTTCAATCGCCACAAGAGGTAACAGTTTATATCACTGATCATGCCCATTTGTAAGGATCACTAAAGGGAAAATTTTAATTTCCGCTACAGTTTGGATCGCAATTTTCCTTCAGGTGTAGCCACCGGAGACAACGGCTACGAGACCGGGTCTGAGGGCGTGGGCGTAGAGGCGCTAGCGGCGGCTTGTAGGTGGAACTTGAGCACTTAGGCACGATGCATCAGAGTAATCGGGCTATTTGCGGTGTTAATGAGGCAGGGCTCCAACGGCTGGCCTTCGGCCGACATGCTGCAAATTAATTCTAAGTATTGCTCCAGGATTTTGGTCGTTGCTTACAGTTTGAATTTCGAATTTAAAATATACAACACTTCATGAAATGGTGTATTCTATTATCATAGGTGAACCATTGCAACATATGGTGAAAAGGTGTTGCTTCATCAAGAGTAGCAAACTTATGAAATAACACATGCATGGCCTATAAATATATGATTTTGAATTCGAAAATCAATCACTCAAAATCCGCACATCCTCTTAAACATTCCAGACACACTTCCTTGCATTCGAGTTCTTCACTTGTCTTGTGCAAACTCGATTAAAAAGACAGAATTATCCTGGATATTCTTGTTTTCCGACTCTAAGACATCAAAGAGAGTGCTTGAAATACTTTTAAGAAAAATAACTTCGTTCACGATTACCTAGATCCATTTAATCTTGTCGAAATATCTAACTAGTCTTGGTTTTTTAATGATATTACTTTTATGATTTGATGGATAAATTATATAGATTGATACAAATTTGTGAATATTACACTTTATTATGGTAATACAGTATATTTTTATTTAAGTTAAAATTTAAATTATTGTTATATAAATTTAATATTATTTTAACTAGTTATTTTCCCGTGTGATGCCCTTGAAATATTTTTATATTGTGTAAAAATAGTAAATATAGTATCCCTAAAAAAATGTATTTAAACATAATTCTTAACAACCACCTTTCTATATCATTATCTTTTATTCAAGTTCCTTTTTTCAAAGTTAAATTACATAAAAATAATACTCATCGATTTATGTTATCAATTCATCGATTAATTAAACAATGTACATAATACTCACTCTAGACTTAAATATAAGTTGACAACCAGAACAATTACTTAACAAATCAATATCCTTGCAAAAACTTAGCATCATGAATATTAAAAATTGAAGGTCATAAACTTCATTTCAATCAACTTCACACTTTCTAACAAATCAAATTATTTAAATCATTAGTAACAACCGAAAGAGAAAAATAATATCTAAAAGTTTTGTATAATACATGTTTCAATTACTCCATTATTTGAATGCAATATATATGGCCTAATATTCCTTTTCATTATATTTCAATTAATTTTTCTAATTTTTAATAAAGAGTAATTAAATTGTAAAATATGTATCATTAATTTTTTCTTTTGATTTCTATAAATATTAGAAAACCTTGAAACACATCTCCAATATTATAAATATTTAGAAATTCATCTCCATCACTTCTAACATCATACTATGTTATTGTAAAAAAAAATAAAAAATAAAAATATTTTATACCTTCTAAGTGTTGGAACTGATGGAACAATTAGGATTTAAAGAAGAAAGAAGAGAGGGAGGATAAAAATATTATTGAGTAAAACTAAAGTGATTATAGAATGAAGTTTTTATATGAAAACTACAAAGACATACCTATATATAGGCAACCAAGGCTCAAACCCAAAATATACAAAGTTACATTTCGATCTTAACACAACAATTATATGTTGTATTCGACTTTGTCGCATACATCTTGCTCCTACTTCGACTAGGTCAAACACATCTTAGTCGAACACAACTTACTACAAAACACTGAATTACAACTTCTAACACACCACCTAATTCATGTTTTCAAGATTTCTCATCCCAATGATTCTCTTCAACTCATCGAACCTGACTTTTTTTCAGGGATTTGGTGAGTATATCAGATAGTTGTCATTCTGTTTTGCAATACTCAAGTTCAAAATTTCCTTTATTAACTTGATCCCTTTGAAAATATACCTCCTCTCTATGTTTTTATTTCGACCATGACACATAGGATGATTTGCCATATCAATAGGTGAATTATTATCGACAAACAACATCGTTTTCTCAGGTTCTATTATCTTGAGCTCTTCGAGCAACATCTATATCCATGTTGCTTGGCATGCTGCATATGATACAACCACGTACTCAGTTTCACAAGATAACAAATCTATAATGCTTTTCTTTCTTGAACTTCATGAGATTGGGGCACCTCCAATCATGAATATGTAGCATGCACTACTCTTCTTCTCTTCTTGATCTCCACTTAATTTTAAATCACTGTAGTCATATACCTCTGCATCTGCGCTGATATTCTTTTTCCTCGATATCAACATATTATGATCAATCGCACCTTTGATGTATCTTGGTACTCTCTTGACTGATGTTAGATGACATTCTTGAGGCTTCTCCATGAACCTTCTTAATGATCCAACGCTTTACAAATATATGACATGGTATTGCAAAGATACCTCAAGGATCCAATGATTTGTTTGTACAGTTTTGCACTTACAAACTCATCATTTGTTTCCTTACTCAACTTTTCTCCAATCTTCAATGATGTAACGGTTTCATTATAATTACTCATCTTGAACCTCTTCAAGATGTCTTGGACATACTTCGTCTGGTGTATAAACACTCATTCAGTTGTGTCTTTAAACTCCATTCCAAGGAAATATGACATGCTTCCTAGGTCTTACATTTCAAACTCCTTCGTTAGCTCCGACTTGACACCTTTGATTCCTGCCTCGTCTGCCCCTGTAATAAGCAAATCATCCATATACAAGCATATGGTGACTTGACTAAGCCTTCTTGCATTTTTGACATATACTCCATGTTCTTAAACACATTTCAAGAAACCTACATTGATCAAGAAGTTATCTATTCTTTTATTCTAAGCTCTTGGGGCTTTCTTCAAAGCATATAGAGCCTTCCTCAATATGTATTCCTTCGACTCCATCCCTTTAATTTCGAATCCTAGTGGTTGAATGACATATACTTCTTCTACCAAAAGTCCATTCAAAAATGATGATTTTACATCTAGTTGATGTATCTTCCATCCTTTGTATGTTGTAGTCAACACAATAATTTTGATGGTTTCCAACCTTGCCATATGTGCATAAACTTCATTGAAATCAATACCAGTTTTTTGCAAAAAAAAACCTCTTGCCATCAGTCTCGCTTTGTGCTTAGCAGTCTCACCATTTGGCCTTAATTTCAACTTGTAGACCCACTTCACATCAATTGGCTTATTGATTGATTTTTCAACAAGTTCTTATGTCTTGTTTTTCTTGATTTCCCTGAGTTCTTCTTGCACGGTTGCTAACCGATTCAAATCATTCATGGCTTGATCCAAATTGATTGGTTATAATTCAACCATCATCATTAATTCTTCTATTAAATCACAATTTTCATTTACTGTTTGATCTGGAAATCTCTCATACCCAACTAGCTTTGTCGACTCAGTTCTTGCTCTAGTAGATCTTCTAACTTTTTGCTCAGGTGGTTCTTTGTTTTGATTGGTTGTGACTTCGGTATGATGGTCTTCATCGAGAACAATTGTGACTGTTTCTTTCTCCTTCCGAACTATCCCTTGACTATAATCTCACCCTTTTATTTTATCCACTAGAACATATTGAATGATCACTAGTTTATCATCATTTGGTGAATATAGTATGTATGAACCAGTCGAATGACAATCTCCTGAATTCGATCATCTAGCTTCTTCCTCAATTGTTCAAGTACATGCTTGAAGCACATTGATCTAAAAAGTATAAGATGACTAACATTTGGCTTTTCTCATGTACAAGCCTCATAGGATGTCTTCTCGACTATCTTCTTTGTTGGACATCTACTTAGAATGTATATTGTTGTCGAAGGTGTTTCACCCCAAAATCTCTTTGGCACTTCTTTAGCTTTCAACATGCTCCTAGTCATGTTCAGTATACTTTTATTTCTTCTCTCAGCTATACGATTATGTTGAGGTGTATAAGGTGCAACAACCTCATGCTCTATATTTCATCGTGCAAAATCTTGCAAACTCTCTAGAGGTGTACTCACCACCACCATCAGTCCCCAATTTCTTTAACTTGTATCCACTTTGTTTCTCGACATGCAATTTAAACTTCTTGAACGGTGTGAATACCACACTCATCCTTTTGATAAGGTAAATCCCCATATTTGTTATCACTATTCTTTCATCTCCCACCTTTAGTTCTATGAACTACAGAGTTTTGAATTCCTTATTGCACTATAAGGATACGTAGGCATGATGGCCATAATCCTCTTTGAGAACTCTATCTATTATTTTCCTTCTCCTTTATTCTTTCGCAAGTAATATTTAGATATCACGCCCATCCGAGATAAGAGCAATCAAAACGGTTTCTGGTGAGTACAACGGATGTGAGGGGTGTTAATACCTTCCATTTGCATAACCGACTTCCTTACCCATTTTTTCTTTCCCAAAGTTTTATCGATGTTTTCCCTTTCCTTTGGGAATAAATAAAGTTCGATTGTGACTTTGTTGTACCTTCGAGCGGGCGATGCGTTCGGGTGTATTTCCTCTAGCTTTAGTGTTCAACTCAAAGTTGCTCAATTCACTACAAGAAGTTTTGAAAATAACGACATATAGGTTACGACGGTTGGAGAAAAACTGCCCTCACTCCAATCTTAAGGCAGTTCTCACGGCACCTTTAGGCATCCATCCATAGGGATGACAATTTGACTTATCTCCAATAGGTACCGGCAAAATTATCCACAATGGGTAGGGTAAAAATCCGCAAAAATGGCTACGAGCATGGGCTCAGGTAATTACCCACGAAAATAAATGGATATGGATGCAGATATGAGCATTTTGGTACCCACCCCGCCCCATACCCGCACAATATAGATTTATGCATTTTCATTTATATTTGTATATTTTAGTTTATGTTATTATATGAAAATGTATGTCTATCAATTTTAAAAGTTATATTAATGTTAAGTAATTACGTATTTAATATAAGTGTTTATTTATTTCAACAACAAATTATTTGAAATTTGTTTAATATTTTAAAAAACTTAAAATTATATGATATTTAATAATTAATCTATTTATTTTTAATAGAAATGCGAATAACGAGTACGAGTATTAGTACTTACATACCCATAGGATACGGTACAAATGTTAACTTTGACGCTCAAGCCAGTATGGGCTCGGGTACGAGAATTTTATTTTTAAATTACGGGTATAGGGATGAGTACTGTAGTATCCTACCTAAACTTTGTCCATTGTCATCCCTACCCGTCCCCACTTATTTGTTAAAATTAAAGATTTTCTTCATTTTTTCAATTCTTTCTCCACATATTTGCTCTTCCCCAATTTTACAATACGGCCTAAACCTTTTCAATACCTCTATCCTTTTAGAAATTATTCTAAAACTAATATGATATTCGTGCATTCGCACAGGTACGGGTATGGTACACACATTTTTTTTAAAATGTAAAAAAAATGAAAAGAAAAAAAGATAAAATTGTATAATCAAAAAAATTTATTATTTTAAAAGAGAATAAATTGGTATTTATAAAAAAAAATTCCGTGTATAAAAATATTTGAATCAACGGTATTTTTTCTTCTATATGTAAATATTATTTATGTTTTGACATTATATTTTTTTCTAAATTTATTCTTGTTTATTAAAATAAGACCATTTAAAAATATTTGGATCAACAATATATTTTATCACATATATACTGAATTGATAAATTTGTATTATTCAATATTTTGATTAATAGTTTTATTTTCCCGTTCATATAATTTCTTTAAACTCGTGGCTATGCCGCGCACTGATATGGTAGTTTTTTTAAAATTTATGGATACATGTGCGCTCACATGAGTCGTGATGTGTTATGCGCATTTATTTCTAAAATATAATAAAAATAAAAATAAAGAAAAATAAAATTGCATTTAAATAGAAAGTAAAAAATATATCATTTCAAATCATTCATACTATTGAATATCATTCATTCATAAATATGCTTTTAAAATAATTTAATTTCTCTATTCTTTCACAAATTTAGTTTAATTACCATTTAAAATATGCTCATTTTTCTTAATTAGAAATTATTGCATATTTAACACTTTTATGATAATTAAAAACATGTTTATTAATTATTTAATAATTTTCTTATTTTCTACATATAAATATTAATTATAAATATGCAATAAAAATAAAAATATTTTTTTGATAGTTTCTATATAATTATTATATTGTAATAAAATTATCATTTATAATAACTAATTATACAATTTAATACATAATACATATAAAATTAAAAAAATATTTACGTATTAATAAATAAAATATAATTTATAATTATTTAAAATAATTAGAGATTAATTGTTATGCACTGTCGGTGTAAAAAGTTTTACACTGTCAATACACCACAATCATCCGTTTGTATTACTTTTTAAGTGATTAAAATAAAAGTCAAACATTTTGAATAAATCAATGGTAAAAATCTTTACAATGTCAATGTATATCAATTAAACTCAAATAATTATTCAAATAAATATACACACGGTGCAATACTAAAGATTTTCACTACTGTCTAACAACTTTAGATCATTTTTTCTAAATAATCAATTTTTTTAAAAAAAATAAAAAATAACCATAATTTCAAAAAAATTACAAAAATGGGCACTTTTGTACCCTAAAGACACATGGGCGCCACCCTAGATGGCGCCTACCCTTTAGTTGGAGGGCAAGTCGCCACTAGGAGTGGCGCCTACTCCTTATTTTAATTTATTTTTTTGCTTTTTTTTTAATTCTTTTTAATATGTTTTTAATATTTTTTTAAATCTTTTTTAACTTATTTTAAATTTATTAATTTATATTTATTATAAATTATATTAATTTATATTAATACATGTATATAAATAATATTATTTACAAGATATATATATATATATATATATATATATATATATATATATATATATTAATTTATATATATTAATTTAATTTATAACTAAATAATATTATTTATAAATTATTCAAATATATTAATTTATATACATGTAAATAAATAATATTATGTATATATTTGTAAAATACACAAGATATATATATATATATATATAAATATATATTAATTTATATTAATAAACACAATATATTTATATTAAAATAATACACAAGACAAATATTATAAAGTTTAATTAAAATGCATTATTAATTTGGGATTTTTTACATATTATGCGGTCCCTGGTACGATCCGCACGGGGGAGGTCTAACTACTCGTCTTGACGGCTCACGTGGTGGTGGTGCTTCCCTATTCCCACCCCTAGTCCTAACGCGTCCCCTTGCCCTTTGCCGTTGTGGTTGGGTCGAAGTCCCTTCAATGCTGTAGGAAAGGCGGGTGCCCTCTGCTCCCTCAAAGCTTTGTCTTGGTGGGACAAACTGATTCCTGTTGGGTGCTCCCTCGAAATGTGCCCTTTGGTAGTTGAGGGTTGAATCGGGTTGGCTAAAGAACAATGTCTGTTGTGGTGTGTAGTAGTCTTGTTGGTAATCCTCTTGTATACCTATGTCGGGGCTCAGTGGAGGACTGGAAGAGCCCGGGACATCGTCGTGATGGAAGTGTTGGGATTGGTGTTGGTGGGGGGATTGAGTTTGTGGTAGGTGTTGGGATTGTTGATGGTGGTGGGAATGTTGAGGTTGGTGTTGGTAATCTTTATGATATTGGGGTTGAGTTTGTGGTATGTAGTGTTGATTTGGTTGGGGGTGGACATGTGTTGTGGTGGTTGTTGTTGGTAATACGGTGGTGGTGGTGGTTGTTGTTGGTAATACGTTGGTGGTGGTGGTTGTTGGTAATATTGTGGTGGTTGTTATTGTTGGGAATATCGTGGTGGTTGTTGTTGTTGGAAATATGGTTGTTGCATTCGGGGGTCGTCCAAATAGAACGGGCCAGACACAATCATTTCTGGATTTGTATTTGCTCTATACCAATCCACATATTCCCTTGTCGGCTTCACTTCGTTGGGTGCCACCGGAAATTGTAGAACATAGTGGGCACGCTCTTTCCATATTTTACGGAACTCCTTTGCAAATGCCTTCCAATTTTGGACATACCACTGGTGGCTGACTTTTTTAAGATGCCAAGGTTCCAAAGACATTGGGGGGCCTGAGATTTCTTGATGCATTCCGAATTGCAGTTTGACACGGTCACTTTGGTGCATCTCCACAGTGGTGAACCGCATGATAGCCGTTTTTGCTGTCCAAACAGCTGCATCTTCAGGGTTGGGTTGATGTTCCAATCCCAAATATGGTCTTCAAATAAACTGCAAAGAAAAAAATAAATATGTTATTTATTGAGAATGCTTGATATTAATAAATTAGTTAGAAAATGAATGATTTAGTGGTAATACATCTTGTGCTCGGAGACGATCCAAGAGTTAACGATAAAATATTATTTTATTTTTCGGGGTAAGACTGTAATCTAGTCTAGTTGCAATGAACCTAAACAAAAAAAGATAAATAATATTATTTACAAATATTTATAAAATAAATATACAAAATAAAATAACATCATAAATTTACCTAGTTGCGTAGGGGAAGGAGTAGACGTTAGGATTTTCGGGGGCTAGCCTCGGCAATCTCCACCACCCCCATGTTTGGAGCAAAAAAGCACATCCAGAAAATGTACGATGGTCATTTTGTGCATTTTTACACAAAGAACTATATAGGAAAGCCAATACAGCAGAACCCCAACTATACGTGCTTATTCTATCTATGTCCTCGAGCAAACTCAAGTACATAAAGTTTATCCTATTTCCCGTGCCTTCGGGAAATAGCAAGTTCCCAAATAATAACATAATGTAAAACCTTGTTTTTATTATCTTTTCTTGTTCGGACGAATCCTCAGTCAAAATTATAGCGTCGTGGTAGAATTGGAGGCTCGATAGTTTAATACCTTGGCCCCTTGCTTTCGCAGATCCCTCACCCTCGACTAGATCTACGCCCAACATTTGAACACATAGTTCGTTGGGCTATTGAACATTTCCAGTCACAGGCTTACCATCTATTCGAAGACCCAAAAGCATGTACACGTCCTCTAGTGTGATGGTACATTCACCAGTTGGTAGGTGAAAAGTGTGTGTCTCTGGTCTCCAACGTTCACACAAAACAAGAATAAATTTCACATCAATTGTGGCATTTACCACATGCATAACATGACCGAACCCCGCACGCTCTATGTAAGGTACGCACTATGGGTCTGGATAAGCCATAGGGTGTGAACGTTGACGAAATTTCTTGGGATCCTTTAAAAACAAACAATATAAACAATCATTAGATTGGAGTTTTAAAAAATAAATTATAAACATACGAAAGAGGCAATGTTCAAGAAAAACTTACAAATGAGGCAATGTTCGCCCTAGTGCCTCTGTGTTCTTGGCCCATGGTAAGAAGAGACATGATTGCAATGTAGAACGTAGGTTTGTTGATGAAAAGTTTGCCTAGGGGAAGGCTTGGTGGATGTGTTACATGCAAAAATGTGACACGTCTAACACATGCATCACAATTGAATCCGTGTATATAGGCATGCGTGAGAATCTTGCAGGCTAGGTGGATATGACTTTGATGGATAGGCATGCGTGAGAATCTTGTAGGCTAGGTGGATAGGTTAGCATGCATTGGTACAGGTTAGGTTGCACTTGTCTTGTCTAGGGGAAGACTTGGTGGATGTGTTGCATGCAAAAATGTGACACATATCTTCACACATATATAGGCATGCGTGAGTACAAGTATTCACACAAATTTTCACACAGGTATTCACAAAATCTTCACAATATCTTCACATATTTCACACATATCTTCACATATCATGGCATCTTCATCACAATACAAAATCAAAGCTCACGTGAATGGTGAGACTTATGAATGTGATATGTCTGGCTTCCTATTTAGAAACACCGATTGCACTCGTTTTTGTCTAAATAGAGGAGCTGACTTCTCTTATCTGGAAAAAAAAGATTGAGTCCAAACTTAGACAACCTGTGTCCCAATTTTTTTATCAACAACCTTTTTTTTCTGAAAATAACTCAGTCAGGTTTTATAAGTCATTGATTCAAAATGACATGGAGGCACAAAACATGTTTCGTAACCATGAGTATTCTGGTTACGATTATATAGTGGTGTACATTATCTTGGAACAATTTCAACCAACTCAGAATATTCAGTCACAGGTTATTGATCCTTTGGTTGATGACGAACAAGATGTTGAACACCCCGTTGAAGACGATGTGGTTGATGATGCAGAAGACGTGGTTGATGACTTGGTGAACCGTGATTCCGAAGACAAAGACCAAGTACAAATACCTATAGCGCAACGCTACTCACCGCCTACGCATTTCACAACCCTTAACTTGGGCGAGGATGAGCCCTCGTCAGATATGTTCTACAACCCATATATGAGGTCTGATGAGGAGTTAAAGAAGGGTGACCAATTTCGGACCAAGGAAGAGTGTTTGTTAGCAATAAAAAACTGGCACTTGAAAAACTGTGTTGACTACGATGTTAACAAATCAAACCCGGAAAGATACGTTATTTTATGCAAAAACCCGGAGTGTGGGTATAAGTTGATGGCATCGTACAAGAAGAAACATAATGCGTGGGTGATAGGGTCCATTCTCAAGCTCACACTTGCGTCAACACAAACATGGCACAGGATCATCGCAAACTTAGCCATGATATGATCTGCCATTCCATAATACCTCTTGTTGAAGCTGACCCGTCACTCAAGGTCAAAACTATTATCTCCCATTGTGTTGCTGTTTTCAAATATACACCGTCGTACAGAAAGGCTTGGTTAGCGAAAACCAAGGCAATTGAACTGGTATACGGTAATTGGGAGGAATCATACAAATAACTTCCGCGCTACCTGGCTGCACTACATTTGTATTCACCTGGGACGGTTTCTATAATGGAGACCTTGCCGACACAATCCCCTGACGGAACTCGTCTAGAAGATAATGGAATATTCCATAGACTTTTCTGGGCATTCCGTCCCTGCATCATCGGTTTCACATTCTGCAAGCCGCTTATTCAAGTCGATGGAACTTGGCTGTATGGGAAATACAAAGGATCGTTACTGATGGCGGTCGCACAAGATGGAAATTCTAATATTTTCCCAATAGCCTTTGCATTGGTAGAAGGAGAAACGACTGCTACTTGGAGTTTCTTTCTTAAGAATCTCCGAACGCACATGACTCCACAAGCTGGCATCTGTGTGATTTCTGACAGGCACGCTTCTATAGACAGTGCATACAATAATCCAACAAATGGTTGGCATGACCCCCCGTCTATGCATGTCTACTGCATCAGGCATATTGCTCAAAATTTTGTGCGGGAGTTCAAAGATAAATTCTTGAAGCAAAATTTGATAAACGCGGGGTATGCATTAAA
The DNA here is from genome assembly GCF_024323335.1 of Lathyrus oleraceus. Lineage (NCBI taxonomy): Eukaryota > Viridiplantae > Streptophyta > Magnoliopsida > Fabales > Fabaceae > Lathyrus > Lathyrus oleraceus. The sequence goes on from NC_066582.1 coordinate 204,702,076, forward strand.
CCAACCTGGATTCCAATACTACCGCCGGGAAATAGTGTTGGCAAATTCTGATGCAGGGAGGTGGATCGACAATATTGACATAGCAAAGTGGACTAGGTCATACGACGATGGGGTGAGGTGGGGCCACATGACAACAAATCTTGTGGAATCAATGAACGGCGTCTTTAAGGGCATACATAACCTCCCGGTAACCGCTTTGGTGAGTGCGACCTATTTTCGGATGGTAACGTTGTTCGTAACAAGAGGCAAGCGCTGGCATGCAGTGTTACAGACGAGTCAAGTGTATAGTGATGCTTGCATGAAGTTTATGAGGCAGGAATCTTCCAAAGCCAGCAACCATCGTGTTACGGAATTCGACCGCCATGGCCACACTTTTAGTGTCAAGGAAACAATTGACCACAACCAGGGGCTGCCCAGACAAGAGTATAGGGTCCTAATACCAGACTGTTGGTGCGACTGTGGTCAATTTCAGGCCTATCGTATGCCTTGTTCCCATGTCATTGCAGCGTGTTCACACACCCACTTCGATGCATTGTCGCTAGTGTCTCCCATCTACAAAGTTGCAACATTGCTAAATGTATACGACAATCCCTTTCCGGTGGTAGCATTGGAGGCATATTGGCCAGAGTGTGACGGGGAAATTGTTTGGCACAACGATTCGATGCGGCGGAATAAAAGTGGTCGCCCAAACAGCAGGCGCATTAGAACTGAAATGGACGTCGCAGAGAAAATGCTGAGGAAGTGTAGCATATGTCGACAACTGGGGCATAATAAGAACAAATGTCCATATCGTGGATCTAGTTCCACAACATAGTTTTCATATTCATAACTCTGTGTACCAATGTTATTTATCAATAAAGTTTACTTTTTATTCCAAATAGAAGATGACATTGGAACAACAAACACAAACATCTAACATTAGAACAACAAATACTAAAACAAAAACAAATACTGGAACAAGAACAAGTACTAAAACAAGAACAAGTACTAGAACAATAACAAATACAAGAACAACAACACAAACAACCATTAAAATCTAGGAAATTACAACAGTTAACATTATGTCATCTGATCCATGCATCATTTGGATGCAATCAATGTCGCTTTCAACTTCAACCCACCAACATACCGTTTCTCCAGTTTCAAATGAGAACCTTGTTCTAAGCTTCTGAATCCTTCTGATGACTTCACCAGGTTGGTAATCTCCCTCTAACCAAGACATCAAGGACCTTTTTAGTTGGTCCAACGAACGGATGTTCCAAAATTTCATCTCCATTGGGGGTTTGGCAAGCGAGAAAATAACATGCCCATCCCTTTTTAAGATTACTGGTTCAGGATCCGTCCGCCTTGATGATGTTCGCTGCCATGATGACGGTCTGGGGGATGCCATGAACTCAACTTGATAGAGAAAGTGATAGGAAAAAGTGGTGAAGAAAATGCAAGGAAATAACACTTTATTTATAGGAAAAAATCTAGGTTGTACACCAATGTACTTAACCCTAATTAGTGTCGCACTTGATTAATTAGTCTTAGGGAGAATTAGGGTTTGAATTTGGTCATAACTACCAAACTCTAATTATAACCGATCAATAAACCCTAATTATAATTGATTAATTAACCCTAACATGATTAACCCTAATTCTCCCAAAAATTTATAAATAATATTATTTAGTTATAAATTAAATTAATATATATATATATATATATATATATATATATATATATATATATATATATATATATATATATATATATATATATATATATATATATCTTGTAAATAATAGTATTTATATATATGTATTAATATAAATTAATATAATTTATAATAAACATAAATTAATAAATTTAAAATTAGTTAAAAAAGATTTAAAATAATTAAAAAAATAATTAAAAACATATTAAAAAAATTTATAAAAAAAAACAAAAATAAAATTTAAAATAAAATAAAATAGGAGTAGGCGCCACTCCTAGTGGCGACTTGCCCTCCTATTAAAGGGTAGGCGCCATCTAGGATGGCGCCCATATATAATTTAGGACAAAAAAGTGTCCATTTTTGTAATTCTTTTGAAATTATGGTTATTTTTGAATTTTCTTTTAAAAAATTGATTATTTAAAAAAAATCTTCACAACTTTATACACCTTCACATTGCCACAAATTTTCTTTCCCACACCACATTAACTCAAACTTAGTCAACAAAACTTTTTATAATACCCACTTATTCAAGTAATTGATCAAATTAGTATTGTAAAAAGTTTTCTAAATTTAATTTTAAAAAATTTAAAATTATTTTAAATGCTAATTATCAATCATTTATAATGATGATAATAAAAAAAATACACATTTTAAACATATATGGATCAGTAGTAAAATTTCTCTTATTTACATCAAGGAAATATATTTATGCAATATACTGTAACCTGTTTAGCTAACTTAAAATGAAATATATATATATTTTTTTTGTGTTTGATTCAATAATTCATTTTTCCTATTCATTTTATTATGAGTTTGCATCAATCAAATAAAAATGATAATTTAATTTCAAATATATATATATATATATATATATATATATATATATATATATATATATATATATATATATAAACACCAACTATATTACATCAAATTTTATCTAAATTCAATATAAATATGTCAATTGTTTTAGCATTGATATTTATTTAATCTAAAAAATTAAAATAGAAGAGAGGGCAATATATCAACATGACACAATACTCTAACATTTATTCCTAATAGAACATATTTACATTTTTACGTACTTTAGATATTTCTTTCCTTATAGAATTTATTCAATTAATAAGCTGAATTTTACCTGGTATAAGATAAATATCAATCACTCAATTGTTTTTCAATTTTTTTCCATTACACGTTTTTTCCAATCACTTTTCCATCTTGTTCCATCATTAAGATATTGTTTAAGTCATTATCTCAAACAATATCTTCACTGAATCAGAGAATCAACATGGTGTCTATAACTCATTGATTTTTCTCTGATTTCTTTTTCATAAATTTCTTTTTCACAAAACTCATCTCCAAATCTCCAAAAACTAACCAATTTCTTTTTCACAGAACCAAAACTTTTAGTCTCTTATTACCAATCCAAAATTCATTCAACATCAAGCAAAACCTAAGAAACCCCCCAAAAAAACTCGTGCTCTTCCAGGATATTAGTGGAAAAAAAAGTAAAACTTCCACATAAATTAAAGGGCAAATTTTCAGAGCAATTAAGTCTTTGATCCTTTTCTAGTCTCACCAATTTCAATCTCTGAAAGAATCCAATGGTTGAATACTGACTGCATGGTGACTGTGGCCAGAGATTGAATGGAGGGTTTTAAGTTTTGGTTTTTCTTCTTTCTTTGTTATTGTGTTTTATTGCTTCTATATTATAGTAACATGTACCATTGCTACTATATTATGTCTTCTAATTTGTGGGTTGGAAATATTGGTGGCCGAGAATTCGCTGAGTGCTTAGTGTTGGAAATAGACCCTTTTTTATTTAGGAAAAGTGTGTGGGAATATTAGAGGCTTGAATAAAAGTTTGGTAGGTAGGAGAATTATTTATGGAAGAGAGAACTTTGTATTTTTGCTTGATTCAAAAGTGTTGGATTACATCTCTATTTATAGTACTTTAAGGAGAACTCTAGACACACTAATTCTAGAGAGTTCTCAACTCTAGATATTCAAAGAGTATTCTAGAGAATATTACAATCTTAAGAAATATCTAGATACTCTAAATACTACAAGATTTTTCTAGAAACATTATCCAATATAAACTAAGCCCAAATAACTAAGTCCAAAATCAAATAATAAAATTAGGCCAAAATCAAGTTTAATATTTCAACATCCCCCCTTAAACTTGATTTGTGACTCCAAGCATATTCCTTAGCTTCACGAAAGTTTCCAATTTGAGTGGCTTGGTGAAAATGTCGGCAGCTTGATCTCTAGACATCACATACTTCAACTTCACCTTCTTCTTCTCGATGCATTCTCTTATGAAATGGTAACGAGTGTCGATGTGCTTACTTCTTTCATGAAATACAGGATTCTTTGCCAAAGCAAGTGCTGATTTATTGTCAACACATATTTCGACAGGATCTTCTTGTGGCACTTTTAATTCTTTCAACAAATTTCTTAGCCAAATTGCATGACAAACACATGATGTGGCGGCAACATACTCAGCTTCACAAGTCGACAGTGTGACGATAGGTTGCTTCTTTGACATCCAAGTGAAAGCAGTATCTCCCATAAAGAACACAAAACCAGTAGTGCTCTTTCTATTATCCAAGTCTCCACTCCAATCACTATCACTATAGCCAATAATCTCATAATTGTTAGAAGAGTAATAGTGCAAGCCAAAATTTGTTGTACCTTTGATGTATCGAAGGATTCTTTTTGCCGCCTTGAAGTGAGTTGTTGTTGGAGCTTCCATGTAGCGACTTACGACTCCTACAACATAGAGAATATCCGGCCTTGTACTTGTCAAGTAACGCAGACTTCCAACCAAACTTTTGTAAAGAGTTGGATCAACAAACTCTCCATTTTCATGCTTACTCAACTTGCTTCCACATTCCATCGGGGTGCCAACTGGATTGGCATCATCCATCTTGAACTTCTTAAGGACTTCTTTGGCATAACCTTCTTGGGTGATAAAAATTCCTTTGTCTTCTTGCTTTACTTCGATGCCGAGATAATATGCCATGAGCCCCATGTCTGTCATCTCAAATTCATTTGACATGTCTTTCTTGAACTCTTCGAACATGCTTAAATTGTTCCCTGTGAAGATCAAGTCATCAACATATAAGCACACAATCAAAATATCTCCACTTTGCGCTTTAATATAGAGTGCATGCTCATATGGACACTTGATGAAGTTCTTGTCTTGAAAGTACTTGTCGATTCGAACATTCCAAGCTCTCGGTGCTTGCTTGAGTCCGTACAATGCCTTCTTCAACTTCAAGACTTTTTATTCTTGCCCTTTTACTTCATAGCCTTGTGGTTGCTCGATATAAACTTCTTCTTCGAGAAAACCGTTCAAGAAGGCCGACTTCACATCCATTTGATAGATCTTCCATTCATTTTGGGCTGCCAAAGAAATGATCAGTCTAATAGTTTCAAGACGAGCAACAGGGGCAAATACCTCATCATAGTCAATTCCTTGTCTTTGACTATATCCTTTCGCCACCAATCTTGCTTTGTATCTCTCCACGTCTCCTTTTGCATTCTTCTTCGCCTTGTACACCCATCTTACTCCGATTGCTTTGTGTCCTTGTGGAAGTGTAGTAAGTTCTCATGTATCATTCTTCGTGATTGACTTGATTTCTTCTTCCATGGCGTCTCTCCACTTTACGTTCTCAACTGCTTCTTGATAGCTTAAAGGCTCGCAATTACCCAAAAGGCAAAAAAGGTTAATGTCATTTATGTTTTCGGTTACCTCATAAAGCTCTTCAATACTCCTTAGTCGTGGTGTCCTCTCACTTGAGCTTGTTTCATCCAACCTTGGTGTCGGTGAGGCCGGTGGTGTAATATTTTCTTCTATCATTGGTTGCTCCATTTCGTCTTCTTCTTCAAAGTAAGGAAGAAAATCGTACCTGTCTTCTTGAAGATTCCAATCCCAACAATCTTCTTCTTCGAACTCCACGTCACGACTTATGACGATCTTTCCACTATTTGGATTATAGAGCTTGTACCCTTTGGAGCTTGAGTCGTAACCGACGAATACATACTTCTCACTTTTATCATCGAGCTTTGTTCTCCTTTCATCAGGAACGTGAGTATAGGCAATGCTTCCAAACACTTTGAGGTGAGAGATCCCAGGCTTCCTTCCACTCCACGCTTCTTGTGGTGTCTTCTCATGCACGCTTCTTGTTGGGGAACGATTTGTCAGATAAACCGCACATGCCACTGCTTCGGCCCAAAACTCTCTCGGCATCTTCTTGCTCTTAAGCATGCTTCGCACCATGTTAAGTATGGTCCGATTCTTTCTCTCTGCTACTCCATTTTGTTGTGGTGATCTTGGCACTGTTAGTGGGCGGTGGATTCCATGGTCTTCACAATATTTTTGGAACTCATTTGAAATGAACTCTCCTCCTCGGTCAGATCTCATGGCCTTAATGGAAAGACCACTTTCTTTCTCCACAAGGGCTTTGAACTTCTTGAAGTTTTCAAACACTTCTGACTTCTCCTTCAAGAAATAAACCCAGGTTTTTCTAGAATAATCATCAATAAAAAGGAGAAAGTATTTACTCTTACCAAAAGAGTTTGGATTGATTGGTCCACAGACATCAGTGTGTATGAGCTCTAGCGGTTTTGTCGCTCTTGACGTTGATTCCTTTGGAAAGCTTTTCCGAAATTGCTTCCCAACTAGACATCCTTCACATAGTTGGTCTGGGTGGTTTATACTAGGCAAGCCTCTCACCATTTCCTTCTTTGACAAACATTTTAGACTATCGAAGTTGAGATGTCCGAATCGTAGATGCCATAGCCACGAAGAGTCGGTATAGCAAGTCTTGAGACACTTTGCAACATCATTTTGAATGTTCAAGAGGAACATTCTATTATTTGACATAGGCACCTTAGCAATCAAGTTATGTCTACAATCTCTTAAGAAAAGACTATGTTCTTTCAAGTGGATGTCATAGCCTTTCTCTAATAATTGTCCCAAGCTCAAAATATTATTCTTCATGTTAGGAACATAATAGACATTGGATATGAATTGATGACTCCCATTCTTTAAGCGTATAAGAATTTTACCTTTGCCTTTGACCGGTATCTTTGAGTCATCTCCAAATGAGACATTGCCAGTTGTCGCTTCATTGATCTCTACGAACATGCTTCGATCACCACACATGTGATTGCTTGCGCCGGTGTCGAGGTACCATTTGTTTCTTTTCTCTTCAACTTGGTTTTGGCACGCGAGCAACAAAGTTTCTTCTTCTCTGCCTTTTTCTTCTACAAAGTTAGCTTTCTCCACAACTTTCTTCGAGAATCTACACTCAGATGCATAGTGACCGATCTTGTTGCAGTTGAAGCACTTGATTTGTGATTTGTCACACCTCGACCATGAATTTCCTCTTCCACGACCTCTTGTTGCTTGTGGATTCCAACTTCTTTCTCCATTGTTAGAGTAGTTGTTGTAACTGCCTCTTCCTTCTCCTCCATGTCCTCGTCCACGCCCACGATCTTGGCCACGACCTCGTCCTCTTTGGCTCTTGTAATTGGCATAATTTGCTTCCTTTATGTTGAGTTGTAGTAGTTGCTCCATAGCCTCCTTTTGTTTAATTTTTCTCTTTTGTTTTTCTTCGTATGCTTGTAAGGAACCCATGAGTTGCTCAATAGTCATGGTCTTTAAATCCTTGTTTTCTTCAATGTTGGTAACAATGAAGTCAAAACTTGGATTTAAAGTGCGAAGTATTTTCTCCATGACTTTTACCTCATCAACATCTTCACCATTTATTTTAAGTTGATTGACTACGGCCAATACTCGAGAAAAATAATCAGAAATTGACTCGGACTCTTCCATAAATAAACGTTCAAAATCACCTCTAAGAGTTTGAAGACGAATCTTTTTCACCTGTTCCACTCCTTTGTTGCAAGTTTGAAGTTTGTCCCATGCTTCTTTGGCCGTCGTTGCGTTGGAGATCTTCTCAAATGTATCTTCATCCACCGATTGATAAATGAGGAAGAGAGCTTTCTTGTCTCTCTTTCTTGACTCCCTCAATGTCTCCTTTACACCTTGGCTTAGCGAGGCTTCATCTTGCTCATTGAAGCCTTTCTCAACGATATCCCACACATCTTGAGCTTCTAGTAGCGCCTTCATCTTGATACTCCAATTGTCATAGTTGTTCTTTGTGAGCATCGGCATTTGAAAAGGGAAACCTCCATTCGCCATTTTTAGGACCTTGAAGCTCTGATGCCACTTTGTTGGAAATAGACCCTTTTTTATTTAGGAAAAGTGTGTGGGAATATTAGAGGCTTGAATAAAAGTTTGGTAGGTAGGAGAATTATTTATGGAAGAGAGAACTTTGTATTTTTGCTTGATTCAAAAGTGTTGGATTACATCTCTATTTATAGTACTTTAAGGAGAACTCTAGACACACTAATTCTAGAGAGTTCTCAACTCTAGATATTCAAAGAGTATTCTAGAGAATATTACAATCTTAAGAAATATCTAGATACTCTAAATACTACAAGATTTTTCTAGAAACATTATCCAATATAAACTAAGCCCAAATAACTAAGTTCAAAATCAAATAATAAAATTAGGCCAAAATCAAGTTTAATATTTCAACACTTAGCAACTGATGTACAGAAGTTGCTGGTAAGAAATTATCCATTATTATTGAATAGGCAAAATGATTGGAAAATACTTATCCTAACTGCCTTTGTGTCATCTAGCTATCTAGAGAAAAAAGTTGCATTGTGTTTGCTGCAACTGTACATGAAAAATCCTGATGTTTAGATGGATGGTAAATGTGAAAGTAATTTTGATGATAATTTTGAAGTATATTTTGATTGTTGTTTGGGTATGATGTCTACCTTGGTATTAAGAGCTTCCTGAGGTAAGAATATCATTACAATGTCAAGTTGACAAAACCTCACATCTTTACTTGCTTATAACTTGTATAGGAAGAAGGTAATGGAAAAATGGAGGTATTTTAAGGAATTATTCACTGAATTCAAATATTGTGAGCACCACATGCATCATGGTTCACCAAATTAAAAAGTCCAAATTATATTTATTATTAACTGATCCAGACCATTTTAGAAAAACCAATAATATTTGGTTATCCATTGTTGAAATCCGGTTATGATCCAATTTTTCAAAATCTCAAAAACCTTTCTCTTTTAACTTTCAACAAAGACAAAATCAATGCAAAAAATGAATAAGCCCTGCCAATATATTGTGATACCTTGTGTGTAGAGCTTATACCATAGGCAATATATTGTGATACAGTAGGAAAAAATGAATCTCACTATCAATACATTAGTAGTGTTTTGAATCCCAACAATATTAAATACACGCCATACACAATAAATACACCATTTATCGCATTCTTTTTTTAATTTAAATCTAATATATATTTAAAATTAATTTTAAAATTATTTATATTTCAAAACACTTTATAATATTAATTAAGATTTAATTAGTAATTAAAAATGACTTATATATATATGCTAGAACAATGTTTGAACTATGTTTGTTGAACTTTAAAGCACAGATACAAAACACTGGACATTTATTAGAAAATATTATTCTCAATTCATTTCATATTAGTAAAAAGGGAAAAGTATTATTAGAAAATAAATAAAACAATAACATAAGTCCACAACATATAAAATAAAACTTGTGCCAAGTTTACCATCATCGATACGTACCAAAATTTTAAAATCAGTTAAATAAAAAAATTGACTAAAGCAAAATAAAATAAAAATTGGTATTAATGATTTTGGTTTGAGACAAACCGGTTTTAAAATTGGATCAAATAAACAACCCGTTTTTAATAGGAACTGGTTTTAAATCGAACCGATCCAAATTTAAATCGGATTTAAAAAAATTAATCAACTTTATAAAAGTGATTTTGAAAATCAAACTAAACCGGTCCAAATTGGATTGGTTCAAGAACCATACACACCACACCTTAACCCCTAATGGTTCCCATAAAGGTGTTGAGTCGATTATAACATCGATTATGATGGTTACTTTGTGGACTGTACAATTATAATACTATTTTTTGAGATTACATCACAATAGTGGTTTGGAATCATGTTTAAGATTAATATAGATGCAATGATGGTTTAGGGCTAAACAATGGTGTTACTTTGAAGTTGAGTTTTCTTTATATATATATATATATATATATATATATATATTACACTTAATTTTTAAAAAATGTATAGCGGCATTAGATTTTTTTTTTAAATTAATTAATTTAGTGGGGATTATAAACCTCCTAGTTGGTTATAAATCAGTCACAATCAACATTGAAAATGAAACACTAAATAAAATTAATCACAGTTTGAAACTGTTGCAAATAACTATCCAAGACAGTTCAATAACCATTGTAAATAGTAATGAAGGTTGGAGTGACAATTTTCTAAACCATCATAGATCATGCTGACACTTTTGATTAAATGCACTATTTTATTATTTTTTTAATTGAATAAATGTCATTTAAATTGTGTTGACCATTTGTATTGACTTGCTTGAGTTTGCTTTTTGTTGTTGGGCCTTGGTCAAGGTTGATTTGACTTTGTCAAGTTAATATCATTGGATTTAGGGGATTGATGGAATGTACATTCCATCTCCCAAAATGAATGAATGATATTAATTTAATAAAAGTCCCCCTTTGACCAATTTGTGATCTCATTCATCCCCTTCCCACTTCATCTCATTCCTCTTCTTAATTCATTCATTCCATTTGGCCTATGACATCTCAAAGTCCTAATGCTAGTTGATTAAAAAAATGACATGAGTATGGATGAGATTAGGCCACACCTTTGCATATTCTTTTTTGTGTGTGGCATGTTTCATGAGCATAGTTCATTATACTATGTCTCTAACATGCATTAACACCAAAATTCTATTGCCCGACCTCAAATAGTTATGACTTCTACATAAGTCCAATTACGATTGCTTAACATAGCGCTAAATTTTTGATACAAAAGGCATAAGCATTCTAGTTAGTGAGATTGTAAGTCTCCCCTCTTTCATGGTATTGTGTGGAAACTTGACCTTCTTTCCTTCCTTTGGAAGATGTTTTGGTTCAAGGATCAATGCTTGTGATAAGTGGGTTGAGTGTTCTCCAAAGAATGTCTTGAAAGGCAAAAGCAAAGCAAAACTAACCTCTAACTTACTAACTATTGACTTTTAATTTCAAGCTTTTACTTTAATGCAATTTACTTCTAGCACTCTATTTCATTTGCCATTGTTCATATCATTCTAATTGTTTATGTTAATGCAATTTTCACTTTGTCCATTTGGACCATATTGTGTGATATATTTTGTTTGTGTATACTTTGTTTGTTTGTGTGGTCTTTGACCATTAATGTACATCATAATCATAAAAACCCTAAAAAAACTTTTGAGTGGACTGTTGGTTTGATCTTGGACAAATGAACTTAGAATCTAGGCAACCTTCCTAAGCTAAAGGACTTTGCCAATGCCAATTTGTGAAGAAACAAGTGCTTGCAATTTGAATTCATCTGATACATCATTCAAGATCTCTCTAAGTTCATCTCCAACATGATCATTGTGAAGCTGTCATTTTGAACCTGTGGAATTCATCTGTTACATGGGCTATTTCTGAAGAAGATCAAGGAAGGGATAAGCTTGGATGAGGCTATCTTTATTTGATGCCTTTTCTCTTCAAGATAATATAATTGTGCATTTGTGTGTTGCTTGATTCTAAAAGTCCAAGGGAATTCTGGGTTTCTATTGACATTTTTGTCTATTGGATTATTACCCATTTGGTCAGATCTTTTCAACTCTAAACTTTTAAATTTTGTGCATAGGGTAGTCTCTTCATCTTCTCCCCATTTATTTAATTTCAAAATCTCTCCCTTTATTTTTAAACTCTTCTTTGTGTGAACTACTTTTGTTCTAAACCTTGACCACTTTTGCAAAAAAGATAGAAACTTTGGCCTTATGCCATTGCATTTTCAAACTTATTTTCTTAAATCAAACTTGTAAATGGACTTAACAATACTTGACTTAAACTTTCAAAAATCCAAAAACAACTAACTCATTCAAACCATTTTAGTCCTTTGTGCCTTTCAAACTTAATTTTTGTTAAAATCAATGCATCCATATTGAAATTTGTAGCACGAACTACGAGGTTTTGATCCCTCATTTTATGTTGGTATATAGGCACAAGTCCGAAGGTCTTGTCAAACACAAAAATATAATTAATGAATTATTTTCTCATCCCCCCACTCTATTTGTTTGTAAACATCACTTTATACAAAAATACATATGCACACAAAAAGGGCTCCATAGGAGTACCTAGGACACTTTGGGTGCTAACACATTCCCTATGTGTAACCAACTCCTTTACCCGTGATCTCTGACTTTTATTAGTTTTTATTTGAAAACTTCTTACTATTTGGGTTTTGTTAGTACTTTTCCCTTCTCCCTTGGAAATAATAAAAGCGCGGTGGCGACTCTTGTTAATTGATCTTTATCTTGTCAATAGCTTAATGATCATGAATTTCCCGCTACAGAAATTAAGTGGCGACTCTGCTGGGGAGTAGTCTCCAGTGGGTTTAGCCTACTTTTTGTGTGAATATATTTGTATATATGTGATGTTTGGATATATGTATGTGTGATATAATCTTCTTGTTGTGCTTGGTGATCTTTGAGTGGTGAGATAAGTTCTAACTCGAACTTGAGTGCAATTAAGATAGGGGGATGGTATAGTCATGTTCGACTTGTGTGGAGTAGTCCTTAACAAGTTGACTTGAGATCCATCTACTTAGTGGAGACTCCTTTGGATTTGGAAATGTCACACAAGTATTTGTGGTTAGGCATTGCTATTTCTAATCAAGTCTGAGAAGTTGAGGACCTTAGAACACCTAACCCATCTTGGCCTATTTAGGATGTAGTGTGGAAACTGTTCAAGTGTAGACTTGATAACAATTGTTACGTGATACTACACTCAGACGAGTTTCTCTTGAGAATATTATGGGTCGATGAGTAAGTCATCTTAACCTGTAATATTCGATAGATGAAATTAAGACTTTGGGAACTTTTTTAGAACATGATCTACAGGTTTTTATCCTTAGTTCACTCCTTTGGGATGGTTCTTACCTAGACTCCATGCTCGTGACTTGCAACAAACCCTTGATTCTTGGTTGATCCAATCAAGTCTTGTCAATATCAATGGAACTTGGGTGTTAATAAGGTGCAAACCATAATCCACCAAAATGGATGATTGATCTTGACAAAAACTTGATTCATCCCTTGACCTTTATTTGTTTCCCTTGTGTGTGATCCCTTATTTATGATTGTTGCATTCATGCATTCATGCGCATCATAACGTTCATCACACGAAAATTTCAAGGAACTAAGGTATTATTTACAAATATTTTCAAACCATGGATTATCGACAAAGGAACACTAAGAAGTACAGTTTCAGATGTCCCGACTTAAGAGAGTTAAGGAAGCTAGCAACTTTTGTATTAGATCCATTGGACTTCAAACAACATTATGGGAAGCTTCTGTCCATCTTGTCTATTGATGTGGTTGAAGGACTTTTGAGTGTGTTGGTGCAATTCTATGATCCTCTCTACCGTTGTTTCACTTTCCCAGATTTTCAACTTGTGCCTACCTTGGAGGAGTATTCTCATCTTTTGGGGATACCTGTTTCTAGTAGAGTACCTTTTAGTGGATTGGAGAGGATTCCCCGGTCTAGTATTATTGCTGAAGCTTTTCACTTGAAGAAGTCTGAGATAGAGACTCATTGGGTGAAGAAAGGAGGGTTATTTGGGTTGCCATCTGATTTCCTCATCAAGGAAGCTACTGCTTTTGCTCAAGCTGGTAGTGTGGATGCTTTTGAAGCTATCTTTGTATTGCTCATCTATGGATTAGCTTTGTTCCCTAACATTGACGGTTTTATTGATGTTAACGCCATAAGACTTTTCTTGATTGGGAATCTGGTGCCTACTTTGTTGGGCGATATGTATTTCTCCTTGCATCTAAGGAATTCTAAAGGTGGTGGAACTATTGTCTGTTGTATTCCCCTTCTGTACAAGTGGTTTATTTCGCACTTTCCTCAGACGCCTGCTTTTGTCGAGAACAAACAATGTCTACGGTGGTCTCAGAGTCTTATGTCTCTCACTAATGATGATATAGTTTGGTATGATTCGTCATTAAGAAGTTTGGAGATTATTGATAGTTGTGGTGAATTCTCTAATGTGCCTCTCATCGGTACACAAGGAGGAATTAACTACAACCCTGCTTTGGCTCGTCGTCAACTTGGGTTCCCCTTGAGAGACAAGCCGAATAACATGTTGTTAGAAGGTCTTTTCTATCAAGAGGTTAAAGATCCCCAACATTTGAAGTAGAAGATTATGCATGCTTGGCATAATATGCATAGGAAAGGAAGATCCGAGTTTGGTCCGTGCAATTGTGTAGCTTTGGAAGCTTACACTCTTTGGGTGAAGAAGAGACCTTTGGAGTTAAAGATGCCTTATCCTTGTGAAAGACCTATGTCTATGGTTGTGGTTGAGCCATTAACTCTCCCTAACCAATATGTAGAGGAGTTGAAAGACGCGCTCGTCAAGATGAAGCAAGAGAATGATATGTGGGAAGAGCATTTCCATGCTTTGAGCAAGAAGCATGAAGAGTTGCAGTTAGAGTATAAGGACAAAGATGCATTGATTGAGCTACTTGAAGAACGAGTGACGAAGAGACAGAGAGAGATAGAGGTTTCATCTTCTAGCATGCCTCATCCTTTCGTTGCTTGGAAGAAGATTGTTGACCAGCTTGTCCTCGAGAAGACTCAGATGAAGACTTCTTTTGAGACCGAGATCCGTCGCATTCGAAGGAAGTACGCGCCTTCAGCCAAATCTTCTGACATTGTTGTTAGGGATCCTTAGGATGACTAGTCTCCTTTTCTCTTGTATCTTTTTATTTTGGTTTCTGAAATTGTACTCAGTGTAATCCTTCCAATTTATATAAATAAAAAGAGATTTTTGGTCATATCAAAATTATTGCAATTACCATTTAAATATATATATTTGCAAATGATATAGTAAGTTCCTTGGAAAATAAAAAACAATCAAGCATTGCATTTCACGCATCATTTGCATAAGCAGGTTTTCGCCAGGTGTCTGATTGGTGTTTCTTCAATGCTTTAGCCAAGCTAACTCACTGGTACAATATCAGAGCCAATCACCTAAAAATTATGGAGCACTTAGAGCAAGAGAACAGAGAGCTGAAGGACGAAATTGCCCGGCTGACTGCCATGATGGAGTCAGTGTTGGTGTAAGCCCTAGAGGCCAATACTTTTTGGTACTTGTATCGAATTATTTATTAATAATAAAAGGCATTTTCTTTATTATGGTTGATTAATAAAGTCCCTAGAATAGATAGTCCGTTTAATGTATTAAGTGTGACTTAATCATGAGAACACATTAAACATAAGGGCATTGTTCTTAAAGTATCCGTAGTCGAGCTTTAATGTGAAGTGGGATAACATTAAAGCATTAAGACTATTATGTTTGTAGACTGATGATCACATCTCATGGATCATGGATAAAGAGTTATCAAGTCTTAAACATAGGTATGAATATTAGGAGTAATATTTATACCGGATTGACCCGCTATGAGAATACTATATAAAAAGTTATGCAAAGTGTCATAAGTTATTCTCATGGTGATAATAGTGTATACCACTCTTCGACCTGAAACCACTATGGATCCTAGATGTAGAGTCGAGTGCTTTATTGCTGATCCAACGTTGTCCGTAACTGGATAACCATAAAGACAGTTGATGGATACTCCACGAAGCATGCTGAGGGACATGAGTGACCTAGATGGAATTTGCCCATCCTGCATAACAGGATAAATGTCTATGGGCCCAATATTGAATTGGACAAGGATGACACGGTCTATGCCTTGTGTTCAATATAGACATAAGGGCAAAAGGGTAATTATACACATAAGTATTATCCCAAAAGGAATTGTCAGATCACATGACATTTTCGTGTCTTGGGTAGCAGTGATGTGTTGCTAGATACCACTCACTGTTTATTATGTTAAATACATGATTTAATATAATTGCCAATGTCACGAAAACCTACAGGGTCACACACAAAGGACGGATTGATGAGAGATAGAGTAACTAAGGAATACCGTAAGGTACGGTGCCCTTAAGTGAATTATAGAACATTGTAAGGTACGGTGTACTTGAGTAGAATACGAAATATGGTAAGGTACCATGGGCTTAAGTGATTTTGGGCATATTATAAGATATGGGCCAAAATACACTTAAGTGGGCTTTTTAGCTTGAAGCCCACACAAGTGGTTCTATAAATAGAACCCTTGTGCAGAAGCATTCATGGCGGTTGCATTATTTTCGTTTTCTCTCTCTCTCTCTCTCTCTCTCTCTCTCTCTCTCTCACTCAAAGCCTTCATTCGTACCAGCTAGCACTGAGATTGAAGGAATCCGTTCGTGTGGACTGAGTAGAGACGTTGTCATCGTTCAACATTCGTGATCGCTTTGTGGATCTGCATCAAAGGTTTTGATCGTCACAAGAGATCTGCACCAAAGGTTTCAATCGTCACAAGAGGTAAATATTCTATCACTGATCATGACCATTCGTAAGGATCTATAAAGGAGAAAATTTTAATTTCCGCTGCGTTTTGGACCGCAATTCTCCTTCAGTGGTATCAGAGCCACTTATGAAACCATGACTCGGATAGCTGTTTATTTTCTGTATTAATATGATTAAAAGACAGAATGAATCAATTAATTAAACGGGTAATTAAATTTGGCATCATGAGTGTACGAGTTGGATGATTGATGTTGACTATGCTTCGGTACCGACATTAGTATGGTGAAGCAGCGATACATCGATCGTCCATATGTTACGCAATTAAGACCGATCAACTTATATATGATATAAGTAATCCTAATGCAAAGTACGGTATATGTGATATACTGTTTCTGTTTCGTTCATTCAAACACTAAGTGGTTGTTTTCCTTTGAGCGATCAATGGTCATTTGCTTCGGAATCCGACATTAGTATGGTGAAGCAATGACATGTTGATCAATCATACTGAATCAACAATCGAGGTGTGTTTGACGGTCTGAAATTGGCGCATTAGGGTTGGTGACGGCGCAAGGGTTGTGTCGTCAAGGAGTTGTGAATTTAGGGCTTTTTGGAAGAGGTCTGTAGACTGTTTCAAAGTTGTTATTTTGGCCGCGTGAAGAGCGTAACAAGGTGGATGCGTGACGGTCGTAACAAGCCTGTGACGGTCGTAACAAGCCTGTGATGGTCGTCACATGCTTTGTGACGGTCGTCACACTCACAGATCCAAAATTGCCTGTGATGGTCGTCACACTCACAGAGTCAAAATTTTGGGGTTTCTGTTTTGTGACTACGCAAGGGTTGTGTTGATGCAAAACAATGTCCATTTCAAATGAATTGTTCATTAAAATTTTGGACAGGGGCGCTTCCCCTCCAACCCTGCAAGGGGCGCTGCCCCCTTGACCCCCGTCCGCTGATCGGTCAGCGGAACCACCGTCCGCTGACCGGGCAGCGGAACCCCCGGCTAACTCTGCGTAGTGTGATCGGTCGCGAAATTTAATTTGGTTTTAATTAATTAAAGGAATTAAAATTTAATAATAATAATAATAATGTGTTTGTTATTATTGCCTTGTGGTGATCAGTTATGGCCTTAGTCTTCCTTCATTTTGTTTTGGGTTTTTAAATACGACCTGCGTGTCGTGCCTCTCCTTTTGATCTCTTAATGTAACTTCTTTTCTCATCTCAAACCCTCGTATGTAAAACGAGTTTCTTCTGTAATGTAATAAAGAGAAAGAAAAGAAGACAATGTTATGAAGTTAGAGAAGAATTCAATATCAAAGGAGGACAACCTTGAAGATCTTGCTTGGAGAAGCTTAGAGAAGAATTCAATATCAAAGGAGGACAACCTTGAAGATCTTGCTTGGAGAAGCTTAGATCGTTATTAGGTTAGCTTAGGTTCTCTCATTGGCTTGGGAGAACAATTGCGCTAGGGGCCATAACTGTTTCATTGTGTATGTATGTTGATGCATGTGTATGTATGTTGATGCATGTGAGAGACGATTTATATGATAAATAAGCCGGTGAGATCAGAACAATTGCAATTCCCTCAAACTAAAATATTAAGTTTATGCTTTCCAAGTCTTAGCACTCATCAAGACTAGTATCGGATAATGTAGGTTTCGCCTACGCGAGGTGCATGATCTATATATTAGTAAGGTGCGATGGGATAATTGTAATATCCAACTGCTAAGACAATGGGTAAAACTTAACTAAACAAATTATAATAATATTATATATGTTTGCTTTCCAAGTTTTAGCACTCATCAAGACTGGTATCAAATAATGTAGGTTTCGCCTACGCGAGGTGCATGTTTTGTATTAGTTGAGGTGCGATGGGATAATTGTAATATCCAACTGCTGAAACGATGAGTCAAACTTAATTATAATTTTATTATATATGTTTATAAGCAAGAGTTGGGAATAATCCATATGATGGATTGGAATAAGGAGTTATTCACCCAACTGAAATTTTCGAGAGTTGTATGAGATACAACTGGAAGGAGTTCCTACCTAAATAACCTAGTTTTGTGTAATCCGCCTACGCGGACTTAGAACGAAGTGAAGTATGGATCTCGACCCACTAGAAAATCTTCCAACGGGATTTTCCGAATCAAATGATGAGGGTCATTTGTTTTGAGTAAAATAGTGGGAGCATATTTGATTAAAGGCCTAATTAAATATGTCAATGATACTTATATTTTCTTAATCCTTATGTAGATTACCATGACAACAAACACCTCTAACAACATCTTGCGATCAATCCTTGACAAGGAAAAATTGTCTGGGACAAATTTCCTGGATTGACACCGAAACCTGAGGATTGTCCTCAAACATGATAAAAAGCTGTATGTCTTGGAGACACCTGTTCCTGAAGTGGAACCTCCTAGTTCTGCACCTAAGGCAGAAAGAGATGCTTATAAGAAGCATGTCGATGATGCCAATGAAACTGCTTGTCTCATGCTGGCTACCATGAACTCAGAATTGCATAAGCAACATGAGAACATGTCAGCGTTCGATATGATCGAACACCTGAAGATGCTCTATCAAGAGCAAGCAAGGCATGAGAGGTTTGAAGTTTCAAAAGCCCTTTTTCAAAGCAAGTTAGCTGAGGGAGCCCCTGTAGGTCCCCATGTACTCAAGATGATTGGGTATGTGGAAAACCTTGAGAGATTGGGTTTTCCCCTCGAAAAGGAACTTGCGACTGATTTGATCTTGCAATCGTTGCCGAGATAGTTTCAGTCAATTCGTCCTAAATTTCAATATGATTGATATGGACAAATCTCTTCCTGAACTGCTCGCCATGTTAAGAACTGCCGAGCAGAATCTAAAGTCAAAAGGGAAGTCCATTCTGATGATCAGAAATGGAAAGAGACAGAACAAAAGGCCCACTAAGCAGGGTGATAAAGGGAAAGGCAAGGAAGCTGCCAAACCCAAACCCACCGTTGCTGCTTTAAAGCCTAGTGGAGGCATAGCAAAAGAAGGCACCTGCTTCTATTGCGGTAAGACCGGACACTGGAAGAGGAACTGCCCAAAGTACCTGGAAGATAAGAAGAATGGAGTAGAGACTTCAACTTCAGGTATTTTTGTTATTAACTTATCTACTTCTGCATTATGGGTATTAGATACTGGATGCGGTTCTCACATTTGTACAAATGTGCAGGGGCTGAAAGGGAGTAGAGATTTGGCAAAAGGTGAAGTTGACCTACGAGTTGGCAATGGAGCAAAGGTTGCTACTTTAGCCGTAGGATCTTATGTATTGACTTTACCTAGTGGTTTAATAATTCAGTTAGAGAACTGTTATTATGTACCTGCAATTAGCAGGAATATTATTTCCATTTCTTGTTTGGACAAGTTTGGTTTTTTCATTTGTAATAAAGAACAATTGTTGCTCAATTTATTTGAATGATATATTCTATGCTTCTGCACAAATGAACAATGGACTATATGTCCTTGATCTCATAATGCCAACTTATAACATTAATACTAAAAGGATGAAACCTAATGAGTTAAATCCATGATGAGTCACGCCGATCTTCCAAACTCCATTTACGGACATGCATTATTGACAACAGCTTACACACTTAACCGTGTTCCACCCAAAAGGTTGATAAGACACCATATGAGATATGGAGTGGTAAAAAACGACATATGTCTTACATAAAGATTTGGGGTTGCGAAGTTTATATGAAACGACAAGTTTTAACTAAGCTTGAGCCCAAATCTGAAAAATGCTTATTTGTGGGGTATCTTAAAGAAACAAGAGGGTATTACTTCTACAATCCTTCTGAGGGCAAAGTGTTTGTCGCTCGAACTGGAGTTTTCCTAGAATAGGATTTTAATTCCAAAGGAACCAGTGGGAGGAAAGTAGAGCTTGAAGAAATTCAAGAATCACAAAGCATCAATAAACCTATGGAGGAATTAGAGCAGGAAACACAAGTAGTTGTGTAAGACCAACCTGCTCAAGTAGAACAAGACCAGCGTAGGTCAGGCAGGATACGTCACCTACATGAGAGATATGGATATCTCATAACTGATCAAGGTGATGTATCACTCATGGATCAAGAACAAATATGAGCCTTGTGTCTACAAGAAGGTTAGTGAGAGCATGATCATTTTCCTGGTATTATATGTAGATGACATATTACTCATTGGAAACGATATCCCTACCCTACAACAAGTAAAGTCTTGGTTGGGGAAATGCTTTTCTATGAAGGACCTAGGTGAAGCAACCTATATATTAGGAATCAGAATCTATAGAGATAGATCACAAAACTGCTTGACCTAAGTCAAAGTACATACATAGACAAAGTGTTGAGACACTTTAATATGCATGATTCCAATGGTTATGTGTTTTGCTTAAATGGTGGCACTGTGAGCTTGAAAGGTTCAACGCAAGATGCAGTTGTTGATTCTACAACTGAGGCCGAGTATATTGCTGCCTTAAGTGCAGCAAAGGAAGCTATTTGGATCAGGAAGTTCATTAGTGAACTTGGCATAGTCCCTAGCGTTGTGGATCCCATTGGTCTCTATTATGATAACAATGGTGTTATCGCACAAGCTAAGGAGCCTAGATCTCACCAACGATCCAAACACATACTTCGGCGTTATCATCTCATTCAAGAGATAATAGATAGAGGAGATGTGAAAATATGTAAAGTACCTACACTTGACAATATAGCTGACCCACTGACAAAACCTCTTGCGCAACAGAAGCATGATGGCCATACTAGATCAATGGGCATACGGGATATGCCTTATTGGCTCTAGTGCTAGTGGGAGATTGTTGGTGTAAGCCCTAGAGGCCAATACTTTTTGGTACTTGTATCGAATTATTTATTAATAATAAAAGGCATTTTCTTTATTATGGTTGATTAATAAAGTCCCTAGAATAGATAGTCCGTTTAATGTATTAAGTGTGACTTAATCATGAGAACACATTAAACATAAGGGCACTGTTCTTAAAGTATCCGTAGTCGAGCTTTAATGTGAAGTGGGATAACATTAAAGCATTAAGACTATTATGTTTGTAGACTGATGATCACATCTCATGGATCATGGATAAAGAGTTATCAAGTCTTAAACATAGGTATGAATATTAGGAGTAATATTTATACCGGATTGACCCGCTATGAGAATACTATATAGAAAGTTATGCAAAGTGTCATAAGTTATTCTCATGGTGATAATAGTGTATACCACTATTCGACCTGAAACCACTATGGATCCTAGATGTAGAGTCGAGTGCTTTATTGCTGATCCAACGTTGTCCGTAACTGGATAACCATAAAGACAATTGATGGGTACTCCACGAAGCATGCTGAGGGACATGAGTGACCTAGATGGAATTTGCCCATCCTGCATAACAGGATAAATGTCTATGGGCCCAATATTGAACTGGACAAGGATGACACAGTCTATGCCTTGTGTTCAATATAGACATAAGGGCAAAAGGGTAATTATACACATAAGTATTATCACAGAAGGAATTGTCAGATCACATGACATTTTCGTGTCTTGGGTAGCAGTGATGTGTTGCTAGATACCACTCACTGTTTATTATGTTAAATACATGATTTAATATAATTGCCAACGTCACGAAAACCTACAGGGTCACACACAAAGGACGGATTGATGAGAGATAGAGTAACTAAGGAATACCGTAAGGTACGGTGCCCTTAAGTGAATTATAGAACATTGTAAGGTACGGTGTACTTGAGTAGAATACGAAATATGGTAAGGTACCATGGGCTTAAGTGATTTTGGGCATATTATAAGATATGGGCCAAAATACACTTAAGTGGGCTTTTTAGCTTGAAGCCCACACAAGTGGTTCTATAAATAGAACCCTTGTGCAGAAGCATTCATGGCGGTTGCATTATTTTCGTTTTCTCTCTCTCTCTCACTCAAAGCCTTCATTCGTACCAGCTAGCACTGAGATTGAAGGAATCTGTTCGTGTGGACTGAGTAGAGACGTTGTCATCATTCAACGTTCGTGATCGCTTTGTGGATCTGCATCAAAGGTTTTGATCGTCACAAGAGATCTGCACCAAAGGTTTCAATCGTCACAAGAGGTAAATATTCTATCACTGATCATGACCATTCGTAAGGATCTCTAAAGGAGAAAATTTTAATTTCCGTTGCGTTTTGGACCGCAATTCTCCTTCAGTCAGTCCTTACTGCTCAAAGCCAAGCTTCGCCAACGCCTGCAACTCCTCCCGCGAGGACTGTCATCTCTGAAGTGGTTACCTCTACCATGCATGCTGCCACCGCCCACTTCACGCCAAACCTGCCTACCAGATTCCCATGGGGAATGCCGCCCAACTTTATGCTAGAAGGCTTTGTGCCTACCTTTGCTTCCATGCTGGCATCTAGCCCGGTCATGTCTGTGTCACCTCCAATTGTGCACACTTTGCCTCGAGTAGAGGACACCATCTATCATTCCGAGCCGTCTGAGGGCCCGGACGTTTATGAGAAGATGGACGAAATGAAAGATCAATTTCTTGAGCTACGCAAGGAATTGAAGACATTGAGAGGTAAAGATCTGTTTGGGAAGAGTGCTGTTGAGTTATGTTTGGTGCCCAATGTCAAAACCCCAATGAAGTTCAAAGTGCCTGACTTTGAAAAATATAAGGGAAACTCTTGTCTGCTCAGTGATCTTGTGATGTATGCCTGGAAGATGTCAACTCAAACAGATAATGACCAATTGCTTATTCACTACTTCCAGGATAACCTGACTGGTGCTGCACTCCGTTGGTACATGGGGTTGGATAGTGAAAGCATCTGCACTTTCAATGACCTATGAGAGGCTTTTGTGAAGCAGTATAAATACAATGTGGACATGGAGCCGGATAGAGACCAGTTGAGGTATATGTCTCAGAAGGACAAAGAGACATTCAAAGAGTATGCGCAGAGATGGAGGGAGTTGGCTGCGAAGATCACTCCTCCTTTGGAGGAGAAAGAGATGACAAAGATCTTTCTAAAAACCCTGAGTTCATTTTATTATGAACGTATGATCACCAGTGCCCCTAATGATTTTACCGAAATGGTAAACATGGGGATGAGACTTGAGGAAGGGGCCCGTGAAGGACGTTTGTCAAGAAATGAGGCATCAACTAGTAAGAAGTATGGCAACAGTTTCAGCAAGAGGAAAGACAGTGAAACCAACGCAATTTCAAGTGGAAGGCAGAGGAGACCTCAAGAAAGAATAAATCCACCACCTCGTCAACATCATCATCATCAAGTATCTTTTGTAATTCCGGTATTTTCTAATCAGCAAGCAACACCAATTCAACAACAACCACAACATCAACGCCAACAACAACAACCGCAACAAAGAACAAACACCTACAACAACAACAATATCAACAACCAACATCAACATGATTTTGAAATGAAGAAGGTCTCTTTCGACTTGATTCCTATGTCGTACGCAGAACTGTATCCATCCCTGGTTCTCAAGAACCTGATTCAACCGAGAAACCCGTCGTAGATCCCAGAACCACTTCCTTGGTGGTATAAACCTAAGCTTCATTGTGCTTTTCATCAGGGTGCACCTGGGCATGATATCGAAAACTGCTATCCTTTGAAATATGAGGTTCAAAAGCTCATGAAGAGTGGTATGGTGTCCTTTGAGGACCGCGCGCCTAGTGTGAAAGCTAACCCTTTGCCTGCTCATGGGAACTCTTCAGTAAATATGGTGGATGGTTGTCCTGGTGAATTCAAGGTTTTTGATGTTCGGTTTATTCGAAGATCTTTGGTGTAGATGCACAAAGATATTTGTATGGTGAGTGACTGTGAACATGACCATGATGGTTGTGTGGTGTGTAGTGTGAACCCAAGAGGGTGTGATGTAGTGAAAAGGGACATCCATCGTTTGATGGATAAAGGCATGACCCAGATTGTTCAATCCCGTCATGTAGATGACGATGTTAATGTCATAGTGCCCATTTTCAAGCAACAAGAGTGGTTGATAATTCAGTATGAGAGCAACAGCAACAAGCATGTTATTCAAAGATCAGTATCGCCGTTGGTAATACGGTTGGCAGGCCCAATCCCGTATTCATCTGATAAGGCTATACCGTACCAGTATAATGCTACAATGTTGAAGAATGGTCAAGAGGTCCCGTTACCTACGACTAGTTCAGTGGTGAGCATTGCTGATGTTACGAAGGTGACCCGCAGTGATCGAGTGTTTGGGCCGGTGGTCCCAGAGGAAACAGTTGTTGGTAAGAAGGTGGAGATATCTAATGTAGATCCAGTTGGCTGTTCAAAAGATAAGTCTGGTGAATCCAGCAACTTGAAAGCCAATGATGATGATGAGGTACTCCGACTGATCAAAAGGAGTGAATTCAATGTGGTTGAGCAGTTGCTCCAGACTCCCTCGAAGATTTCAGTGTTGTCTCTGCTTTTGACTTCTGAAGCGCACAGAGAAGCACTACAGAGAGTTCTTGAACAAGCGTATGTAGAGCAAGATGTTACTATGGATCAGTTTGATCACATTGTGGCTAACATCACTTCATGCAATAATTTGAGCTTCTGTCATGAAGAACTCCCTGAGGAGGGCAAAAATCATAATTTGGCTTTGCATATTTCGATGAATTGTAAGGAAGATGCTTTGTCAAATGTGCTAGTTGACACTGGTTCATCACTCAATGTGCTTCCGAAGTCAACATTGTCAAAGTTATCTTAGCAATGAGCTCCCATGAGATATAGTGGGGTAATTGTCAAAGCCTTTGATGGCTCGTGCAAGACAGTTATTGGTGAAGTGGACCTTCCAGTCAAGATAGGTCCGAGTGATTTTCATATTACTTTCCAAGTAATGGATATCCACCCGGCCTACAGTTGCTTATTAGGAAGACCATGGATTCATGAGGCAGGGGCTGTTACCTCCACTCTGCACCAGAAGCTCAAATTTGTCAAGAATGGCAAGCTAGTGATTGTGGGAGGAGAGAAAGCGTTATTGGTTAGCCATCTGTCATCTTTCACGTATGTTGAAGTTGAGGATGAGGTTGGGACTCTGTTCCAAGCCTTATCTATTACTGTTGAGAAGAGAGTTGGGGCACCTATGTCCTCTCTGAAAGATGCTCAGAAGATTGTTGAGGAAGGTCCTGTTGATCAGTGGGAGCGCATGGTAGAGGTCTCCGACAACAAAGGAAGAACTGGTTTGGGGTTCCAGAGGGGATCGTCAGCTATTCGATCTGAAGATATGCAACTTAGCTTCCGTAGCGGAGGGTTCATTCATGGCAATGAACAACACTTAGCTGTTGTGCTAGAGGATAGTGAAGAGGAAGACTGCACCAACTTTATAACGCATGGAGGGACATGCAACAATTGGACTGCCGTTGATATTCCTATTATTTTGCATCAATCTAAGTAATTGCTTTTATTTTTTAAAATCCTTCTCCTATGCCTAAGGGAGAAGTGAACATTGTTGAGCATTTTAATTTGATCATCAATAAAATTAATTCTATTCATCCATATCTTTGATGTTTATTTTTACTTTTTTGCCTTATTCTGAAAATGATAATCACCAAAAAACATAAATAAACAATATAACTGTCCATCTGCATAATATTTGGTCACAAATTCACCTCTCTAAAATCAAAATATCAAATCATTATGCAGGTTGGTTCCTAACCCCATTGAATACAATGATCCTTCTTCAAATTTTGAATTCCTTGTGTTTGAGGCCAAGGAAGAAAGTGATGTAGAAGTGAGTGAGGAATTGTCCCGTCTTCTCGAGCAAGATGAAAAGATTATTCAGCCGTTTGAAGAACAGATTGAGCTAGTCAACTTGGGTTCCGAAGATGATGTGAAGGAAGTCAAAATTGGGTCTCGACTGTGTCCAGATGCTAAGAAGGGGTTGATTGATCTTCTTCGAGAGTATTCAGATGTGTTTGCTTGGTCCTATCAAGACATGCCTGGGTTGGATTCTGAGATTGTGGAGCATAGATTGCTGTTGAAGCTAGAATGCACACCAGTCAAGCAGAAATTGAGAAGAACGCATCCTGATATGGCTGTGAAGATCAAAGAGGAAGTGCAGAAGCAGATTGATGTCGATTTTCTTGTAACTGCTGAGTATCCACAATGGGTGGCCAATATTGTGCGTGTGCCGAAGAAAGATGGAAAAGTACGCATGTGCGTTGATTATAGAGATTTGAATAAAGTCAATCCGAAAGATGATTTCCCTCTGTCACACATTGATATGCTGGTAGATAATACTGCTAGATTCAAAGTCTTTTCGTTTATGGATGGATTTTCCGAATATCATCAGATCAAGATGGCACCTGAAGATATGGAGAAGCCCACAATCATTACACCCTGGGGAACATTCTATTATCGAGTGATGCCTTTCAGTCTAAAGAATGCTGGTGCAACTTACCAGAGAGCAATGACTACTCTTTTTCATGATATGATGCATAAAGAGATTGAAGTTTATGTCGATGACATGATTCCTAATTCAATTGATGAAGAGGAACATGTTGAGCATTTGTTGAAGCTATTCCAGCGTTTGAGGAAGTATAAACTCTGCTTGAATCCCAATAAGTGTACTTTTGGTGTTCGCTCTGGTAAGTTGTTGAGCTTTATTGTCAGTGAGAAGGGTATTGAAGTTGATCCTGCCAAGGTCAAAGCAATACAAGAGATGTCTGCACCCAAAACTGAGAAGCAAGTCAGAGGTTTTCTCGATCGCTTGAATTATATTTCCAGATTCATTTCCCACATGACTGCCACATGTGCGCCTATATTCAAGTTTCTTCGGAAAGATCAGTCTTGTGATTGGACTGAAGACTGCCAGAAAGCATTTGATAGTATCAAGGAGTATCTACTTGAACCTCCGATTTTGTCTCCACCTGTTGAAGGAAGACTATTAATCATGTATTCAACTGTGCTAGAAGATAGTATGAGTTGTGTTCTTGGTCAGCAAGATGAAACTGGGAAGAAAGAATTTGCAATTTACTACCTCAGTAAAAAGTTCACCGACTGTGAGACTCAGTATTCTATGCTTGAGAAGACTTGTTGCGCATTGGCTTGGGCTGCTAAGCGTCTGCGTCAGCATATGTTGAATCATATCACTTGATTGATATCCAAAATGGATCCAATCAAGTATATATTTGAGAAGCCTGCTTTAACTGGGAGAATTGCTTGTTGGCAGATGTTGTTATCAGAGTATGATATTGAATACTGATCTCAGAAAGCAATCAAAGGTAGTATCTTGGCTGACCATTTGGCTCACCAACCAATTGAAGATTATCAGTCAGTGGAGTATGATTTTCCTGATTAAGAGATTTTGTACTTGAAAATGAAAGATTGTGATGAGCCATTGCTTGAAGAAGGGCCAGAACCTGGTTCCCGTTGGGGCATGGTATTTGATGGAGCTGTTAATCAATATGGAAATGGAATTGGGGCGGTGATTATTACTCCTCAAGGCACGCATCTACCATTTACAGCTAAATTGACTTTCAAATGTACAAACAACATGGAAGAATATGAAGCTTGCATTATGGGGCTTGAAGAGGCCATGAATCTCAGAATCAAGTATTTGGATGTCTTCGGTGATTCGGCTTTGGTTGTGAATCAGATCAAAGGAGAATGGGAGACGAATCAACCCGGTTTAATACCATATAGAGATTATGCGAGGAGGATTTCAACTTTCTTTACAAAGGTTGAGTTTCATCATATCCCTCGAGATGAGAATCGAATGGCAGATGCTCTTGCAATGTTGGCGTCAATGATTGTAGTGAAGTATTGGAATGAAGTTCCCAATTTATCTGTGATGCGTCTTGATAGGCCAACTCATGTGTTTACTGTTGAAGAGATCAAAGACGAGAAGCCGTGGTATTACGACATCATGTGTTTCCTCCAAAGTCAGATTTACCCGCCTGGGGCATCTTTGAAAGATAAGAAGACTTTGAGAAGATTAGCCGATAATTTCTACTTGATGGTGATATACTGTACAAGAGAAACTTCGACATGGTTTTGCTCAGATGCGTGGATAGACACAAAGCAGACTTGTTGATGACCGAAGTGCATGAAGGTTCCTTTGGTACTCATTCCAATAGACATGCAATGGCGAAGAAGATGTTGCGAGCAGGTTACTATTGGGTGACAATGGAATCTGACTGTTGCAAATTTGTGAAGAAATGCCACAAGTGTCAAATTTATGCTGATAAGATTCATGTTCCTCCGACACTTTTGAATGTTATATCTTCCCCATGGCCCTTCTCCATGTGGGGAATTGATATGATTGGGATGATTGAACCCAAAGCTTCGAATGGACATCGTTTCATTTTAGTGGCAATTGACTACTTCACGAAATGGGTTGAAGCGGCATCGTATGCAAATGTAACCAAGCAAGTTGTTGTAAGGTTTATCAAGAATCAAATTATATGCCGTTATGGTGTGCCGAGTAAGAGCATTACTGATAATGGATCGAACTTGAATAACAATATGGTGGAAGCTCTTTGTAAAGACTTCAATATTGCACATCATAATTCTTCTCCCTACAAACCTAAGATGAATGGGGTTGTCGAAGCTGCGAATAAGAACATCAAGAAAATTATCCAGAAGATGGTTGTCACATATAAGGATTGGCATGAGATGCTCCCATTTGCTTTGCATGGGTATTGTACATTCGTCTGCACTTCAATAGGGGCAACCCATTTCTCTCTTGTATATGGTATGGAAGCAGTGCTCCCCGTAGAGGTTGAGATTCTTTCGTTGCGTGTGCTCATGGAAGCTAAGTTGACTGAAGCTGAATGGTGTCAGACCAGGTTCGACCAGTCGAATTTGATTGAAGATAAGAGATTGACTGCCATGTGTCATGGTCAGTTATATCAGCAGAGAATGAAGAAAGATTTTGATAAGAAGGTCAAACCTCGTGTATTCAGAGAAGGAGACCTTGTGCTCAAGAAGATTTTGACGTTCAAGCCAGATTCCAGAGGAAAATGGACTCCTAATTATGAAGGCCCATATGTTGTTAAGAGAGATTTTTCAGGCGGTGCCCTGATTCTTAAAACTATGGATGGTGAAGAGTTCATTCGTCCTGTGAACGCATATGCAGTCAAGAAATACTTCGCCTAAAAATAAAAGAACATCTCGCTAAGTTGAAAACCCGAAAGGGCGGCTTAGGAAAAAATGAGCGCATCGGTGGATTGAAAACCCGAAAGGGCGGTCCAGGCAAAAATTAGAGACATAAAACAGAAAGAATTTCCCGATAAGTTGAGTACCCACCTTGGGGCAACTTATGCAAAAATTAGGGATTATGGCAAGTAACTGCATTCTGTTGATCTTCAGTGATTTTTGAAGACTTGTTTGAGCACAAGGGTTGACGTCAGTTCATCATCCCAATAACGGTCAAGAGCACGGTGGATATCAAGAGTTGGTAGACGGATTAAGGATCATTTGTATTAAATGTACCCCTTTTCCATAAAAATTACCATTTTCAACTTTGTAAAATCTATGGAGTCTTGTCATTTACAGACTACCATTCTATTAAATAAAGTTGAGCCTTTATCCAAATTGTTTCTGCTCTTGTTTACTTCACCCAATAGTTTTAAATTTTATTATGATCATTTTGAAATTAAATTTTTAAATCAAAAGCAAGTTTTCTGTAAAAATATAAAAGCAAGAACTTTTCCAAAGCAAGTAACAGTAATATCAACAACATTTCAATGGATATCAGGTCCTTAAATGCGAAGCATCTGTGGTTCCCCAAGCAGTAACTCTTCGTGTATCCCTAGACGTCAGTGTTGATTCATTTCCTCATTTGGAATGCCATTATCCTCAGCTAATAGATTCAGTTCCCCGGTGGAGTGTTTGATCCCCAGTGGAACTTCTTTATCCCCAACTGAGTTGGTTGATTCAGATACCCTATGGCGTGTTATTTTCCCCAGTGAAGTCGCCAGAATGTTTGTACATCCCCAGCGGAGTTTGTACATCCCTAGTGGAGTTTCTTTCTCCATCCCCAACAGAGTTTCGGCCTTCCCCAACAGAGTTTGTATATCTCCAGCAAGGTTCGTATCTCCTCAGCAGGATTGATCTTCAGAGATTGGTTGATCTTCCCTAGTGGGTTGCATTTACTCCCAGTCAGAGTTTCCTCCTGGTTTTTGAGCAGTTTTTATTGATTATTTTCTCTGTAGGGTTGTCTCCCATTTTTATGGTGTGTTCTATCCTCAGCAGATCTCCTCTTTCCCTAGCTAGGGTTAAGCTTTTTGGGATGTTGATCTCTCTATTCTCCGACAGTTGTCTCCATATTTTGTGGATTGACCGAGGATTGTACCGTTCGTTCAATTTTTCTTTGCGACACCTCTGTATCCTTCGTGATCGTTTTGTCAGCATAATCATCATATATACATATACATATACATTCATAATTTCATGATTTGCATATCCTGCATCTTCATATTTGATTTGTTTGAGATTCTCATTCTCTATTATGGCGGTACTTTATCCCCATACCAAATCTGGTGTCTGTCCTCCTTCAATTATAGAGTGTCAGCCCCTCAAGCAGAAAGACATTAACCTTTCTCTGTTTCCCCACTGAGTTTGTTTCCTCCTGGATGATTGTTATTTCAGTTTCCTCTCCAGTAGATTTTCTGGGTGAAATTACTTCCCTTGAGTTATGGCCTCATTAGGTTGAGTCTTGATTGACCGTTTCTTTCTAGCTCTTACCTAGATAGATGTTTGGGTCTCCTCAATAGAGTCCCCTAGAAGTATATCCTTGATATGTTCATCCTAACCAGTGACGTATATCTTTCTTTTCCTCCCGCGGAGTCTATCCTTGATATGTTCACTTTAACCAGTGGCGAATATTCTCTTCTTTGGTTTTCTACCCAGTAAAAAGGTAGTTGTAATCCCTATTTCGTTCCTTAGAGAGTTAATCCTTGATATGTTCATCTTAACCGATGACGGGTTTTCTTCTCCTTATGGTTTTCTATCCAGTAATCGGTAGTTGTAAATCCTACTCTTTTCCCCTGAGTGGAGTCTATCCTTGATATGTTCACTTTAACCGGTGACGGATTTTCTCTTCTTTGGTATTCTATCCAGTAACTGATAGATGTAATTCCTACTTTGTCCCCTCGCAGAGTTGATCCTTGATATGTTCATCCTAACCGATGACGGATTCTCTCTCTGACGGTTTTCTATCCAGATTTCGATAGATGTAATTCCTCCCTTTTTGTTCAGTTGGTATATCCTTGACATATTCATCCTAACCGATGACGGGTATCCTCCTTGACACTTCCCAGGAAAGTCTATCCTTGATATGTTCACTTTAACCGGTGACGGATTTTCTTCCCTGTCGAGTTTATCCTTGATATGTTCATCCTAACCGATGACGAATACTCTCACCTCTTGGTCTTCTGCCCAGTAACTGGTAGTTGTAAATCCTATTTTCTGCAGTTTATCCCCAGCAAGGTTATTCTTACCCACTAACTGGTAATGAATACTCCCTCCTGGCGGTTCCCAGCGAGTCATCCTTGATATGTTCATCCTCACCGATGACGGATGTTCTCTCTGTTAGATCTCTATTAACTCCTTACCCAGTAACCGGTAGTAGATAATAAATTTCTGCTCCTCCTGTGTTGAAGTTTATTTCTTCCCCAGTTGAGTTGAGTGTGCATTTCCTTAGTGAAATCGCTTTCCCTGCACAAGTCGGGTACTTCAATTTTATCTTGACTTATTCGTATCCCCTGCAGATGTTGTTATTTCCCCGGATGAGTCTTTCCATTGAGTGTGGAATCCCTCTAGTCCCCCAGTATTTTTGAGTCATAGCCTGGCCTACGCGTAACTCCTTTTATCCCCCCAGAGTCTCTGTCTCCCTAGTGAGTTTTCCTTATGGAATGCATTATGCTCCTGCGGACTTTCGGTCTCTCTGATTTCTTTTTCCTTTGTGGCAATATCTCCCCACAGAGCTTTAACTTTTGCGTTCATATCATATGCATCATGAGGTCTCTTAGGGACCAAAATTTGTTTCTCTATGTTTTTATTTAAGACCATTCTACTGAGTCGAGCCGAAAATTTTAACCTTCACCTCCTCAGTTAGAATATCCTTAAATAGGGGCAGCTGTAAGACCCCAATTTTGACCCTAAGATCCCTCATGCAATTCCATCATAAGCATTAGCATTGGGATCATATCTTGGCATCCTCCTTACCCCTCCTTCATTGAGTTTGTTTTGGGAGAGATCATGTAGATGTTTGATTGGCTGCATTTTATGTTAAAACACTAACTGGAGTCCAATGTCTTGACTGATGTCATGACATGATTTGTAGATGTTTGATTGGCTGCATGTTGTGCTAAAACACTAACTGTACTCTGATGTCTTGACTGATGTCATGACATACTTGAGTAGTATGCTGCAGGTTTAGCTAATACAGGATTTACTGAATGTCAACCTAGATGTTATGACATTCATCCCTGACAGCAGATACTGAGGTATAGAATAGATGGTTGGCAGTTATAACTCAGTATGTAGTTCAGTCTGTTTATCAAGGGAATAACAGACCTGGCATAAGGCCTACTGTCTGAATGTCAAACTAGATGTTGTGACATTCATCAGTGACAACATATACTGAATAATAGGCAGGTTGGTTTTTCTGCTTCAGTTCAGTATTTAATTCAGTCTGTTCTTCAGGAGGATAACAGACCTGGCATAAGGCCCATTATGAAAATGTCAAACTGGATGTCTTGACATTTATTATTGTAAGCTGATACTGAAGTATAGACTGGTTGGTCTTTTACAGTACAACATTTAGCACAGTCTGTTTTCAGGAAAATAACAGACTTAGCATATGGTCTATGTTCTGGACGTCAAACTGAATGTTGTGACATTCATTCCTGAAAGCATATGCTAAATTGTAGGATGATTAGTTTTTCTGTTTCAGGATTTTTCTCAGGCTATTCTTCAGGAATCCAACAGCTGATCTAAAATCCAGGAAACTAACAACTGAGCTACAATTAATGAACCTAACAAATAGCCTATTTGTTAGCACCCTAATATGTGGAAATTAGGTTAACTTGCTTAACCTTAATTTTAGGAGCGCCTGTGTATAAAACTGAATTAGTTAATTCTGTTATTCTATGATTAGTTAGAATCCTTTGTGGCGTTATTTGTGGAGGTCTTGAAAACTCAATCAGAATAAACCGTTTCTAAATATGGAGATATTTTAGGAACTAAATATGGAGATATTTTAGGAACTAAATATGGAGATATTTTAGTAACTAAAAGATTGAAGACCTTGATTGTAGCAGAAGTTTTCTGCTGATTTTGTAACAGCAAAGGAGAAGTTTGTTGCGATTTCTGAAGGCCCAAATCCAGTTGGGTGCTTAGGTTATAAATAGCATAGTGTAACCTAGTTTTGTAAGCCTCTTGTCATACCCCGATTTTGGTCCTGAATTTTTTATGTTTTTATATGAGGATTGGTCTTGGTCCAAAGTCATGGTGTTGTTCATGTGATTGTTAATGCACATATGGTCTTGGTCATCCAAACAACCAACCTTCTTGTGTCACAAGCCAATTGCCAATCATGCCACTTGATTCATGAATATCCCTTTCAAATCCTAACCTTATGGTCTCATTTCATGGCCTTGTTCATGTACATTATCATTCAATTTATTTTTCAAAAGTCAAACATTCAAGTCATAAGACAAAACAATTTGGAAACCAACTTCAAACCATTTGCTAATCCATTTCAATCTATTTCATGTCATTATAAACCATTACATGTGATTCAACACAAGAAAATACAAAATTTGACATTTTTGACCAATTATTAACTTTGGTCAACTGTTGACTTTTTGGTCAACTTTGACCAAAGTCAACCCAAACTCCAAAAAAACCTAAACTTCACCCGTGCCGTCAAGTCCATTATCTCGTGAATCAGTTAATATTCAACCTCAAAATACGATAAGGAATGGCACTAGCAACAACACAGTAGCAAATTCGATGAGTGCTCTTTCTTCACCTTTGACTTCTGCTGCTAAGAATGATGGAACAATTGCTTTGGTTAAATCTGGCTCCGAAATTGTCAAGACTACCCCTGCGGGTGAATATCTTACTGCTGCTCTGAATGACTTTGATCCAGATCAATATGAAGGTCATGCTGCCATTTCCGACGGTGCGAACAAGCTTTTGATGCTGGTTTTGGCTGCTGTCATCAAAGCTGGTGCCTCTAGAGAGCATGAGATACTTGCTGAAATTAGAGATTCTGTTTTCTCTTTTATTAGGAAAATGGAACCAAAGCGAGTAATGGACACCATGCTTGTTTCACGTGTTAGATTTCTGTATATAAGATCTTTACTTGCAAGGTCCCCCAGAATTGCAATCAATTAAGGTCTTGCCTGTCGAGTGCTTTCTTGAGAAGGCTAATACGGGGCGCAGTAGAAGTTCCAGCCGAGGGAATAGTCCTGGAAGGTCTCCTGTGCAATATGTTGATGAGCAGATCCAGAGATTTAAAGTGAATTTAAAACCAGAAAAGAAGTCCAAGTTTTCATCTGTTGTGTTGAAGATTCGTGGGATTGATCAGGAAATCTGGAGACAGCAGGTGACTGGTGGGAAGCTTAGAGAAATTACCGAGGAAGCCAAAAGTTTTGCAATAGTTGGAACTTCTTTCAACAGCAATTATGGATGGTTGGATGGCTGGACTTGGTGCCGCTCTGCCTCCAAACACTGATGCCCTTGGCCAACTATTATTTGAGTATTCAAAACGTGTCTATACTTCTCAACTACAACACTTAAAGGATATTGCTGGTACCTTGGCAACAAAAGAGGCTGAAGATGCAGCACAAGTAGCCAAGTTGCGTTCAGCTCTAGAATCTGTTGATCATAAAAGAAGGAAGATTCTGCAACAAATGAGAAGTGATGTAGCTTTGTTGACATTGGAAAATGGGGGTTCGCCTATTTTAAATCCTTCTACTGCAGCTGAAGATGCACGATTAGTGTCTCTCATTTCACTCGATGGAATATTAAAGCAAGATCAAGAATATAATAAGACAATCTAGTGTGAACATCTTAAGCAAAAGTAAGAAAAGAGCACTGCTTGCTTTTCTTGATGAACTAAAAGAACAGATGCCTTCACTACTTGAAATTGATCATCCATGTGCTCAGAGCCAGATTGCCAATGCTTAAGGCATGGTTGAGTCAATTCCTGAAGAAGAAGACTACAATAGCCGACCATCATCAATACCATCCTGCATTAAGTCCCAATGAAGGCAGAAGCAGATATGTTGAACCAGTCCAGTCATTGAACCTACATAAACATACCCAAACCAGAACCAAAGTGCTAAACATGGAGCAACGACATCATGCCAAAAGGAACTGATGAATTCAAATGTGTGACATGACATACTTCAGTCAAGATTTATGCACTATCCTGCTAGCAAAACCATTGTAGTGCTCAATCTGCATCAGCAGCAACAACAACATGAAAAATCAGTTACCATTGCCATGAATTTCAAACAGACGCATGGCAAGGATGCATTGTATTACCTCATCACCCAAAAGCATGAACTGATGGCCCTTGATTTTGATCCATCCAGCTGGTGCAAAAATTGCATCTGCATTAAACAGGTACTGCATTCACCATGTTGCACCAAGCCAAACGAACAATCAGCATAATAGTAGGCCACATCAACAAGTTATGGGACATCAAAGAGTCTCCCATTCCCAGCACAATAAGAGCAGAATGTATGAGACACAGAGGGATCCCTCATTACAGAAGGAGCTTGTGGTTACGGAGATCTTCACAAAGCTAGCTACGGAAAGCACAGTGTTGGATTAAGCACAACTTTGTTCAACAGAGGGACTACGTGTGGGGCTTGCTACGAGATCAGATGTGTTGACCATATCTTGTGGTGTGTGCTTGGAAGCCCTTCTGTAATTGTTACCGCCACTGATTTCTGTCCTCCTAATTACGGTCTCTCAGTTGATTATGGTGGCTGGTGTAACTTTCCAAGACAACATTTTGAGTTGTCACAACCTGCATTTTCTGAAATTGCCAAAACAAAAGCCGATATTATTCCGGTTCAGTATAAAAGAGTGAAGTGTGAAAGAAGTGTTGGGATGAAGTTTACAATGAGTGGAAGTTCTCATTTCTATCAAGTTCTAATTACTAATGTGGGGCAAGAAGGTGAAGTGTTTGCTGTGAAACTGAAGGGATCTAGAACAGGATGGATACCAATGGCAGGGAATTGGGGAATGAATTGGCACTGCAATGTCAACCTTCAACATCAGCCTTTGTCCTTTGAGGTAACCAGCAGCACTGGAAAAACACTCGCATCTTACAATGTAGCACCATCAAACTGGCAACTTGGACAGACATTTCAAGGAAAACAATTTTAAGGAAAACCATGTATGATTCATGGAATCATGGTACACAATTTATGGAAGAAACTCCGACAAATGGATTTAAGACAACATACTATCTCAGAACAGCCAGGGGCTTCTCAAGTTGTTAAACTTGCTAGTGGGTTGAGCAATCTAATTTCAGAAGCTGATTTGTTTCACAGTTACCAACATAAGCACGATATTTCGGAGCCCCGGAGCTTTGTTTCTAATGAAGCTGCAATCATCAGCAAGCCAGAGTCCAAACACAACAAGTACATGGCAAGGCAATGGTAGTTCAGCAACAGTGTTTCAAAATCTGCAATGCAAAAAAGGACTTCCAATCCAAACATCATTTATGTTCAGGTTGGAGATGCTAAAAAGGACCATGCTTGTTGGGAGAGACCAGAGGACATGGACACTCCAAGAAGTGTTTTTAAGGTTGATGCTAACGCACCTGGCTCTGAGGTTGTTGCGGAAACTGCTGCAGCATTAGCAGCGGCTTCTCTTGTTTTCAGAAGAAGTGATCCAACATATTCCAAGATTTTAGTAAGAAGAGCTATCAGGTTTTTTTCAGTTTGCTGAGAAACATAGAGGACCTTACAGCAATGCCTTGAAACCCTTTGTGTGTCCATTCTATTGTTCTTACTCAGGTTATCAGGATGAGTTGTTGTGGGGTGCTGCTTGGCTCCACAAGGCCACAAAGAATCCAATGTATCTAAAATACATCCAAACCAATGGTCAAATCCTAGGAGCTGCAGAGTTTGACAACACATTTGGTTGGGATAACAAACATGTTGGAGCAAGGATACTTCTTTCAAAGGAATTTCTCGTTCAAAATGTAAAATCCCTCCATGACTACAAGGGCCATTCAGACAATTTTGTTTGTTCTTTGATTCCTGGAGCTGGTTCCTCCTCTGCACAATATACCCCAGGTGGACTTTTGTTCAAGATGAGTGATAGTAACATGCAGTATGTCACATCCACAACCTCCCTGTTACAAGAAATTCACTGCAGTAAAAAATATACGATTAGTCCAAGCAGTAAAAATTCAAGAAATATCCCAAATTGGCATGAAGTCAAAACAGAGCAAGAAAGTACGAAGGTTCAGATTACCATTTTCGAACCTAGCATCAAAGGGGTCAATCCAATTTCTGAACATCCAAAGTGCTTTGCAGAGTTACTCTTCTGGAATACCAAAGGCATCTTTGAAACCCTAAATCAGGAGATATAAATAGTGAGCGAAAGCGAATCAGAAGGGAGGAGAAAAAACGGCGAAGAAATTTTCAAATACAAAAAACCCTAACCTAAAAATCAAAGAAAACCTGGTTGAAGAGTTGGAGGAGTTCGAAGCTTCATCAACGTCATCACCGCCGAAGGGAATAATATTTAACAGGTAAGTTGCCATGTGGAGAGCGTGATGCCAATACGAGGGGGGAGAATTGAGCGGCCACTGTTCATAAAAAAGAAGAAATAAAAGAAACCCTAGGATTGGATTCGACGGCAAGGAGGCGGAAACAAAAGGATCTTAACGATAAAAAGAAAAGGGAGAAGCAGGGCAAAGGAAGCTACCTGAAAAGGGCACCCCAGTTCTTCGCACCGCTATCATAACCGCGCCGAGTCTTGCTTTGAGGAGGTAATCATCACATTTCTTTCGACATCCTCGCGATATGTGACCTTTGTTTGTATCTTTTGATTTTGCTTTAGGGAAGGTTTAACGTTTTCTAGGTCTTTGTTGTCGGTGCGTTTCGGTTTCGTTGTGAAGGAGATGGATGTCTCAAGCAGAGAGAGAGACTTTGAGAGTAAAGGTTGAGGGATAGCATTTGAGAGAGAGAGAGAGAGAGAGAGAAATCTTGAGGTTCGAGGGAGCGATGAGGAAGGAGAGTCATAGCGAGTGAGGGCGAGTTTGGTTGAGGACGACGAGAGAGTTTTTTTCTTCCTTACTGTGTTTCATTTTTCTTTCAGTTTCAGTTTGTTTTTTTTATTAGTTTCTTTATTTTAATTCCTTTTTTAATTTATCTTAGTTTATATATTTAAAGTAACATCAAAATAATAAATAACCATGAGTGGTCTGGTGGAGAAGGGTAGTATCATAGTCTTGAGTGGTGTGAGTTCAATACACATGCGTAGCATTTTTTTGGCATTTTATTTTCTTTTAGCTATTTTATTTTCTTTTTATGTTTATGCATTTATTATACTCATAGTTTCATTTGTTAATAATGCAAATTTGTTGTCTTTTAATTTCATCATTCATTCAAAACCATTTTTAAACTATAAAAATCATACTTTTCTCGATTCAATGTCGAGCCCATTTTCCATACCCTTGTAAGTCGATTGCTTTTTAAGCATCGCCATCAACCTCACATAGCTTACTCTTGGGCTTTCTCACAATGAGCCGGTTCTCTTGCACTTACACTCATATTTCGCATCATTTTTTGTTTGGGCCTGATCTAATTATTTCATTGATTTTGAATCCCCCATTTGACAAAATGTACCCCATTTCCCCAATGTGTATATAATGTTGTATTGTTTTTATTTCTCTTTTTGTTTAGGCACTAACCAAAGAGTAAAATCCACCATTTCTGAAAAAATACAAAAATATGACTCGATCCAACGTCGAGTATTTTCTCAATAAACAAATCAATTCATTTCGCCCTTCTATTCCTTTTCTTTCAAACTTTCATCAAATGCTTGATTCAACGTCAAGCCATTTTCTCTAATAAAAACTCAAAAATATTAATTCATAAGTCAAGACTTTTTCAATAAAGATGGAAGTGGAACGTGGTGTATGTTGGAGAATTGCCATCCAAGGCGCAGCGGAATTTAAAAATTTCTCAATTTAGTGATCCTTACGAATGGGCATGATCAGTGATAGAATCGTTACCTCTTGTGGCGATTCAAACCTTTGGTGCAGATCTCTGATAATGATCAAACCTTTGATACAAATCCACGGGGCGATCACGAATGTTGAACGATGCCAACGTCTCTACTCAGTCCACACGAATGGATTCCTTCAATCGCAGTGCTAACTGTTATGAATGAAGGCTTTGAGTGAGAGAAAGAGGGGAACAAAATTCCAAGTCTCTACTTGAATTTCTGTCTGAGTGGAGTGGAGTGCTTCTACCCAAGGGGTTCTATTTATAGAACCACTTGTGTGGGCTTCAAGTCAAAAAGCCCACTTAAGTGTATTTTGCCCATATCTCATAATATGCCAAAATCACTTGAGTATTTGGTACCTTACCATATTTCGTTTCCACTTAAGTGCACCGTACCTTACGATGTTCCTTGATTATTCTATCTCTCATCAATCCGTCCTTTGTGTGTGACCCTATAGGTTTTCGCGACGTTGGCAATTATATTAAATCACACATTTAACATAATAAACAGTGAGCGGTATCTAGCAACACATCACTGCTACCCAAGTCACGAAAATGTCATGTGATCTGACAAAACCTCCTGTGATAATAATTATGTGTATAATTACCCCTTTGCCCTTATGTCTATATTGAACACAAGGTATAGACCGTGTCACCCTTGTCCAGTTCAATATTGGGCCCATAGACATTTATCCTGTTACGCAGGATTGGCAAATTCCATCTAGGACACTCATGTCCCTCAGCATGCTTCGTGGAGTACTCATCAACTGTCTTTATGGTCATCCAGTTACGGATAACGTTGGATCAGTAATAAGGCACTCAACTTTACATCTAGGATCCATAGTGGTTTCAGGTCAAAGAGTGGTATACACTATTATCACCATGAGAATAACTTATGACACTTTGCATAACTTTCTATATAGTATTCTCATAGCGGGTCAATCCGGTATAAATATTACTCCTAATATTCATACCTATGTTTAAGACTTGATAACTCTTTATCCATGATCCATGAGATGTGATCATCAGTCTACAAACATAATAGTCTTAATGCTTTAATGTTATCCCACTTCACATTAAAGCTCGACTACGGATACTTTAAGAACAATGCCCTTATGTTTAATGTGTTCTCATGATTAAGTCACACTTAATACATTAAACGGACTATCTATTCTAGGGACTTTATTAATCAACCATAATAAAGAAAATTGCCTTTAAATAATTCGATACAAGTACCAAAAGTATTGGCCTCTAGGGCTTACACCAACAATCTCCCACTAGCACTAGAGCCAATCAGACATACCCCGTATGCCCATTGATCTAGTATGGCCATCATGCTTCTGCTGCGCAAGAGGCTTTGTCAGTGGGTCAACTATATTGTCCAGTGTAGGTACTTTACATATTTTCGCACAACGCCTAAGTATGTGTTTCGATCGTTGGTGAGATCTAGGCTCCTTAGCTTGTGCGATAACACCATTGTTATCATAATAGAGACCAATGGGATCCACAATGCTAGGGACTATGCCAAGTTTATTGATCCAAACAGCTTCCTTTGTTGCACTTAAGGCAGCAATATACTCGGCCTTAGTTGTAGAATCAGCAACTGCATCTTGCGTTGAACTTTTCAAGCTCACAGTGCCACCATTTAAGCAAAACACATAACCAGATTGGAATCATTCATATTAAAGCGTCTCAGCACTTTGTCTATGTATGTACTCTGACTTAGGCCAAGCAGTTTTGTGATCTATCTCTATAGATTCTGATTCCTAATATATAGGTTGCTTTACCTAGGTCCTTCATAGAAAAGCATTTCCCCAACCAAGACTTTACTTGTTGCAGGGTAGGGATATCGATTCCAATGAGTAAGATGTCACCTACATATAATACCAGGAATACGATCATGCTCCCACTAACCTTCTTGTAGACACAAGGCTCATCTTCGTTCTTGATGAATCCATACAGTTTTACTGTTTCATCAAAACAAAGATTCCATGAGTAGGTCACAGGCTCATCTTGATCCATGAGTAATACATCACCTAGATCAGATATCCATATATCTCAGGTAGGTGACGTATCCTGCCTGACCTATGTTGGTCTTGTTCTACTTGAGCAGGTTGCTCTTACACAACTACTTGTGTTTCCTGCTCTTGTTCCTCCATAGGTATATCGATACTTTGTGATTCTTGAATTTCTTCAAGCTCTACTTTCCTCCCACTGATTCTTTTGAAAATAAAATCCCTTTCTAGGAAAACTCAAGTTTGAGCGACAAACACTTTTCCCTCAGAAGGATTGTAGAAATAATATCCTCTTGTTTCTTTAGGATACCCCACAAATAAGCATTTGTCAGATTTGGGCTCAAGCTTAGTTGAAATTTGTCGTTTCACATAAACTTCGCAACCCCAAATCTTCATGTAAGACATATGTGGTCTCTTACCACTCCATATCTCATATGGTGTCTTTTCAACCTTTTGGATGGAACACGGTTAAGTGTGTAAGCTGATGTTAATGGTGTATGTCCTCAAAAGGAGTTTGGAAGATTGGTGTGACTTATCATGAATCGGACCATGT
Organism: Lathyrus oleraceus; assembly: GCF_024323335.1. Classification (NCBI taxonomy): domain Eukaryota; kingdom Viridiplantae; phylum Streptophyta; class Magnoliopsida; order Fabales; family Fabaceae; genus Lathyrus; species Lathyrus oleraceus. Next base: position 204,744,172 of record NC_066582.1, read on the forward strand.
CCAACAGGGTTCGATTTCTTCTCTCAAATACATCCTTCCATTGGGATGTTCCAGGAGGAGTAAGTTGGGATAGGATCCCACACTCTTTCAGATGGTCATCAAACTCTAGGATTAAATATTCATCACTTCGATCTGATCGAAGAGTTTTAATATTCTTACCTAGTTGGTTTTAACTCGTTAGGTTTCACCCTTTTGTATTAATGTTATTAATAGGCATTTCAAGATCAAGGACATATAGTCCATTGTTCGTTTGTGCAGTAGCATAGAATATATCATTCAAATAAATTGAGCAACAATTGTTCTTTATTATAAATGAAAAACCAAACTTGTCCAAACAAGCAATGGAAATAATATTCCCGCTAATTGCAGGTACATAATAACAGTTCTCTAACTGAATTATTAAACCACTAGGTAAAGTCAATACAAAAGTTCTTACGGCTAAAGCAGCAACCTTTGCTCCATAGCCAACTCGTAGGTCGACTTCACCTTTTGCCAAATCTCTACTCCTTTTTAGTTCCTGCACATTTGTACAAATGTGAGAACCGCATCCAGTATCTAATACTCATGATGTAGAAGTAGATAAATTAATAACAAAAATACCTGAAGTTGAAGTCTCTACTCCATTCTTCTTATCTTCCAGGTACTTTGGGAAGTTCCTCTTCCAGTGTTCGGTCTTACCGCAATGGAAGCAGGTGCCTTCTTTTGCTATGCCTCCACTAGGCTTCAAAGCAGCAGTGGGTCTGGGATTGGCAACTTCCTTGCCCTTCCCCTTATCACTATGCTTAGTGGGCCTTTTGTTCTGTCTCTTTCCATTTCCGATCATCAGAATGGACTTCCCTTTTGACTTCAGATTCTGCTCGGCAGTTCTTAACATGGCGAGCAGTTCAGGAAGAGATTTGTCCATATCAATCATATTGAAATTTAGGACAAATTGACTGAAACTATCTGGCAACGATTGCAAGATCAAATCAGTTGCAAGTTCCTTTTCGAGGGGAAAACCCAATCTCTCAAGGTTTTCCACATACCCAATCATCTTGAGTACATGGGGACCTACAGGGGCTCCCTCAGCTAACTTGCTTTGAAAAAGGGATTTTGAAACTTCAAACCTCTCATGCCTTGCTTGCTCTTGATAAAGCAACTTCAGGTGTTCGATCATATCGAACGCTGACATGTTCTCATGTTGCTTTTGCAATTCTGAGTTCATGGTAGCCAGCATGAGACAAGCAGTTTCATTGGCATCATCGACATGCTTCTTATAAGCATCTCTTTCTGCCTTAGGTGCAGAACTAGGAGGTTCCTCTTCAGGAACAGGTGTCTCCAAGACATACAGCTTTTTATCATGTTTGAGGACAATCCTCAGGTTTCGGTGCCAATCCAGAAAATTTGTCCCAGACAATTTTTCCTTATCAAGGATTGATCGCAGGATGTTGTTAGAGGTGTTTGCTGTCATGGTAATCTACATAAGGATTAATGAAAATATAAGTATCATTGACATATTCAATTAGGCCTTTAATTAAATATGCTCCCACTATTTTATTCAAAACAAATGACCCTCATCATCTGATTCGGAAAATCCCGTTGGAAGATTTTCTAGTGGGTCGAGATCCATATTTCACTTCGTTCTAAGTCCGCGTAGGCGGATTACACAAAACTAGGTTATTTAGGTAGGAACTCCTTCCAATTGTATCTCATACAACTCTCGAAAATTTCAGTTGGGTGAATAACTCCTTATTCCAATCCATCATATGGATCATTCCCAACTCTTGCTTCTAAACATATATATAATCTTATTATAATTTGTTTAGTTAAGTTTGACCCATTGTTTTAACAGTTGGATATTACAATTATCCCATCGCACCTTACTAATATAGAACATGCACCTCGCGTAGGCGAAACCTACATTATTCGATACTAGTCTTGATGAGTGTTAAAACTTGGAAAGCTTAAAACTTAATATTTAGTTTTTGAGGGAATTGCAATTTTTCTGATCTCACCGGCTTGTTTATCATATAAACCGTCTCTCACATGCAATAACATACATTCACATGCATCAACATACATACAAACAAAAATGAAACAGTTATGGCCCCTAGCGCAATTGTTCTCCCAAGCCAATGAGAGAACCTAAGCTAACCTACAACGATCTAAGCTTCTCCAAGCAAGATCTTCAAGGTTGTCCTCCTTTGGCACTGACTTCTTTGCTTTCTTCATATCATTACATTACATGAAAGAAACTCGTTTTACATACGAGGGAGTGAGATGAGAAAAGAAGTTACATTTGGGAGATTAAGAGAGAGGCACGACACGCAGGTCGTATTTTAAAAACCCAAAACAAAACAAAGGAAAAACTAAGGCCATAACCGATCACCACAAGACAATAATAAACACTTTATTATTATTATAATTAATTCCTTTAATTAATTAAAATCAAATTAAATTTCGACGACCGATCATCACATTTTAATGAACAATTCATTTAAAATCGATGTCGCTTTTCGTATCAACACTTGACACTTTTAAAGCACTGAGTTAGCCGAATGGGCGAAAATTTCCTTGCGTTAACCGGTTAACCATATGCGTTAACCGGTTAACACTGTTTTGAAATCTGAAAAAAATTGTTTTCTGCCTTGCGTTAACCGGTTAACCAAATGTGTTAACCGGTTAACACTGTTTGAAAATGTCTTGGAAAACTGTTTTCCGCCTTGCGTTAACCGGTTAACCAAATGCGTTAACCGGTTAACACTGTTTGAAAATCTCAAAAATTTATTTCGCATTCCGTTAACCGGTTAACCATACGCGTTAACCGGTTAACACTGTTCCAAAAAGTGTTTAGGAAGCACAACTCTTGTGCGTTCAAACCCCAATGCATAACTCTCTGACAACACAACCCTTGTGCCGTCACTAACCCTAATGCACCAATTTTAGACCGTCAAACACGTCTCGATTGTTAATTCAGTATGATTGATCAACACGTCATTGCTTCACCATACTAATGTCGGATCAAGAAGCAAACGACCATTGATCGCTCAAAGGAAAACAATCGTCGAGGTTTTTGAATGAACGAAACAAGAACATTATATCATATATAATGTATTTTGCATCAGGGTTACATATATCACATATATGTAACTTGATCGATCTCAATTTAACCTTTGATTCATTCTGTTTTAATCATATTATTACATAACAAAAACAGATATCAGATTCATGGTTTCGTAAGTGGCTCTGATACCACTGTTGGAGAATTGCCATCCAAGGCGCAGCGGAATTTAAAAATTTCTCCATTTAGTGATCCTTACGAATGGGCATGATCAGTGATAGAATCGTTACCTCTTGTGGCGATTCAAACCTTTGGTGCAGATCTCTGATAATGATCAAACCTTTGATACAGATCCACGGGGCGATTGTCGCATCCGCGAAAAACAACCGGCGGGCTGAAACAAAAACAACACAGAGCCTCCACTGCGCGTTATTTATCCCAAGATAGGGAAAGGAAACGCTCAGAGAAACCTGGAAAAAGCATGGTCTCGCGACCAAAGAGAAAGGGTAAGGGAGTCGGTTACGCAAGGGGAAGGTATTAGCACCCCTCACGTCCGTCGTACTCGACGGGATCCACGCTCTAAGAAAAGAAAAGGTTGCTAAAACACCACACACACACACGCACCGAAGACAACAAAGGTGGGGTTAAGAGGAAGAGAGCTCGATAGGACATCGCATCCTATGCCTACGTATCTCGTCAGGAACGAGAATCAGAGCTGCCGTAGTTCGGCTCACGCACGCCAAACAAGACACACACACCCACAGGCAAACCTGGAACCCGAATGCCAATCGCTGGACTTATATCGGCTTCCGAACCAAACAAACACAATCAGGATACGTACAGCCAATCGCTGGGCTTACGTCCATATCCAGACACACAAGCAGATTAACAAGCAAACGCACACAAAAAGAAAAAAGTGCCCGGAGAGACCTCGCACGGTCTCCTGCCTACATACCTCGTCTGGAACGAGGATCAGGGCGATGTAGTTCCCCTGAAAGGGAAAGAAATTCTAGCCAGAAACCAAGGGGAGACACACTACCAGGGAGCTGTACTCGAGCCTAGTGTTATCATGCATCATTGCCCTATGTTGTGGTTTCTACCTACTTGCACAACAGCAAGCTAATCCTATCCAGGAAGAAAGCAAGCATGCAAGCATCAATCACAATAAAACAAACATTTCAAACAAATATTCACAAAGCACACACTATATCCAGTCAAGTGAGGCTCAAACAAGGGTGGACTGCCGAGGCAAGTCATCTGTACAGAGGTAGTATTAGCTCTTAACCTTGCCATTGAGGGGCTAAGGTGAAGCTGATGAAAGGTGAGTGAAGATCAGACTTCACAGCTCTTATCCCTGGCCAGGGAGAGCTTCAGACAAAGGAGCGTGGGTCCAGAATGGAGGGACCCTTCTACGCTCAAGACTCTGACTCGATTGTGCAACAACACAAGATCTTGGGTTAATATCCCAATGCGTCAACACAGTGGTGTGAGCAGAGGGACAACTCAACAGAATAGCGGGGGATAGATTGCATATCCCTTGGATTCCGCCAATTGCCTCATGGAGGTCTTCACCTGCCTCAGCAGCAAGCAAGTTCTTAAAGAACTGTAAGCGACTAAATGTACCTGAAATCAATCAAGTATCGTCAGTACTCAGACAAACCAACAATAAACAGCAAAAGTCAATCTATACAGACAACACAAATTAATGCACATAAGTGCAAGCCATGAGCTCAAGCTCAAGCATCAAACCTACAACACAAAGCCAATGTTAGTTTACAACATCAAACAAAACTCAATTTAATCAACTTGCACTTTTTCCCTTAAGCCTTTTGCATTTCAACCTGAAAATCCAAACCAAATGTGAGAAACTAGACCACTAGGCCAAACCTAGGGTCCAAAGGGGATAAAAAAATCAAAACAGCAAGTGAAATTTATCCAAAATCACATTCAAACCAATCAAAAGCAAATGCAATTGGTCCCATGCTCATATCATTCCCCATTACCATTTCATGCACAATTTAACATCAATCATGTAATTTGCAACTCCAAAAAATCAAGAAGTCCAGACACATTTATACAAGCCAATTCAAGGCATCAACACAAGCATCAAATTCCATAAATCATAAAACAGCGACAACAATTAAAAAATGAATGGGATCAAAACCACAATGTCCTATAATGTGTCTCCAATGCTCACACCAAATTTCATCTTCATCCAATACACTATGAGAATTTCACAAATGAATTACCAGCATGTGTCACACAATGCCACCAAATGAGCCAACAGAGAAGAAAATTATCAATCAATTAGAAAATTCCATCAAAAATTCCAGCAAAAATTCTCATGTAATCTTGACATATCAATGATCATTCATGCAAAAAATTGGAGCAATTCAATATCTCTAGGCCAGGCAAATAAAATCATGAATTTGACCTAGCTTGGTGTGACACAAATTGTCACACCTTAATTCAAAAAATCATATCTAATCAACCAAGTATCCAAAAATCACAAACTCTACATGAAAATCACCATCAATGAGTCCAGAACAAGCACAAAAATTTTCATGAATTACTTTGCAAGCATCATCATTTCATGAAGGATTTGGTAAAACATACATAAATGTGACACATTCAACAAACCCTAGGTCAATTAATTTTCCACACGTGCAAAAAATCCACAAAAATAACCATTAAATTTTACACATTATCATGAATATTATGCAAAAAATTTCACAAAATTTGGATGCAAAATGAGTGAGATACGAATTTTTGAAGTTTATGTAACAAATGAAAATAAAATGAAAAAGCAAATTGAAATAATATATAATTAAAATGAAGCAGTGGCAATGTCGTAATATTAAAGGAACCGGCCAAAACGGCGTCGTTCCAAAAAGAATGCACGGCGCGCTCTGATTGGCCAGAGCTGGCGCCAAACACATTTTAAATGAGGCAATGGAAGATTGAAGATCTACACGCGTTTCATGAAGCATTTTCAGCAAGAACAAAGCCAGAAAATTCCAGAAATCAAGAACAACGAATTGCAACCAAAATCAACAAGCATATAGTCGTTAGAACCGTCTTTCCACAAGGATTCAAGATATGTAACTCATTTCTCCTAATTCCTAACACAGCCACGGGATCGATCAAATTAAGATATGAACACAGAACTTCAAATCGTGATTACTTTCTCCACAGTCAATCATTTCACAAACCACAAGCATCATGTTCATCTACAATCAAAGATCTATAAAACGCATGTAATAATTTAAGCAATGGTGAGATTCGAAAATGCACCTTAGGTATGAAGCAGTGCTTGAATTCGATGTTTCTGGATGTAATTTTCCAAAACAGATGCGTGTCCAGGTATAGAAAGTTGAATGGAGGAAGATCCTTGGCTCGAGCACGGTCCAGACGCAAGAACTCTCAAATCACCATTGATATGCACACTTTGGACAGTCACGAATCTTGTAGTTTTTGGCAATGGCTTGATGAAACAGATGGAGATTGAAGCTTGTAGAAGATGAATCCACAAAGAATCGTGCAAATTGATTGAGATTTGATGGAGTTTGGATCAAAAAGCTTGATGAAGTTCTTGAGAAATTGAGAGAAAATGGAGGGAAAAGTGGTTACAGCTCTTGGAATGTGCAATTGTGATTAACATTCTGTTACAATTAGTAACTTATACTCCACCTTAATCCAATGTACTAATCTCAATTAGCAAAATTTGGAAGAATTAGCATAATTGCACTTTAAGTGAAAGTTCCAAAAATGCCCTTGCCAAATATTGCACCATGACAGCTCATGACAGTTGGAACAAGTTTCAATTGGCATTTGGAGAGTGTTGCAAAAAGTCTCATTCCAAAATTCCATGTATTTCTCAAATTGGACCATTTTGCCCTTGGATTTTAATTGTTGCACTTGAAAATTGACCTTTTGCATTGACCATTTTTGATGAATCTTGATTATGCACCATGAAAGTACATGTGAAATGGAGTTTGCTCATAAAAAGATCAACCATTTTGGACATTCCATGTGAAAGTTATGCCACTTTGATTATAGGCATTTTTTGAAATTGAATGGACCATAACTTGTCAACCATACATGGGAATCTCAAGTTCTTTGACTTTTTGAAAAGGTGAGAGCAAGATCTACAACTTTCATGTTGAACAAATTTTCATTTGAAGCTTTTTTGGACACGTAATTTTGTGATGAAAAACTTTCCATTTTTGGAAACTTCCATTACAAGTCACTTTCTATTTTTGGCAATTTTTGTCCTGACTTTATTTTCTTCATTCTTGAGCTTTGACATGTCAAATGACACTTGTTTCAACATGAATGAAGTGTATCCAACTCTCTCCCACCTCCAAATCCATAAAATCAAGCACAGCTGACCACAGTTGACTTTTTCAACTGATAGATGAATTTGGCAATGCACTGATCCATCTGAGCCCCAATTCTCTGATGAAATGGCTCAAGGATGAAACCCTAGCCTCCATAAGCTCAATATAATCACATGATGATCCCCATATCCATTGTAGTAATTTCCTTGCCATGCCCTGATTGACCTAATGCAACTGATTAGGGTTGACCAGTGGTCAAAACCCTAATCTCAAGGTATCTGATCCAACACTTGATGATATCAAGACCATGATGATGATGATGTATCACTTCAACCAAGATCAAGACCAATCTCCTTGAGAAATCAAAACCCTAATTTGAACCACCACCCTCAGATGATTAATGATCCAGTCCAATGAAACCCTAGCTTGCACATAACCTCTCCATCTTCTGATCAAAACTTGTGAGGATGATTTGCACAATGTGACCACATGATATGCAACATGCAATGCCTAATGTCCTAAAATGATATGCAAATACATTATGCTAGTCCCAAGAGAGGAGGGCAAATTTTGAGGTGTTACAGCTGCCCCTATTCAATCCACTGTGAACCTGTCGATATGAATAGCCTCGGCTTTCAGATGATCAGGATGAAGAGTGATTGAATACCAAGAACAGACGAACAATTTGCACTCTGATGGGAAAATAATTAACAATGCCTGTCAGAATCGGCAAAGAAACACAATCTTCTGAAAAATTCGTCTGGTACGGAAAAGTCGGCCTAATCACCGAAACAGCAACGTCGACCTGGATACCAAAATAAATGGTAACGCAGGGATAACCACGGCCTGAACACCACATATCCGCTGGGGATTATCATTCCTTTCTTTTTTATGCTTTTCTTGAACCCCGAAATTTTTCTGATAATTTCTCTTCACCCTTTTTATTTTCTTGAACCCCAAATTTCTTCTGCGCAAATGATCCCCGATCACTGCATTCGAACCCCGATACTTTGTTTGCCAAAATAATGAACCCCATTCTCCAGAAAACACCTCCTGTCTCCTTTTCTCCATTTGAACCCCAGTCGCCTGACGATAACTTGCGATCGCCATTGTGAACCCCCTCTCCAGAAAACACCTCGTGTCTCCTTTTCTCCATTTGGATCCCAATCTCCAGAAAATGCCTCAACACTTCCCTTTCTCCATTTGAACCCCGATCTCCAGAAAATGTCGCAACATTTCCCTTTCTCCATTTGAACCCCGCTCTCCCATCTCTCGTGATAATTCCGCTGGCAATGTCGGAAATAACACCAAACCACTCTGAGGGCGACATATCAGAGGGTACACCTTCACAAAAGGAAGGTAGCATGTGCATCTCTTCTTCAGAAGACACCCATAACGACTTCCACTGGCCTCAGCCAAAGTCTAAGGTGACACATGAACAGAAGACAATCCTACGGACCTCATCCTGGATATAATCTTCAACTCCAATCTCCATTTGAACCCCAGAAAATGCCTCAACACTTCCTTTTCTCCATTTGGACCCCGTTCTCCCATCTCTCGTGATAATTCCGCTGGCAACGTCGGAAATAACACCAAACCACTCTGAGGGCGACATATCAGAGGGTACACCTTCACAAAAGGAAGGTAGCATGTGCATCTCTTCTTCAGAAGACACTCATAACGACTTCCACTGGCCTCAGCCAAAGTCTAAGGTGACACATGAACAGAAGACAATCCTACGGACCTCATCCTGGATATAATCTTCAACTCCAATCTCCATTTGAACCCCAGAAAATGCCTCAACACTTCCTTTTCTCCGTTTAGACCCCGATCTCCAGAAAATGTCGCAACATCTCCCTTTCTCCATTTGAACCCCGTTTGTCGCGCTGATCGCGTAACGTCCTTTGATTTTATTTCCATCTCCGTCCGACGGAAAAATCTCATCCAGTATCGCACTACTGGAGAACATTGCTGATCTGACATCCTGACGCTAGACTCCTCAGAGTAACATCTTCACCATCCGGCGAAACCAAAACCTCAAGCGGTAACCACGGCTTGAGTCGCACTGATCGCGTAATACTTCCATCTCTGGCCGACAGAAAACAAATTCTCCCAGTATCGCACTACTGGGGAATACCTTTGATTAAAACCACGAGGCTAAACTCCTCGGAGTAACACCTCTTCTCTTTCGGGCAAAACCACTTCTCAAACGATAACCACGGCTTGAGACTAGCTTACGCTTGCAATGATGAATGACTTTTTCTGCGTAATGCTCCATAATTATGGAAATGATACGCGATTTAATTTTTCTATGCAATATGCTATGCTTATTTTACATGATGAATGCATAAAAAGCGTCCCCCTCCAGGGATTCTGCTGGGGAACACGAGACAATCCATTGAGGAACTCGTCAATACTCCGATCTCCACCCCGCTGGGGAATGGCACTGCTGCTGCTGGGATAAGGCAACCCTTGCTGGGGAAGAACCTCCTTTGCACCCAATCCGCTCGAGAAACTGCTGGGGATAAGAACCACCAACACTCTGTGGGGATACAATCTTTTGACTTGCTGAGGATATCAATCCCGAACCTGCTTTGGGAAACCCTCACAGATACCCGACGACTTCACTAGGGAAATGCTCACAGATAGCCTGCTGGGAAACAGCCACCTTCAGGCCGGGTGTCTGGGGAAGCATCGATCTGACACCTGCTGGGGATAACCATCCTGACCCTGCTAGGGGAAACGAATGCTACTCCGCTGGGGACGACCCATCCAATCCATACGTAGGATACACTGCTGGAGATATATTTTATTGAAACCCGCTCCACTCGGGGAATAACAACCTTCGGGCCCGACTGCTAAGGAAACACCATTTTAAACCCGTCGGGGATAACCATCCTGACTCAGCTAGGGGATCCACAGACCTTGGATCTGCTGGGGAGTTAGCCCTCACAACTCTGTTTGGGGACATAGCTGGGGAAATGAGGAAAGTCGGTACAGAACACCCGTCGACTCGTCGAACCACGGTATCCGCCTCCCAATCTCGTATCAGCTTTCCACTTTTGCGAACTCCCAGACTCGTCTGGACCTTTTCTGCTCCATCATCTTGTATTCCCAACCGCTCCGTGCTCAACGAAGAGCGAACTCCCGAGGTTTATACAGACTTTTCAATCTTCCGACTTTGAAGAGTCTTCTTGATTAATTCCCAGGGTCGTCGGACGTCTCTACGTCTCTGCACTGCTTCTTTAACTTGCCTGTCCCTGATTGGACCCTGCGGGGAATTTCTACAGACTTTCCAATCTTCCGATTTTGAAGAGTCTTCTTGATTATCATTCAAGGATCGTCGCACGTCTCGACGTCTCTTCGTCATCCCTTCATATTCATTCGTCCCTGATCGGACCCCATGGGGATTTGTTTTTTGTCGACAAGCTTCCACATCACAACCTGCAAGTGAGTGAAAATAAATAACAGCACCTGCAAAACAGACCGTTAGATAAAACCGTGCCCCAGGCGTGTCAAGATTTCAACACTTGGGTCACCCAACCTTCCGAATAAGATTTCAAGCTTTCAATCTTATAAACATGCATTGGAAGGGACCTGTATGTCTTAAAATGCAAGATTCTTTATCAAAAATATCTGGATGTTTTTGCAATCAAAGCGGTAATGAAAAACAAAAACAAAATTATTTGACTGAATATGCATTTTATTGATTGGAAAAAAAGTGTGGCTCAAAAAGAGCAATACAAAGGAAGCAATTCCTGAAAAGAGGTAATCGCGCACAAAAGGAAAAATCTATCCTAATGGCAATGTGAAACCCGTGATCTCATCGAGTTCCAACTCGGTTACACCCCATATGTCCTCAGACTCTCCATGCTTTCTGCCTTCTGAACAAGACGTTTCTGATTGATCCCTACCGGGTATTATCCATGGGCTTTAACCAAAGCAAACGATCATGCCAGACGCAGTTGTTCGTTTCAATCCCTCTTTTGCTCGGACCGCCCTTTCGGGTTTTCAGTCCACCGGGATACCCTTTTTTGCCCAAGTCGCCTTTTCAGGTTTTTGACTTGCCGGGTGTACAGTTTTTTCTTTTTATCCCTAATTTTTGCCCGAACCTTTTCTTTCTGTTTTTGGTTCGCCGGGATGCCCATTTTTGCCTGGACTATTTTATTCTTTTCGTCTAGCGGGTCTCTTTATACGAAGTATTTTTTAACTGCGTCCGCATTCACAGGGGATGGAAAATCTTCGCCATCCATGGTCGTTAGCAACAAGGCTCCACCAGAGAAAACCTTCTTGACCACGAATGGACCTTCATAATTCGGTGTCCATTTGCCCCTTCGATCGTGTTGAGGAGGAAGGATCCTTTTCAGCACCATATCACCTATGTGATATACCCGAGGTCGTACCTTTCTGTCAAAAGCACGCTTCATTCTCTGCTGGTATAACTGCCCATGACAGATGGCTTCCAGCCTCTTTTCTTCAATTAAGCTCAACTCTTCATACCGGGTCCTTACCCATTCAGCCTCTTGCAATTTCACGTCCATCAGGACTCTCAAAGAGGGAATCTGAACCTCAACCGGTAGCACGACTTCCGTGCCATACATGAGAAAGGCGTTGCCCTAGTAGATGTGCGCATCGAAGTTCGGCGCCCAGGATACAAGCTTCGTACTCAGCCACCCTCGTTGGCGCACTCAAATGCTTTCCGGGCAACAAAAGGAATGTGGGATCCTTTCAGTGTAACCAAAGCAGTACTAACTCCTTCTTCACATTAACCCCGTCAAACATCAGAATCCGTTCGGATTTGGGGTCGGACCCCTCCTCCGGGATCGGTCACTCTCAATCTTTCGATTTGAGTACCTCGAGATGTCCTCATCAGGGAATTCAAACTTCCTCGGTTGATAATCCTCAACAGGTTGTTGGGCGAGGTAATCGGACAATACACTCCCCTCGATTGCTTTCTGAGAGATGTACTGGATATCGTATTTAATCAAAATCATTTGCCCTCTTGCAACCCGTCCGGTCATTGCTGGCTCTTCAAAAATCTACCTGGTCAGATCCATCTCGAAATCCACAAAGTGGTATGAACCAGCATATACTGTCTCGGTCGGCGAGCAGCCTATGCCAAAGTACATCAAGTTCCCCGAGCAGTGAATGTATTGTTTCACAGTCGGTAAACTTTTTGCTAAGGTAAATTGCATGCTCTTTTCGACAAGACTCGTCATGCTGACCCAATACACCTCGTAGACCCCTCGAGGGCTGTCAAGTACCAGAATTGATGGTCTTTTTCCCTAGGGAGGCAATAGAATCAGAGGCTCCTGCAACTCATTCTTTTATTTTTCAATGCCCCTTGGCAATCATTATTTCACCTGACCGTTTGATCTCATTTTTTTCAACAACTTGAGTATAGGTTCACACGTGGCTGTTAGAGGAGATGTGAACCATGACATGTAGTTCAATCTACTCAATAGACCACGAACCTCTCCTTCCATTCTCGGTTCAGGTTTTTTTTTTTGCTTTTACTTTTGCAGGATCAACCTTGATTCCTTTCTCACTTACAATGAACCCCAGCAATTTACCGGACCGCACTCTGATAGTGCACTTACTTGAACTCAACCTCAGTTTGAATTGTCTCAACTGGTCAACCGACTTGCCCCTTGTCTGCCAGATGCCCCTCTCCTGTTTGGGACTTTGCTATCATGTCATAGCATAGCATTCAACTTCATGATGAATCATATCATGAAACAAAGTCACCATGGCTCTCTGATACAGGCACTGGCGTTCTGCTTCTTTAGAGGACAATCTTCTCTCCATGGCAGCTTGTGCACAACGACATCGGTATCCGACCCCAGCATATCCTGACATGACCAGACGAAGGTATCCACATGTCCCTTCAACAGGACTACCATCTTGCTCTCGACTTGCCTCTGAAGCGGCCCCAACTTTCACTTCCTTTCTGACCTCGGTGGTATACCGATTCACGATCTCAATCGCTCCTCACGCGGCTGAATCACCTTCTCCTCTTATTTCAGCAACTTGGCTAATTCCAGCAGATCACAATCTTCTTCGCCTTCTTCTTTGGCATGATAGATCGGTTTGTCGAAGTCATATGAGGTGTAACCAAATTGTTATCAACGAGATCCGGAGAATTATTTTTGAATTCGAAACGAGACCAATCAAAAAAAGAGAAAAATGAAAATAAACATTGCCATTTTTATTTGTTTTTAAAACTGCAAAAATAAATGAAAAACAAGGAACACCGCTTTTTGACTGAAAAACATCCATTTATTTATGATGCAAAATGAAACATGAGGTGGCCCTTACAATGAACCATTACGTGTCGGGAAACACGTATGGCTTTCATGCAAATAAAATTGAGAAACAAGAAACATTACTCTTCCGGATGAGTGACAGTGCTGATCTTTTTAAGCCTTCCAGTTCCCTGGTACGCACGATTTTATCCACGATTCTAGCTCGCGGTCGCTGTCACTCTCTTCACCCACTGTATAGGCGTGATCTGAATCTAGCATTCCAGCACTGACAAAGGTGAACGACGGACGACTTCCTCTGTTCTGCTCTGACGAGTCTTGACCTGGATGGTAACCAATCCCAAACATATCCGCCTTTACCACAATGCCTATGATCTGTCCCCAGCCTGGGATCCCTCCATTTCTCACCACTTCCACCGCCTGTTTGTAAGAAGAAATGGACAGCTTTTTCTCTTTCTCAACACCAACGACATTCTTCACCTTGATGGTTTCAACTGCCAAATTGGGTACTTTACACCTTACATCGTCCATTTCTACTTTCATCTTTCTCTGGACCGATTCCCCAATTACTACACACCCCTTTGTAGCGATGGCCACACAACAATCATCAACACGAGGGAAAGCTCCATTTTTCGTTGGGCGTTTTGGGACCACAGACATGGGCATTCTTAACTGATCCTTCTCAGTCACCTCTATCCCTTTCTTGTCCTTCGACATCATCTCCACTTTTACAGGACCATGCCTTGTCACGGGGTTAGCACTATCATCTGTCGTCGGTGCAAAGTTGATTGCCTTAGAGTCCACCAAGTCCTGGACCACATGCTTAAAAGCTTTGCAATCCTCAACATGATGTCCGGGTGCCCCAGCATGGAACTCGCACCTGACATTCTCATCGTAACTGGCAGGCCTCTGATCAGGTTTCAACAGAGTCAACATCGTCGGCTGCACCAACCCAATATCCTTCAGCCTTTTAAACAGCGAGGCGTAAGTCACGGGCGACTTATTGAAATGACGACCTGTCGTCCTCCTTCTCACTTGGCCCACTGCTCTTTGTGTCCTCTGTTGAGGTGGTGGTTGCCGCTGTTGTGCAGATCGATTACTAGTAGGGATCGTTGCCGTATCAGCATATGGGTGATAACGATCCTTACCGCATTCTCTTTTGGACTGCACACCACCCGCTTCAACTTCCTTCTTAAGTTGACCATTGTCAAGGGATTTCTTCACTACGAATGAAGGAGTTTTCCCCTGAACTTTCTCCTTGATCATCCAGCCCTCAATCCTTTCCAATCTCTCGGCCATGGCTTTCTGCCCCAAGGCAAGCCCTTGCACAACACTGAACAAATCCCTCACCATCTCTTTCAGTTCGAGGATGTCGGCGTCGGGAGAATCCATCAGTTTGGATTTGTTGCCCCTAGCAGGATATCTGAGCAAACAAGCTATGTGCACCGGTTGACACCTACAAAATAGCAAATGGGTTAGTATGACTCACACATGCACCATCTATCCATATGAGGAAGACTCTGTCCTTTGATTCTGGCTTCATCGAGACAGATAATATTTTGACATCCACATTCTGAAATTCAAGATGTCTCTCAACCAGATTCTCAATCAATAATACTCCCCATATGGCTAGACATAGGTTTGATGCAGATGAATGCAAAATGAGAATGATGCAGATGTATGAATGCAATGCATTGCCATCCTCCAAGTCCTCTGATCATCTGTTGCACTGAATTATGACCTCTGAACCGATCACAACCATCTGAAGGATCATGTAACCACAAATCCAACTTGAGATTCCGAAATAAACGGAACTGAAAGGTACATCATCATCATCACCAGACAAAACTCTGAGCAGATACCCATAACCATCTCTGAATCGGCCCGGGGAATCCTGAAATAAACGGATCCCCACTGATAAATAACTCGGACAGCACTCCGGCGTCTCAGAAATAAATGGCCATAAATCCGACTTATAAATATGACTCTGATCAACGGAACCAAAAGTCACCATCTGAGTCACCATCTGAACATGCATCTGTAAGAATCACCCTCCCCTCACAGGTAAATTCTAATCAGGTCATCCTAAGGCGGATAATAGTCTCGACAATCGGGCAGAGATACTCAATGGGTTTGCCCTTTCGGGTGTGCCATCGTAGCTCTCCTGAGATCGTCTAAACCAAAGATCCGGGAAATGATCGGTCACCAGAGTCAATAGTTCAGATGAAGTAACTTAACCAAAGTGGAGTACCCCACAGAGGAAAGCACTATCAAATGAACCTCGTCCGGCTTGTGGCATGTCACGTTGCAACAATATGCTGATAAAGCAAATGAGGAACATGAGACCACACTAATCCTAGGTGTATACTCGGGCCTGGGTTTTAGCCCCACTCAGAACACCCACCCCAAACAGAGGAACCACCTGCACAGAGGACGGCAACATGATAGTATGATGCATGCAAATATTTATGCAAATATATACACTGTTAGAATAATAAATGCAATAAATAAAGCAAATCAAGCAACCTAAACTATCCTAGAACGCTAGGAAGGACTCGCTTAGGGAAGATGGACCAGCACAGGTCAACATCTGTACTATTCCCCAGCAGAGTCGCCAGCTGTCGCATCCGCGAAAAACAACCGGCGGGCTGAAACAAAAACAACACAGAGCCGCCACTGCGCGTTATTTATCCCAAGATAGGGAAAGGAAACGCTCAGAGAAACCTGGAAAAAGCATGGTCTCGCGACCAAAGAGAAAGGGTAAGGGAGTCGGTTACGCAAGGGGAAGGTATTAGCACCCCTCACGTCCGTCGTACTCGACGGGATCCACGCTCTAAGAAAAGAAAAGGTTGCTAAAACACCACACACACACACGCACCGAAGACAACAAAGGTGGGGTTAAGAGGAAGAGAGCTCGATAGGACATCGCATCCTATGCCTACGTATCTCGTCAAGAACGAGAATCAGAGTTGCCGTAGTTCGGCTCACGTACGCCAAAC
The DNA here is from genome assembly GCF_024323335.1 of Lathyrus oleraceus. Lineage (NCBI taxonomy): Eukaryota > Viridiplantae > Streptophyta > Magnoliopsida > Fabales > Fabaceae > Lathyrus > Lathyrus oleraceus. The sequence continues at coordinate 204,760,814 of NC_066582.1, forward strand.
AAGACACACACACCCACAGGCAAACCTGGAACCCGAATGCCAATCGCTGGACTTATATCGGCTTCCGAACCAAACAAACACAATCAGGATACGTACAGCCAATCGCTGGGCTTACGTCCATATCCTGACACACAAGCAGATTAACAAGCAAACGCACACAAAAAGAAAAAAGTGCCCGGAGAGACCTCGCACGGTCTCCTGCCTACATACCTCGTCTGGAACGAGGATCAGGGCGATGTAGTTCCCCTGAAAGGGAAAGAAATTCTAGCCAGAAACCAAGGGGAGACACACTACCAGGGAGCTGTACTCGAGCCTAGTGTTATCATGCATCATTGCCCTATATTGTGGTTTCTACCTACTTGCACAACAGCAAGCTAATCCTATCCAGGAAGAAAGCAAGCATGCAAGCATCAATCACAATAAAACAAACATTTCAAACAAATATTCACAAAGCACACACTATATCCAGTCAAGTGAGGCTCAAACAAGGGTGGACTGCCGAGGCAAGTCATCTGTACAGAGGTAGTATTAGCTCTTAACCTTGCCATTGAGGGGCTAAGGTGAAGCTGATGAAAGGTGAGTGAAGATCAGACTTCACAGCTCTTATCCCTGGCCAGGGAGAGCTTCAGACAAAGGAGCGTGGGTCCAAAATGGAGGGACCCTTCTACGCTCAAGACTCTGACTCGATTGTGCAACAACACAAGATCTTGGGTTAATGTCCCAATGCGTCAACACAGTGGTGTGAGCAGAGGGACAACTCAACAGAATAGCGGGGGATAGATTGCATATCCCTTGGATTCCGCCAATTGCCTCATGGAGGTCTTCACCTGCTTGGCACAAAAGTAAACAATCACAAACATCGCCTCTTAAGGAGGACTTTAGACAGTTGCCTGGCCAAGTAACAGGCCAGGTCTTCCAGACTACATGGAGACAAGAGAGTCTACCTCAACTGGTTTAAAAAACCAAGCAGCAGTAAGCAAGTTCTTAAAGAACTGTAAGCGACTAAATGTACCTGAAATCAATCAAGTATCGTCAGTACTCAGACAAACCAACAATAAACAGCAAAAGTCAATCTATATAGACAACACAAATTAATGCACATAAGTGCAAGCCATGAGCTCAAGCTCAAGCATCAAACCTACAACACAAAGCCAATGTTAGTTTACAACATCAAACAAAACTCAATTTAATCAACTTGCACTTTTTCCCTTAAGCCTTTTGCATTTCAACCTGAAAATCCAAACCAAATGTGAGAAACTAGACCACTAGGCCAAACCTAGGGTCCAAAGGGGATAAAAAAATCAAAACAGCAAGTGAAATTTATCCAAAATCACATTCAAACCAATCAAAAGCAAATGCAATTGGTCCCATGCTCATATCATTCACCATTACCATTTCATGCACAATTTAACATCAATCATGTAATTTGCAACTCCAAATAACCAAACAGAACTATCTCAATCAAAAGCATACCAAAACAATTCAATTAATTCCACAAAGATTCACACCTAAACAAGACACATTCAATGCATAGCATGTCAATTTTCAGCTCAATTGGACAAAATAAAGTAGGTCAATGAAAATCAAGAAGTCCAGACACATTTATACAAGCCAATTCAAGGCATCAACACAAGCATCAAATTCCATAAATCATAAAACAGCGACAACAATTAAGAAATGAATGGGATCAAAACCACAATGTCCTATAATGTGTCTACAATGCTCACACCAAATTTCATCTTCATCCAATACACTATGAGAATTTCACAAATGAATTACCAGCATGTGTCACACAATGCCACCAAATGAGCCAACAGAGAAGAAAATTATCAATCAATTAGAAAATTCCATCAAAAATTCTCATGTAATCTTGACATATCAATGATCATTCATGCAAAAAATTGGAGCAATTCAATATCTCTAGGCCAGGAAAATAAAATCATGAAGTTGACCTAGCTTGGTGTGACACAAATTGTCATACCTTAATTCAAAAAATCATATCTAATCAACCAAGTATCCAAAAATCACAAACTCTACATGAAAATCACCATCAATGAGTCCAGAACAAGCACAAAAATTTTCATGAATTTCTTTGCAAGCATCATCATTTCATGAAGGATTTGGTAAAACATACATAAATGTGACACATTCAACAAACCCTAGGTCAATTAATTTTCCACACGTGCAAAAAATCCACAAAAATAACCATTAAATTTTACACATTATCATGAATATTATGCAAAAAATTTCACAAAATTTGGATGCAAAATGAGTGAGATACGAATTTTTGAAGTTTATGTAACAAATGAAAATAAAAATGAAAAAGCAAATTGAAATAATATATAATTAAAATGAAGCAGTGGCAATGTCGTAATATTAAAGGAACCGGCCAAAACGGCGTCGTTCCAAAAAGAATGCACGGCGCGCTCTGATTGGCCAGAGCTGGCGCCAAACACATTTTAAATGAGGCAATGGAAGATTGAAGATCTACACGCGTTTCATGAAGCATTTTCAGCAAGAACAAAGCCAGAAAATTCCAGAAATCAAGAACAACGAATTGCAACCAAAATCAACAAGCATATAGTCGTTAGAACCGTCTTTCCACAAGGATTCAAGATATGTAACTCATTTCTCCTAATTCCTAACACAGCCACGGGATCGATCAAATTAAGATATGAACACAGAACTTCAAATCGTGATTACTTTCTCCACAGTCAATCATTTCACAAACCACAAGCATCATGTTCATCTACAATCAAAGATCTATAAAACGCATGTAATAATTTAAGCAATGGTGAGATTCGAAAATGCACCTTAGGTATGAAGCAGTGCTTGAATTCGATGTTTCTGGATGTAATTTTCCAAAACAGATGCGTGTCCAGGTATAGAAAGTTGAATGGAGGAAGATCCTTGGCTCGAGCACGGTCCAGACGCAAGAACTCTCAAATCACCATTGATATGCACACTTTGGACAGTCACGAATCTTGTAGTTTTTGGCAATGGCTTGATGAAACAGATGGAGATTGAAGCTTGTAGAAGATGAATCCACAAAGAATCGTGCAAATTGATTGAGATTTGATGGAGTTTGGATCAAAAAGCTTGATGAAGTTCTTGAGAAATTGAGAGAAAATGGAGGGAAAAGTGGTTACAGCTCTTGGAATGTGCAATTGTGATTAACATTCTGTTACAATTAGTAACTTATACTCCACCTTAATCCAATGTACTAATCTCAATTAGCAAAATTTGGAAGAATTAGCATAATTGCACTTTAAGTGAAAGTTCCAAAAATGCCCTTGCCAAATATTGCACCATGACAGCTCATGACAGTTGGAACAAGTTTCAATTGGCATTTGGAGAGTGTTGCAAAAAGTCCCATTCCAAAATTCCATGTATTTCTCAAATTGGACCATTTTGCCCTTGGATTTTAATTGTTGCACTTGAAAATTGACCTTTTGCATTGACCATTTTTGTTGAATCTTGATTATGCACCATGAAAGTACATGTGAAATGGAGTTTGCTCATAAAAAGATCAACCATTTTGGACATTCCATGAAAGTTATGCCACTTTGATTATAGGCATTTTTTGAAATTGAATGGACCATAATTTGTCAACCATACATGGGAATCTCAAGTTCTTTGACTTTTTGAAAAGGTGAGAGCAAGATCTACAACTTTCATGTTGAACAAATTTTCATTTGAAGCTTTTTTGGACACGTAATTTTGTGATGAAAAACTTTCCATTTTTGGAAACTTCCATTACAAGTCACTTTCTATTTTTGGCAATTTTTGTCCTGACTTTATTTTCTTCATTCTTGAGCTTTGACATGTCAAATGACACTTGTTTCAACATGAATGAAGTGTATCCAACTCTCTCCCACCTCCAAATCCATAAAATCAAGCACAGCTGACCACGGTTGACTTTTTCAACTGATAGATGAATTTGGCAATGCACTGATCCATCTGAGCCCCAATTCTCTGATGAAATGGCTCAAGGATGAAACCCTAGCCTCCATAAGCTCAATATAATCACATGATGATCCCCATATCCATTGTAGTAATTTCCTTTCCATGCCCTGATTGACCTAATGCAACTGATTAGGGTTGACCAGTGGTCAAAACCCTAATCTCAAGGTATCTGATCCAACACTTGATGATATCAAGACCATGATGATGATGATGTATCACTTCAACCAAGATCAAGACCAATCTCCTTGAGAAATCAAAACCCTAATTTGAACCACCACCCTCAGATGATTAATGATCCAGTCCAATGAAACCCTAGCTTGCACATAACCTCTCCATCTTCTGATCAAAACTTGTGAGGATGATTTGCACAATGTGACCACATGATATGCAACATGCAATGCCTAATGTCCTAAAATGATATGCAAATACATTATGCTAGTCCCAAGAGAGGAGGGCAAATTTTGAGGTGTTACAGCGATCACGAACGTTGAACGATGCCAACGTCTCTACTCAGTCCACACGAACGGATTCCTTCAATCGCAGTGCTAGCTGTTATGAATGAAGGCTTTGAGTGAGAGAAAGAGGGGAACAAAATTCCAAGTCTCTACTTGAATTTCTGTCTGAGTGGAGTGGAGTGCTTCTACCCAAGGGGTTCTATTTATAGAACCACTTGTGTGGGCTTCAAGTCAAAAAGCCCACTTAAGTGTATTTTGCCCATATCTCATAATATGCCAAAATCACTTAAGTATTTGGTACCTTACCATATTTCGTTTCCACTTAAGTGCACCGTACCTTACGATGTTCCTTAATTATTCTATCTCTCATCAATCCGTCCTTTGTGTGTGACCCTATAGGTTTTTGCGACGTTGGCAATTATATTAAATCACACATTTAACATAATAAATAGTGAGCGGTATCTAGCAACACATCACTGCTACCCAAGTCACGAAAATGTCATGTGATCTGACAAAACCTCTTGTGATAATAATTATGTGTATAATTACCCCTTTGCCCTTATGTCTATATTGAACACAAGGTATAGACCGTGTCACCCTTGTCCAGTAAAATATTGGGCCCATAGACATTTATCCTGTTACGCAGGATTGGCAAATTCCATCTAGGACACTCATGTCCCTCAGCATGCTTCGTGGAGTACTCATCAACTGTCTTTATGGTCATCCAGTTACGGATAACGTTGGATCAGTAATAAGGCACTCAACTCTACATCTAGGATCCATAGTGGTTTCAGGTCGAAGAGTGGTATACACTATTATCACCATGAGAATAACTTATGACACTTTGCATAACTTTCTATATAGTATTCTCATAGCGGGTCAATCCGGTATAAATATTACTCCTAATATTCATACCTATGTTTAAGACTTGATAACTCTTTATCCATGATCCATGAGATGTGATCATCAGTCTACAAACATAATAGTCTTAATGCTTTAATGTTATCCCACTTCACATTAAAGCTCGACTACGGATACTTTAAGAACAATGCCCTTATGTTTAATGTGTTCTCATGATTAAGTCACACTTAATACATTAAACGGACTATCTATTCTAGGGACTTTATTAATCAACCATAATAAAGAAAATTGCCTTTAAATAATTCGATACAAGAACCAAAAGTATTGGCCTCTAGGGCTTACACCAACAGTGTATACCACGCACTCCTGAGACTAGGATTCAAGATGTATATCTCGCCAATCCTAGCTCTCGCCATCATCCAATTTACCCACCTTGTTTTCTCAAACACTCATTCAAGTCTTTCTCAAACGTCCATCAATACTTGATCTAGGTCAAGTCATTTTCACAACAAAACTCAAAATACCTAATTCTTATTTAACACTTTTTCAATAAAGGTGGAAATGGAACATGGTGTATACCATGCACTCCTGAGACTAGGATTCGAGATGTATATCTCGCCAATCTTAGCTCTCGCCATCGTCTAAAATTGTCAATGCGGTTTCTTCAAACCCTTTCTCAATAAAAATTCCAAAATACTTAATTCCTATCTTAACCTTTTGCAAATAAAGATGGAAATGGAACATGGTGTATACCATGCACTCCTGAGGCTAGGATTCGAGATGTATATCTCGCCAATCCTAGTTCTCGCCATCACTCAAAGCACATCCAACCAATCAAACTCTTTTTCTCGCCGCCGTGCGACCAATCAAAAACCTTTTAAAAATGAAAGATGTATTGTCCTCAGAGATACAAACCAATGTTTCGGCCACGATTGTCGAGTAGAGATAAATGACGCTTTTCCGAATGTAGATTTGTAAATCCTAACACTTAAGTACATATTGCATGACAACTCTAGGGCAGAGCTTCCCCCACTTCTAGACCTTTCCGAGCGTCTCCAATCTTGTGGCATGTACTCCGTCCTATTGCAAAGAGGTAACCGCCTAAGACTCGATCCAGCGAGCTGCGACACCTGCTGCTAGGACGTGAACACATTGCCCACTCTCCTTTGACACAACTGGTGTCTTCCTTTGTAAGTCCATGTTCAGATGGCAATCCCTATGTAGCCGAACTACGGCAACTCTGATTCTCATGTTCAGATGAGATACGTAGGCACAAGATGCGATGTCTTGTCGAGTTTGACTAACGACTAACAACTAATCCTTGTTTTCTTTCGCCCTTGTTGCGATCCTTTCTCTCGCCCTCGTTGCGATCGAGACCTTCCCTTTCTCTTGCCCTAGTTGCAATCGAGACCTTTGTTCCCGTAGTTAGCTGAACTACATTTTGCTCTGATTCTCATTCCAGATGAGATACGTAGGCATAAGACGCGATGTCTTAGCGAGCACACTCCTCTTTAACCCATAGGTACCCGAGCTACGAAGACTCTGATTCTCATATTCAGATGAGATACGTATGCAATGGATGCGACATCCGTGCGAGTCATTTTCTTCGACCCTTTCTTTTAGTAAATAGTACATTAGATATAACACACACCCTTTAGACAAGAAACAACAAGAGTGGATCCCGTAGAGTACTACGGATGCGTAGGGGTGCTAATACCTTCCCTTCGCATAATCGACTCCCGAACCCAAGATTTGGTTGCGAGACCTTGTCTTTTCCTTTCCTCTCTTCAGGTTTACTTCGAGCGTTTCCTTTCCCTCCTTTGGGATAAATAACGCACGGTGGCGACTCTTCTGTCATTTTCTTTCTCGCCGGTTGTTTTTTCGCATACTGTATTTTTCGGGTTGCGACAGCTGGCGACTCTGCTGGGGAACGAACCCAGAATCTCTGGTTTCCCTAAGCGAGTCCCTCCTAGCTTTTATAGATTTCTTGTTTGTTGGGTGTTTATGCTTTTGTACAGTCGTTTACTTTCCGCATTTACCTGCTTTATCTTATTGCATTCATGTACATATGTTTGTTGTATCTGTGGGTTCCGTGGGTTGTTTGTTTGTTGGGGTGGGATGTTCTATGAGAGATAAGCCCACTACCCAGGCTTGAGTGTACACATAGGTGTTAGAGTGGATAGTCATGAGGCTTGCGTGGCATGTTGCTATGTTAAGTTGTTCATGAGACCCACATTCCAGACGAGGTTTCTGTCGGATATATTTTGTCCTATGGGTGTTCCATAACGACAGATATTCCTTTAGAAATCGTCGACTCTGGTGACCATTTCCCGAGAACTCAGTCGAGGCCTCTCCTCCGAGACGTGATTATGTTAGCTCTGGTGGGCGCATTCTCGCTGCTCAATCCGAGGACCCCGAGACTGGGAACTTGCTTTAGGATATCCTGTTGAGGGGAGTCAGCGGAGGTCTTTTATCCCGTAATAATGCCAAACCTTCAGTGGTAAACGTATTATTCTCGACTGAAGGGCTGAAGCTGATAAACTTCTGTTCTTAGAACCTGCCAGTGAGGGGCGGGCTAAATTCAGGGAACCTTAACCTCCAACCAACCCGGTTTTCTAGAGCAGAGCTTTGATCTCGTATTATATTCCTCAGTGGGTTTCTCTTCAGACAATGCAACCTGACAGATGTTCAAGCGGATACAGAAATCCTGATTTCCATGTCACTGCGTTGCATCATATCATTTTGCATTCGTTTTGCATTGCATCACATCATTTTGCATTCATTTTGCATTGCATCACATCATTTTGAGGCAGTTCAGATCAAGGATGCAGCTCCAGTGGAAGAGGTTAAAGCAGGTGCCTCTATCTCGTCCTTCAAGCAGGCACGATCTGTGGTGAATTCAGGTGTTGCTCCCGGTTGGGGACGTCTGTTGGAGTTACCGATGAAATAAGACAAGTTTGGGATTGGGTATCAACCAACTCTGACTTCTACAACTTCAGCACTTCAGACTCGTCAGGGGCCGATTACTTTCTCCAGTGCTGGCGTCATCCAATATGGCCAGATCTCTGCGATCAACGATGAAAATGGAGATAGTGATTGCGACATCGACAACTGGGTGCGTCCGAGGATCCCTGGTGAAGTCATCAACAATTGGTCTTCCGAGGAAATTGTCCAAGTCGCTCTTCTAGAGGAGTAATTTTTCTTTGTTTTATTCATGCATGTCCAAGTCTTACGTTCCGCCCGGGGCGTAATGACTCATTGTAGGGCTCATCTATGTGAATACCTGCATTGTTTATCATAAATGAAGGACGTCTTTTGCATTCAAAATCTTGTTCACTGTTTTTCTATTTTTACAGTTTTCAAAATTTCAAAAGAATAAAAATATTTGGCAATGTTTTGTTTAGTTTTCACTCACTGTTCACACTCATAAGCACATACCATCACTCATGCAGATGCACATCACCGGATCCTATTGATAACAGTTCTGCTATGGCTCGCTTCGACTTCGAAAACCCAATCTTCCAAGCTGAAGAAGAGGGTGATGAAGACTGTGAACTCCCTGAAGAACTTGCCAGGCTGTTAAAACAGGAGGAAAGGGTCATTCAACCACATCAAGAGTCTACTGAAGTGATTAATCTTGGCACCGAGGACGTAAAGAAAGAAATCAAGATAGGGGCTGCTTTGGAAGATGATGTGAAGAAGGGGTTGATTGAACTGTTGCAAGAGTATGTTGACGTCTTCGCTTGGTCTTATCAGGATATGCCAGGGCTTGACACAGACATCGTGGTACACCGTTTACCTCTCAAAGAGGGTTGTCCTTCGGTCAAGCAGAAGCTCAGAAGAACAAGACCAGAAATGGCTGTCAAGATAAAAGAAGAAGTGCAAAAACAGTTGGATGCAGGGTTTCTAGCAGTCACAAATTATCCGCCATGGGTCGCAAATATCGTTCCAGTACCTAAGAAGGATGGAAAGGTACGGATGTGTGTCGACTACCGGGATCTGAACAGAGCTAGCCCTAAAGATGATTTCCCATTACCTCACATCGATGTTTTGGTGGATAACACAGCTCAGTTCTCGGTATTCTCCTTCATGGATGACTTTTCTGGCTATAACCAAATCAAGATGGCACCAGAAGACATGGAGAAGACAACTTTCATAACCCCATGGGGCACCTTCTGCTACAAAGTGATGCCGTTTGATTTGAAAAACCTGGGGCGACATATCAACGAGCTATGGTGACTCTATTCCATGATATGATTCATCATGAAATCGAGGTTTATGTGGACGATATGATTGCCAAATCTCAGACAGAAGAAGAACATCTGGTAAATCTGCAGAAGCTGTTTGAGCGGTTAAGGAAATTCAAGCTGAGGCTTAATCCGAACAAGTGCACTTTCGGGGTGAGATCTGGGAAGCTACTGGGTTTTATTGTTAGTGGAAAAGGGATTGAGGTGGATCCTGACAAAGTGAAAGCAATACAGGAAATGCCTGAGCCAAGAACAGAGAAGCAAGTCCGTGGTTTCTAAGGGAGGTTGAACTACATTGTAAGGTTCATCTCTCACCTAACAGCCACGTGTGAGCCAATTTTCAAATTGTTGAGGAAAGATCAGGCTATCAGGTGGAACAACGATTGTCAAAGGGCTTTTGAAAAGATAAAAGAGTATTTGCAGAATCCCCCTATCCTCATGCCTCCAGTCCCAGAGAGACCGCTGATTATGTACTTGATAGTACTCGACAATTCCATGGGTTGTGTTCTCGGTCAACACGACGAGACAGGTAGGAAAGAGCATGCCATCTACTACTTGAGTAAGAAGTTCACAGATTGCGAGTCGAGATACTCAATGCTTGAGAAGACATGTTGTGCACTTGCATGGGCTGCTAAGCGATTGAGACAATACATGCTGACTCACACAACCTTACTGATCTCCAAGATGGATCCAGTCAAGTATATATTCGAGAAGCCAGCTCTCACCGGAAGGGTTGCTCGTTGGCAAATGGTATTGACAGAGTATGATATCCAGTATACATCCCAGAAATCCATCAAGGGGAGTATTCTGTCAGACTATCTTGCTCAACAACCGATTGATGATTACAAGCCGATGAAGTTTGATTTTCCAGATGAAGACATCATGTTCCTCAAGATGAAAGACTGTGAAGAGCCAGTTGTTGGGGAGGGACCTGATCCAGATGAAAAGTGGATTTTAACGTTTGATGGGGCCGTCAATGCCAGAGGAAGTGGAATTGGTGCTGTCATTACTACTCCGAAAGGTGCCCACATGCCTTTCACCACTCGTCTGACTTTCGAGTGCACCAATAATGAAGCTGAGTACGAGGCCTGTATCTTGGGTATTGAGCAAGCCATTGATTTGAGAATCAAGACTCTGGACATCTTCGGAGATTCAGCTCTGGTGATCAATCAAGTGAATGGTGATTGGAATACTCTCCAGCCCACTCTGGTCCCCTACAGAGATTACACGAGAAGACTGTTGACTTTCTTCACAACAGTAAAGCTGTATCATATACCTCGTGATGAGAACCAGATGGCAGATGCTCTTGCTACTCTATCCTCCATGATTAAGGTGGGTCGGTGGAACCATGCTCCTAGGATCGATGTTATGCGCCTTGATAGGGCCGCGTATGTGTTTGCTGCTGAACTGGTAGTCGATGACAAGCCCTGGTATCACGACATCAAATGCTTTCTGAAGAATCAAGAGTACCCTGCAGGGGCATCCAACAATGATAGAAAGACTTTAAGAAGATTGGCAGGCAGTTTCCTCTTGAACAAAGACGATGTGCTGTATAAGAGGAACTTCGACATGGTTTTGCTCAGATGCGTGGATAGACACGAGGCGGACATGCTAATGCAGGAAGTTCATGAAGGTTCCTTCGGTACTCATGCCGGCGGACATGCAATGGCTAAGAAATTGTTAAGGGCGGGTTATTATTGGATGACCATGGAATCAGATTATTTCAAGTATGCTCGGAAAGGCCATAAATGCCAGATTTATGCTGATAAGGTGCATGTACCGCCGAATCCTCTGAATGTGATGTCTTCGCCGTGGCCGTTTGCTATGTGGGGCATTGACATGATTGGAAAGATTGAGCCGACTGCTTCTAATGGGTATCGCTTCATCCTTGTTGCCATCGACTATTTCACCAAGTGGGTCGAAGCAGCATCGTTCGCGAATGTCACCAGACATGTGGTTGCCCGTTTCATTAAGAAGGAAATCATTTGTCGCTATGGGATTCCCGAGAGAATCATTACTGATAATGGTTCCAATCTCAATAAAAAAATGATGAAGGAGTTGTGCCAGAACTTCAACATTCAGCATCACAATTCTTCCCCATATCGTCCTAAGATGAACGGTGTTGTTGAGGCAGCAAATAAGAACATAAAGAAGATCGTGCAGAAGATGGTCGTTACATACAGAGATTGGCATGAGATGCTACCCTTTGCCTTGCATGGGTACCGCACTTCAGTACGTACATCGACCGGGGCAACCCCTTACTCCCTTGTGTATGGTATGGAAGCGGTCCTGCCTGTCGAAGTGGAGATTCCATCTCTAAGAGTCCTGTTGGATGTCAAGCTAGACGAAGCTGAATGGATTCGAACAAGGTTCAATGAGTTGAGTCTTATCGAAGAGAAGCGAATGGCAGCCATTTGTCATGGGCAGTTGTATCAGAGTCGAATGAAGAGAGCCTTTGACCAGAAAGTGTGTCCTCGTTGTTTCCAAGTCGGAGATTTAGTGTTGAAAAGGATCCTTCCTCCTCAGACGGATCACAGGGGCAAGTGGACTCCTAATTATGAGGGACCTTATATCGTCACCAAGGTTTTCGATGGTGGGGCCTTAATGCTTGCAATGATGGATGGTGAAGACTTCACTTCCCCTGTGAACTCAGACGCAGTTAAAAAATACTTCGCATAAGATAGACCTGCTGGACAGTAAAAAGAATAGTCCAGGCAAAAATGGGCATCCCGACGAACCAAGAAAATGAAAAGGTTCGGGCAAAAATTAGGGATTTAAAAATGAAAAGATCGCAAACCCGGTAAGTTGAAAACCTGAAAAGGCAACTTAGGCAAAAATGGGTATCCCGGTGGATTGAAAACCCGAAAAGGGAAATCCAGGCAAAAGTTAGGGATCAAGCGAATGACTACGTTCTGAGTTAGTTCTGAATCTCATCTCATGTCGATGACTGGAAACTTTCAAAAGGAAGAAAACAATCTAATCACCTTTTCAAAAGGCTGATCATCTGGAAGATCTTGAAGACGAGCGGGTCATAGCAAAATTGGAACCCGATAGAAATCCATTTCACATTGCCATTAAATTATTTTCTGTTTTTTATATTTCGTGCAATTACCTCTTTCCAGGGATTGCATCCTGATGTAAATGCCTATTCAGAGGCCATTCAATCAATAAAATCATGTTATTCAGTATATCTCTGTTTTCATTTTCATTTTACTGTTTTGTTTGCAAAAATGACGTCCGAATTTTTGATAAAACATTGCATCATGACATAGAAGGGCTTTACAGGTATATGCTCAATGAACATTTAAAATTGCTGTAAATTTTAAGTACTTTGAATCATCTATTCAGAACAGGTACGCTCGGGGCATTTCCTTAAGATTCCCGGCAGGTTCTCACTACTGTACTTCCCAAGCATGTGTCTCAGACTATACACTCCCTAGTAGAGTTAACAGTGCCAGACTGTATATCCCCAGCGGAGTTAACAGTGCCAGACTGTATATCCCCAGCGGAGTTAACAGTGCCAGACTATATATCCCCAGCGGAGTTAACAGTGCCAGACCGTATATCCCTAGTAGAGTTAACAGTGCCAGACTGTATATCCCCAGCGGAGTTAACAGTGCCAGACTGTATATCCCCAGCGGAGTTAACAGTGTCAGACCGTATATCCCTAGTAGAGTTAACAGTGCCAGACTGTATATCCCTAGTAGAGTTGACAGTGCCAGACTGTATATCCCCAACGGGATTCCCCAATAATAGGTTTCCAGCGCCTTTCTCTCCCCAGTCAGAGTCTCGGTATCTCGTCATTGCCAGAACACCGCGCGGCCGGTCATTTCCCCACATAGTTCATTATGATGTGCATCTCCAACAGTAGTGCCAGGGTCCGGAAGATTATAATCATTTCCCCAACGGGATTCCTTGCTTCAGCTTGGCATTTTCCCCAGCATTTCGCATCCCTGCATGTAGAATCATATTGCATTGCATCCTCCCAAATCGCGTAGCATTTCCATTCTCATGGAGCATTACGCCATTGAAAAATTCAAACATACGCATGTAAGCATAAAACATTCTCGGCATCCCAAGTGACAAGCCAGAAGTTTGTTTCCAGTGCTCAGACTGAAGGTTGTTCATGACTTATTATCCCCAGCATGGGTCGTTGGCCCACATGCCGCCTTAATTATCATTTTCCCTTTTTCTGCCGAGGCTGATAGGCATGAAGTTTTTCCGGTATTCAGACCGAAGTGGCATTCAGGCCAATTTTCCGGTATTCAGACCGAAGTGGCATTCAGGCCAGTTTTTCCGGTATCCAGACCGAAGTGGCATTCAGGCCAGTTTTTCCGGTATTCAGACCGAAGTGGCATTCAGGCCAATTTTCCGGTATTCAGACCGAAGTGGCATTCAGGCCAGTTTTTCCGGTATCCAGACCGAAGTGGCATTCAGGCCAGTTTTTCCGGTATTCAGACCGAAGTGGCATTCAGGCCAATTTTCCGGTATTCAGACCGAAGTGGCATTCAGGCCAGTTTTTCCGGTATCCAGACCGAAGTGGCATTCAGGCCAGTTTTTCCGGTATCCAGACCGAAGTGGCATTCAGGCCAGTTTTTCCGATATTCAGATCGAAGAAGTTTCCGACGATCAGGTCGATGCAACTTGTGGCATTCAGGCCAGTTTCCGGTATCCAGACCGAAGTGGCATTCAGGCCAGTTTCCGATTTTAAGATCGAAGAAGTTTCCGACGTTCAGGTCGACGCAACTTGTGGCATTCAGGCCAGTTTCCGGTATCCAGACCGAAGTGGCATTCAGGCCAGTTTCCGATTTTCAGATCGAAGAAGTTTCCGACGATCAGGTCGATGCAACTTGTGGCATTCAGGCCAGTTTCCGGTATCCATACCGAAGTGGAATTCAGGCCAGTTTCCGATTTTCAGATCGAAGAAGTTTCCGACATTCAGGTCGATGCAACTTGTGGCATTCAGGCCAGTTTTTTCTGATTTTCAGATCGAAGAAGTTTCCGACGATCAAGTCGAAGTACTTGTGGCATTCAGGCCAGTTTTCCGATTTCCAGATCGAAGTGGTGTTCAGACCAGATTTCCGGTGATCAGACCAACATTGATACTCTCATATTCTGATGCTTAGTGTTCAGACTAATGTGCGGCGTTCAGGCCATGGGTATTCCTGTGTTACCATTTATTTTGGTATCCAGGTCAACTTTCTGTTTCGATGCTCAGGCCGATTTTCACCGTACCAGACGGATTCTTCTTTTGAGATTGCTTCTTTGCCGATTCTGACAGGCATTGTTAATTATTTCATAGGGATTCAGGATCAAAATCCGGGTCTTCTTAATATTTAACCATCTCCCACTATGATCATATGAAGAGTGTCCTGCTTCATATTCTCTAGTAGAAGATACTTAAATAGGGGCAACTGTCATACCCCGATTTTGGTCCTGAATTTTTTATGTTCTTATATGAGGATTGGTCTTGGTCCAAAGTCATGGTGTTGTTCATGTGATTGTTAATGCACATATGGTCTTGGTCATCCAAACAACCAACCTTCTTGTGTCACAAGCCAATTGCCAATCATGCCACTTGATTCATGAATATCCCTTTCAAATCCTAACCTTATGGTCTCATTTCATGGCCTTGTTCATGTACATTATCATTCAATTTATTTTTCAAAAGTCAAACATTCAAGTCATAAGACAAAACAATTTGGAAACCAACTTCAAACCATTTGCTAATCCATTTCAATCTATTTCATGTCATTATAAACCATTACATGTGATTCAACACAAGAAAATACAAAATTTGACATTTTTGACCAATTGTTAACTTTGGTCAACTGTTGACTTTTTGGTCAACTTTGACCAAAGTCAACCCAAACTCCAAAAAAACCTAAACTTCACCCGTGCCGTCAAGTCCATTATCTCGTGAATCAGTTAATATTCAACCTCAAAATACGATAAGGAATGGCACTAGCAACAACACAGTAGCAAATTCGATGAGTGCTCTTTCTTCACCTTTGACTTCTGCTGCTAAGAATGATGGAACAGTTGCTTTGGTTAAATCTGGCTCCGAAATTGTCAAGACTACCCCTGCGGGTGAATATCTTACTGCTGCTCTGAATGACTTTGATCCAGATCAATATGAAGGTCATGCTGCCATTTCCGACGGTGCGAACAAGCTTTTGATGCTGGTTTTGGCTGCTATCATCAAAGTTGGTGCCTCTAGAGAGCATGAGATACTTGCTGAAATTAGAGATTATGTTTTCTCTTTTATTAGGAAAATGGAACCAAAGCGAGTAATGGACACCATGCTTGTTTCACGTGTTAGATTTCTGTATATAAGATCTTTACTTGCAAGGTCCCCCAGAATTGCAATCAATTAAGGTCTTGCCTGTCGAGTGCTTTCTTGAGAAGGCTAATACGGGGCGCAGTAGAAGTTCCAGCCAAGGGAATAGTCCTGGAAGGTCTCCTATGCAATATGTTGATGAGCAGATCCAGGGATTTAAAGTGAATTTAAAACCAGAAAAGAAGTCCAAGTTTTCATCTGTTGTGTTGAAGATTCGTGGGATTGATCAGGAAATCTGGAGACAGCAGGTGACTGGTGGGAAGCTTAGAGAAATTACCGAGGAAGCCAAAAGTTTTGCAATAGTTGGAACTTCTTTTAACAGCAATTATGGATGGTTGGATGGCTGGACTTGGTGTCGCTCTACCTCCAAACACTGATGCCCTTTGCCAACTATTATTTGAGTATTCAAAACGTGTCTATACTTCTCAACTACAGCACTTAAAGGATATTGCTGGTACCTTGGCAACAGAAGAGACTGAAGATGCAGCACAAGTAGCCAAGTTGCGTTCAGCTCTAGAATCTGTTGATCATAAAAGAAGGAAGATTCTGCAACAAATGAGAAGTGATGTAGCTTTGTTGACATTGGAAAATGGGGGTTCGCCTATTTTAAATCCTTCTACTGCGGCTGAAGATGCACGATTAGCGTCTCTCATTTCACTCGATGGAATATTAAAGCAAGATCAAGAATATAATAAGACAATCTAGTGTGAACATCTTAAGCAAAAGTAAGAAAAGAGCACTGCTTGCTTTTCTTGATGAACTAAAAGAACAGATGCCTTCACTACTTGAAATTGATCATCCATGTGCTCAGAGCCAGATTGCCAATGCTTACGGCATGGTTGAGTCAATTCCTGAAGAAGAAGACTACAATAGCCGACCATCATCAATACCATCCTGCATTAAGTCCCAATGAAGGCAGAAGCAGATATGTTGAACCAGTCCAGTCATTGAACCTACATAAACATACCCAAACCAGAACCAAAGTGCTAAACATGGAGCAACGACATCATGCCAAAAGGAACTGATGAATTCAAATGTGTGACATGACATACTTCAGTCAAGATTTATGCACTATCCTGCTAGCAAAACCATTGTAGT
The DNA here is from genome assembly GCF_024323335.1 of Lathyrus oleraceus. Classification (NCBI taxonomy): domain Eukaryota; kingdom Viridiplantae; phylum Streptophyta; class Magnoliopsida; order Fabales; family Fabaceae; genus Lathyrus; species Lathyrus oleraceus. Next base: position 204,777,781 of record NC_066582.1, read on the forward strand.
GCTCAATCTGCATCAGCAACAACAACAACATGAAAAATCAGTTAACATTGCCATGAATTTCAAACAGACGCATGGCAAGGATGCATTGTATTACCTCATCACCCAAAAGCATGAACTGATGGCCCTTGATTTTGATCCATCCAGCTGGTGCAAAAATTGCATCTGCATTAAACAGGTACTGCATTCACCATGTTGCACCAAGCCAAACGAACAATCAGCATAATAGTAGGCCACATCAACAAGTTATGGGACATCAAAGAGTCTCCCATTCCCAGCACAATAAGAGCAGAATGTATGAGACACAGAGGGATCCCTCATTACAGAAGGAGCTTGTGGTTACGGAGATCTTCACAAAGCTAGCTACGGAAAGCACAGTGTTGGATTAAGCACAACTTTGTTCAACAGAGGGACTACGTGTGGGGCTTGCTACGAGATCAGATGTGTTGACCATATCTTGTGGTGTGTGCTTGGAAGCCCTTCTGTAATTGTTACCACCACTGATTTCTGTCCTCCTAATTACGGTCTCTCAGTTGATTACGGTGGCTGGTGTAACTTTCCAAGACAACATTTTGAGTTGTCACAACCTGCATTTTCTGAAATTGCCAAAACAAAAGCCGATATTATTCCGGTTCAGTATAAAAGAGTGAAGTGTGAAAGAAGTGTTGGAATGAAGTTTACAATGAGTGGAAGTTCTCATTTCTATCAAGTTCTAATTACTAATGTGGGGCAAGAAGGTGAAGTGTTTGCTGTGAAAGTGAAGGGATCTAGAACAGGATGGATACCAATGGCAAGGAATTGGGGAATGAATTGGCACTGCAATGTCAACCTTCAACATCAGCCTTTGTCCTTTGAGGTAACCAGCAGCACTGGAAAAACACTCGCATCTTACAATGTAGCACCATCAAACTGGCAACTTGGACAGACATTTCAAGGAAAACAATTTTAAGGAAACCATGTATGATTCATGGAATCATGGTACACAATTTATGGAAGAAACTTCGACAAATGGATTTAAGACAGCATACTATCTCAGAACAGCCAGGGGCTTCTCAAGTTGTTAAACTTGCTAGTGGGTTGAGCAATCTAATTTCAGAAGCTGATTTGTTTCACAATTACCAACATAAGCACGATATTTCGGAGCCCCGGAGCTTTGTTTCTAATGAAGCTGCAATCATCAGCAAGCCAGAGTCCAAACACAACAAGTACATGGCAAGGCAATGGTAGTTCAGCAACAGTGTTTCAAAATCTGCAATGCAAAAAAGGACTTCCAATCCAAACATCATTTATGTTCAGGTTGGAGATGCTAAAAAGGACCATGCTTGTTGGGAGATACCAGAGGACATGGACACTCCAAGAAGTGTTTTTAAGGTTGATGCTAACGCACCTGGCTCTGAGGTTGCTGCGGAAACTGTTGCAGCATTAGCAGCGGCTTCTCTTGTTTTCAGAAGAAGTGATCCAACATATTCCAAGATTTTAGTAAGAAGAGCTATCAGGTTTTTTTCAGTTTGCTGAGAAACATAGAGGACCTTACATCAATGCCTTGAAACCCTTTGTGTGTCCATTCTATTGTTCTTACTCAGGTTATCAGGATGAGTTGTTGTGGGGTGCTGCTTGGCTCCACAAGGCCACAAAGAATCCAATGTATCTAAAATACATCCAAACCAATGGTCAAATCCTAGGAGCTGCAGAGTTTGACAACACATTTGGTTGGGATAACAAACATGTTGGAGCAAGGATACTTCTTTCAAAGGAATTTCTCGTTCAAAATGTAAAATCCCTCCATGACTACAAGGGCCATTCAGACAATTTTGTTTGTTCTTTGATTCCTGGAGCTGGTTCCTCCTCTGTACAGTATACCCCAGGTGGACTTTTATTCAAGATGAGTGATAGTAACATGCAGTATGTCACATCCACAACCTCCCTGTTACAAGAAATTCATTGCAGTAAAAAATGTACGATTAGTCCAAGCAGTAAAAATTCAAGAAATATCCCAAATTGGCATGAAGTCAAAACAGAGCAAGAAAGTACGAAGGTTCAGATTACCATTTTCGAACCTAGCATCAAAGGGGTCAATCCAATTTCTGAACATCCAAAGTGCTTTGCAGAGTTACTCTTCTGGAATACCAAAGGCATCTTTGAAACCCTAAATCAGGAGATATAAATAGTGAGCGAAAGCGAATCAGAAGGGAGGAGAAAAAACGGCGAAGAAATTTTCAAATACAAAAAACCCTAACCTAAAAATCAAAGAAAACCTGGTTGAAGAGTTGGAGGAGTTCGAAGCTTCATCAACGTCATCACCGCCGAAGGGAATAATATTTAACAGGTAAGTTGCCATGTGGAGAGCGTGATGCCAATACGAGGGGGGAGAATTGAGCGGCCACTGTTCATAAAAAAGAAGAAACAAAAGAAACCCTAGGATTGGATTCGACGGCAAGGAGGCGGAAACAAAAGGATCTTAACGATAAAAAGAAAAGGGAGAAGCAGGGCAAAGGAAGCTACCTGAAAAGGGCACCCCAGTTCTTCGCACCGCTATCATAACCGCACCGAGTCTTGCTTTGAGGAGGTAATCATCACATTTCTTTCGACATCCTCGCGACATGTGACCTTTGTTTGTATCTTTTGATTTTGCTTTAGGGAAGGTTTAACGTTTTCTAGGTCTTTGTTGTCGGTGCGTTTCGGTTTCGTTGTGAAGGAGATGAATGTCTCAAGCAGAGAGAGAGACTTTAAGAGTAAAGGTTGAGGGATAGCGTTTGAGAGAGAGGGAGAAATCTTGAGGTTCGAGGGAGCGATGAGGAAGGAGAGTCGTAGCGAGTGAGGGCGAGTTTGGTTGAGGACGACGAGAGAGTTTTTTTCTTCCTTACTGTGTTTCATTTTTATTTCAGTTTCAGTTTGTTTTTTTTATTAGTTTCTTTATTTTAATTCCTTTTTTAATTTATCTTAGTTTATATATTTAAAGTAACATCAAAATAATAAATAACCATGAGTGGTCTGGTGGAGAAGGGTAGTATCATAGTCTTGAGTGGTGTGAGTTCAATACTCATGCGTAGCATTTTTTTGGCATTTTATTTTCTTTTAGCTATTTTATTTTCTTTTTATGTTTATGCCTTTATTATACTCATAGTTTCATTTGTTAATAATGTAAATTTGTTGTCTTTTAATTTCATCATTCATTCAAAACCATTTTTAAACTATAAAAATCATACTTTTCTCGATTCAATGTCGAGCCCATTTTCCATACCCTTGTAAGTCGATTGCTTTTTAAGCATCGCCATCAACCTCACATAGCTTACTCTTGGGCTTTCTCACAATGAGCCGGTTCTCTTGCACTTACACTCATATTTCGCATCATTTTTTGTTTGGGCCTGATCTAATTATTTCATTGATTTTGAATCCCCCATTTGACAAAATGTACCCCATTTCCCCAATGTGTATATAATGTTGTATTGTTTTTATTTCTCTATTTGTTTAGGCACTAACCAAAGAGTAAAATCCACCATTTCTGAAAAAATACAAAAATATGACTCGATCCAACGTCGAGTATTTTCTCAATAAACAAATCAATTCATTTCGCCCTTCTATTCCTTTTCTTTCAAACTTTCATCAAATGCTTGATTCAACGTCAAGCCATTTTCTCTAATAAAAACTCAAAAATATTAATTCATAAGTCAAGACTTTTTCAATAAAGATGGAAGTGGAACGTGGTGTATACCACGCACTCCTGAGACTAGGATTCAAGATGTATATCTCGCCAATCCTAGCTTTCGCCATCATCCAATTTACCCACCTTGTTTTCTCAAACACTCATTCAAATCTTTCTCAAACGTCCATCAATACTTGATCTAGGTCAAGTCATTTTCACAACAAAACTCAAAATACCTAATTCTTATTTAACACTTTTTCAATAAAGGTGGAAATGGAACATGGTGTATACCATGCACTCCTGAGACTAGGATTCGAGATGTATATCTCGCCAATCTTAGCTCTCGCCATCGTCTAAAATTGTCAATGCGGTTTCTTCAAACCCTTTCTCAATCAAAATTCCAAAATACTTAATTCCTATCTTAACCTTTTGCAAATAAAGATGGAAATGGAACATGGTGTATACCATGCACTCCTGAGGCTAGGATTCGAGATGTATATCTCGGCAATCCTAGTTCTCGCCATCACTCAAAGCACATCCAACCAATCAAACTCTTTTTCTCGCCGCCGTGCGACCAATCAAAAACCTTTTAAAAATGAAAGATGTATTGTCATCAGAGATACAAAACAATGTTTCGGCCACGATTGTCGAGTAGAGATAAATGACGCTTTTCCGAATGTAGATTTGTAAATCCTAACACTTAAGTACATATTGCATGACAACTCTAGGGCAGAGCTTCCCCCACTTCTAGACCTTTCCGAGCGTCTCCAATCTTGTGGCATGTACTCCGTCCTATTGCAAAGAGGTAACCGCCTAAGACTCGATTCAGCGAGCTGCGACACCTGCTGCTAGGACGTGAACACATTGCCCACTCTCCTTTGACATAACTGGTGTCTTCCTTTGTAAGTCCATGTTCAGATGGCAATCCCTATGTAGCCGAACTACGGCAACTCTGATTCTCATGTTCAGATGAGATACGTAGGCACAAGATGCGATGTCTTGCCGAGTTTGACTAACGACTAACAACTAATCCTTGTTTGCTTTCGCCCTTGTTGTGATCCTTTCTCTCGCCCTCGTTGCGATCGAGACCTTCCCTTTCTCTTGCCCTAGTTGCAATCGAGACCTTTGTTCCCGTAATTAGCTGAACTACGTTTTGCTCTGATTCTCATTCCAGATGAGATACGTAGGCATAAGACGCGATGTCTTAGCGAGCACACTCCTCTTTAACCCATAGGTACCCGAGCTACGAAGATTCTGATTCTCATATTCAGATGAGATACGTATGCAATGGATGCGACATCCGTGCGAGTCATTTTCTTCGACCCTTTCTTTTAGTAAATAGTACATTAGATATAACACACACCCTTTAGACAAGAAACGACAAGAGTGGATCCCGTAGAGTACTACGGATGTGTAGGGGTGCTAATACCTTCCCTTCGCATAATCGACTCCCGAACCCAAGATTTGGTTGCGAGACCTTGTCTTTTCCTTTCCTCTCTTCAGGTTTACTTCGAGCGTTTCCTTTCCCTCCTTTGGGATAAATAACGCACGGTGGCGACTCTTTTGTCATTTTCTTTCTCGCCGGTTGTTTTTTCGCATACTGTATTTTTCGAGTTGCGACACCTCTAAGCATGAAAAATTAGGGGTGTGTGTGAGGTAAACCTCCCAACCTGTGGGAAGGTTACCAGGTGTTTCTCAGTGCTTGAAAGCATGAGATTATTTGTAACTCAAAGCATGTAGGCAAGAGTTGTTATGTTCTTGAACGAAGCTGTGAAGCATGTTCAAGTTGTCTAAGCATTACATGGTAATTGTAGTGATAGGAATGGAAACTGGAGGTTTCTATCTAGGAGTTCCTAGGTATAGATTGCATTGGGTAGGGATTAAGTGAAGAGTTGTAAACGGGGGAGTCTAACTCTGAATTAATACTGCTGATAGTGGATCTTCTTCCTGGCTTGGTATGCCCCCAGAGTAGGTGATGTTGCACCGAACTGGGTTAACAATTACCTGTGTTTTTACCTTCTGCATGTTATAATTCTGTCTGCTATAAAATAAGGTAAACTTGTAATGCTGTAACAGGTGATGTTCAAATCAATGTTGAGACATCATGCTGATAACTGTGCAGGCTCAACAGAAGTAAGTGCTGTGGTTGATCTCTGCTGTGTCTTTGTACCAGATGGACAGAACTGGGTGTTCTTCCATACTATGGTGATATAGTAGCAGATGTCGTGACATCTGTGAATGTGTGCATATTAGTACTGGAATTTAATTTGTATAAATACCTTGCTGTATTAGTAATATTGTTGGATCAGATGTCATAACTTCGTGTAGAACATCTGAACTCTGACTATACCAGAATTTCAAATGGTATCAGAGCAGGCATCCTGTTCTGCTTCTTGATGAGATCCATGGGTGATACTTTCTGGTATCTTGCAAGGAGTTATGTTAGTACTGATGTTGGAACATGTGGAAGGTTCTGTGATGTACCTGAATGGTCCCTTGAAGTAGGTGGATGGACTATTCATGACAGGAAATATGTGTACCTGTCTCTGGAGATTGGCAATTGGCCTTTGTGTGGGACAGCTGTGCTAGTATTGAATCATATTCAAACTTGGTATGTTCTTGGAGGCTGATCTGGTGAAGTGTGTGTTCATAGGTTGAGTTGTATTATGATTTCCGCTGCATAATACTTGGCAAAACTCAAACTCTGATGTAGTTTCCCCTCATGTGGATGAAAGGCTGATGTATTCAAGATTTCATCATAATCTACTGAAGATGCCAAAGATACTTGAGTCTCCTCAAGTCCACTCATCATGGTAAGAATCACCTGATCACTAATTCTTTTACTCTCTTGGGTAGTGCATATGAAGATCTTGAAGACTTTCAAGGAGGGTTTGTTCCAAGGAGGTGGAACTAATGTTCTATGTGATGTTAGAACATGTTGTTCAACAAGTATGCACCTACTGGTTGAAGAGCAGATGTTTTTAGGCGTCAAACAAAGAGATACTTTTGTTTGGAACCTACTCCTGACCTGGAAGAGGAGACATCTGTGTGTGCTAAGTTGACAAGGGTAGGGTCAACTGTGTGTATGCTCAAGAAGGTCACTTTTAGAAGTCTGATCTCTAGAAGTGGAGCTGGTTGAGATGTGACATTGTGCAATCCCTGTTGTGTGCCTTATTCATGTAGATTGATCGGGCTTGAATAGTTGTTCCCTGAAGTACTATGTTGTGGGGTAACCTGACTGCTATTTCATTTAAGAGGATTGGGACCATGAATCTTGTTATTCAAACACCACGCTCAGAAGTGGCAGTTCTTTCAAGGAGTGAGAATATGAAGATTCAGTGGTTGGTTGAGGTAGTATGCTCTGGCAATGCATATCTACTATTAACTGGTGTTGTTTTGTTGTCACTAGTACTTATGGTCAGCTGGAGTCTGATTGGTGTGATTGAAGTATGTATAGGTATAACTCATAGAGTTAGTTGCCACTGGTAGGGATGGTGTATGTCATGTTGAGACATTTGTGTACAATGCATGGATATTGGTGTGGAGTTTCCATGATTGTTAATTTGACGGGGAGTTTTGGTTAACCTCCTCACGTTTGGTCAGCCTAGGGTCTGGTTGGCTGTTGACCTGTGTCACATGGGTTCTGGTTGTTGTGTGACACATTTGCAAGGAAGGATTCATCTCTCTCATTCCTAAGGGTGAATCTAATCTGGAAAGATTCTCAAAACTATTAAGGTGCTTGCAAGCAGAAGATGTTGACACAAGAAGAGTATTTTCAAAGTATTCTTATGGTGGAAGTATCTGAAAGGATAATTGGGAAAGGATTTAAGATCAATGTCTACTTGTGCCAAGTACAAGTATTTAATTGATTATCCTTGGAGCTCCAGATAACTGATGTTCTTAAAGATGTTGGAACATCTCATCTTCAAGATCCTGTGCAGAATCACAGGAAGGATAGTACATTGGTTTATGATCTATCTCTTTGGTGGCAGCAAGAGCATATGATCTCTGAAAAGGTTTCCTGGCAAGAAATGTAACACCCTTCTAAATACCCCAAATATTTAATTAAAACAACAGCATATAAATCAATATCAGAGTAATCACGCACCAAGGGTGTCACATAATACTTCACATAATTCACCGTAAAAATCAGTCATGCTCATTATTTAATCCAACATAAACACTTCTTTAAAAATTCGCAGCGGATAGAAACATTCAACATCTGTAATATCTTAAAATTAACATTTATTCAACAAATAAAACATCCCGTCCCGATGTTACATCTATCAGAGCATGACCCACTAAAACCACTCTAGACTTCAAGCACTAGCTTCTACTCAACTCACTGCTCGTTACCTGAAAAATATAACTGTAAGGGTGAGTTCCTCAATCGATATAACAAATATTATAAATCATCATGTTATGTTAAGTAACTTTACACGTTAATCACCCACATCATATCATGCATTCGGTAGCAGCATATTCAACTCAACATCATATTCAAACACAACGTAAATGCAACTCAAATGAGACTCGACTCTTCATGCATGTGGTACCATTTGGAGTAAAACTCCCAACTTAAAATCATTGCCAGTTTAGTGGGCATCAAGGCATAAGCCTTCAACTTTCAACTTAAATTTTTTGCCAATCCAGGCCAACGTGGTGTGAGCAAAAGCCCCATAATTTTGCCAATCCAGGCCAACGTGGTGTGAGCAAAAGCCCCGACTTAATGCATATGAATGTATGTGGCATGTACGACTTGAAAGTTCAACAACATAATAACAACGACAACATAACAGCTTTTTCAGCAACAACAACTTAAAAATCAACTTTGGCTCATCAGCCTACAACCCAGCATTTTCAACAAAACAACTTATATTCAACTTTGGCTCATCAGCCTACAACTTAATATTTTCCACAAAAACAACTTATCAACATCTTTGCATCAACATTTCACAACATAGACTCCACGAATTTATTTATCACAATTGGATACAATAGGCCAATCACCAATTACACTTACATCATAAAATCAACCATTTTTACATACTGCAACAGTGTTAACCGGTTAACGCTATAGGTTAACCGGTTAACGCAGGAAAAATTACACTTCCAGGCAAAACGCAACAGTGTTAACCGGTTAACGCTATAGGTTAACCGGTTAACGCAGGCAAAACTCAACATTTTTCACAATTTATAACAGTGTTAACCGGTTAACGCAGACGAAACAGCAGTTCCTGCGCTAACACAAGGCAGAATGCAGAGTTTCCGCATTTTCCGCCGTTGGAGGACTTCCGGACCTCCGATTCAACTTCCGTAAAAAGCTATACGCTCAGAAATTCACAATACACTCAAACACAAATTCAATTTCAGCTTTAATACAACTTATTCAACATAATTTCTCAGCATTCTAAATCCCAATTAGGGTCAATCGACGGCTTATCACTACCCATCACATGTTAATCGATAATACCCATTAAACGACGATAAACCCCCCTTACCTGAGATAATCCGGCAATTCTTTGAGCTTCAAGCTTTTCCGTTCTTCAACCTTTGCTCTACAGCTCCTTCTCTTGCCCTTTTCCTCTTTCACGATGCTTCTCTGCTTTTTCACGTAAAACCCTTCTGTTCCAAAAATGAGACTCTTTCTCTTATTTCCAACTTATATATTTTCCAAATAATTATTACTCCAAATAATAATAATAATAATCCAATAATTCAACTTTATTTAATTAAAGTAATAAAATAATATTAACTCAATTAAATAATTCTCTTATTTTAATCGGGGTGTTACAAGAAACATGTTCAACCTTGCTGTGTACAAGAAGAAGAAGACATCATAGTCTTGATAGTGGTTACTTGGATCAGTTTATTTTTGATCTAGGTAAGGAAGTGCATTGGCTAATGCACACTGTGGAGTTAAGAACAAGTGGCAACATTCTTGACATCATGGAAACAGCCTTGCCTTAGGAAGTGGAATCCTTGGTATAGCTGAAGGGTTAGTCTCTAACTGGTCCTTCTGAAGACTCATGCATCAGAGTGTCTGATGTCTTTGGAGAAGAAGCAGGAATTCATCAAGGTGTGAGCTTGGATGACTTAACTACAAACCTGCAGGATGGAGGTTGTTTACTCAAACTTGGTTCCACAATCAAGTCTATGAGAGCGTTGAACTCTTGTTCTGTGTAGGGAGGAAGTTCTTTCAAGTGGCAGAAGAAGGAGCTAAATTCAACAGCTAGATGTAAAAACACAATGTTGTGACATTTGGTTCAACATCAGAATCTTAGTTGGTGAAGTGGCACATCAACTTAAGATAGAAGGGTCTACAGAGTTGTAGATTGGGTACTTCAAAAAGATCGTTCTCATTGCAGTTCTTTGGAGTTGCTGGATGAAGAAGATGTTACATGTTCATGTCTTAGAGAATCTAAGTTTTGTTTAACATGTAGCTTGAAGTTCAAGTCTCACTTGGAAGGTCAGAATATCTTTGGGAGAAGTCTGATAAACTTGGAGAGGTCAAAAAGTGGCATTTGACTTTTTCATATGAGGATTCATGAAGGAGGTAATCAACCAGTGGCATTTGGTCTATCTCAGAAGTGAGTTCGAAGAATCAAGATAATCAACATATGGCAACTGATTATTCTTGAGGAAAGTCTGAGACAAATTACTTTTGAGCAGAAAAGTAGTAAGTTGAAGACAAAAGGAGGTATTTTCTATTCATCTCTTGGAGCTTGTGGTAGGAGTTCTAAGCTATCTATGGAAGATTATCTCTTGTAATGGGATGAGAATGTATATGTCCAAATTTGTGTCTGGTTTCTTTTGGATCAAGCTGGTGACTTAGTGATATCTGAAGATTATCAGATGGTGTTCTTTGCTATGTTGTGAGGATGTCCTAACTAATGTTAGAACATTTTGTGAAGTGGTTTTCTGTTCTGGTTAGAAGAGAGATTGACACAGAGTGTGAATGTGTTCAGCCAAGAGGGTTGAACAGAGAGTGTGCTCTTGAAGACATGAAGATGCGTCTTATGTTTTCCATTCATCAAGTGGTCTGGGTTCTCTTTGAACCAGGAAGTATGTGAAGGTCCAACTTTGGGGTGTTGGATATGTTCATGTGTGATCTCCAAGTTTCAAGAGGAGAGTTGGTTGTTCATGACAGGGGGAGTTCTGTCTTTGTGCCGCAAGTAATCATCAAGCTTGTGGTCTATGTGTTCTCAGATAACAAGGTATGGCACCTTGTTAGTTATTGGGATGATGTGGTGTGTGTCAAGGCTGAGTGAGCAGAAGAATGTCTGACCGGATGTCATGACATTGCCTAAGACAATATTGTTATTTCCTTCTGAAACTTACAGTCATAAGGAAATATGGATGTGGTGTATCTCATTATGATGAGCCTGTATGTTACTTGTTGCAAGTGTGGTAACAAGATGTTAAGGGGATATCCTAACATGATACAGCCTATGTGCCTGCTGGAGTTCAAGAAAGTGTTCATGCAGGAGTGGTTCAAGATGTCAGACTCAAAGTCATGGAATCTGATATGGGTGTACCTGCTGTGAAGCAAGAGTGTGTGTCTACTTGATCAAAGTTGTGAAGCAAGATCAAGTGGGTGTTGACTTGGTTGAAACTGTGAAGTAAAACCAAGTCTGTAATTCTGTCATTTATGTGTAACTCTGTTTATGTGGATCTGTAATGTAAAGTGTTGCTTTGGCAACATTTTTGACAAAAAGGGGGAGTAACAGGTGATACCCCAGGACAACAGATTGTTTTGCTTATTGCTAAACAGCTATTCAGGACAGATATCCAAGATCCTCTAATCCAGAGGTTGTGCTGCAGCTGTTGTTCCACTTCTAATGAGTGTGAGTATGTATGTGTGTGCTGCTGTTAGAAGTTTTTATTTAACTTCTGTATGTGTGCTGAGTGTGCTGCTGTCCTGAGTGTATGTATTAGCTATGGTATTACTCTGCTAGGATGTGTGTTTTCCGCTGCTGTGAACTCTATTGTGATGTCAAGGTGTTTTAGCCAAAAAATTGCCAAAGGGGGAGTTTGTAGATGTTTGATTGGCTGCATTTTATGTTAAAACACTAACTGGAGTCTAATGTCTTGACTGATGTCATGACATGCTTTGTAGATGTTTGATTGGCTGCATGTTGTGCTAAAACACTAACTGTACTCTGATGTCTTGACTGATGTCATGACATACTTGAGTAGTATGCTGCAGGTTTAGCTAATACAGGATTTACTGAATGCCAACCTGGATGTTATGACAATCATCCCTGACAGCAGATACTGAGGTATAGAATAGATGGTTGGCTGTTATAACTCAGTATGTAGTTCAGTCTGTTTATCAAGGGAATAACAGACCTGGCATAAGGCCTACTGTCTGATGTCAAACTGGATGTTATGACATTCATCAGTGACAGCATATACTGAATAATAGGCAGGTTGGTTTTACTACTTCAGTTCAGTATTTAATTCAGTCTGTTCTTCAGGAGGATAACAGACCTGGCATAAGGCCCATTATGAAAATGTCAAACTGGATGTCTTGACATTTATTACTGTAAGCTGATACTGAAGTATAGACTGGTTGGTCTTTTACAATACAACATTTAGCACAGTCTGTTTTCAGGAAAATAACAGACTTAGCATATGGTCTATGTTCTGGACGTCAAACTGAATGTTGTGACATTCATTCCTGACAGCATATGCTAAATTGTAGGATGGTTAGTTTTTCTGTTTCAGGATTTTTCTCAGGCTATTCTTCAGGAATCCAACAGCTGATCTAAAATCCAGGAAACTAACAACTGAGCTACAATTAATGAACCTAACAAATAGCCTATTTTTTAGCACCCTAATATGTGGAAATTAGGTTAACTTGCTTAACCTTAATTTTAGGAGCGCCTATGTATAAAACTGAATTAGTTAATTCTGTTATTCTGTGATTAGTTAGAATCCTTTGTGGCGTTATTTGTGGAGGTCTTGAAAACTCAATCAGAATAAACCGTTTCTAAATATGGAGATATTTTAGGAACTAAATATGGAGATATTTTAGGAACTAAATATGGAGATATTTTAGGAACTAAAAGATTGAAGACCTTGATTGTAGCAGAAGTTTTCTGCTGATTTTGTAACAGCAAAGGAGAAGTTTGCTGCGATTTCTGAAGGCCCAAATCCAGTTGGGTGCTTAGGTTATAAATAGCATAGTGTAACCTAGTTTTTGTAAGCCTCTAAGCATGAAATATTAGGGGTGTGTGTGAGGTAAACCTCCCAACCTGTGGGAAGGTTACCAGGTGTTTCTCAGTGCTTGAAAGTATGATATTATTTGTAACTCAAAGCCTGTAGGCAAGAGTTGTTATGTTCTTGAACGAAGCTGTGAAGCATGTTCAAGTTGTCTAAGCATTACATGGTAATTGTAGTGATAGGAATGGAAACTGGAGGTTTCTATCTAGGAGTTCCTAGGTATAGATTGCATTGGGTAGGGATTAAGTGAAGAGTTGTAAACGGGGGAGTTTAACTCTGAATTAATACTGCTGATAGTGGATCTTCTTCCTGGCTTGGTATGCCCCCAGAGTAGGTGATGTTGCACCGAACTGGGTTAATAATTACCTGTGTTTTTACCTTCTGCACGTTATAATTCTGTCTGCTATAAAATAAGGTAAACCTGTAATGTTGCAACAGGTGATGTTCAAATCAATGTTGAGACATCATGTTGATAACTGTGCAGGCTCAACAGAAGTAAGTGTTGTGGTTGATCTCTGCTGTGTCTTTGTACCAGATGGACAGAACTGGGTGTTCTTCCATACTATGGTGATATAGTAGCAGATGTCATGACATCTGTGAATGTGTGCATATCAGTACTGGAATTTAATTTGTATAAATACCTTGCTGTATTAGTAATATTGTTGGATCAGATGTCATAACTTCGTGTAGAACATCTGAACTCTGACTATACCAGAATTTCAGATCACCAATCACTTTTTGATTATATCATACTTGTATATCATCATTCTACTAACCAAAATACCAAAAATATGTCTTTGCATCTATCTAACTCTTTTGTAGGAAGGGCATGATCTCATTAATTCATTGATCACATCTAGGGTTTAAGACCCTCATGAACAAAGAGAACAACCAAGAATTGATTCAAGAATGGTTATGAGCATCATATATGAGTCCCAATTATCTCTACATGTTATATTGATCAAGTTTTCTTCAAGAGTGTGAAGGTGATTTGCCTTGGAAACCCTAGTTTGACTAGGTATCTTGAGTAACCTCTCCAACGAGCTATCTCACCAATTGATCAAATTTCTCAAGGGACACTTCAAATTTAACCATATTATGCATATATGATCTACCATGAGCCAATAAAGTCAAGAGAATTGGAAATTAGCAAGTTGGTTGATGGTGGTTGGCCAGATGGATTCATCTCATCAAAACTGGGTCTCCCTAGACCCTATCTCCTATACTTTTCACCATATGAAAATGATTCCAAGATAAAACTTACTCTAAATGACATTATAAACAACTTTCATGTTTATACCTAGATCTAGTTTTGCTTGGAAAATCATTTTCCATGTTGAAACATTATAGGTCATTTTGTCTAAACCCTAATTTGAAAGTCAACTTCCCAAGGCCATAACTTGCTCAATTTTTATGAGATGAAAGATTTCCAAGTTGCACAATCAAATTTAATGTGTATAATTCAACTTTGATGTTTTGAGTGGGAGCTAATTCAACTTTTTTGAGCATGTGATATGAAGCTACATTATAGGTCACTTTTGACCTATACCATTGATCAAGTGATTTTTTCAAACATCAAAAATGTATAACTCTATCATTTAAAATACAAATGACATGCAATTGGTGACCATTTTGAAGGTCTTTGAGAGAGCTACAACTTTTATGAAGACACTTTTCTCATTTGAAGCTCTTATAAAAAGTTAAGCAAGGTGGAATATTGAGACATATGGCTTGACACTTAGAAAACTTTTGATATGTCAAAAATTTCCAAACTTCCACCTCAAATTTCTCCAAGTTCCAAGCTCCAAATGAAAAAGTGTTGAACACCAAAGTTGTTCCTCTTGATCTCACCTTTCCAAAGAGCTCAAATTCATTCATTTTGGATGAGAAATGCATAGGTTGCGCATGGCTTAAACAAGATGATATCATTTGGCATGGATCAACCTTCAAGTATCAATGTACATGTGCCTTGCATTCCAAGCCTACTTCAACACATCTGATCTTCAATTATGGACTTCCAGCCATCATTTCATGGGCCTATGTGCGCATATGCACGCCCATGCAGCATTACATCACATTTGCCAAATTTGGAAAGTGAAAGAGAGTGTGAAAATATGACATGATTCATCTATAAAAAATCTTCAATTGCTCAGAATGGACACAATTGCGCCAACTTTGATCCCCCATTGAAAACCCTCCATTCTCAAAGGATAAACCTGATAAATTCGTTTGAATTTAAGCTTGAATATCCACTGTTTTGGAATTCAATTCTCCAAGAATCCATTGCTTCTAAACCATTCAATCATCTTCCTGCAAGCAAGTAGAGTGAGTCCAAGCACAAGCAAGCTCAAGATCCATCGAGTTCAGATCTCCATTGAAGGTAATTTTTAGAAATTTTAAACTCTTCGATTTTCTCAAATTCTTGCTCAATTCCATTGATTCTTTGGTTGTCTGAAGTCCTACCAATTGTAGGCAAGGAGATTGAGTTACTTTGAGGTCAAATCAAAGTAACTCAGTTCATGTACCTCAAATTTCAATTCCACATATCTCTTAATATATTTGGAATTGGAGTAATTGGAGGTCAGATTCGAGCTCAGTGCCATTTTTTCTTCAAGATCATGTCCTTGTTTCTCTTTTTGGTGATGGTTCATGTTGACCAGACCGGTGAGGTCCACCGGAGAAGATGACCGGAGCTCTGGCTCCGGCGATGACTTGGCCAACCTTTGAACCATAGGATCCATGTCTCATGTTCTAATCTTGATCGTCCCTTGTAATTACCATTTGTACAGTGCAGTTGACTCGGGTGCATGTGGAACGCGCGTTTTGGATCATCAGATCTGCCACCTCAATTAATGTGGGAGATCTGATGGTCCACGTAATTTAGAATTTCTGATTTTTTGTTTTAATTGCATTTTCTTCAATAATTCATATTAAATTAAATATTGATCCAAAAAATATGGGACTTTCACCAAAAAAATTCAAATATTTTTCTCTTTCATATTCTAAATTAAAATTATATTTTTGGATCATTATCAATATTTTTCATGAATTAATTGATTTTGCATTTGTTTTTAATTGCTTAAAAATATTTTTAACTGTCCAAAAATTATGAAATTTTTTCTCCAAGGTCCTTTGACCTTGTTTGACCTATGATAAATCTCATGGCCATTTCTTTGGTGTTTTGATGAGATTTTAGGATTTGGACAAAACATATTTGATTAAATGCACTATTTTATTATTTTTTTAATTGAATAAATGCCATTTAAATTGTGTTGACCATTTGTATTGACTTGGTTGAGTTTGCTTTTTGTTGTTGGGCCTTGGTCAAGCTTGATTTGACTTTGTCAAGTTAATATCATTGGATTTTTAGGGGATTGATGGAATGTACATTCCATCTCCCAAAATGAATGAATGATATTAATTTAATAAAAGTCCCCCTTTGACCAATTTGTGATCTCATTCATCCCCTTCCCACTTTATCTCATTCCTCTTCTTAATTCATTCATTCCATTTGGCCTATGACATCTCAAAGTCCTAATGCTAGTTGATTGAAAAATTGACATGAGTATGGATGAGATTAGGCCACACCTTTTGCATATTCTTTTTTGTGTGTGACATGTTTCATGAGCATAGTTCATTATACTATGTCTCTAACATGCATTAACACCAAAATTCTATTGCCCGACCTCAAATAGTTGTGACTTCTACATAAGTCCAATTACGATTTCTTAACATAGCGCTAAATTTTTGATACAAAAGGCATAAGCATTCTAGTTAGTGAGATTGTAAGTCTCCCCTCTTTCATTGTATTGTGTGGAAACTTGGCCTTCTTTCCTTCCTTTGGAAGATGTTTTGGTTCAAGGATCCATGATTGTGATAAGTGGGTTGAGTGTTCTCCAAAGAATGTCTTGAAAGGAAAAACACAAAGCAAAACTAACCTCTAACTTACTAACTATTGACTTTTAATTTCAAGCTTTTACTTTAATGCAATTTTCTTCTAGCACTCTATTTCATTTGCCATTGTTCATATCATTCTAATTGTTTATGTTAATGTAATTTTCACTTTGTCCATTTGGACCATATTGTGTGATATATTTTGCTTGTGTATACGTTGTTTGTTTGTGTGGTCTTTGACCATTAATGTACATAATAATCATAAAAACCCTAAAAAAACTTTTGAGTAGACTGTTGGCTTGATCTTGGACAAATGGACTTAGATCTAGGCAACCTTCCTAAGCTAAAGGACTTGGCCAATGCCAATTTGTGAAGAAACAAGTGCTTGCAATTTGAATTCATCTGATACATCATTCAAGATCTCTCTAAGTTCATCTCCAACATGATCATTGTGAAGCTGTCATTTTGAAATCGTGGAATTCATCTGTTACATGGGCTATTTCTGAAGAAGACCATGGAAGGGATAAGCTTGGATGAGGTCATCTTTATTTGATGCCTTTGCTATTCAAGATAATATAATTGTGCACTTGTGTGTTGCTTGATTCTAAAAGTCCAAGGGAATTCTGGGTTTCTATTGACATTTTTGTCTATTGGATTGCTACCAATTTGGTCAGATCTTTTCAACTCTAAACTTTTAAATTTTGTGTATAGGGTAGTCTCTTCATCTTCTCCCCATTTATTTAATTTCAAAATCTCTCCCTTTATTTTTAAACTCTTCTTTGTGTGAACTACTTTTGTTCTAAACCTTGACCACTTTTGCAAAAAAAGATAGAAACTTTGGCCTTATGCCATTGCATTTTCAAACTTATTTTCTTCAATAAAACTTGTAAATGAACTTAAGAATACTTGACTTAAACTTTCAAAAATTCAAAAAGAACTAATTCATTCAAAACATTTTAGGCCTTTGTGCTTTTCAAACTCGATTTTTGTTAAAATCAACGCATCCATATTGAAATTTGTAGCACGAACTACGAGGTTTTGATCCCTCATTTTATGTTGGTACGTAGGCACAAGTTCGAAGGTCTTGTCAAACACAAAAATATAATTAATGAATTCTTTTTTCATCCCCCCATTCTATTTGTTTGTAAACATCACTTTGTACAAAAATACATATGCACACAAAAAGGGCTCCCTAGGAGTACCTAGGACACTTTGGGTGCTAACACCTTCCCTCTGTGTAATCAACCCCCTTACCTGTGATCTTTGACTTTTATTAGTTTTTATTTGAGAACTTCTTACTATTTGGGTTTTGTTCGTACTTTTCCCTTTTCCCTTGGAAATAATAAAAGTGCGGTGGCGACTCTTGTTAATTGATCTTTAGCTTGTCAATAGCTTAATGATCATGAATTTCCCGCTACAAAATCAAGGTGTCAAGTTGAAGCTAATGCAGGAGTTTGAAATGTTTGACCTAGGTAATTTTTCATATTTCTTAGGAATGAAGTTTAAAAACACAAATGAAGGAGTGATTCTGCACCAGACAAAGTATGCCTAAGACATCTTGAAGAGGTTCAAGATGAGTAACTACAATGCAAGCATTACACTATTGGAGACTGAAGCAAAGTTGAGAAAGGAAATAAATGATGAGTTTGTAAGTGCAACATTGTACAAACAAATCATTGGATCCTTGAGGTATCTATACAATACCAGGCCATAAATTTATCAAAGTGTCAGATTGTTGAGTAGGTTCATGGAGAAGCCTCAAGAATGTCATCTAATAACAATCAAGAGAGTGCTAAGATACATCAAAGGTATGATTGATCATGGCATGTTGATACTAAAGCAAAAGAAGATCAACACGGATGCAGAGGTATATGGTTGAACTAATTTAAACTTCAGTGGAGATGAAGACGGGAAGAAGGTAATTGCATGCTATATATTCATGATTGGAGGTGCCCCAATCTCATGAAGTTCAAGAAATCAAAGAATTGTAGCTTTGTCATCTTGTGAAGCTGAGTACGTGGCGGAATTGTATGCAACATGTCAAACAACACGGATAGAGATGTTGCTCGAAGAGCTCAAGTTAATGGAACTAAAGAAAATGAAGTTGTTTGTCGACAACAAGTCAGCTATCGACCTGGTGAATCATCCTGTATGTCATGGTAGAAGTACGAACCTAGAAAGGAGGTAACATTTTATGAGGGATCAAGTTAACAAAGGAAAGTTTGAACTTGAGCATTGTAAGACAAAATGGAAACTAGCTGACATACTAACCAAACCCTTAAAGAAAGTCAGGTTCGATGAGTTGAAGAGAAGCATCAGGATGAGAAGTCTCGAAAACATGAATTAAGGGGTGTGTTAGAAGTTATAATTAATTGTTTTGTAGAAAGTTGTATTCGACTGGGGTGTGTCTGACCTAGTCGTAGTAAGAAGTCTAGTAGGAGTTAGATGTTGAGTCGAAGTCAAAATGTAACTTGTACGTTTTGGGCTTGGGCCTTGGTTGTAACACCCCAACTTTTAAATAGATTATTTTATTTAATTGTTAGTGTAATTTATTAATAAAATAACTCAAATAACCAACTTTTTCAAATAAATACCCAAACTAACTCACATCCCATGTATTTCCCAAACTAACTCACTTTCAAATAAAAAAAATCAACACAAAGGTGGCGCTAATTCAATTAGCGACAATGTACAAAAATTAAGAGGAGTTGTCAATCCAATTGGCGGCAGTGTACAAATACAGAGGAGAGAGAGTGTATTCTCTCTCCTCTGTGTTTGTATATTGTCACCAATTGGATTGACGACTTCTCTTAATTTTTGTACACTATCGCCAATTGAATTGGTGTCACCTTTGTGTTGAACTTTTTTCTTGTTTGAAAGTGGGTTAGTTTGGGAAATATGTGGGAATGTGGGTTAGTTTGGGTATTTATTTGAAAAAGTTGATTATTTGGGTAAATTTTTTTGATTTATTCATTATATTTGATTTTGATGTTTTTCCGGAGTGTAGGGGTATTTTGATAATTTACTAATTATCGGGGTTATGGGATTTGAGAGTAGATAAATGTAAGTTGTAAATGCGCCTAAGAGGGGGGGGGGGGTGAATTAGGTGGTTAAAAAATCTTCGAACTTGTTTCCGGTTTTTGGTTATTTTACGTTTAAGTGCGGAAAGATAAATTGCGGAAAGTAAAAAGACACCGGAAATTATAGTGGTTCCCTTCACAATCCGAAGGTACATCCACTCCCCTTTCGACTCGAAAGAGATTTCACTATAGTTAGAATTATGGTACAGCCTACTCACACCAATGGTGATGCTTACTATCTAACCTATAGGTAAACAAGTGTATGAAGAACAATCCTCTTCAACACAAACCCTTGTGTCCAACAATCCTGGATCACAAGTCAAAATAGAAATAAGTCTTTTTGATGATTTTAACAAAGTGTAGTATTATCAATCTTCTCTTGATTGATCTTCTCCTTAGATAAATAATTCACTCAATGAATAATATACAAGTGTTCAAAAATGGAATGAGATGAAAATTTGGTTATGAACACTTTTATGAAATATTGAAGGAAATATGAAAGAGTGATTATCTTAAGTTTGTATGAAAATTCTTGGAGGTGAAAATTCATTTTGAAAATTCAAGAATTTATATTGCCAAAACACCTTTTTAAAGAGGTATAAATTTCTCATAAAAAAGATGAAAAGGTACAAGTTTCTGAGAAATGTTTTTCACTGAAACGAACAGTGTTAACCGGTTAACCAAATGGGTTAACCGGTTAACGCATATAACGTTAACAGAGGATTTCAAAAAACTGGGCCGTTAACCGGTTAACCCATATGGTTAACCGGTTAACACTGTTGAAATGCAGAAAAGTACTTTAAGAAAAAATGTGTATATCATTTCAACATGTTAACAAATGGTTATGTTAAAAATGCAAATGCAGATCATGATTGTTGAACACTTGTATACTAATCTAAGAGTGAATTAGATATACCTTAGAAGTGAATCAACAATCTTGCAAACGGTTGACTTGAAAACGAAGCTTGATCAAAATGTTTCTCATGCATATGTCTTGATAACTTTGATGCTTGAATTATCTTTGAAGCTCTTCTCTTTTTGCATTGATACATGTTGTCTTCATCAAAATACTTTTTGGATTGAAGCTTGCTTCTACAATCTCCCCCTTTTTGATGATGACAACCAACTTTGAGATAGATGCTTGAAAGTGAAGTTTCTCTAATTTGATTCTCCCCCTAAGTTTAAGAACTCCCCCTAAATGAGAGGCATACAAAATTCTGCATAGAGAAACCATTAGAGAAACAAGTCTTCTCCCCCTTTGGCATTAGCAAAAAGGAAGAAACTTATGAAAAAGAAAAATAGACAAGCATACACACAATATGTGATCATTAGATAAGCATTCAAGCACATAATGACGACAGAATTAAAATAAGTGTACGGTAAACATAATCAGCATAAGCATAATCTATAATTAAAAACAGAACAACACATAACAACAACAAAGATAAAACATAATGCTTTAATCTTCTTCCAAACAATCCTCATTCTCCTCGCCTTCCGCTTCACTACCGGCTTCACCTTCATCATCTTCCATGGGAAGGTTGCGAGAACTTAACACAAGGTTTCGAAGGCTTTTGATAGCGCGGGTGGTTTCACGGTGTTGGCTCATCATGGTGGTATATAGGAACTCGTTTGTAATGCCACCCTCCGGAATAGGAAAGTTTGAAGAGGAAGACCTGTCATCATACTTGTAAGATCCGTCATTGCATTGAATAATCCCGGTATTCTTCATAATAGTAACGCCGTTGATCTCATTGGTGGTAGGGGTCATAGCCAGGAACGGTTCTCTCCCGATTTCCATGTCTGTTAATTCCAAAATCCTTGAGATAAGACGACCATAGGGCAGCCTTGTTTTGAGAGATAGTTGTTGTTTGAGATGATACATCATAGTAGGTAGCCAATTAATTCTGATTTTGTTCTTCACAGCAAATAGAACCTGCATCTCCAAATCATTGATTTGTGAAAGGTTTGAATCCTTTGGCAGCAAGACATGGCAAATAATATAATGCAGCATTCAATCATCAACAGATAGGTTCTTAGCATAACAGAGTATGCGAGAAGTGCACTGTCCCAACACAACAGCATCCCTAGAAAATCTACAGATGGAGTAGTAATATTCCATTTTATCATATGGAGCCCATTTTCCATCAACATGATTAACACCTTTCCGAAGAAAAAATCCTGAATAGGGAATCCTAAGAGACGCAGCCAGCGACCTTAGGTCTGTTACAATTTCACAATCTCTCACAGTGGCAGACAGCATATGTTGATCATCATCATTCAGATTCAAAGTGAAATGGTTCAGAAAAGATTTTACCAAATCAGTATAAATTTTGCCATTATCACTTATAAACTCATGCAACCCTTGATATCTCAACAACTTAGGGAAAGTGAAAGTAACAGGGGTGAAGGATTTGAGATTCACATACTTACCCTTGAGCAGATGTCTAACCCTGACTTTGAAATCCATTCTTCTCTTCTTTGTTGTTTCCATTTTCACTTCTTCCTCTTCACTGCTAGATGCTGACACAGGAGCCTTTTCTCTTCTTGGAGGAGCCATGGAGGAAAAAGGTGGTGCTAGGGTTTTGAGAGGATTTTCGGAATTTTGAGAGTTAATAAGAGAGTATGGTTGAGTGGGGTTTAATGGGTTTTAATATCACTCAAGAAGGTTGAAAGTTGAATGAAATGAGATGAAGGGTTTATGGTGAGTAATGAGGGAGGAGAGGGTTATGAGGTGTAGGTGAAGAGTAAAGTACATGCACCAACCATAAACACACATACCACGATTTAAAAAATAAAAATAAAACAATATTAAAAATTCTGTATTTTTACAGCTAACGCAGAGTTGTTGTTTTGGAGGCGTTAACCGCACCTATACCGTTAACCGGTTAATGGACTGAAATTTTCAAAAAATAATGAAAAACAGCAGCTCCGTTTTGAAGAATTGGGAAAAGATTTTTACAAAAAATTTTAACAAAGTATTAGCACTTATCAATACGCAACTTTTGATTTAAAAAAATTTTAAAACCGATAATTTTCGGACATGCGAAAGTGAGAAAAAACTAAAAACGGCGAAAAAAAAGTGCTAGCATTGCATAATATAAAAATTTAAAATAAACAAATTTTTAGCAACTATACCACATAACAAGTAATTTTAAGACAAGGTTAGATGTCACCTTCGTTGAGAATACCAAGTTCTCGCCGAATCTTGAAAAATTGCTCTTTAGCCAAAGGTTTTGTGAATATGTCGGCGAGTTGATTATGTGTATCCACGAACGTAACATCTACATCTCCGTTCAGCACGTGATCTCGAAGGAAATGATGACGGATATCTATGTGCTTTGTCCTTGAATGCATGACCGGGTTCTTTGTGATGTTGATGGCACTTGTGTTATCGCATCTAAGAGGAATGCAGCCGAGGTCTACACCAAAATCCAGAAGTTGTTGCTTAAGCCATAAGATCTGTGCACAACAACTGCCTGCAGCAATGTACTCTGCTTCAGCCATGCTAAGTGCGACACATGCTTGCTTCTTGCATGCCCACGACACTAGTGCATTCCCAAGAATGTGACAAGTACCACTTGTGCTTTTTCTATCGGTCTTACATCCTGCATAGTCAGCGTCAGAATAGCCAATCAAGGAGCATATACTACCTTTTGGATACCATAGTCCGACGTTCGTTGTTCCTTTGAGATATTTCATAATCCTCTTCACGGTGGTGAGATGCGATTCCTTCGGGTTTGCTTGAAAGCGTGCACAGAAACATACACTAAACATAATGTCAGGACGGCTTGCCGTCAAATATAGTAATGAACCAATCATACCTCGATATTTTGTAATATCTATTGAAACTCCGGATTCATCTTGATCAACGTACGTTCCGGATCCCATAGGAGTGGACATCACTTTGCAACTATCCATATCGAATCTTTTCAACAATTCCTTGCAATACTTGGATTTGTTGATGAAGATGCCATCCTTGGTTTGCTTGATTTGTAGTCCAAGAAAATAGTTCAATTTTCCCATCATGGACATCTCGAATTCTCCTTGCATCATGATTGAAAACTCTTCGCAAAGATCTTTGTTTGTTGAACCGAAGATGATGTCGTCGACATAGACTTGAGCCAATAAGGTGTTACCCTTGATCTTCTTTATGAACAAAGTCTTGTCAACCTTTCCTTTTACAAATCCCTTTTCACATAGAAAGTTACTGAGGCGGTCATACCACGCTCTTGGTGCTTGCTTTAAGCCGTATAGTGCTTTCTTCAACTTGTAAACATGTGAGGGATTCTTGAAGTCTTCAAAACCCGGAGGTTGTTTGACGAAGACTTCTTCATTGATATAGCCATTTAGGAAAGCGCTTTTGACATCCATCTGAAACAATTGAAAATTCATAGAACAAGCATAAGCAAGTAATAATCGAATTGCTTCTAACCTTGCTACCGGAGTGAACGTTTCATCAAAATCAATTCCTTCCTATTGGTTGTATCCTTGTTCGACCAATCTTGCTTTGTTACGAACTATGATCCCATTCTCATCAAGTTTGTTCTTGAAGACCCATCTTGTTCCTATGATGTGCTTGTTGTCCGGTCTTGGTACAAGACTCCAAACTTGATTTCTTTCGAATTGGTTGAGTTCTTCTTGCATTGCTACTATCCATTGATCGTTGCCTAAGGCTTCATCGAGTTCGGTTGGTTCTATTTGAGATACAAAAGCCATGTTGAGACAAGCATCCTTGAGATTTAGTCGTGTTGCAACACCTTGGCTAATATCACCAATAACTTTATCGATCGGGTGATCTCTATGAGTTTTCCATTCTTTCGGTAGATCATGATGTTCTTCAATGATTGGTGAGCGATCTCCTTGTGGTATTGATTGAACATTTGAAAGTTCCTTTTGTGACATATCTATTATATCATCACCATCATCAACAATAAAGTTATCCTCTTTCGAGGGCTTAGTTTCATCAAAATATACATGCATTGATTCTTCAATAGTAAGAGTTCTCTTATTGAAAATTCTAAATGCCTTACTAGAAAGGGAGTAGCCAAGGAAGATACCTTCGTCGGATTTCTCATCGAACTTACCAAGATTGTCCTTTCCATTGTTGAGGACAAAACATTTGCACCCAAAGATGTGAAAGAAAGATATATTAGGCTTCCTTCCTTTGAAGAGCTCATACGGAGTCTTTTTGAGAATCGGCCGAATGTTGACACGGTTGCTAACAAAGCACGTTGTGCTAACTGCATCCGCCCAAAAGTATTTAGGAAGGTTGGAGTCACTGAGCATAGTTCTTGCGAGTTCCACCAAAGATCTATTCTTTCTCTCTACGACACCGTTTTGTTGTGGTGTTCGTGGTGCAGAGAAGTTGTGGGAAATTCCGTGCTCTTCGCAAAATTCTTCAAAGAATGTGTTTTGAAATTCTCCACCGTGGTCACTTCTTATGGATGTTATTGAGAGAGACTTCTCATTCTGAATTTGTTTCACATATTTTTTGAAAGCCTTGAAAGCATCGCTTTTCTGCACAAGAAACAAAGTCCACGTATATCTAGAGAAATCATCAACAATCACTAAAGCGTAAACATTACCTCCGAAGCTTTTCGTTCTTGATGGACCGAAGAGATCCATGTGCAAGAGTTGAAGTGGCCTCGACGAAGATACGACATTCTTGGATTTGAAAGTTGTCTTGGTTTGCTTTCCCTTTTGACATGCGTCACAAAGCCTATCCTTGATGAACTTAATCTTTGGAAGACCAACAACTAGATCATGCTTTATTAATTTGTTCATGTGCTCCATGTGTATATGAGAGAATCTTTTATGCCATAGCCAAGCCTCGTTGTTGTTTGTCATTAAGCATTTTACCTTCAAGGAAGAGTCATCAAAAGAAGTCATAAAAATATTATTAACCCTTTTACCTTTTAGCAAAATATCATGGGTGACTTCATGCTCTATCACACATTCATCTTTTGAGAAATTGATACGGAACCCTTTGTCACACAATTGACTTATGCTAAGTAAGTTGTGCTTTAGGCCTTCAACATAAAGGACATCTTCGATGATGGTAAAAGGAGGTGCTCCAATGGTTCCTACTCCAAGGATCTTTCCTTTAGGGTCATCACCGTATGTAACATATCCCTTGGCCTTTAAAGATAGATATGAAAATTTGTCGATGTCACCCGTCATATGCTTTGAACAACCGCTATCAAGATACCATTGATTCGAGGTTGTCTTCAAGCATACCTACAAAACAAAATCAAGTTTTGTTAGGTACCCAAATTGCTTTGGGTCCTTGGTAGTTAGTACCCTTTTTAACCCACGCATAATGCCCTTTTGGAACGCTAAAGTTTCGCACATAACAAGCATTAGGTGTGTGCCTTTTGATTCCACAATAAAAGCAAGTAGGTTGAAAATCACTTCTATATCTAGGAACATAATTCTTCTTCTTAGCAATCATTTTCTTTTTATGACTTTGATGCATATTTTTAGAATTGTTTACTTTCTCTTTAGCAACTTGTTCACTTGCTTTAATAAAAATGGTCTTATTTGTGCTTGGTTTAGAAACCTTAGAATATCCTAATCCACTTTTATCATTAGAATACCTTTGGTGCTTAAGAATTTCTTCCAACCCAATTTGACCTTTTTCATATCTTTCTAAAACTCTTTTAAGTTGAACAATTTGAAAAGATAAAGATTCACAATTCTTACATGCAAGACTTTGTTTTTCATCCATCAACTTTTGTTTTCCACTCTCAATATATTTTTCCAAAGCAATATTTTTTTCTTCTAAGGATGAAATTTGTTTCTTTTGGGATGAAATACTTTTATACAATGTCTTGCATTCTTTTAAGAGTTCATTTATAACATCTTGTGCGTCATTGTCATAAACTGAAAAATTGCTACTAACCTCATCGTTTTCTTCATCGGAGTGATGTGAAGCCATAAGAGCCATGTTCGCACATTCATCGCTTTCCGATTCCGAAGATGAATTGATCTTATTATCGTTCCAAGCGACGTAAGCCTTTTTGTTTTTGAATTCCTTCTTGCCTTTGAATCCTCCTTTCTTTGCAAGTTTTGGGCAATCCGGCTTTATGTGACCTTGTTGTCCACATTCATAACAAGTGACGTCTTGCATTGATGTGGATGCTTCCTTTTTCCTGAAATGTTTATTCTTTTTAGGATAAGAGGAATTTTTATTTTTATTAAAAAACTTACCAAGCTTCTTCACAAGAAGCATAAAGTTCTCATCTTCGGACGTCTCATCGTCTTTGTCATTTCTTGAATCAACTTTCAAGGCAATTCCCTTGGACTTCTTTTCTTGACTTTCGTGCTTCTCGAGCCTTCCAAGTTCCAATTCGTGTTCTTGAAGTTTTCCAAATAGAGACGCGGATGTCATCGTT
This sequence comes from Lathyrus oleraceus, assembly GCF_024323335.1. NCBI lineage: Eukaryota > Viridiplantae > Streptophyta > Magnoliopsida > Fabales > Fabaceae > Lathyrus > Lathyrus oleraceus. The sequence continues at coordinate 204,805,020 of NC_066582.1, forward strand.
GAGAGGCTCTTCTTTTCCGAAATAGCGGTCACTTTCGGTTGCCATTCTCTTGTCAAAGATCTTAGGACTTTCAGGTTGAGATCATCATTGGTGAAGGTTTTACCAAGAGCAATCAAGTGATTTGTTAGATGGATGAATCTCTTTTGTAAGGCAACTATAGATTCACCGGGCTGTATGCGGAACATCTCATATTCTTGACTTAGAGTGTTTAGCCTCGATCTCTTCACTTCGGTGGTTCCTTCATGTGTTTCAACCAAGGTGTCCCAAATCTCCTTTGCCGATTTACATTGAGATATACGGAAGAACTCGTCCATACTAAGAGCGCTTTGGAGTATGTTGATTGCCTTCTTCTCATTCAGAATCTTTTTCCTATCATCTTCGTCATAAGTGTTTTTCAACTTTGGGGTACCAACTCCATTCACCACATTCACCGGTTTGTGTGGACCTTCTTCAACTGCTTCCCATATACCTTCCCCTTGGGCTTCAAGATGTGCCTTCATTCTGATTTTCCAGAAATCGAAATATTCTTCAGAGAAGAGTGGGGGCTTGTTGCTACTTCCACCGTCTTTGAAAACCGTGTTTATGCTTGCGGAAGCCATGCTGGATCTCTAGGAACAAGTTACCTATAACTTGCTCTGATGCCAATTGTAAGTTGTAAATGCGCCTAAGAGGGGGGGGGGGGGTGAATTAGGTGGTTAAAAAATCTTCGAACTTGTTTCCGGTTTTTGGTTATTTTACGTTTAAGTGCGGAAAGATAAATTGCGGAAAGTAAAAAGACACCGAAAATTATAGTGGTTCCCTTCACAATCCGAAGGTACATCCACTCCCCTTTCGACTCGAAAGAGATTTCACTATAGTTAGAATTATGGTACAGCCTACTCACACCGATGGTGATGCTTACTATCTAACCTATAGGTAAACAAGTGTATGAAGAACAATCCTCTTCAACACAAACCCTTGTGTCCAACAATCCTGGATCACAAGTCAAAATAGAAATAAGTCTTTTTGATGATTTTAACAAAGTGTAGTATTATCAATCTTCTCTTGATTGATCTTCTCCTTAGATAAATAATTCACTCAATGAATAATATACAAGTGTTCAAAAATGGAATGAGATGAAAATTTGGTTATGAACACTTTTATGAAATATTGAAGGAAATATGAAAGAGTGATTATCTTAAGTTTGTATGAAAATTCTTGGAGGTGAAAATTCATTTTGAAAATTCAAGAATTTATATTGCCAAAACACCTTTTTAAAGAGGTATAAATTTCTCATAAAAAAGATGAAAAGGTACAAGTTTCTGAGAAATGTTTTTCACTGAAACGAACAGTGTTAACCGGTTAACCAAATGGGTTAACCGGTTAACGCATATAACGTTAACAGAGGATTTCAAAAAACTGGGTCGTTAACTGGTTAACCCATATGGTTAACCGGTTAATACTGTTGAAATGCAGAAAAATACTTTAAGAAAAAATGTGTATATCATTTCAACATATTAATAAATGGTTATGTTAAAAATGCAAATGCAGATCATGATTGTTGAACACTTGTATACTAATCTAAGAGTGAATTAGATATACCTTAGAAGTGAATCAACAATCTTTCAAACGGTTGACTTGAAAACGAAGCTTGATCAAAATGTTTCTCATGCATATGTCTTGATAACTTTGATGCTTGAATTATCTTTGAAGCTCTTCTCTTTTTGCATTGATACATGTTGTCTTCATCAAAATACTTTTTGGATTGAAGCTTGCTTCTACAATAAATAAAATATTATTGGAATTATTACATATGATTAGGCATATTAATTATTTTGTAATAAGAGAAAATATAAGAAAATATATAATCTTGATTAAATAATTATTTGAGTTAAAAATTTATTTTATTGAAATATTTATATAATTTAAATAATAGTTTAATTAACTAAATAGAGAATTGGGCCATTTGTGTGAATGGATGAGAGTATGAGGTGAAAGGAGAGAAGTTGAGAGTAAGTGAAAAAAAGTGTAATTTAAAAAAATAAAGCCCATGTAAATTCTAAAATTTTAGTTGTTAGAGAATATTGTGTAGGGTTATAAGTGATATTGTTTGTAGGGTTATAACCTTGTGTTGATGATGATTTGATCGTATGCAATATTTTGCCTTTTGGTTGATTATTGTTGAGTTGAGAATTTTTCCCTAGGACTTTGAACGAATATGTTGAGTCATTTAGTTTCCCAAATGCGTGATGTTGAAACCCTGTTGTGCTTCTATGTTTCCTTTTACTGAATCGGTTAATTTTTTGAAAATTTTCTCAAATACAAAAAAAAATTAATTTTAATTTATTTTATGAAAAACCATTTTTTTTGGCAGAAACTTAAAAATTGGAAAATCACTTTTTAGAAATATCAAATTTTTGGGAAAAAAATGCAGAAAATCGCAGGTAGCCATAGAAAGGGTTTGATCGGTTTATTTCATGCATAACTTGAGTTTCGTGAGTCTGATTGAGATTCCATCAGCTGCGTTGAAAAGATAATACGATAATCTTTCTGTCTATGCAAAGAAATTGGGTTTATGACTGCTATAATAATAACAACTATTTGATTTTTATACTAGATGCATAGTCACTTTCAGTCCTATGTTAGTCATCTTGTTTTAGGTGTAACTTGAGTTTCGTAACACGGTTTGAGGTGCAATCAATTGAGTTAGAAAGAGGTTTTAACGATTGTTTATACTAGAAAGTTTCTTAATTTTAGCATAAGTCTATAATGTTTTATGATATTTTGAAGTCAAATGTCCTATTTTAGAGTTTATGTAGGAAATATTGTGAGATGGTTGAACTGAAACATATAGAACTAAAGTTTTGTAACTCCGCTTGAGGTACGGTTAAATTCCTTTTAAAGAGGGTTTAAAGAACTTTCAAATTGAAGAGTTTCATAATTTTCTCATTAGTATATAATTTTTTGGCGCCATTTTGAAGTCAGGAGAACCATTCTCCCTGATGTGAGTACCTGTTCTTATTATTTGATTAAACTGAACCAATTACGGTATTAAGTCCTGAAATAAAAATCATACTCTTAAAGTAGAATCTCTAAGATTTTCAGAATATATTAATTTGCTTGATTCTAACTCTATTTGATATTTTAAATAGTAATTTCGAATATGATGTTTGACTAGTAGGAAATATGATTTAGGGGTTATTTGATGAGTTTAGAGTTGTTATTGAGTAGTCTTGAGTTGTTTAGAGTTGTAAAAGTGTAATTGGTGATTTGATATGTTTTAGAGTTGCCTTTGAGCAACTCTGATAAATTTTAGAGTTTTGTTGATAAGTTTAAGAGAGAGATATTTGTTACTTTAGAATTGTCAGAGTTACTATTTGAGTAACTCTAATATATTTTAGAGTTGTGTTGGTATGCCTTGGTGTTAAGGGTTATTACTCTCTTGATGATATGGCACAAGTAATAATAATAATGAGTTACTCTGTTGATAAATTTAGGGTCAAGTTGACTATTTTGAATCAGTTTCAATTGTGTAAGAGTTGTCAATTGAGTACTTTTAAGTACTTTAGAATTATATTTTTATTTATTTTGAGTAACCCTGACATATTTTAAAGAGTTGTTTTCGAGTCGTTAGAGTTAAACCTGATTAGCTTTATTTTATTTAATAATAATAATAATTTAATATTATAAATTATAATATCTTAGAAATGAATTGGAGATATATATTATTTAGAGTTGTCAATGTAGTTGTTAGAACAACCAATTTAGTTCATAAGAGTTATTTTAATAGGCAAGAGTTGGCAGTAGAGTATATTTGAGCACCTCAGAACTATTTTAGAGTTGCAGTGATTATTGTAGAGTTGTTTAGGGTTCCTTGGGAACTATGTTGACTATAATTATATATTGTTATAATCATTGACAAGTTAAGAGTATAGAATAAATTAATAAAAATACTCCGTTGAGACGTTTTGAGCATGTATGGTTAATTTTCGAGCCACTGAATAATAATACAACTTTACTCAGTTATTGATAATTTTTTAGTTGTAATATAATTATTGAATTTAACTATATGATGATGTTTGAGTTAAGTACTCCGGTAGAATTACAATGAGACCTATGATTGACAATATTTTTGAGATTAGTAATTCGGTAGATTATAGTGAGATCTATGATTGACAATATTTTGAGATTAGTAATTCGATTGGATTAGAGTGAGGCCTGTGATTGGAAATCTTATGGTTCAAGAGTGGAACATTTTTTAGGATGTTTTGAGATTTATGCATTATAATGTTATGTGTTGATGATGTTACATATTTGTATTGTTCGTGACCATGCATTCATTTATTTTGGAGATAGGTAGGACTTCAGTTCAGTGATGGTCTGGTTTATAGATGAAGTATGACAGTCTCATGTCCAGAGAGAGACACAGTTCAAAGAGGAACCAGAGACATGAGAAAATCATTAATATACCTCTGATCCCAGAGATTTGGTATAACATGTATTTTAAGAAGGAGTTGGTGGAATTATCATTTGCATTGTTATCTATTTGATTGTGCTTTTTGTAAGTTAAAGGAGTGCCTTAGAGGGGGGGGGGGGTTGTGAATGAGGCACTTAGAGTATTTTCCGTATTTTTGACGGTTTATGACTTTTACTTTCAGAGTTGCTTATGTGATGAAAAGTGGTAAAGTGCGGAAAGTAAAGAACACCACGATGTATAGTGGTTCCCCTCACAGATTGAGAGTACTCCACTCCCCTTTCAACATGAAAGAGAATTTCACTATAATGTTAGATTCCTAGACAAGACACCTTAAGGTCTTTCTATCTAATTCTAACACACCAAGAACAATCCTCTTGGATTTACAATGTTTAAAGTCCAATCGAGACTCAATTTCTCACAAATGGACCTCTTGTATCCACACACCGGATAACAAGGATAAACCTTACAAACTTATTCTTAACAATCCTAAAAATAAGTTGTAATCAAAGAATATAATTCTGAATGTTTGTAGAAGATGAAAGAAGTTGAAATTTGAAGTATATCAATTAATCAATTGATCTTCTCCTTTGTAACACTCAATTCTCACAATAATTATACAAGTGTTCTTTGTATGAAATGAAACTTATGATGCTGAAAATGAAAGTGTATGCAAGGTTTCACTCTTAAGAAATTTTGGATGAACACTTAGAAAGTTTGAGAGAATGTGTGTAAATGATTTGAAATTTTGCAAGGAGGTGATTTTGAAATCTGAAAAATGATGTTTATATAATGTCTAAACACCTCCTCAAATGAGTGCAATAATCCAAAGGTTGCCATGGTTCATGGTAAAGAAAATAGACAAGTTTCCTTGAAGAGATGCATTTATTTTTAACTCTGGATCAGTGGTAATCGGTTACCTTAAATTGGGTAACCGGTTACATGCATTCAACGTCTAAAAAAATATTTGAAATTTCCTCAGAGTAATCGGTTACCCCAAGGAGGATAATCGAGTACTTGGTTCCAACGTTCAAAAAATATTTGAAAATAACACAGAGTAATCGGTTACTCTAAAGTGGGTAATCGATTACTCTGTCACAACTTTGAAAAATAGTTAAAAAAGTGAAGTGTGGTGATTTGTTTGATGCAAAAAATATTTTCAATGATTATGGCATGAATGCAACATGTTATGACACTTGTATAACTACCTAGAGTTCAAGTGTTACCTTATCCATTTGAAAAAACGATTCTTCATGCGATTCATCTTGATCGTAGGTTAGAAACTTCATTCACGGGCTTGAATCTTGATCAATCCTTTTTGTTAATCAGTCTTTAGCTTTGTAGCGAAGTTTGTCGTCATCAAAACATCTGAGAAGTCATGTCTTCACACTTTTGGGTGTGAATGATGTATGTTATAACTCGTTATTACTATCTTGATGTTGTATTTCACCGTTAACATTTGTTAGATGTATTCTTACCCCCTTTTTATTGTTGTGGTGTCTGTGCTCTTCGGGAGTACAGACAATCAGGTACAGAAATAGCCGCTTGAGTTAGAGGATGGTGTCAATGTCTCTTTAGCTTTTATCATTGGGTCTTAGAGAAGTCTCTCTGATATGTAGCATTAAGGATGAGATGTTCATTCTTTATTTGTGTTATGCTTGTCTTATATTGTATTTTTTGTTGATGAGACTTACATGTCGGACTTGATGTTTTACGCTGCTTATTTTCATATGACTATTTTGTGTTTGATGTTTTATGATATGATGAAGCATACATGAAACTCTAATTGCGGTATTTCTTTTGAATTATTTTATTAAATGTCGAGTCGGGGATTACGGTGTTACATATTGGTATACAGTAGGTCGGTCGATCCAACCAGGTTTTGTGATTTTATCTGTTTCCTGGTACGCGACATATGTGTGAAACATTGTCGGTACTCGTCTGTTTTCTTACTGATTGTCAACAGGAAAGAAATTCAAACAAGTGAGGGAGAAGATTCTGCTACTCTGAGATTCTTCCAAAGTTCGACCACATGGTAGTAGTCATAGAAGAGTCAAAATATTTGTCAACATTGACAAAGGAAGAGCTTCAAGGGACGCTTGAATCTCATGAACAAAGAATGACTGAAAGAGTTGTAGGAAAGTCGAAGAGTGATGTGGCTTTGCAGGCGCAATCAGCAAGAGAAAAGAAAGGCAAAGGGATGTAGGTCGACAACAAAGGTAGAGAAGGCTACAACAATTCGACTAGTTGAACTCAGCAAGAAGGAGGATGGCCGAACTAGAGAATACCTTCATACCAAAGCAACCAAAGAGGTAGTGGTGCAGGTAGAGGAAGAGGTGGTGGTCTAAAACTTGACAATAGTCACATTCAGTGTTTCAAATGTCAGAAGTATGACCACTACTCTAGTGATTGTCCTAAAAAACAAAAGTATCAAGAAAATGATGTAAAGTTTGTAAAGCATGAAGAAGAAGAGATGTTGTTGATGGTCACAACAAAAGATGAAGAAAGATTTCAGGATCAATGGTACTTGGACTCAGAATGCTCATCACATATGACTGGTAGAAAAAATTGGTTTGTCAAAATGAAACTCTCAATGAAGAACATGGTAAAATTTGCAAATGACAATACTCTAGCAGCTGAAGGTATTTGTGATGTTTTGATTATGAGGAAAGATGGAAAGAGGTCAGTAATTTCCAATGTACTGTACATACCAGGCATGAAAAGTAATTTGCTCATCATATGGCAGTTAGTCGAAAAGAACTACAAGTGTTGATTGAAGACAAGATGATGAGAATTATCGATTCAGGTGGAAGGTTAATCTTGAAGGCACATATGTCTCAGAATAGAACCTTTAGGATTGAACTTAATGTGATGGAGCACAAGTGCCTTGGAATTGAAGCTAGCAGGGATGAATGGATATGACACTATAGACTTGGCCATCTCAATTTCAAAGACATCAGAGATCTGAAAAGAAGAAACATGGTTTCAGGGTTACCAGAAATCGACATTCCAAATGAAGTGTGTAAAGAATGTGTGAAGGCGAAGCAACACAAGAACAACTTCAGCAAGGTTGCAAGAAATAAGTCGAAGGCAATTCTTGAAGTCATATACTTTGATGTATGTGGCCTTATCCAGGTGGATTAGATTACAAGTAACAAATACTTTGTCATATTCATAGATGATTTCAGTCGAAAACTGTGAACTTACCTGATCAAGAAGAAAAGTGAAGTGATCAAGGTATTTGCCAAGCTTAAATCTATGGTCGAAAGACAAAGTGGTCGAAAGCTCAAGATTCTAAGGACTGATGGTGGTGGAGAGTATGTGTTGGAAGACATCGACAAGTTATGTGAGAAATAAATGATTATGCATGAGGTGGTGCCACCCTACACTCCACAGTAGAATGGAATGGAAGAAAGAAAGAATAAAACCATCATGAAAATGGTGAGAAGTATGTTGAAAGACAAGCATCTACCCAAATAATTATGGGGAGAAGATGTGTCGACAACTACATATATTTGAACAGATGCCCAACGAAGAAGCTAGAAGGAATTAAGCCAAAAGAATATTAGTTTTGTGTCAAGCCTAGCTTAAGTCATCTGAAGGTATTTGGATCTATAGCATATAGATATGTGCCAGATCAGTTGAGAAGAAAACTTGATGAAAAATCGAGTCAGATGATCCTAATAGGATATCATTCGACTAGAGGTTACAAGTTGTTAAACCCAGTGAACAAGCAAGTAGTGATAAGTAGGGACCTGGTCATAGATGAACTTAAGGAATGAGATTGGACTGAAAATGTAAAGAAGGATTCAGTGAGAATCTTATGTGAAGAACCAGCAAGTGAAGTCGAAAGAGAAGTTCGATAGGAAGGATTCAGAGGTCAAGCAAGCACAAGCAGACCTCAAAAAATAAGACACATGCCTACAAGGTTGCAAGAATGTGTGATTACATCAGATGATATGGTCGATGATGAAGGTGAGCTGATACATTATTCTTTCTATGCAGATGACGAATCAGTTAATGCAGCTGAGGAATTGAAGGATTCAAGTGGGTGAAGCAATGAATGAGGAACTGAAGTCCATCAAAGTCAACTACACTTGGTCACTAGTCGAATTGCCTCAAGGCAAGAAGTCAATCGATGTGAAGTGGGTATACAAGGTGAAGTTGAATCCCAAAGAAGAAGTAACTCGACATAAATCAAGGCTTGTGGTGAAATGATTTCTTCATAAGGAAGGAGTCGGCTTCAATGAAATTTTTTCACATGTTGCTAGGATCGAAGCAATCAGACTGATTATTGGTCTAGCAAACATGAACAACTGACACACATGTCAGATGGATGTGAAATATGCATTCCTGAATGGCCCCTTAGATGAAGAAGTTTATGTTGCATAACCAATTGGGTTTGTGAAACATGGCGAAGAAAGCAAGGTATATAGGCTATATAAAGCATTGTATGGACTTAAGCAACCTCCAAAAGATTGGAATACGAAAATAGATAGCTTTCCAAGGGAGAAGGAATTTGCGAAGTGCACAACTGAGCATGTAGTATATGCAAGAAGAAGCAATATTGAATTACTTATACTATGTCTCTATGTCGATGACCTGTTGATAACAGGAAGTTGCAAGAAGGAGATCAAAGACTTAAAACATGACCTAAGTGAGGAGTTTGAAATGTCAAACTTGGGAAATTTCTCATATTTCATGGGCATTGAATTCTACAAGAGTAGTAGAGGCTTAATGATGCACCAAAGAAGATATGCATGTGAATTAATCAAGAGATTTGAGATGCAAGATTGCAACCCAACTTCAACTCCATCTGAGCCCAGATTACAACTGTCGAAAGAAACAGATGAAAATGATATTGATCCAACATAGTACAAAAGACTCATTGGATCACTTCGATACCTTTATCACACAAGGCTTAATTTAGCATGCAGTGTGGGTATGATGAGCTGATTCATGCAGAAGCCAAAGGTATCACACCTAGCAACATCGAAGAGGATATTAAGGTATCTGAAAGGAACTTTCGACTACATCATTTTGTTTCCTGCAGCTGATGAAGGAAAAGAATGCAAGCTAGTGGGATACACTGACTCAAGTTGGTGCAGTGATGATGGGGATAGAAAATCCATAACTTGTTATGTGTTTATGTTAGGTGGTGCACCAGCTACTTGAAGTTCGAGAAAGGAACCAGTAGTAGCATTGTCATCGTGTGAAGCAGAGTACATATTTGTTTCTCTTTGTGCATGTCAAGCAACTTGAATGGTGAATCTGGTTGAAGAGATTACATGGAATAATCATGGAGCTATTACCATGAAGATCGACAATATATCTGTTATCAATCTGGCGAAGAATCCGATGGCACATGGACGAATCAAACACATTGAAATGAGGTTCCATTATCTTCAAGAGAGGTAGCTTGGATACAATAAATTATGTGGTGTGTTGAATTGTAATTTTTTGTGTCGAAGCAGATAATGCTTGACATAAACAAGGATGTGTCGAAACATGTAGTGTGTGTCGAGTTGTATTAGATGTCGAAGTGTTGAAGTAGGTTGCTTGGCACATGATTTCGACTTAGACCAAAATAGATATTTTGGACCTTTGTAATTTTTGGGCTTTAGCTTAGGGAGCAAGCTAGCTCAATTATAAATAGAGGGAGTAACCCCTATTTAAATAACAACCTTGTAATCATTTGCAGTTGCAAAATTAACGAAATTTTTCACATGCTGTGGACAAAGAGAGACTCTGCAGAAATCATCTTCTTCCCCAATTTCTGTCAAACCCTAATCTTATTCACTTGAGTGAAGAGTGAAGAACAAGTGAGAATTCGATGAGTTGATTGAATCTTATTCATCAAGATTGATTCGAAATTACTCAAAATTTTGAGTTTAATTCCAACACTAAAGATATTGCGCTAAACACATGATCGACCAGAGGGTCTTTCACATCCCGAATTACACTCTCTCACACCTCCTATCATATCATGCGTCCTCTCCTTTATGTCAAAATGTAAATTCTGTAATATATAAAAAATATATATTTAAAAGAAACAATATTTTCGATTAAAAAGACCAAACGAGATGAATATATACTTTTTACCTCAGATACTAAAACCATTTTCACATATACAACTTTTCCACTCGTCCGACACTTCAACTAAGAAAAAAAATCTATTAATCATTTCCCATAAAAATTTCACAGACCACCAAGCCATTTAAAATAATCATAATATAACTTCAACCATTTAAAATAATACTTAAAATTTTAAATGTAAGAATCACTTATTTTAATAAGTTCTCAGCATTTCACATGGTTATTACTACAAGGTTGGCTCTAACGACAAATCTATTATGGAATTTAGCATTTTCAATGAAACATTTTAGGTACGTCCGTGAATCAAAGAGGACCACATTATATTCCATATTTCGGATCCAAACGTTTCTTCATATATAATGATATTTTGCTACAACTTGGAGTGTAGAATCAATGTAAATGAGAATCATTTTCTGCCATGACACGTACAATTAGAGATCTGGTGGTTGCATTATTCTCCAAATTAATTTCTTAATTCTTGTCGAGGAGTGATCAAGTGGCTTAATATTTTGGAGGAGGAATATAGAAGTCTTAGTGATAACGAGGTTATGAAATTCAGCTTCCTACAAACAAATTAACATTTTTTAATAAAAATCTAAAATAAAAGTTTATTCATAAGACAAATTATGTTTTATTTATTAAAATATTTTTATTAATTATAATTAATAAAATAATTAAATGAATATTCTAACTCAATTAAACTCTATGACCATTTAATATGTAATTCAAACTCTCGACTTTTCACTTTTTTTTTAAGGTAAGAAATTCTAACCAATAGACTATTTAAAAATAGTTAAAATATAATAAATAAGAATATGATAATACAAAATTAATAAATAATATATTGATAGTTAAAAATAAATAATTTGAAAAATATATTAAAAAAAACATTTAATATGAGACTAGAGAGTACTATCTCCGTTTTTTATTATAAGTCATTTAAAAAAAATATTTTATACCATAATATAAGTCGTTTTATAATATCAATGAATTATTAATGTTATTTTTTATATTATATCCTTAAATATTTATTATTATCTCTCTTTTCAACTATGTTAGTTTGTCTTTCTCTTTTCAATTATGTTAATTTGTCTTTCTAATATCATTAATAAAGGATAATTTTATAAAAAAATTCATAATTTTTCTTTTTTATACCATAATTATTATATTTTTTTAATATATGTGAAAAATGAAAAATAATTTATAATAAAAAATGAGTAAGACATTCTGATCCAATAAAACATGTTTCATGTTTTTCAAATTAAACTATATATATATATATATATATATATATATATATATATATATATATATATATATATATATATATATATATATATATATATATATATATATATATATATATATATATATATATATATATATATATATATATATACTAAATTGTCTTTATATAAATAAGATATATTTTTGAAAATATCACTTTTATCTCTCATTTCAAATCTTTCGAAATCAAAATCATCATTTTTAAAATCGAACACTTTTTTCAACTCTTCATGTTCATATTTTACAAACCAGCACAAATTCAGTAAGTCTTCCGGTTCCAGTTTCACAAGTCCACGAAAACTAAAAAAAAAGTCATCTGGTTTTCATTCTAAACATCAGGACTCATTTGAATTATCTTTCGATTTGGCCAAAATTTCACCGGAAGTCTTTCAAAATGTGCTCCATTTTTTTGATTTTTTTTAAAACCGAAACTCTTTTAAAATGTATTCCGTGTTGCATTTTTTAATAATTTTTTATGTGTTTTTTTTGTTATTTTGACAGTGGCACGAACACGAGGCAAAGACGGTAGGATTATAGATTGTGGTTTAGGACAGGGTGCTCCATCGATGTTGATAGGTGAAAAAGAGCATATTGGTGCATCTACATCTGCAACAATCCTGATTGACTTTTCAGCAGGGTCGTATGATACATCTCTTTTGATAAAGTACGAGCATTAGGTTGCTCGACATTTATGGTTCAGTGAAGTAAGTAAATGACATTTACTTTATATTGAATAATATTTGAATTTTTAATATTGTATTTTATAATATGAGTACTTTTAATTGTTTTCAGGAGAGAGGTCAGAAGAAAGAGTTGGAAGTTGTTGGACGTGGGCTAAAGCTTACAACAAGGGTTCCTTAAGCTCTTCCACCACAAATGGAGAGTTGGATTTTTAGGTCTGGTCTATCTTCATTTTAGAGAATCGGTTTGACAAAGATAGATACAAACATGATATCAACATTTGTAGAGATATGACATCTAGAGACATCTTTATTTCACATGTAGTTTGGTGAGATGAGCATTACTCTAGACGACGTCTCTTGTATGCTTAACTTGCCCATCAAGGGAGTGTTTTGGAGCTCTTAAGATGTCACTAAAGAAGTTGATGTTAAACTTGTTGATTACTTAGAAGTGTCATAAAGTGAGGCAATAGAACATGTTTGTAGCCGGGACAGAGCCATAAATTTTATGTTCTAGGGGCAATATATTAATTTATGAATTTGTAGGATAATATATCTACGACGAATAGAATTAAAAATTATAAATATATATCATATTATAAAATTTATCTTTTAAAAAAGTTAATAAAATTTAAATTTTTTATTTATGTAATTATTTAATTTCATTATCAACAACAATATTTATCTATCTACTTTTATATATAAGTAATTGACGATGATATGAGTAGTTGATCGTAATTTTTCATAATGACATATTAGTATTAAAATAAAAATATATAAAGCGATTTTTTTAAAAAAGATTTTAGTAAAATATTATTTTAAAATTAAATAAAAAATCAATTTAACTATGTTTTAATCGAACATATTTTAAACTCAAAATTAATTTTTAAAATAAATAATTCACAAAAGAAACCCTAAACAATTATTCATATATTTATATCCTTTTAAATTATTTTTGTATAATAAATTGGTCATTTAAGTTTTTTTTATAACAAATTGGTCATATAGATTGATTTCAAATCTTTTACTTCGTGTTTATAACATTTAGAGATTTCTCATGGCACTTCATCATTTTTATAACCACTCAAAATAATTACATCCATAATTTACACATTTACACAGTTAAAAAAGACTAATGATGCACATGTTTGATAATTTAAAGGACCGAGTTGTTACACATAAAAACTTAAATGACAAATCTATTATACAAAAATAACTTAAAACACGTTTGATATAATTTTACCTATATATCATATAATTTTACATATAATTTTAAATTATAAATTTATAACAAAATACTCATTCAATTATTCGATAAATTACTATTTTTATAAAAAATATTTTTTTATCAATTATTATATAAATATATAATAATATTAAAAAAAAATAGTGGGGGCACATGCCTCCTTACCACATAATGTGGCTTTGTCCCTGTTTGTAGCTGCAGGGGTTCTTACTATAAGTTGGAGTGGCTATACGATTTATTCAAAGATCATAGAGCTGCTTTTAGATGGGATTGTGCGACTAGAGCGTATATGCTAATTTTGATGGATTCCATAATTTTTGCCGACAAGACTTTTATGCTTGGCACATATGGACAAAAAGAATAAAATAATATTTTAAGGAGAGATGGTTAATGTGAATGATACAATCTTAACTATCAAAATGCCAGCTCGGAGGTGAGGTGTTTTAGGAAGAAATCTTAATCATAATTGTAATTTTCAAGATTTTTATGTTGCTCTCATTGATTGTCTTTTGTGATCTTTCTTTAGTTCATTGGGAATATTTCCTTGTTTGTTTGGGTTAGAGCACCTCTAGTACTCTAGTTAATTCCATTTTTTGATTATTAAAAAAAATATTATTATTCATAGTCTCCTAACATTTGACCATGTCGCATATACTGTTCTCCAACATCTGCTTTAATTTCCAATGAGCAGACTCAATCCTAAAAATAATACATATTAAAAATACTAAAAATAATACATAGTAAAAATACTAAAAAAAAACTAATACATAGTAAAAATACTAAAAAAAAATCTTCTCTATCCAGAGCTGCTATGAGCTGTTACTCATGATGTATGATTTTCCCGTAGACTTGGATGCACCCTTATTAGAGGCATTGTCTGATGTTTGGAGGAACAAAATCCCACCAAAAATAAAGCTTTTTGATTGGAGGTTGTTCCTTAATAGATTACCAAGTAGAGACCAACTCAATAAAAGAGGAATTTTAGTTAACATCCACAATTTACCATGTGTTTTATGCTTCTTGGAGGACGAGAATATCTATCATCTTTTGTTCCTTTGTCAAGTGTCGGAGAATATTCGGAAAGGGGTGGAAAACTAGATTGGTATTCCTATTGAGGTGGATCATTCTAGTTGCTTGAATCTATTCAAGAAGGAGATGGAAAAGAGGGTGAAAGAAGGGAATGAAGGGCTCATTTGGTGAACTACTGTTTGGAACATATGGATAAAGAGGAATAGAATAATATTTCAAGGAGAGGTGGTTAATGTGAATGATACAATCTTAACTATCAAAATGACAGCTTGGAGGTGGAGTGTTTTAGGAAGAAATCTTAATCATAATTGTAATTTCCAAGATTTTTACGTTGCTCTCATTCATTGTCTTTTGTTCTTTGGGATTGTTGCCTTGTTTGTTTGGGTTAGAACACCCATAGTTCTCTAGTTAATTCCATATTTCGATTATAACAAAAATTGTTATTCATAGCCTCCTAACATTTGATCATGTCACCTATATTTTTCTCCATAATCTGCTTTAACTTTCAATGAGCAAGTTCAACCCTAAAAATAATACACATTAAAAATACTAAAAATAATACATAGTAAAAATACTAAAAAAATACATAGTAAAAATACTAAAAAAAAGTAATACATATACATACCGATTAGTCGTGGTGTTACCCAAATGTAGCGCTCGATTAATTCATGCTCCAACAAATCTCGGCCTATGTGGAGTCAACCATGTGCATTTCACATAATCAATAAATTCACTACAAGTAACACATATATGCTCAAGTTGTTGCAACTGTTGATCATACTCAATCTCATCACTAGTCCACACAACTTCCATCCATAATGTGACAATCGTCTTTTGCATATCATTCACCACATATTGCTTGCATTTTGAACTAACATTTTTGTTAATGTGAAATCGACATAGCAAATTAATCATCCTTGGAAATACAATTTCAATTGCTTTCATCAAAGCAAGATCTCTATCCGTCAAAATCACTTGTGGACAGAAATCTTTCTTTACAAACAATTATTTAATCTTATCCAACACCCAACAAAAATTATTTGTCTTCTCAAACTCCATATACGCAAATGCAACAACAAATGTCAACTTGGTTAATGTCATGCCAACAATTTTAATTTGAGGTTTCCTATATTTGTTTGTCTTGTAGGTGTTGTCCATAACTAACAAAATAGGAAAAATATTCAATAACTTAACTGAATATGATGGGACCAAAATATCTCTCTCACAACTTTCGAGTCATATCTTTTTTTACTCCAATAAACATAGCATACACCCTCTATAAGCTTAAACAAATGTTGTATCTCACTTTTAGGACCTTTTATATCTTTTTGTATCATACTCTTATGCTTATATATTTGCGTGATCCGGGTGACATTCTCCGGATATCGCTATTGCAAGAAAAGCAATATGTGTCTAGATGGAACATGTCTCTTTGTCAAATCAACAACATATTAGTTCTCATATGTGGTCAACCTACCAAAAAAGGAATGACCTTCTAATCTATCAGGTAAACCATGATTATGAACTCCACATTTTACATTAACCTTTCATCCAGACCCATCTTTCGACAGAGTCGACCTAATTTTGAATGGACATCCACATTCTTTTGTCGCACTTTGTGTACCACTATCTGTCTCCTTGTATTTCCCACATTTATCATAACTAAATATTATTTTTTTACGTCTCCCTCTCTTGCCTATTTCGATATTTCAACAAGTGATAATAACAATTACTTTATTTCAGATTTTAAGTCATTTAATCCACCTTATCATCTCTTCTCGTGTACCAAATCTTTGAGTGGTTGAAAATGCATCATAAGTATCTACATATATTTTGTTTCTATCGCATATTTGTGGAGGAATTTCAATATCTGCAACATACAAAAATTGTATAAAAAAATTAAAAATAGCAAACCAAACATCTTGATAAAAGCGTTATGGTACACAAAAAATTATAAACCAGATATCCTGTCTACAAGTGTTCCAGTACACATAAGCATATAAACCGGAACACATTTGAAAAATGTTATGGTACAATACATTTTTCAGACAAAATCGAAACTCCTTTAGCAAGTCTTCCGGAACATATTTAGGTATAAATCGGGTATCTTGTCTACTGGAAGTATTTTTTACCACTACACCCCGTTTTCCCTCCAAAATCTTTATATCCCCCCCCCCTTTTCCATATATCTTAATATACTCTCTTTTTAAGCAATTTTGGTGTACATGATAATCGCGACTAGGGATGGAAAACGGGTATGTCTATCCTATTTAAATCCTTTCTGTAAAAGCTTGCAAAAAAGGGGTAGGGCGATATTTACATATTTGAGGGTGCAAGACTAAAATATTGTCAGTCCCACAAAAAAACAAGGGCGAAGCAGGGAAAGTCTGCTGGCATTGCACCACTAAAGCCTAAAAATTCAAAATTTTATGTTAATGTATGCACCCGCAAAAGCTCGTAAAGAAAACATGGCGGGTGGGACAAATTAGAGGGTGTGTGCCTAAAATCTTGGCTAAGCTTGCAAAACAATGCAGGCAAAATAGGCATGTCCAGCGGACCGGACCCGTTTTGCCACCTCTAACGATAAACCGTTACATTAATAGGTAAAATACCCTTTTTGGTCCCTTAACTATACCCTTGGGTTCAAATTGGTCCCTTAATTATTTTTTGTGTCAGATTGGTCCATTAACTCTTAAAATGTGTCATGTTTGCCCTTTTTGTCTAATTAGAGACGAAAAAAATTCAAAAATTGGTTGCTAAATTCGTTGTTAATCAGGCGAAGATGACCAACATGACACGTTTTAAGAGTTAAGGGACCAGTCTGACATGAAAAATAATTAAGGGACCAATCTGAACTCAAGGTTATAGTTAAGGGACCAAAAATGATCTTTTATCATATTAATAAATACACTCGTCAATGGAAAAATCTACTTAACACCCTAAACCTAAATCTGACACACTCACATAATCATTAATTTGATCATAATATCTTCAAAGCATAAAAAAAAAAAAAATCACAACCAAAATAACACATTTTAATTTATTTTTTTCAAAAAAAGATATTTTGTCTCAGAGATTTGTTGGAAAATACCAAATTTTTACAAGTAGCTTTTCCATTCAATTTATGCTTTTTATCAATTTTTTACTATAATACAAGATAATTCACATAAATAATGTATTTTTACTAGTTTTTTGAAATTTTCGGTATCAAATTTATCACGCTATAGCGGTTATTTTAGAAATATTTAATATAATCCAAATTTTATTGTTTTTATTTTCTCTCTCTTCACTCTTACAACTGTGACTCTTCCATCTCTCTACTTTTGTGCTATTGTTCTTCTCCTTCTTCTCTCATATACTCGCTTCTCTCTTTTGTTTCCTTTTGCATTTTTGATTTGCATGTTTGTTTACTGATGGTAGTTTTTCTTCGTTTCAGTTGCGCAATCGAAAAGTCTTCAGCAAGTGATCAGGTAAAGACCTTAATTTGCATTTTATATGTGTTTGATGGGGTTATCGCATGCCATTTAAGGTTATGTTCTTTTCCTTCTTCTCTCTTATACTCGCTTATCTCTTCTTCATCTTCTTCTATCTTCAAACATTTGTTTCTTTTTGCATTTCTAATTTGCATGTTTGCTTACTAATGGTAGTTTTTCTTCATTTCAGTTGTAGAAACGGAAAGTCTTCATCTAGTGACTAGGTAAAGACCTTCTTTTACATGGTTATCGCATGACATTTATGTTAATGTTCTTCATTTTTCATTTCATAGTTTTCGTACTTTACTTTGTGGTCTGAGTTTGTCGCCACTGGGGTTTCGACAATGAGACCGAGGACTGAAGACTTAATAAGACATCAAAAGAGTCGCCACCGAATTTTATTTTTTCCTATAAGAAAGGAAAGAGGAAATAGTCGATAAAACCCTCAGAAGAAAGGTGCGCACGGGAAGCGTAAAAGGTACGGATGATGAATTGGTCTCGTAACCGAGATTTGAGTTCAGAAGTCGGTTACGCAAGGGGAGTGTATTAGCACCCCTCACGTCCATGGTACTCCATGGGAACCATTTAAGTTTTCTGCATTCGTGGGCATTTATCTCGTTTATTTATGCCTTTATTATTCATTTTCAAAGTGTGAAAGAATGGGATTTTGAGTTTTTATTATTGTGCTCGCCAAGGATTGTGGCCCTTGTGCCTACATATCATTCATCGGGTGATAAAGAATCATAGCTCTGTAGTTCAGAGTAAAAAATGTTTGTGGGTTGGTTGATTTTACCTTTGAGAAAAGATTTTTTGATGTGATGCCTTAAGGCGCGAAAATGAGTTTGATGAGTTACATTCATTTTACCTTGAAAAAGGGTTTATGAAAAGATTTGTTTGTGATTAGATTGCACTAAAGTCTATGGGTGAAGGTGAATATTCTAGACAAACAAGTCAAGCGTCTTGTGTCCAAAATAACTAGAGTAAAGGTAGGAAATCTCCATTCTTACTCATTCTCCACTACTTAAGGCTCGTGGTGCACAATACTAATTGTAGTTTTAATAAAGAAACATGTAATAGGGAAAGAAAAAACATGTAAGTCTAACCATAATTTAATTTCCTTCATTTTACAAAATTGATAACGTGAAAATGATTCATATTTTTAGACTCGTTTCACATGTTATTTATCATTATTTTACTATGTTTTGTCAGCGTTACGTCTTGTTGTGTCAGTGTTTCAAGTACTTGTTGATTACGGAGCATATGCGTGTATGAAGCAGAAAAGGGAGCGAAATGGTAAAGAAAAGTGCAAAAATGCAGCATTCTGTGCATGGCGTTCTCCACGGCCTTATGGCTCCCACCATGGCACCAGGACACGTCAACCCCTTCATTTAAAGCTCATGGCGACCTCGATGAGCCTTATGGCGACCGTCATCTTCCTGCAGTAACAGAATGTGTGGAGGTGGGTTGGACTCACTCCTTCCCACTTCCCTACTTTTTCTCAACCACTTTGGAACGTGAATAAAGAAGCTTCACATGTTGTAACTCTATATAAGACACCTTTGTACCTAGTTTTCGACATCAAGAGATAGAGGCGAAGCGCTGTCGGTTTAGTTTGAACACAAATTATATTTTCAAGTGATAATCACTCGATTGAGTGATTACCACACACTAGTTTTAGGATTTGCTTGTCCTCTTGGATCAACAATCTTGTCGTTTTAATTGAAGTTACTCCAGTTTCGATTTACTTTCAGTCTCGCATTTATTTTCCCGTATTTACAGGTTCTTTATTATAGTGCTTTATTATTATTGATATCACATTCTATAAGTGTTTAAGCATGTTGTTTTCAATTGCAATTACTATTTTAAAGTTGTTTTCATTTAAGTTCATGTCTAGCTAAACCGTTTGAGTCCGGTTTATGAGGATCGTCATTTCCGACGGGACTCGATAATGAAATTGGTTTAAGAACTTTATTAAATTATGTTTTGGTCTTTGTTTCTAAGTTGAAATTAATATGATTTGTCACGAGAGTGACAATCATTTAAGGTTCGATTCGGCACTACGAGAGCGTGGGGGTCGAACCAGATAGTAGGAACGAGGCATCGATCCTAAAGAGGACGAGAGCGTTTTAGGCATCGATTATGACTTATTCAGTTTTCAAAATACGTTTCTTAATTAAAATGGGTAAGCGATAGCAAAATCTCATGGTTAGGAAGTGTGGCTTTATTCAATAGCGCGAGAGTGTGAGGTTTAGTCTTTAAACTGATATTTTCTACTTAACATGATATAACCGTAAGTATGAGTCAATCTGTTATAGAGTCCTCGAGGAGCGCAAAATATAAATTCCGGTCTCTCTCTCTCTCTCTCTATTATCATACTTTCTAAGCTAACTTTAGTTTCTGTTCTTGTTTGTTTAATCAAAGAATTCGTTCGCCTTAGCTTTACATAGAATCGATAGATAATATTAGTTTTATTATTAGTTCATGTGGGTTCGATATCTTTTAAAACTACGTGATAAACTGTGCGCTTGCAGTTAGTAATCCGACAAACTTATATAGTCACGTGATCAAGTTTTTGGCGTCGTTGCTGGGGACTAATTTAGTCAATATTGTGATTCCGTTCTTGAGCAGTATAGACTAAGGTAACTTTTATTTTATTTACCCTTCTAAATCGTCAATTGTATGCCAAGCACTCACTCATAAGGCGAAAAGCTAGAATAACCAGTTGACGAAGTCGAACATTTTATTAACTTACGACGCCGAATTCACAATTTCCGAATTAAGTACAATCTTCCTTTTTCAAAACCAAAATCTGAATCTGAACCAGTTATGGCTGAAGGACCATAAAACCGTCCTCTTAAGTATTACGTTGTTCCTTCGTAAGAGGAACCACACAATAACGTTGCTGCCCCTGCCATCAAACGAAACAATTTCGAATTAAAACCTTCATTGATGTCAGTCGTACAACATAACCAGCTCTCTGGTAGTTCTACAGATGATCTGAATCTTCATTTATTAGTGTTTGTGTAGTACGCAGACACAATAAAATCAAATGGTGTCATCCCGGAAGCGATAAGACTACATCTTTTCCCTTTTTCTTTAAGAGATAGAGATAGAGCTAGAGCTTAGTTCCAGTCTCTACCACCCAACTTTGTCACTACATGGGACGAGTTGAAGAAAGTTTTCTTAGCGCGATATTTCCCACCAAGTAAGACTGATATGCTAATAGCCCAAATCAACAGATTTAAGCAGAAAGACAATGAATCTCTTTTCGACAATTGGGAGAGATACAAGGACATAATGAGACTTTGTCCACACCATGGACTTGAGAAGTGGCTGATTATCCATACTTTCTATAATGGTCTTTTGTACAACACTAAGATGAATTTAAACGTTGTAGCTGGTGGAGCTTTAATGGAAAAACCTTATGAAGACGCCTATCAACTTATTGAAAACATGGAACAAAACAATTTCAATGGGGAGGTGAGCAAACTACTATAGAAAAGCCAACTACGAAGACCAGAATGTATAAAGTCAATGGCATAAACCATGTCAATCCTAAAGTGGACGCTCTTACTCAAAAGATTGAGAACTTAACCATAACCTCAGTAGTTGTTGTGCCACTCAACTGTGAATTATGCGGAACCCCTGGACACACTAATGTTGAATGTCAATTATTGGCTGGTATTCCTACCGACCAAGTAAACTATGCCCAAGGAAACCCATATTCCAACACCTATAATCCTGGCTAGAGAAATCATCTGAACTTTTCCTATAAAAATAACAATGCTTTGTTTGCACCAAACCCAACACCTGCTGTACCTCTAGGTTATCAGAAAGGAGCCCCTGCTGCTCCACAAACACTTAGGAAATCAAATCTCAAACTCATGATGGAAAACTTCATGAACGCCCAAGTTCAACAATAAAAATATTTCGCTAATCAAAATGCTCACACGAGTGAGCTGATGAAACAAATGTCGAGTAAGCTTGATGATATGGCTACCCATAACAAAATGTTAGAAACCCAAATTTCTCAAGTAGCCTAATAACAAGCAGCAACAATAGCCCGAACTGGAGCATTTCCAGGTCAACCTCAACCAAATCCAAAAGTTCATGCTAACGCTATCATGCTACAAAGTGGGACATAATTAGATGGACCAGTTGACCTATGACTTCAAAATCCAGCCATGTATCGAAACTCTGGTAAAGCAACTGAAATGGTAACAACCGATGGACATCCAGAAAAACAAAAGGATAACAGAGAGGAAGACAAAAACGAAGAGGTCGTAGAGAAAGAAAAATATTATGTGCCTCCGCCACCATACAAACCACCTGTACCTTATCCTTAAAGACTTGTTAAGTCTAAAAATGAAGGGCAATTTAAGAAATCCTTAGAACTTCTAAAACAATTGAATATCACTATACCTTTCATAGAAGCTATTACACAAATGCCCTCATATGTTAAGTTCCTTAAAGAGGTCTTATCCAATAAGAAAAAGCTCGAGGATAATGAGACTGTTACACTTACTATTGAGCGTAGCGCTATAATCCAAAATAACATGCCTCCTAAGATAAAAAAATCCATGTAGTTTTTCCATACCTTGCGTAATCGGAAAGTTTGTCATAGACAAAGCTATATGCGACCTAGGATCCAGTGTTAGTTTAATGCCCTTGTCCATATGTGAAAGACTCAACTTAGGAGATGCAAGACCGACGAGAATGTCTCTTCAACTAGATGACCATTAAGTTAAATTTTCAGTAGGTATGCTAGAGAACATTCCCGTTCGTATAGGTAAATTTTATATTCCCACCGACTTTATAATAATGGACACAAAGGAGGATTCCAACATCCCTATCATTCTAGAAAGACCCTTTTCGGCCATTACTGAAGTTATCATAGATGTGATGAAAGGAAAACTAACCTTTGAGGTTGGTGAAAAAAGTTGAATTTATTCTATCACATTTCTTAAAGGCACCAACTATAGAAGATTCGTGTTGTTTCCTAGACGTCATCGACGAATGCATTAGAGAAATGGAGATGGAACGATCTAAGTATACTGAAGTACTAAGGATTCCAGCAACTCCTATATCTGAAGAAGAAAATTTGCATGAACCATACATAGATGACAGTCTAAGGGAATGCTTAGCACTAACTCCTAATCATGTTCCCTTCCTAAAGAAACCTGATGTAGAACTTAAAACATTACCCAAAGATTTAAGGTATGAATTCCTAGACACAGAGCTTGAAAGACCAGTAGTAGTCAATGCAGACTTAGGACAGATAGAAACCGAGAAATTACTACATGTCTTAAGAAAATACGCTATGACTCTGGGCTATAACATCTTAGATCATAAAGGAATAAGGCCCTCTGTATGTATGCATCGTATTATGCTGGAAGAAGGTTGCAAAACCTCTAGAGAACACCAAAGGCGAATCAATCCCATCATGAATGATGTAGTCAAAAAAGAAGTGCAAAAGCTCTTAGAAGCAGGAATTATATACCCGATATCCGACAGCCAATGGGTCAGCCCAGTGCATGTCGTGCCTAAAAAGGGAGGTTTTACGGTTGTTAGTAACGAAAAGGGAGAATTAGTAGCAAAACATACTAAAACTGGATGGATAATATGCATTGACTATAGCAAATTAAATAAATCCACTCGTAAGGATCATTTTGCTCTACCTTTTATCGATCAAATGCTTGAACGATTGGTTGAACATTCTCACTTCTGCTATTTAGATAGTTATTCAGGATTTTTCAAATTCTTGTTCACCCTGATGACCAAGAAAAGACTACCTTCACCTGTCTTTATGGTACATTCGCCTACCGATGAATGCCATTTGGACTATGTAATGCTCCCACAAAGATGCATGATGTCGATCTTTATTGATTTTATAGACGACATAATGGAAGTATTTATGGATGACTTTTCTGTTTATAGTAAGAGTTTTAAAGGATGTCTATCGAACTTAGAAATGGTACTTGAAAGACGTGTGAAATTTAATCTTGTACTAAATTGGGAAAAATGCCATTTCATGGTCCGACAATGAATTGTACTTGGACACATCGTGTCCAATAAAGGGGTTGAAGTAGATAAAGCTAAAATAGAAATCATAAAAAACCTTCGACCTCTTAAAACCGTTAGAGAAATACGTAGTTTCCTAGGTCACGCCGTTTTTTATCGACGATTCATTAAGGATTTCTCTAAAATAACCAAGCCACTAATTGGCTTATTAATGAAAGATGCAGAATTCATCTTAGATGAAAAATGCTTAGAAGCATTCGAACATTTGAAAAATGCTCTTATTACCGCACTTATTATACAACCACTTGATTAGAGTAGACCATTTGAAATAATGTGCGACGCTAGTAACTATGCCGTAGGTGCAGTCTTAGGACAAAGAAAAGATAAAAAGCTTCATGCGATTTATTACGCAAGTAGAACGTTAGACCATGCGCAAATGAACTATGCCACAACAAAAAGGGAACTCCTAGCCGTCGTGTTCGCATTAGATAAATTTCGTTCTTACTTAGTAGGAGCAAACATAATTGTCTATACTGACCACGTTGCAATTAGGTATTTATTAAGTAAAAAAGAAGCTAAACCGAGACTCTTAAGATGGATTTTGCTCCTACAAGAATTCGACTTGGAAATTAAAGACAAGAAAGGCACCGAAAATGTAGTGGTTGACCACCTCTCTAGAATGGAGGATATGCAACCTAAATAAGTTCCTATCAATGACAATTTCCCTTATGATCGACTTGCAGGCTTGTTAGGAAATGTCATAACCGAATGCTCTTTAACTTATAATGATAAACTAATGAAGTTGTGGAAGCAGTTTATACCAAAACTACACTGCCATGGTACGCTGACTTTGTCAACTATCTAGCAGCCGACGTACTTCCACCAGACCTAACCTACCAATAAAAGAAGAAATTCTTCACTGATCTAAAACATTACTACTGGGATGAGCCCCTTCTTTCCCAAAGATGCACTGATTGTATCTTCCGTCGATGTGTATCCTAAGAAGAAGTAGACAACATCATATCCCATTGCCATTTTGCACCTTATTAAGGGCATGCAAGCACTTCAAATACTTGTGCAAAGATCTTACAATATAGCCTCTTTTGGCCTAATTTATGGAAAGATATCCACATCGCGGTTATAAATTGTGACCGGTGTCAATGCACTGACAATATCTCTAGACGCGACGAGATGCCACTGAAAGGTATCTTAAAAGTAGAATTCTTTTATGTTTGGGGTATAGATTTTATATGCCCTTTCCCATCTTCTTTTGGCAATAAACACATATTCGTTGCAGTCGATTATGTATCAAAATGGATCGAGGTTGTAGCCTCACCTGCAAATGATGCACGGGTAGTGATTAAACTCTTTAAAAAAATTCCTAGATTCGGTGTGCCGAGACTTGTAACTAGAGATAGTGGCTCCCATTTCATTTCAAATATCTTTGAAAGACTGTTGCTCAAATACGGAGTCTGACATTGAGTAGCGACACCTTACCACCCTCAAACAAGTGGTCAAGTAGAAATTTCTAATCGCAAAATTAAGAAAATATTAGAGAAAACCGTTACAACCTATATGAAAGATTGGTCTTCAAAACTTCATGAAGCTCTGTGGGCTTACTGAACAGCTTACAAGACTCCAATAAGACCACACCATTTAAACTAGTTTACGGTAAATCATGTCATATGTCGGTAGAATTAGAACATAAAGCTTTTTGGGCCATTAAGATCCTCAACTTCAATTATACTGCCGTAGGCGAAAAAAGGATTTTAGATATCCATGAATTAGAAGAACTTAGACTAGATGCCTATGAGAATTCCCGAATCTATAAAGAGAGAACTAAACATTGGCATGATAAACGTATATAAAAGAAAGAGTTAAATGAAGGAGACATAGTACTTCTCTTTAATTCTCGATTGAAACTTTTCTCAGGCAAACTTCGTTCTAGATGGTCCGACCCTTATGAGGTTACGAAAGTATTTCAAAGTGGAGCCGTAGAAATAAAAGGTAAATCAAAAGAGACATTCATTGTAAACAGAAAGCTTCTTAAGCACTATCGCAACATAGAAAATAGGGATTACTATTTCAATTACAAATTAGAAGAGTTGCCCGCTCTTTTGCAAGAATAGACTTTGAATTAATGTCGAGCTCCCGACATTAAATGAAGCGTTGCGTGGGAGGCAACCCACAATTTTAAAAAAATTTAGATTTTAGGATTCTTAATTTTTAATTTTTCTTAGTTTTCCCCCGAATGTTACGCGGTATATTCTTTTGTATTGATAACTACTAACTTAATTTATGTCTACTTTCAGGCTAACATAGCATAAGATAATTGATCTTACTAAGTTTAGAGAATGCAACAAGTAGACACTATGGATATCACTTTCAAGACAAAGGCCTAAAGGAGGCACTTTGAGATTCTTGCTCAGGGAGAGGGCATTGACCATCTACCCTGATGGACCTAGCCTGACTAAACTCGGAATCAGAGATAGTGTAATGTATCTGCTTAACTAGTTAGGTTGGGATAATTTTGTTGTGAGAAGATGATTTAGCTCTTACCGTAGTCTAACCCTCGAGTTTTTGAGTTCACTTTCCTATGACCCTACCCGAGGAATAGGATTTAACAAAGGACTTATCAAATTTAGGTTGTTCGGTATTGGCTACCGTTATAATCACCGTGAACTAGATGAACTTTTAGGATTTCCTAATGGCCCATATGGTTTTACTATTAGACAAGAAGAGGTTCTTATGGAACTTCAGCTTGATTACTTTTGGGATAGTATTACTGGAAAACATCACCCTGAACCAAATAACATGTTTTCTGAGAATATACACAATCCGACTATTTTTTACTTTCACAAAATCCTAGTCCACACCTTATTTGGGAGAGAGGAAAACATCATTTTGTGTCTCGAGATGAACTATTCATTTTATTTTGTGCTTCTGAGTCCAGGTAGGTTAATGTTGCAACATTTATGCTAGCCAACCTGAATCAAATTGCACATGATGCCTATGGACCTATCATTGTAGGAGGCCTAGTCATTATGATTGCCAATGCTATAGGTCTTAGATACCCCCTTGATATAATCAATCCTCTAGGCGGAATCCTACCTATGAACCTTCACTTCTGTTTTAACCGCGACATCATAAGAAACATAGGTCCTGATAAGTTTGAATTTATGATTAACAATGAGGTAGTACGGATTTTTTACTTTGCCAAACCATGAACGGACGAGTGTGCATAACTAAGACAATTGGCTTTATAACTTAGAAGGTCAAAATGAATCACCCTCTCCACCTGGAACACCTTAAATCTATGATAACTTTGATGCCCCTCTCTTTGATGCTGCTTTATTTACTCCTACTGCTCATGTCACTCATCCTACCAATTATACTGCTGAAATCAACGCCTTATAGACGAAAGTTGCTAGCCTTAGAGGAGAGTTCACCACTTTGCGCGTGGATTTCCACGGATTCATGGATGTAGCCAATGAGTAATTCGATTAAATTTTTCAACAAACTTACTTCATTCAAATATGTTTCGAGCCTAATATCAAACGCCGTAGTGGCTAATCACGTTATATACTACCGCATTTCCGACCCTTCCGTTTGAACAGTGAGGACACTGTGTTGTTTAAGTGTGGGGGAGGATAACATTGATTTCCCATTTTTGCTAGGAGGATTTCAATTTATTTCTAGTTAGGATCTTACTTGTTTTCCAATTTATTTTTCAAATTTTGTCAAGCTACCGATATAAAAACTAGCGTTGCGTGGGAGGCAGCCCACGACTTTTCATTTTATTAATGCAACATTTCTACTTTCCATCAATTATTTTTGTCTATTTTTTATATGCTTTACTTTATTTCTCATAGTCCATACAATCTACCCATGGCCATAATGTTGTTTTATCGAATTTACATGAATAATATTGCATTGGAACAACCTTAAGAACATCTACATAGCCTAAGCACAACTAAAAACTAATTTTATGCACACTTTACATCTTTGAAGTTCGCCCTTAGCATTAAAAAACAAAAACTGTGCATTTTAGGACAATGGCGTTTGCCATTAGCCTTATGGCGTCCGCCATTGTGCCTTAAAGGATGTAAATGTATTAAAATTTCCTCCCTGTGATTTCTTTTCAATTCCACTCTCATAAGCCACCACATATTCATTGTTTTGCCTCTCCATTACCTCATTGACCTTCCAACTTCCCACTAACTCATTCAATCTCATTAAAACCTCTTATTCACCTTTATTTTTCCAACTTCCTTCATCTTCAACTCATTCCATTCTCTACCATAAACCCTTATCAAATTTCAATTCATCTCCAAAATGCCTCCAAGAGTCGTTAGAATGAGAAGCGAAATCGATTTCATGAGAATAGAATTCGCAGAAGGAACAGAAGGAGAAAACCAGAGAGCTAGGTATGCGAAATTGTTCAACCGTGGAGTCACGTCGACTAGGTATGCTCATGAAACTACTTTTTGTGACTTAGGGGTGTATAATAGTGTTAGATGGATGTTAGGAATTTTGAGAATGTCTGATTTTTGTGTCATGACTAGTCCTACATATGCTAGGCTTACGTAAGAATTTCTAAGTTCCTTTTACTATTCCACTCAATCCAACGTAGCACACATCTCGGGTACTGTTAAATTTAGGATGTTCAATGTCAGCTATAAGTTTAGCCAGGACCAAATTACTGATTTGTTGCATTTCCCTCATGGGGAAGGTTGGGTTTGTGAAGGCCCCCTAGAAAGTGATTGTGCAATTGATGCTTTCTACTTCTGGCAGCGACTATTTGGTGAGACCACCACTGATTGGGAAGGTCTCAACTCCACCTACATCCATAACCCAACAATTCGTTATTTGCACTGCATTCTGGCCTATACAATTTTTGGACGAGAAAATAATGGAAAAGTCAATTCCAAAGAGCTTATTTTCTGCATTCCGCACTTGCACCAGCACCCCACATCTTTTATGCTTGCACATATGCAATCTGTTTCTCACATGACCATATGTGTTATCTGCATCGGAGGACTGATCACCTCTTTAGCCCTTGCGATGAATCTTCATGCCAAGTTTGCCATGTTAGTGCCATTGCCCACACCCTTTCTTGATAAGGATGCCTTCCACAGTATGTACATGATAAGTAATAGACAAGATGGCAGGTATTATTTGATGGTTAGAAATAAATATGTTAAGAGTATTATCCTTCCTTGCTCCGCAAGGATTGATGTCCAAAATATGCATAATTAGACTTTTGATTTGAATGCCCCAGAACCTGGAGATAACATTGACGCCCAGGTTAATGAGGGCCATGAAACCAATGATGATTATGATGATATGGAGCATGGTGCTCCCGAAATCTCTACACAGACACGCATACACCACACACGGTACTTCTGACACTTTTACAGGTACATCCTCCAGACACCAGCCCCGCAGGAGGGATGATTATGCCGCTATCAGGAGCTCCCTTGACGATGTCCTTGCTGAGATGCGATAGTGTAACACACTAGATGCCACACATGATCAGATGATGCACGACATACAAACTCAACAGCTTGAGATGATGATGCACATCCAGCAGATCCAACAACACTAGCACAACTATGGTGGAAGGAGTGAGCACAACATGTAGGGCTTGATTGATGATATGGCGGTGATAAGGGTACGTGTGCAGGATTTGCAAGAATATATCCATCATGTGGGTATGCCGTCTTACCCGCATGGACGAGGTGGGTATGGACGAGCACGGGGCAGAGGCCATCAGTAGCCGTCATTTCCAGGTTTTCAGTTCTTCTTCCACCTTCTATCAAAACATTGGGGACAATGTTTGGTTTAAGTGTGGGGGAGGAACTTTTATCGCTTTCTATAGTTTTTTTTAGTTACTGCTTTCTAGTTTAACTTTCATTTTCATTTTATTTTATTTTGTTTGAGTCATAACATGTGTTATCGAGTCCTGTTTGCATGATTTTGTTTCACTTGTTATCGAATTCCCTTAGGTTTGACCCCAATTTTTTTTCACTTTGGTTATTACACACACTTGAAAGTATGTAGGTTGTTACACTTTAGGCTAGTTAGAAAAACTTGGAACATTTCAGTAACATCGATACCGTTCTGACACCATAAATCTCCTCGTTATGTGATATCAATTTGAGTAACCATTATGCCAACACCTTAGGATCCGAATTTTTAAAGTAGCTCCTAAGTAGTTTATAATAGCAGTCAGCAACATCCTTATTTACGCACTACGTAAGTAACCGATGCAAATATGTGTATGATCTCTAAGCCAAATTGAAAAGAAACTTAAGGAAAAAAATTGAGATAGAAAATAACGAACGATAGGATATGTTCCCTCTAAGTTAGGTGGTTCTCACCCAACCACTTAGCCTAATGGAGCAGACTCTTTGAATTCTTCGAGCCGAGAAAAAGAAAGAGAAAAAAGTTCAAAATGAGATCATTAAACACTAGTAGGTTACCTTACTATGTACGATAAGGGATAACGGACTTAATGTGGTTGCGCTTAAATGAAAAGGAGAAAAAGAGAACGAGGGGAATAAGTTGAGTTATAATGGTATGATTCAGATTGGTTTGCATAAAGAGGGAGTTTTTGAAAAACAAATTGTGTCGTTATGGTATCCTTGGTCCTGATTTATATTCCTAATTGATTTAACATAGCCTAGCAGTCGCATACAATTAGAGTGTTATGTGTTTTTGTTTCAAACTACGTTTAATTCATTTTTATCCGAGTTGGTTTATTGCTTGAGGACAAGCAATGGTCTGAGTTTGGGGGAGTTTGACAGCATGAAAATGCATCATGTTTTTTTAGACTCGTTTCACATGTTATTTATCATTATTTTACTATTTTCTATCGCCGTTACATCTTATTATGTCTGTGTTTCAGGTACTTGTTGATTACGAAGCATATGCGTGTACAAAGCGGAAAAGGGAGATAAATGGTGAAGAAAAGTGCAAAAATGAAACATTCTAGTGCATGGTGTTTTCCATGGCCTTATGGCGTCCTCCATGGCACCAGGACACGCCAGCCCCTTCATTTAAAGCTCATGGCGAACGCCATGAGCCTTATGGCGACCGCCATCTGCCTGCAGTAACATAATGTATGGAAGTGGGTTGGACTCACTCCATCCCACTTCCCTAGTTTTCCTCAACCACTTTGGAACGTGAATGAAGAAGCTTCACATGTTGTAACTCTATATAAGACACCCTTGTACCTAGTTTTCGACATCGTGAGATAGAGGCGAAGCGCTATCGGTTTAGTTTGAACACAAATTATGTTTTCAACTGATAATCACTCGATTGAGCGATTACCACGCATTAGTTTTAGGATTTGCTTGTACTCTTGGATCAACAATCTTGTCGTTTTAGTTGATGTTATTCCAGTTCCGTTTTACTTATAGTCTCACATTTATTTTCCCGTATTTACAGGTTCTTTATTATAGTGATTTATTATTATTGACATCACATTCTATAAGTGTTTAAGCGTGATGTTTTCAATTGTAATTACTATGTTTAAGTTGTTTTCAATTAAGTTCATGTCTATCTAAATCGTTTGAGTCCAGTTTGTGAGGATCGTCGTTTCTGACGGGACTCGGCAATGAAATTGGTTTAAGAACTTTATTAAATTTTGTTTTGGTCTTTGTTTCTAAGTTAAAGTTAATACTATTTGCCATAAGAGTGAGAATCAATTAAGGTTCGAGCTGGAACTGCCAGAGCGTGGCAGTCGAACCAGATAGTAGGAACGAGACATCGATCCTTAAGAGGGTGAGCGCATTTTAAGCATCGATTAGGACTTGTTCAGTTTTCAAAATCCGTTTCTTAATTAAAATGGGTGAGCGAGAGCAAAATCTCATGGTTAGGAAGCGTGGATATATTCAATAGCGCGAGAGTGTAAGGTTTAGTCTTTAAACTAATATTTTCTACTAAACACGATTTAACCATAAGTCTGAGTCAATCTGTTGCAGAGTCCCTGAGATGCATAGAATGCACATTCCAGTCTCTCTCTCTCTTTATTATCATACTTTCTAAGTTAACTTTAGTATCGATTTTTATTCGTTTAATCAAAGAATTCATTCGCCTTAGCTTTACATAACATTGATAGATATCATTAGTTTGATTATTAGTCCTTGTGAGTTCGATATCTTTTAAAACTACGTGATAGATTGTGCCCTTGCAGTTAGTAATCTGACAGACTTATATAGTCATGCGATCAAAAGTATCAAATCATTTATACATATGCCTTTCTCATTTCCTATTTTAAACTTTATTTAATTTCGGTAGATATGTACACCATCGAATTTCATAAAAGAGCACTTCCTCATTCTCATCTACACCTCTTCTTACATCCTTCAAGTGAATATCCCAATGTTGCGGGAATTGACAAGATAATCTCAGTAGAAATAACTAATGAAACTAAATATCCACTATTATACAACTTGGTCAAAACACGCATGATGCATGGATCATGTGGAACTGCGAACAAAACTCACCGTGCATGAAATCAGGTAAATGCCCGAAATGGTTCACAAAAGAATACAAGGATGCTACAATAGTTTATCATGAAGGATATTGTAACACCCCATTTTCAATTATTCATTTTTATCAAATTATTTTTGAATTATGTGTGCATTGAATTATTGGTGGGTTGGGTCAATTAAAATAATTAGGTGGTATAGAAATTAATGGAATTATTTAGAGTTCTTTTAGTGATTAAATAATAAGAGTATTTATTTAATGAGGTGTATATATTATAATATTAAAATAATAAAGAAAATAAGGATGTCTAGAGGAATTAAGGGTAAGTTAGTAATTTGTAAGGATGAGTTAGGGGTAATAGAGTGAAATCATAATTAGGAGGAATAAGGTTATTAGAAAGATGAGAAAGGTAGAGAAAGAGTCCGTTTTCATATTACGTGAAAACTTGGAAGAGATAAAAGATGAGCTAGGGCAAGAGGAAGGAGAAAAAGGGCTTAGGAGAAAAAGTTCAAGGATTCTTTCATCAAATTTTGAAATCTAAGGTAGGGGGACTATTCATCTATGAGTGCTAAATCATGAAAGGGTATATGGGTTTCCTTAACCTCAAATAGTGTTTGATTATCTATGAATATGTGATGTAAATTTGATGAACAATTGAATGATAAATATGTTTGTATGTTGATCTTGATTATGTTTTCCATGGATTGATTTGAATTATAATGATAGGTGGTTGTTGTATGGTGTGTTCTTGAGTTTTGAAGAAAATTTGGTGTTTTAGGGCATGATCTTGGGTGATGAAATCATGAGGAAAAACTATAGTCGTGTCGATTTAATTATGTTTGATCCATTGGTGGTGTTAGAATATGATTTTGAGAGTTTTTGGTTGATTAATTTGGGACTGGTATAAGGTTTGGGGTGTTGGAATTGGTTCTGCAATCGTAATAGAGAAAATTATTTTTTTAGAAAATCCTTCAGTATCAATTGATTGCACCCTGATTTCAATTAATTGCACTAGTGATTTTTTTTGGAAAATCCTTCAGTGTCAATTGATTTCACTCTAATTGCAATAGAATGCATAGTGTAAATTTTAGAAAATCTTTCAGTGACAATCGATTCCACCCTGATTACAATTGATTGCAGATTATAATTTTGAGACAAATCTGTTTTTGAATTAGTTGACATATCCCGACGATTTTGGTCATAACTTTCATTCCATAAGTCCGATTTAGATGTCATTTGAAGTGTTAGAAGCTAACACACTGAACTACACAGTGGTAGTGAGAATTGGGATGGTTAAATTAGGATTATGTATGTATTATCATTGTGATTTTCATGATGATGTGATGAGCTATTTATTGAAATGTTGAGTTTCCATTATTGATAAATTGATGTGGTAAATTGCTAATATAACTGCAGGCTGATTGATTCTTATGCTTTGAAGACATGTGGGTTTTGATGTATGGTTTTGATGTGAAACTATCATGTTGATGCTTTACAGGAAATTATGTGGTTTGATGTGATATTGTTTGTGTTTTTGAGATGTTGTGATGATGCCTACATTCATTCATGCATCATGAGTTGTGGTTGTGAAATAGGCGATTACATATTTTGATGTTGGTGACTAGTAATTGTCCCAAGCATTAAAATTGAGGCTTGTAGCTCGGTGTAGGCTCATGGGTTCGGCATATGGAACCCAGTTCGTAATTAGAACCATTGTAGAGATTGTAGCATTACGCGAAAAACCGGCGGGAAAACGAAACAACAGAGCCGCCACCGTGCGTTATTTATCCCAAAGAGGGAAAGGAAACGCTCGAAGTAAACCTGGAAAAGACATGGTCTCGCGACTAGAGAAGGATGGGATCGGGAGTCGGTTATGCGAAGGGAAGGTATTAGCACCCCTACGCATCCGTCGTACTCGACGGGATCCACGCTCAGAAAGAATAGAAGAAAGGTTGCTAAAGACTGCTCAAACACTGCACAAGGCTGGAAGGAAACACAGAAAGACAAAAGAAACGGGACTCGGCAGCATATCGCCTCCTGGGCCTACGTAGTCTGTCAGACACAGACATCAGAGTCGACGTAGTTCGGGACCAGGGAAAACGTGCTCGCTAGGATGTCGCATCCTATGCATACGTATCTTCTCTGACCGGCGAAGAATCAGAGCACTCGTAGCTCGGCTAACGCACGCCAAACAAAACACAAACACAAACAGGAAACCGACTGCCAATCGCTGGACTTACGTCAGACTCCAACACAAACAGGCAAACATGGAAACCGACTGCCAATCGCTGGACTTACGTCAGACTCTGAACCAACAAACACACACAGGAAACCAACTGCCAATCGTTGGACTTACGTCAGACTCCAAACACACACAAAGGGGGGAAAAAGAAAAAGAGCGCCCGGAGAGATCAGCTCATCTCCTACCTACATACCTCATCTGGTATGAGGATCAGGGCGACGTAGTTCCCCTGGACCGGGAAAGAACTTCTAACCTAACCAGAGACAAAGGGAGACACAAACTACTAGTGAGACTACGACTCGAGCCTAGAAGTTGTCATGCATACGATCCCTATGTTGAGGTTTCTATCCTAACTTGCACAGGAAGCAAGTTATCCTAAACAGCACAGTCAAACACAAGCACAAAAGCAAGCACACACACTATGTACAAACAAGTGGCTCACACAAGGCTAGGCTTTAGTCAAGGGGTCAAATCAACCTCGACAAACAAGCCAACTGGAAAAGGGTGTGGTTAGCTCTTAACCCTAACATTGAGAGTTAGGGTGAAGCAGATGAAATGGGAAGTGAGGGTAAGACCTCACAGCTCTTATCCCTGGCCTGGGAGAGCTTGACTCAAAGTAGAAAGTGTGGGAGTTCAGAATGTAGGAACTCTTCTCCACAGATGACTGACTCAACAGGATCTTGGGTTCATATTCAAAGTGCATCAACACCATGGTGTGAGCAGGATGAATGACTCAACTGAATAGCAGGGGATGGATTGCACATCCCTTGTATCTGCCAATGCCTCTTCACTTAGGAGGTCTTTGAATGTACAGGGCACAACATTAAACAAACACAAGCATTGCCTCTTAAGGAGGACTTCAGACAGGTGCATGTCCACATAACAGGACAGGTCTTCCAGACTACATGAAGTCAGAAGAGTTATACCTCAGTGGTAAGCAAACCACAAGCTAGCAAAGCAAGTTCAAAATGAACTCAAAGCAACTTAAGTACCTGTGAAAAAATCTAAACCAATCAGTTCAACTGTACAGACAAACAAACAACAGGTAATATCACACAGACAGACAAATCCAAACAGGCAACAATGGTGCAAGGCATTAGGCAAACACAAATGAATTGTATTCAAAGCCTACAAAACACACAAAGGTTAGCCAACAACAACCAATAATCAAGCTCAAATGAAAGAGCCACTCCAATCATGGCAATGTGCATCTGAACCTGAAATCACAACTCAAATGATAAGTCCAAACCACTAGGTCAAAGCCTAGGGTCAAAAGAGGATCAAAAAGTCAAAACAGAAGCTCAAACTTGACATGAAGCAACTTCAGACACATATTGACATATCCTAAAAAGGCTCACATCAAAATCATTAACCAAATGCATTTCATGATCAAGTAAAGTCAAAGGCCATTTCAAAGTTCATATGTGATCATCATGAATGAAAAATCTCAATCAAAACAGAAATGATTCAAATAAATCTGGAAAACTTCATGCATATTCAAGACATCTAACATGATCAACACACAAAAAATCAGAAGCATTGGACATTATTTGGCATGGCAATCACATTGTACAAGTCAAGCAACCAAATGTGTGACACAAATTGTCACACCAAGTTAGCATAAGCATAAAACAGAAATGGATCATGGGAAAAGTATCAAACCAAAGCCAAAATGTTCATCAATATGTCAAGAATTAGCATGCAAAATTTCACATTCATTGGATCATTTTTGAGCATTTTAAGAGGGAAGGAACAAGGCAATATCATAAATGGACACATGTTCAATCACCCTAGGACAAATCATCTTTCCAGCCAAGCACAACTTGCAAATTTATGCTCATAAAAAAGTAGACAAACCAAGGAGCATTGTGCAAAAAATTGGAGTGAAATTGATGCATTTTTCAATTTATAGTGATTTTTTGAAGTTTAGGAGAAATTTGAAAATCAAAATGGGCTAGCATTGCAAAATGTGGAGGGAAAGTAAAAAAGGCAAGGCAATTTGAAAAACTACACTCGCTCGGACTCGAACCTGGTCCACTTTGAAACTAATGCGCGCGCAACCTAAAACGGTGACGTTTTGAATTAACCCTAAGCGCCCAGAATTTTCGTAGCTAAACATGAATTTTGTAGCTAAACCGCAGCAAGGCATGAAGAAACCGTAGCTAAACCTGGAAATTGCATGAACTTCAAAGGTTGAAGATGAAGATCATGATGATCTTCATGTGAATTTCCAGAAAATTCAAAAACGTCCAGAAATCAACAAAACCTACACCATTCGATTCCTTCTTCCACGTACATTCAAGATCAAACCACAAATTAACATGAATCATCATATATCATCCAAATCGAAGGAAATAAAAATTTGCATCAAACTTTCAATCATGCATAACTTTGCGTACAGTGCACCATTTCACTTCATTTTTTCACCAGCATTCTCTACAACACGAGATCTACATGAATATCCTAATGATTTGCAAAATAATTGAACTCGAAAACTGACCTTCTTGATGAACAGAACCTGGAATCGCGTGATACAAGGCTTGTAATGGCTCAAAGTTCCTCTATGATGCTTGTGGAGATGAATGCTGGTGAGATTGAAGCTCAATTGCACGTGAAACCAGCTCAATTTGCAAACTCCATGGATGCTTCAAGCTTTGAGTATGAGCAAATATGGCACGGTTTGATCCAATTCCACGTCCAAGTCTTCTCAAAAATGCTTCAGGAGGATGAATCAATCAATAGGAAATGCTCTTGTGTGAAGAATTTGAAAAATATTTTGAGAGAAAAGTTTTGATGATTTTTTGAATCTAGATCTGAAATGAGTGTTCATGCTGAAAACAGTTGGGATTATCCTTATATACCTCATGCTAATGATGCTGAAAACTTGTTTTAACCAAAGTTAATCAAGATTAACAAGTTATGAAGTGTATGCACTAATTGGTATTTTCACCCCCCATGCATGAAAAGCCACGTGAACAGTGTACACATCTGATCCAAAATCCCTTAAAACAAGCCCATGCAAGCTTTTGAATTGGTATTTTATGCTCATGATCAACCAAAATGGTTTTATGAAATTTTCTTCAAAAATCTTCATGAATAAGCACATGCCCATGCAAAGGAAATTCATGTCATGTAATGGTATGCTTGGAAACTAGAGGTCATGATGAACAAAATGCAAAAAGAAGCACTCATTTTGGAGCTTTGGTTCAAAAGTTATGCCCATTTGAATCTTCAAGCACACTTTGCCATGATTGGATCATATCTCCTCAACCACACATGAGAAATTCATGATCTTGGACTTTTTGGAAATGGGAGAGAAAGATATTCAACTTTCATGTTGGACAAAATTTCATTTGAAGCTTTTTTGATGATGTAATCTTGAGTTGAAGTTGGTCCAAAACCTTTCCATTTTTGGAAAGTTCAAATTATAGGTCACTTGCTATTTTGGGAAAGTCTTGATCTGACTTCAAATTCTTCAATGTGAGTGTTTGAAATGTCAAATGAGACTTGTTTGAACATGAATGAAGCATCTCTAACCACTTCCCACCTCCAAATCCACAGTGGACTTTGCAGTTGACTTCTGTTGACTTTTATGGGCCTCAGATGAATTGATCATGCATTGATGAGTTCTGAGCCTTCAACACTTGGCCAAGCTACTTCAAAATGATCCTTGGGTCATGTGAACTCATTGTACCAACCCTAGAGCTTTGATCTCATGGAAAATGCTTTTGTTGCCTTGCACAGTTGAATCTTCTGACCAGTCTTGCTTGATGAGATGTAACATGCTATGCAATGCTAATGCAATCCTAATGACCTAAAAATGAAATGTATGTACAAATGGGAGGTGCAAATTTGAGGTGCTACAGCTGCCCCTATTCAATCAACTAGGAACCTGAACGGATGAGAGCAACGGTTGTCAGACCTTCAAGGTAAACAGGGATTGAATACCAAAGAACCGTAGAAATTTGCACTCCGCGGGGATCCAAGAAAGGAAAATTCACCAACGGAAGCTTCCACTGGGGTCTGATATTTGTCATTGAACCAGTCAAGATGTTCAACAACGACGCCACTGGGGATTTTTATTGTTTTCAGAAAAAAAGAACCACATCCCGACATCGAAAGACGATGAATGGGAATAGAAATCACAACTAGACGCCAACGGACGACTAGGAAAAACTCGACGTTTATCGACACCAACGGAGAGGTGACCAGACATCAACGGATGAATGGAATAAAGGGATACAACCAGACATCAATGGACGAACGGGAAAAACTCAACGTTTATCGACACCAACGGAGAGGTGACCGGACATCAACAGATGAACTGGGAAGACTCGACCAGACGTCAACGGACGAATGGGAAAAACTCAACGTTTATCGACACCAACGGAGAGGTGACCAGACATCAACAGATGGATAGAATAAAGGGATACAACCAGGCGTCAACGGACGAATGGGAAAAACTCAACGTTTATCGACACCAACGGAGAGGTGACCAGACATCAGCGGATGACTTGGGAAGACTCGACCAAACATTAACGGATGCAAAGGAGGAACTCGACGTTTATCGACACCAACGGAGAGGTGACCAGACATCAACAGATGAATGGAATAAAGGGATACCACCAGACGTCAACGGACGAACGGGAAAAACTCAACGTTTATCGACACCAACGGAGAGGTGACCAGACATCAGCGGATGACCGGGAGAAGCTCGACGTTTATCGACACCAACGGAGAGGTGACCAGACATTACGGATGAACTGGGATAACTCGACCAGACGTTAACGGACGAACGGGAGAAGCTCGACGTTTATTGACACCAACGGAGAGGTGACCAGACATTACGGATGAACTGGGATAACTCGACCAGACGTCAACGGACGAACGGGAGAAGCTCGACGTTTATCGACACCAACGGAGAGGTGACCAGACATTACGGATGAACTGGGATAACTCGACCAGACATCAACGGACGAACGGGAGAAGCTCGACGTTTATCGACACCAACGGAGAGGTGACCAGACATCAACGGATGAACTGGGAAGAATACAATGTTTACCGACATCGAAAGATGATGCGTTCAGAAGTAAAGCAAGACCAGACATTTACCGATGACTGGGAGAAAGACTCGATGTTCACCGACACCAAAAAAAGGACAATCGGACATTTACCGATGACTGGAGTGAGACTCGATGTTTACCGACACCGAAAGAATGGTGTTTACCGACACCAAAAAAGAACACACACGGGTGCTGACATGACACTTACTGGTATCATAGGGATGACATCTACATATGTCAAAGCAAGGCTAAACACTTGCTGGGGATCTCATTGGGGAGAATCAAGCTTTCCTTTCACTGCGGGTGAGGAAATAAACCTCTCTGGGGAATTATCAATCCTGAATGCTGTCAGGAGCAACTGTAGCAAAAGTGCCGTACAGATGTTGAACAATGATCCGCCTCTGTCGGGGATACGGTCTGATTAGGTTTAACACATGAATGCATATGTTTGAATTTTTCTATGGCGTAATGCTCCATATCGAATGGAAATGCTACGCGATTTGAGGATGCAATGATTACTACGTGCAAGATGCAAAAATGATGAAAACTCCTGCTGGGGAGCAAGCGGATTGCTCTGCTGAGCACACCAATCTGAATAAGTTCTCTAACTCCGTAGGGAGACGCACTGCTGGGAGTGCTATGCTGATCTGATACTCTGGGGACGGCAGAGAAACCAACTCAACTGGGGAGACTCTGTATGGGGAACCCACCAACCTCTCAACCGTGCTGGGGAATAGCATCACTGCTGGGGAAAGGATAAATCCCACCGGGGACAACCTTCACCGAATCCAATCCACTTGGGGACTCTGCTAGGGAAACAACCAATGCTCACCTCTGCTGAGGATAACGACCAATCCACAGGTAGGATAAACTCTACTGGTGATAATTTTCACCGAACCTAATCCACTTGGGGAACTCGCTGGGGAAAACCATCAACACAAACCTCTGTTGCGGAGATCTGCTAGGGGAAAACATTCAACAACCCTGACGGGGAAAGGCACTCACAACCCTGCTGAGGATTACAGTACTTCGTACCCGACTGCTGAGGAATAAACTACTCACTGACACCTCCGTTGGGGATACAACATCCTTCCGACTCGGTGGGGATTAACAATCTTCAGACTAGCTGGGGATAAACCCACTCTCAGGCCTGCTACCCAACAGCTGGGGAAGAACGGTTCTAATAGCTTTCAGACTTGCTTGGGGAAACAGCCACTCTCAAGCCTGCTGGGGAAACATCCTCAACCCTTAGGAACAATCTACCCACCGACACTTCCACTGGGGATATGGCAACCTTCAGGCTCACTAAGGAGACACCGATCTCGAATCTGTTAGGGAGATAACACCCTCAAACCCACTGGGGAGATACGGCCTATTTGACATGGAACGCCCATCGATTCGTCTAACCCTGACATCTACCATCCAACCATAGTGTCAACTTCCCACTTTTGAGGACTCCCAGACTCGTCCGGTCTTTTCTGATCCATCACCCAGTATTCTCGTCTTTCCTCGCTTCGAGACAATTGATCTCCTCATATTTGGGCAAACTCTCTAATCTTCAAACTTTGAAGAGTCTTCTTGATTACCCTTTAGGATCGTCGTCGCAGCTATGTCACTGTTTTTTCACCGTTCGTCTATCCCTTGCCCCTGATTGGACTCTGCGGGGATCTTTTTTCAAAAGACTTCATATCACAACCTGCAAGTGAGTGAGAACAAACCAACGGCACCTGCACAGAGATCGTTAGATAAAAACGTGCCCTAGGCGGGCCAAAATTCCAACACTTAGGTCACTCAAACTTCCGAATAAAATTTCCAGATTTCAATCTTATACACATGCCTCGGAAGGGATCTCCATGTTTCAAAATGCAAATATTCTTTATCAAACTAAACGGATGTTTTTGCAATCAAAGCGATAATGAAAACAAAAACATAATTATTTGACTGAACATGCATCTTATTGACTGAAAAAAGGTGGCTCAGAACCGAGCAACACACAGGAAACAAACCCTGAAAAGAGGTGATTGCGCATAAAAGGAAAAACCTATCCTAATGGCAATGTGAAACCGTGATCTCATCGAGTTCCAACTCGGTTACACCCCATATGTCCTCAAGACTTTCCACACTTTCCGTCTTCCGAACAAGACGCTTCCGATCGATCTCTGTCGGGGATTATCCAAGTCATATCCAAAGCACAAACGATCATGCTAGACACAGTTGTTCGTTTCATTCCCTCTTTTGTCTGGACCGCCCTTTCGGGTTTTCAGTCCACCGAGATACCCTTTTTTTGCCCAAGTCGCCCTTGTGGGGTTTTCAACTTGCCGGGTGTACAGTTTTTTTCTTTTTATCCCTAATTTTTGCCCGAACCTTTTCTCTTCTTTTTTTCGGTTCGCCGGGATGCCCATTTTTGCCTGGACTCTTTGATTCTTTTCGTCCAGCGGGTCTCTTTTACGAAGTATCTTTTAACTGCGTCCGCTTCATAAGGGATGGAAAATCCTCGTCATCCGTGGTCATCAACAACAAGGCTCTGCCGGAGAAAACCTTCTTGACCCCGGACGGACATTCATAACCATATATCCATTTGCCCCCACGATCGTCTTGAGGAGGAAGACCTTTTCAATACCAGTTCTCCCACGTGGTACGCACGAGGTCGCGCTTTTCGGTCAACAACACGCTTCATTCACTGGGTACAACTGCCCCATGACAAGTAACTGCCAGCCTCTTTTCCTCAATCAGGCTCAGCGTGCCATATTGAGTCCTTATCCACTCAGCCTTTTCCAATTTTACGTCCACCAGGACTCTCCATGACGAAATCTGGACCTTAAACGGTAGCACCGATTCCTTCTCCTACACCCGCGAGGAAGGCGTCGCCCCAGTAGATGCACGCACCGAGGTTCGATACCCAGGATACAAGCTTCGCACTCAGCCACCATTGTTGGTGTCTTCAACTGTCAGTCGGGCAACAAAAGAAATGCGGGATCCCCTTTGGCGTAACCAAAGCAGCACTAACTCATTCACCTTAACCCCCCCCCCCCCCCCATCAGACATCAGAATCCGTTCGGATTTAGGGTCGGGCCCCTCCTCCGGGATCGGTTCCTCACAATCTTTCGATTTGAGCACCTCGAGATGTCCTCATCAAGGAACTCAAACTTCCTTGGTTGATAATCCTCAATGGGTTGCTGGACGAGATAACCAGACAGTACACTCCCCTTTACTGCTCTCCGAGAGGTATACTGAATATCGCAAAGCAATCAGAATCATTTGCCCTCTCGCAGCCTGTCCGGTCAATGCTGACTTTTCAACGCATACTTGATCGGATCCATCTTGGACATCCACAAAGTGGTATGAACCAGCATATACTGTCTCAGTCGGCGAGCAGCCTATGCCAAAGTACAGCAAGTTCTCTCGAGCAGTGAATGTATTGTTTCACAGTCGATAAACTTTTGCTAAGGTAAATTGCATGCTCTTTTCGACCAGACTCGTCATGCTGACACAATACGCACCTCATAGACCCCTCGAGGGCTGTCAAGTACCAGATTAACAGTTGTTCCTTCCACAGGAGGCATCAGAATCAGAGGTTCCTACAACTTATTCTTTTATCTTTCAATGCCCCTTGGCAATCATTATCCACCTGACCGTTTGCTCCCTTTTTTCTTGAATGGGTTCCCACGTGGCTATCAGATGACATATGAACCGTGAAATGCAATTCAATCTATCTAAGAAACCACGAACCTTCTT
Source organism: Lathyrus oleraceus (assembly GCF_024323335.1). Lineage (NCBI taxonomy): Eukaryota > Viridiplantae > Streptophyta > Magnoliopsida > Fabales > Fabaceae > Lathyrus > Lathyrus oleraceus. The sequence goes on from NC_066582.1 coordinate 204,848,844, forward strand.
TTCTGTTCTCGGTTCAGGCATTTCTCGTATTGCTTTTTTCTTTTTTTTTTTTTTTTTTAGCAGGATCGACCTCGATACCTCTTTCGTTCACAATGAGCCTCGGCAACTTACCGGACAGCACTCTGCAAGTGCACCGATTCGGACTCAACCTCAGTCTGAGTTGTCTCGACCGGTCAAACAACTTGGCCAGATCCACCAGATGCCCCTCTTCTGCTCGGGACTTTGCTATCATGTCATCAACATAGCATTCAATTTCATGATGAATCATACCATGAAACAAAGTCACCATGGCTCTTTGATACATGGCACGGGCGTTCTGCTTCACTAGAGGACAGTCTTCTCTCAATGGTAGCTTGTGCACAACGACATCGGTATCCGACCCTGGCATATCCTGATACAACCATACGAAGATATCAACGGACTCTTTCCCCAGTGCTACCATTCTGCTCTTGACATTTGCCTCTGAAGCGGCCCCAACTTTTACTTCTTTTCTGCCCTCGGCGGTGCCTGGAATAACAATCTTGAATCGCTCCTCGTGCGGTTGAATCACCTTTTTCTCTTGTTTCAACAACCTGGCTAATTCCTGCAGATCACAATCTTCTTCGCCTTCTTCTTCGGCATGATAGATCGGATTGTCGAAGTCATACAAAGGTGTAACCGAATTGTTATCAATGAGATCAGGAGGATAGTCACTTTTGAGGTCGGAACAAGACAAATCAAAAGGAAAGAAAAATGAAAATAAACATTGCCATTTTTATTTTTTAAACTGCAAAAATAAATGAAAGACAGGGAGCACCACTTTTACTACAAAAACATCCATTTATTAATGATGCAAAATGTTGCACAATGAAACACATGAGATGGCCCTTACAATGGACCATTACGTTTCGGGCAAAACGTATGGCTTTCATGCAAACAAAATTGAAAAACAGAAATACTACTCTTCATGATGAGTGACGGTGATGATCTTTGAGGCCTTCCAGTTCCCTGGTACGCACGATTTTATCCACGACTCAAGCTCGCGGTCACGGTCAATCTTTTCACCCACTGTACAGGCGTGACCAGGATCCAGCATTCCTGCACTGACGAATGTGAACGGTTGACCACGTCCTCTATTTTGTCTAGACAACTCTTGGTCCAGCTGATAGCCAATCCCGAACATATCCGCTTTCACCACAATGTCTATGATCTTTCCCCAGCCTAGGGCTTCTCCGTTCTTCACCACTTCCATGGCCTGTTTGTAAGAAGAAATGGATAACTTCTTCTCTTTCTCAGCACAGATGGCATCATCTACCTTGACGGTTTCAACAGCCTGACTTGGTGTTTCAAATTTTTCACCGTCCATTTCTACTTCCATCATTCTCTGGATCGTTTCCCCCATCACTACACACCCCTTTGTGGCGACGGCCGCACAACAGTTATCAACACTAGGGAAAGCTCCACTCTTTATCATATGTTTTGGGACCACAGGCACTGAAGTTTTTAACTGATCCCCCTCAGGCACCTCTATTCCCCTCTTGCTCTTTGACATCACCTTCACCCCCACAGGACCTGGCACGGGGTTAGCGTTAACATTCAGTGTTGGCGCCAAACTGATGGCCTTAGAATCCACCATGTCCTGGACGGCATGCTTAAAAGCTCTACAACCCTCAATGTTATGCCCTGGTGCCCCAGAATGGAACTCACACTTGGCATTCTCATCGTAGTTTGCAGGCCTCTGATGCAGTTCTACAGGAACCAATATCCTTGGCCGAACTAACCCAAGATCCCTCAACTTCTTGAACAGAAGGGTATAAGTCACGGGTGGCTTATCAAACTGACGATCCATCGTCCCTTTCTTCATTTGGCCCTTAGCTTTCTGTGCTTTTTGTTGAGGTAGCGGTTGTTGCTGTTGTACAGGTGGATTACAACCAGGAGTGGTTATAGTGGCAGCATAAGGGTGGTAACGATCCTTACCGTGTTCCTTTCGGGCAGGCACACCACCTGATTCGACCTTCTTCTCGGGTTGACCACTGTCAGAGGACTTCTTTACTACGGATGATGGAGCCTTTCCCTGAACTTTCTCCCTTATCATCCAGCTTTCAGTCCTCTCCAACCTCTCAGCAATTGCTTTCTTCCCCAAGGCAAGCCCTTGCACGACTTTGAACAACTCCCCCATCATCTCTTTCAATTCGAGAATGTCGGCGTTGGGTGGATCCATCAGCCTGAGTTTGTTGAGTCTGGCAGGATGGCTGAACGGAAGAGCTATGCGCACCGGTTAGATACTGACACCTACAAAACAGAAAACAGGTTAATATGACTCACGCATGCAATGTCTATCCGTACTAGGAATATTTCGTCCTTTGATTCTAGCTTCATTGAGACGGATAATATTTCATCAACAACATTCTGACATCCGGATGTCTCTCGACCAGAATCTTAATCAAAAATGGACCCTGAGTACGGATAGACATGGGTTAAATGCAAATGAATGCGAAATGGGAATGATGCAAATGCATGCAGGCAGGTCACTGTGCCATCTTCCAAGTCATCTGAGGATCAACTGTACTGGACCGGTCTCTGAACTGATTACAATCACCTGAGGGCCCGAGTAACCATAAATCCAGCTTGGGGGAAGTTCCGAAATAAACGGAACCGGGGGATATATCACTATCATCGAGGAAATCCACTGAACGGATGACAACCAGATCCTCTGAACAAGTGTCCTCAAATTCAACCCGGGGATCCGAAATAAACGGAACCCGCTGATAGATATCACGGACAGAATTCCGGCGTGTCATAAGTAAGTACCCATAAGTTCATCTGAACCATAGTCACCATCAGTACCTGCAAAATGATTCATTCCCTCCCCACTCACGGGTGTCATCTAGGCCAGGGTAAGGATAAGAGAAACGCAGGATAAACAACCCTTTCAAGAATATCATCATGTACACACCAGATGTGTGCACCGACAATACCCCATCAGGATCTGAACTGCTCGTGATGCCATGTTCCGCTAAGTGGCGCAATACCACCCGCTTCCCATGAATCACTCTATTCCTAGGTGTCCTAAAGTTCACTCATAGCCTGGGTATTGGGCCTTTTACCTCTTGTAACTCCCACCCAACAGAGAAACGGAGACACAGCCAGCACAATGACAATATGCATGCAAACATATATGCAAATATATACAATCACAACATGACAATCATAAATGCAATAAGTAAAGCAGTAAAAGCAACCAACACTATCCTAAAGAGCGCTAGGACTGACTCACTTAGAGAAGATGGACCAGCAATAGGTCAACTTCTCTATGTTTCCCCAGCAGAGTCGCCAGCTGTCGCATTACGCGAAAAACCGGCGGGAAAACGAAACAACAGAGCCGCCACCGTGCGTTATTTATCCCAAAGAGGGAAAGGAAACGCTCGAAGTAAACCTGGAAAAGACATGGTCTCGCGACCAGAGAAGGATGGGAGCGGGAGTCGGTTATGCGAAGGGAAGGTATTAGCACCCCTACGCATCCGTCGTACTCGACGGGATCCACGCTCAGAAAGAATAGAAGAAAGGTTGCTAAAGACTGCTCAAACACTGCACAAGGCTGGAAGGAAACACAGAAAGACAAAAAAAACGGGACTCGGCAGGATATCGCCTCCTGGGCCTACGTAGTCTGTCAGACACAGACATCAGAGTCGACGTAGTTCGGACCAGGGAAAACGTGCTCGCTAGGATGTCGCATCCTACGCATACGTATCTTCTCTGACCGGAGAAGAATCAGAGCACTCGTAGCTCGGCTAACGCACGCCAAACAAAACACAAACACAAACAGGAAACCGACTGCCAATCGTTGGACTTACGTCAGACTCCGAACCAACAAACACACACAGGAAACCAACTGCCAATCGCTGGACTTACGTCAGACTCCAAATACACACAAAGGGGGACTTCAGACAGGTGCCTGTCCACATAACAGGACAGGTCTTCCAGACTACATGAAGTCAGAAGAGTTATACCTCAGTGGTAAGCAAACCACAAGCTAGCAAAGCAAGTTCAAAATGAACTCAAAGCAACTTAAGTACCTGTGAAAAAATCTAAACCAATCAGTTCAACTGTACAGACAAACAAACAACAGGTAATATCACACAGACAGACAAATCCAAACAGGCAACAATGGTGCAAGGCATTAGGCAAACACAAATGAATTGTATTCAAAGCCTACAAAACACACAAAGGTTAGCCAACAACAACCAATAATCAAGCTCAAATGAAAGAGCCACTCCAATCATGGCAATATGCATCTGAACCTGAAATCACAACTCAAATGATAAGTCCAAACCACTAGGTCAAAGCCTAGGGTCAAAAGAGGATCAAAAAGTCAAAACAGAAGCTCAAACTTGACATGAAGCAACTTCAGACACATATTGACATATCCTTAAAAGGCTCACATCAAAATCATTAACCAAATGCATTTCATGATCAAGTGAAGTCAAAGGCCATTTCAAAGTTCATATGTGATCATCATGAATGAAAAATCTCAATCAAAACAGAAATGATTCAAATAAATCTGGAAAAATTCATGCATATTCAAGACATCTAACATGATCAACACACAAAAAATCAGAAGCATTGGACATCATTTGGCATGGCAATCACATTGTACAAGTCAAGCAACCAAATGTGTGACACAAATTGTCACACCAAGTTAGCATAAGCATAAAACAGAAATGGATCATGGGAAAAATATCAAACCAAAGCCAAAATGTTCATCAATATGTCAAGAATTAGCATGCAAAATTTCACATTCATTAGATCATTTTTGAGCATTTTAAGAGGGAAGGAACAAGGCAATATCATAAATGGACACATGTTCAATCACCCTAGGACAAATTATCTTTCCAGCCAAGCACAACTTTCAAATTTATGCTCATAAAAAAGTAGACAAACCAAGGAGCATTGTGCAAAAAATTGGAGTGAAATTGATGCATTTTTCAATTTATAGTGATTTTTTGAAGTTTAGGAGAAATTTGAAAATCAAAATGGGCTAGCATTGCAAAATGTGGAGGGAAAGTAAAAAAGGCAAGGCAATTTGAAAAACTACACTCGCTCGGACTCGAACCTGGTCCACTTTCAAACTAATGCGCGCGCAACCTAAAACGGTGACGTTTTGAATTAACCCTAAGCGCCCAGAATTTTCGTAGCTAAACATGAATTTTGTAGCTAAACCGCAGCAAGGCATGAAGAAACTGTAGCTAAACCTGGAAATTGCATGAACTTCAAAGGTTGAAGATGAAGATCATGATGATCTTCATGTGAATTTCCAGAAAATTCAAAAACGTCCAGAAATCAACAAAACCTACACCATTCGATTCCTTCTTCCACGTACATTCAAGATCAAACCACAAATTAACATGAATCATCATATATCATCCAAATCGAAGGAAATAAAAATTTGCATCAAACTTTCAATCATGCATAACTTTGCGTACAGTGCACCATTTCACTTCATTTTTTCACCAGCATTCTCTATAACATGAGATCTACATGAATATCCTAATGATTTGCAAAATAATTGAACTCGAAAACTGACCTTCTTGATGAACAGAACCTGGAATCACGTGATACAAGGCTTGTAATGGCTCAAAGTTCCTCTATGATGCTTGTGGAGATGAATGCTGGTGAGATTGAAGCTCAATTGCACGTGAAACCAGCTCAATTTGCAAACTCCATGGATGCTTCAAGCTTTGAGTATGAGCAAATATGGCACGGTTTGATCCAATTCCACGTCCAAATCTTCTCAAAAATGCTTCAGGAGGATGAATCAATCAATAGGAAATGCTCTTGTGTGAAGAATTTGAAAAATATTTTGAGAGAAAAGTTTTGATGATTTTTTGAATCTAGATCTGAAATGAGTGTTCATGCTGAAAACAGTTGGGATTATCCTTATATACCTCATGCTAATGATGCTGAAAACTTGTTTTAAGCAAAGCTAATCAAGATTAACAAGTTATGAAGTGTATGCACTAATTGGTATTTTCACCCCCCATGCATGAAAAGCCACGTGAACAGTGTACACATCTGATCCAAAATCCCTTAAAACAAGCCCATGCAAGCTTTTGAATTGGTATTTTATGCTCATGATCAACCAAAATGGTTTTATGAAATTTTCTTCAAAAATCTTCATGAATAAGCACATGCCCATGCAAAGGAAATTCATGTCATGTAATGGTATGCTTGGAAACTAGAGGCCATGATGAACAAAATGCAAAAAGAAGCACTCATTTTGGAGCTTTGGTTCAAAAGTTATGCCCATTTGAATCTTCAAGCATACTTTGCCATGATTGGATCATATCTCCTCAACCACACATGAGAAATTCATGATCTTGGACTTTTTGGAAATGGGAGAGAAAGATCTTCAACTTTCATGTTGGACAAAATTTCATTTGAAGCTTTCTTGATGATTTAATCTTGAGTTGAAGTTGGTCCAAAACCTTTCCATTTTTGGAAAGTTCAAATTATAGGTTACTTGCTATTTTGGGAAAGTCTTGATCTGACTTCAAATTCTTCAATGTGAGTGTTTGAAATGTCAAATGAGACTTGTGTGAACATGAATGAAGCATCTCTAACCACTTGCCACCTCCAAATCCACAGTGGACTTTGTAGTTGACTTCGTTGACTTTTATGGGCCTCAGATGAATTGATCGTGCATTGATGAGTTCTGAGCCTTCAACACTTGGCCAAGCTACTTCAAAATGATCCTTGGGTCATGTGAACTCATTGTACCAACCCTAGGGCTTTGATCTCATGGAAAATGCTTTTGTTGCCTTGCACAGTTGAATCTCCTGACCAGTCTTGCCTGATGAGATGTAACATGCTATGCAATGCTAATGCAATCCTAATGACCTAAAAATGAAATGTATGTACAAATGGGAGGTGCAAATTTGAGGTGCTACAGAGATCGGTACCGCATGCATATGAGTATATAATGTTGCTGGGAGTCACATTGCATATTAATTGTGTATTATTATGAAGTGGGTGAAACTTGAATACATGTGTTATGGTGTATAGTGGATTATGTTTGAACTGTATTATATTTAATCTACTCTTATTGTTTATGTGTCATTTATTATTTGAATGTATTCTCACCCCTTTTGCTTGAATGTTGTCCTCCATGGACATCTTGCATAGACTTAGGAGTAATTGTTGCAGTAAGTGAAGTTAGCTTAAGGAGTTTCTTCTTTAGTTTCGTTGTTTTAGAAGTCATGTTGTGCATGTTTGTTAATCGTTGAATGACTTTGGAGGTTTGTTGTTGGTGACAACTTAAATTATCGTATAATTATTAATACATAAGTTTCGGGGTTTAAGGTGTTATATAGTGGTATCAGAGCTTGGTTGGTCTATCCGACCAGGTTTTTGTGATTTTAATTATTCCTGGTGTACGACATGTGTGTGAATGTTGCCGATACAATGTTAGTTCTAACGGTTGTTTGTTGATATTTAGAGAAATGGTTGAGAAAAGTGATCGTGCTATTATTGATGCCTTAAGAACCTTGGCTCAAGTGGTGCAAGCTCATCAAAATCCACAGGTTGAAGATGCTGAATCCCGTGGACTGGACAGATCTCTAAGGAACAAACCACCAACCTTCAAAGGAAGGCATGATCCAGAGGGCGTACAGGTTTGGTTGCAGGAGATCGAGAAAATCTTATGAGTGATGGCATGTGCCGATACTTAGAAGATTTGTTATGGTGCTTATATGATGTTCGAAGAAGCAAAGTATTAGTGGGATAATGCTAGATAGAGGTTTTAGGCCAATGGTACAATGATTACTTGGGTTGTTTTCAACGAATCATTCTTGGAAAAATATTTCTCGATTGATGTGTAGGGCAGGAAAGAGGTGGAATTCTTTGAACCTAAGCAAGGTAATATGATTGTTGCAGATTATGCTACCAAATTTGAAGAATTGTCTAGATTTTTACCTTACTATAATGGAGCGGAGGCTGAGATGTCTAAGTGTATCAAGTTTTAGAATGGATTGTACCTTGAGATTAAGCAGTTTATTGGGTATCAAGAAATTCATCAGTTCTTCGTGCTGGTTAATAAGTGTCGTATTGATTATGAAGACAATCATGTTAGATCCTCCCATTACAAGAGTGTTAGTGACAAGAGAAATGGTAACCTGAATTACGGAAAATCGTATGGTGCTCCATATGTTAAAGGAAAGCAGAGGAATTTTGATGAGAAAACTCCAGGTGGGGGAGGGGCTCTTAATTATGTGAAGTGTTATAAATATGGTGAGTTTGGGCATCGCATATCTGAGTGCAAGAGTACGACTGCGAACTACATCAGGTGTGGGAAGCCATGAGATCGAGCTGCAGACTATAGGAGTAATGTTGTTACTTGCTATAACTATGGAGAGTAAGGTCACATCAGTACAAATTGTCCGAAGCCTAAGAAGAATCAGTCAAGGGAAAAGGTCTTTATATTTTTTGGTACTGAGATTACTAGTACAGACAGGTTGATTTGAGGTACGTGTTATATTTGTTAGAATAAGATTTGGTTCTGCATCTATACCTTGATTTTTGATGATAACAATGTTGTATTTGGGTGACAACAATTTTGGTACCATAATGGTTTGTTATTGTGTAGATTTAATAACCAGTTCTGATTCTGATCATATGATGTGCAACATTATCAGTTTCTGAACTTTGCATTCTAAATCCGCTTCTGCACTGTAATTAGAAGTTCTGAGAGACAGCAATATTGTTGCTACAATGTTCTTTCTGCTTCTGTGTTATCTCACCCATCAGAAGCTTCTGAGGAGAATCTATGTTGTTGCTGCAATGTTCTCTCAGTTCGTGCTTCTGGACGTGACTCTGATCACCAACCTTCCGAAGAATGGCAAGCTTATGAAGTTATGTTATATTGCTAAAGATTCTAAAGATCTCAAGATAGACAATTGAAGTTATCAAGGTTCTGACTGAGGATTCTGAAGACTCTAAAGATTCTGAAGATACTGAAGAACTCAAGCTAGACTACTGACGTTGTCAAGGTTCTGACCCAAGGTTCTGAAGTTTCTGAATCTAGCTCTCTACTTCTTAACTTCATGCTTCAATCATCTTTTATCAAAAGCTAATGAATTTGAAGATAATATCAAATGGGAACGTGATCAAATAATACATAATACAAATCGAACAACCTTTCGACTACCTAATTTCATGGGCAAGGACAATACTATACATCACACCTATCACTGAATTTGTGGGCGAAAGGACAGTACATGGTATCATTCCTTTCCCATCCATCAGTGGACAATCACTCAAGGAGATTTTCTCATTTTGCCCTCAAACGGTCACATGCTTCTCTATATAAGCATGCATTGGAGACTTGAAGAAAAAGCTAATTTTGCACAAGTATTTTAACAAGCTATTTTTCTTTGTGAAAAGTTATCATTCTTTGTATACAGTTTTTTTTTAAGTGTTTGTTATTCATTTGTGTAAAAATCTGCTTGTATAGAAGCATCTTGTAACACACAAACTATTATTCAAACTATTTGTTTGATTCCTTAAGGAGGTTATCCTTTAGAAGACAAAGAAAGTTATTCTTTGTGAGTCCTTAAGGAGACTATGATTTAGTTGGATCCTTGAGAAGACAAAGAAGGTTATTCTTTGTGTTTATTGTAATCTGTTGAGTATAGTGGATTATGTCCTTGTATATAAGGCAAATCACCTTGGCGGTTGGACTGGATTAGCTTTGAGTTTCAAGCGAACTAGGATAAAAATCTTTGTGTTTTTATCTCTTCATTATTAGACTTGTTAGTGGTGTTTTTGTTTTGGAAAAAGCTTTTGCTTGTAAAACCTAATTCAACCTCCCCCCTCCCCCCTTTCTTGTGTTTTTCACACCTTCAATATTAATAGTATTTATCTAATTGCTATTATTGACACTAGTGCAACACATTATTTCGTTTTTTTATTGTGCTAAGCGGTTGGGTTTAGAGTTATCATCCATGGTCGGGAGTATGATTGTTGACACTCCAGCTCTAGGTCAAGTGACTACTTCTCTAGTTTATTTGAACTATCCATTAACTATCTATGGTAATAACTTTAGGATGAATTTAGTCTGTCTACCTCTGAATAAACTTGATGTTATCCTTGGGATGAACTGGTTGGAGTTCAACCATGTGCATATAAACTATTAAAAGAAATCTATGTCGTTCCTTGAAATAAATGAAGATGAATGAGTGTTTGTATCAGCTAAACAAGTGAATAAGGCTATGAATGATGGGGACATAAGTGTCCGTGATGTTGACATCTATGAGTGCAAAAATCAGGGTGGTGATTAATGAGTTATCGGTGGTATGTGAATTTCCAAAAGTATTCCTAGATGATATCAGTGGTTTGCCACCAGAGCGAGAGGTTGAGTTTACTATTGACTTAGTACCTGGTACCAATCCTGTTTTAATGGCTACGTGTAGAATGTATGCTTCAGAGTTGAGTGAGCTGGAGAAACAATTAGAAGAATTACTTAAGAATAAATTTGTTTAACCATGTGTTTCTCCCTGGGGTGCGCCGGTATTGTTAGTGAGGAGGAAAGATGGTAGCATGAGGTTGTATTTTGACTATCGACAACTGAATAAGGCGACGATTAAGAATAAACACCATATTCCGAGAATCTATAGTTTGATGGATCAATTAGTCGGTACTCGTGTTTTCAGTAAAATTGATTTGCGGTCGGGATACCATCAGATTCGAGTGAAACCAGACGATATTCTGAAGACTGCATTCAGAATGAGATATGGCCACTATGAATATTCTGTAATGTCGTTTAAAGTGTCTAATGTGCCTGGAGTTTTCATGGAGTACATGAATAGAATTTTCCATTCGTACTTAGATCAGTTTGTTGTGGTGTTTATCGATGATATTCGTATATATTCGAAATTTGACGAAGAGCAATGAACATCTGAAGGTGGTATTGTAGACATTAAAAAATAACAAGTTATATGCCAAGTTATCCAAGTGTGAATTCTGGTTGGAGAAAGTGATTTTTCTCGGGCACGTAATTTCTAGTGGCGGTATTGTTGTTGCTCATCAAAAGTTGATGTTGTGTTGCAGTGGGAGACTCTGAGGTCCGTAATTGAGATTAGAAATTTCCTTGGGTTAAATAGTTATTATTGTAGGTTCATAGAAGGTTTTTTGAAGTTGGCATTGCCTTTGACTTATTTGACTTGAAAGGGTTAAGCTTAGGTGTGGGATGTTGCTTGTGAGAATAGTTTTGTAGAGCTCAAGAAGAAATTGACGACTGCTCTAGTTTGGATTCTGCCGAACTCGATTGAACCTTTTGAAGTGTATTATGATGCTTATGAGATGGGTCTAGGAAGTGTGTTGATGCAGAACGACCAGGTGGTTGCTTAATATTCTAGACAATCAAGAATTTATGATAGGAATTATCCTACACACGACTTAGAGTTAGAAGTTGTTGTGTTTGTACTTAAAATTTGGAGACGTTAACTTTTTGGTTCCAGATTTGAAGTGTTCAATAATCACAAGAGTTTGAAATATTTGTTCGATAAAAAAGAACTGAATATGGGGTAGAGGAGATGGCTCAAGCTCCTGAAAGATTATGATTTTAGTCTAAATTACCATTCAGGTAAAGCAAATGTGATAGTTGATGCGTTGAGTAGGAAGTCCTTACATGTGTTGATGCTTATTGTACGAGCATTAGAATTGATCGAGCAATTCAGAGATATGAGTTTGGTGTATGAAGGAACTCCTAACAGTGTTAAGTTGAGTATGTTGAAGTTGACTAGTGACATTCTATAAGAAATCAAAGAAGTCCAGAAGACCGACTTAGGATCAATTGACTGGTTAGTGTTGATTAACTGAGACGAGGGTGGTAACGGTGCGATCAAATTCGGAAATAGAGTTTTCATTATGGATGTACCAGAACTTAAAAAGAGTGCTCTTGAAGAAGGTCATAGATGTGGGTTAAGTATTCATCTCGATGCTGCTAAGATGTATTAAGACTTGAAGAAATTGTTTTGGCAGCCTGGTATGAAGAAAAAGGTAGTTGAGTTTGTCTATGCTTGTTTGATCTGTCAGAAATCAAAGATTGAACATCAGAAGTCGTTGGGTATGATGCCACCGTTGAGCATTATATAGTGGAAATGGGATAGTATTTCTTCAAGTACTGTGTCGGATCGAGATTCGATATTCACTTCAAGATTTTGGGAGAGTTTGCAGAAGGCGTTGGGTACCAAGTTAAGGTTGAGTTCTGCTTATTGTAACACCCCAGACTGCTTTCAGGATTATCGACTGACTCCACAAACCAACACGAGTCTTTTCAGCATATTTTGTCCTCACTCACACGCTTTTCGGGAAACTTCCTTGAAGGTCACCCATCCAAATACTACTCCAAGTCAAGCACGCTTAACTATGAAGTTCTTATCTGTTAGGCTACCGAAAAGAAGATTCATCTTGTTGGTATAGGTAGTACCAATTAATCCTTATAATCCTTTCTTCAACCATGTAGTCTCTTCCCTGCACAGCCTTAGGATCCCTCTCATTTCGATGTGAATTCGGTTTTTTCCTAAGAAGTTGCTAGGAGTGTATCATTGTCATGCCGTGCACCGACAACCACTCCTTCGCCATCGGGTGTAACATGTAACCACTCTTTAGCCTCTCTAGCGTTACATGCCCACCAGCTTCCGCTTGGCTCATCCCCGAACCACATCGTACTAGGAGAGATTTGGCCTTGATACCATTTGTAATACCTCAGACTGCTTTTAGGATTATCGACTGACCCCACAAACCAGCACGAGTCTTTTTAGCAAATTTTGTCCTCACTCACACGCTTTTCGGGAAACTTCCTTGAAGGTCACCCATCCAAATACTACTCCAAGTCAAGCACGCTTAACTATGAAGTTCTTATCTGTTAGGCTACCAAAAAGAAGATGCATCTTGTTGGTATATGTAGTACCAATTAATCCTTATAAGCCTTCCTTCAACCATGGAGTCTCTTCCCTGCACAACTTTAGGATCCATCTCATTCCGATGTGAATTCGGTTTTTTCCCAAGAAGTTGCTAGGAGTGTCTCATTGTCATGCCTCGTGCACCGACAACCACTACCACACCATCGGGTGTAACATGTAACCACTCTTTTCCCTCTCTGGCGTTACACTTATCATCCGTAGATGGACGGTCAAACAGAGAGGACTATTCAATCTTTAGAGGATTTATTGAGAGTTTGTGTGCTAGAACAAGGAGGCGCTTGGGAGAGCTACTTGCCTTTGATTGAGTTCACTTATAATAACAATTTCCATTCTAGTATTGGAATGGTACCATTCTAGGCTTTATATGAGAGGAGATATAGGACTCATTTGTGTTGGTACGAATTGGGAGAGGGTGTTGTGCTCGGAAAAAATATTGTTTAACAGACAACTGAAAAGATTAAATTGATTTAAGAGAAGAAGAGAGCTTCTTAGAGTTGACATAAGAGATACCATGATAAGAGAAGGAAATCTATTGAGTTCGAAGAAGGTGATCATGTGTACCTAAGAGTTACGTCGGTAACTGGGGTCGGTCGAGCTTTGAAATCTAGGAAGCTCACTCCATGTTTTGTTGGTCCATACCAGATCTTACATTGGATAGGAGAGGTGTCCTACTGGATTGCCTTTCTATCACCGTTTATAATCTTCATGATGTGTTTCATGTATCTCAGTTAAGGAGATACATTATAGATCTGTCTCATGTGATTCAAGTGAACGATATACAAGTGAGAGAGAACCTGACTGTTGAGACATCTCCCGTGCGGATAGATTGCCAGGAAATGAAGTAGTCGTGTGGTAAGGAGATTGCCTTGGTAAAGGTAGTTTGAGGAGGATCAATTGGTGGAAGCATGACTTGGGAGCGTGAGGAGCATATGAGAGAGTTGTATCCGACTCTATTTTTTTCAGGTAATTTTCAAGGGGAAAATTATGTAAGTGAGGGGGAGTTGTAATACCCAATTTTCAATTATTCATTTTTATCAAATTATTTATGAATTATGTGTGATTTGAATTATTACTGGGTTGGGTCAATTAAAATAATTAGGTGGTGTAGAAATTAATGGAATTATTTAGAGTTATTTTAGTGATTAAATAATAAGAGTATTTATTTAATGAGGTGTATATATTAGAATATTAAAATAAGGATGTGTAGAGGAATTAAGGGTACACTAGTAATTTATGAGAATGAGTTGGGGGTAATAAAGAGAAATCATAATTCTGAGGAATATGGTTATTAGAAATAGGAGAGAGGTAGAGAAAGAGTTAGTTTGCATATTATGTGAAAACTTGGAAGAGAGAAAAGAAGAGCTAGAGGAAGGAGAAGAAGAGTTTAGGAGAAAAAAGTTCAAGAATTCTTTCATCAAATTCTGAAATCTAAGGTAAGAGGGGAACTCTTCATCTATGGATGCTAAATCATGAAAGGGTAGAGGAGTTTCCTTAACCTCAAATAATGTTTGATTATCTATGAATATGTGATATGAATTTGGTGAACAATTGAATGATAAATTTGTTTGCATGTTGATCTTAATTATGTTTTCCATGGATTGATTTGAATTGTAATGATAGGTGGTTGTTGTTTTGTGTGTTCTTGAGTTTTGAAGAAAAATGGTGTTTTAGGGCATGATTTTGGGCGATGAAATCATGAGGAAAAATTGTAGTTTTGTCGATTTAGTTATGTTTGATCCATTGGTTATGTTAGATTGTGATTTTGAGAATTTTTTATTGATTAATTTGGGACTAGTATGAGGTTTGAAGGGTTGGAACTGGTTCTGCAATCGTAACAAACCAAACTACTTTTTTTAGAAAATCCTTTTGTGTCAATCGATTGTACTAGTGCAATTTTTGGAAAATCCTTCAGTGTCAATCAAATGCATCATGATTGCAATCAATTGCACAGTGTAAAATTTGGAAAATCTTTCAGTGACAATCGATTGCACCCTAATTGCACAGTATAATTTTGAGAAAAATCTGTTTTCGAATTAGTTGACATATCCCAACGATTTTGGTCATAACTTTCATTCCTTAAGTTCGATTTAGATGTCGTTCGAAGCGTTGGAAATCTGACACGCTGAATATCACAGTGGTAGTGAGCTTTAGGATGATTAAATTAGTATTATATGTGTACTATTTTTGTGGTTTTCATGCTGATGTGATGACCTATTTAGAAAAATGTTGAGTTTCTGTTGTTGATAAATTGATATGGTAAATTGCTAATATAATTGCAGGTTATTTGATTGTTGTGTTTTAAAGACATATGGGTTATGATGTATGGTTTCGATGTGAAACTATCTTGTTGATGTTTTACAGACAATTATGTGGTTCGATGTGATATTGTTTGTGTTATTGAGTTATTGTGATGATGCATACATTCAATCATGTATCATGAGTTGTTGTTGTCGTGAAAGGGGCGATTACGCATTTCAATGTTGGTGACTGGTAATTCTCCCTAGCTTGATGTTGAGGCTTGGAGCTCGGTGTGATGCTCATGGGTTCGAAAGATGGAACCTAGTCCATAATGAGAACCATTATTGAGATCAGTATTGAATGCATATGAGTCTATAATGTTGTTGAGAGTCACATTGCATATTGATTATGTATTGTTATGAACAGGGTAAAATGTGAATACATGTATCATGGTATATAATGGATTATGTTTGAACTGTTTTATATTTAATCTACTTTGATTGTTTTTGCACCCTTTATTATTGTCGCTACCGGAAGGGATCAAACCTCGGAGTGAGTGAATCAGGACTAAAATAATAAAGAATATTTTCCCCAAAGAGAATGTAAAGGAAAAATCAGAAGAGTCACCACCGAATTTTATTTATGATGCCTCTATCAGAGAGGTGAAGGGAAATAGTCGATAAAACCCTCGAAGAAGAAAAAAGTGCACATGGGCAGTGCAAAGATAAGGAATCAGTCTCATAACCGAGATTTGGGTTCGGAAGTTGGTTATGAAAGGGGAAGGTATTATCACCCCTTATGTCCATTGTACTCCATGGGAACAAGTTAGGTTGTTTATGTATGTCGGTATTTATCACGTTTATTGTTTTTATTTTCAAAAGAGTGTGTAAAAATGATTGGAGTTTGGGAGGTTTTGTTTATTGTGCTCGCCAAGGATTGTGGCCCTTGTGCTTACATATCACTCATCGGGTGATGAGGAATCAAAGCTCCATAGATCGGAGTAGAAAATATTTATGTGTTAATTGATTTTACCTTTGAGAAAAGGGTTTTCGGAGTGGTGCCCTAAGGCAAAAATGAGGTTTGATAGGTTGAATTGATTTTACCTTTAATAAGGGTTTGTGAAAAGATTTGTATGTGATTAAATTTCACTAAAGTCTAGGGGCGGAGGTGAGTATTCAAGACAACAAATTCATAAAATGCAGGCAACATTCATCTTCAACCTTAGAAATCCAAACTTGAAAATACGTGTTTTTAATCGTATTAAACATGGATATAACTTCCCAAATCATAAACAAACTAACCTCCACACTCATGAGCCATTGATTGGCTCTGGGTGTGGAGTACTTATGCACGAACTAGATGAACAACTTTGACCTAATCTAAAAATCAAATGGGGAATATTGGTTAATCAAAGCTAAAAGTTTGGGGTTAATGATCAGTGATGAACTTCAAGTTGAATGGTAACTCGTTTGGATGATGGGGATGAATGGAACTACCTTATCAAAATCGATCTCAGAGTGGTGTTTCAATGACTTGGCTCAGCTCAAGTGAGGCTCAGGGAAGGTGAGTTAGGACTTGGGAAAGTTCGAGTGAAGTTCAGTGATGGATTCTGGGTGGTTATTTGGAATTGAAATGGTTTGAAACTTAAAACACGAATATCTATTTTGGTTGCTTCAACTCGAGTATACAACAGGGTTTTTGTGGCTTTGGAAGCTTGTCCAATGAATGGAACACCTTCCCCTATTTATAGGGAAGGTTTCTGTATTGATTGGAGGGAAGAATGTGAAGGTTTACTGATAAAAGTGAAGTGGCTCGAAGCATGCTCAAGGTTGAACTTGGGAGGACATGTGTGGCTGTGTTTAGACCTTGTTTGCACTTCATATTAGTTTACTTTGGTCCTTAGCATTGATTAAAATCACACAAAGGCAAAGTGATGGCCTGCTATGGATTTTACTTTTTACCATTTTGGGAAAATTTAGAATTTGCACATGGGATCAAGTTTTTCAATTTGAAAAGTTTTGCCATCCAAGTTGACTTTCATTTGGGCCTTGAAAAGTTGTGTAACATGTTAGAGGTCAACAGGAATCATATTAGAATGGTTTGGTAGCTTGGTGAATGAAATTGCAAAATCTGACTTGGGCATGTCTAGTTTGTGCATCAGGATGAACCTCAATGTTTGAACCAAGGCCAAATGAAATTGGCCCTAGCATTTTGTCCAAAATTTATGCCAAATGTTCCTTTCCATGTCCTTGATTGAATTCAAAAATAACCAGGTCAAAAGGAGTCGTGGTTTGGAAATGGCAATATGGTAAAGTAATGGTCTTGGTCATGTTTTAAGGCATGGTATGCATGTTGGACCAGCTTGGCCAATGCAAAAGTTGAGGTCCTTCCTCAATGAATTAGGTATTGGACCTTGAAACAAAGTTGAAGAGGAAATTATTTAGAACATTTGGCTTAAAGAATATTTTAAAAAGCTTGTAAAAACCTTGAAACAAAGTTGAAGAGGAAATAAAAAAAAGTTATGGACTTTAAAAAAAAGTTCATATGATCATATCATGATGGAAAATTAGGCTTGGAGCTTTGTGGGATGATTTTAGGTCAAGTTCATGGGTGGATCAAATGCCTTAAAGTTCAAAAACCATGATTAAGCCAAGTACTTGTAATATGTATTGGATGAGTGTTTAAATGGTGGATTTTGATTGTAATGAAAATGAATTGATGTTGAATGAGTGGTGTGGTGATTGGATGATCAAAATGAAGCAAGGTCAATGGTCAAGGGATGCCCAAACTAGGGTTACTTGAGCCATAAGCTTCACCAAGAACCAACATCAGATGAATTAGGGTTTGGTGATGCAAGGGTCATATTGAAATGTTTCAAAGGTGTGGGGCATGAAAAAAATTGGATTTTAGAGATACTTAATGACATGGTCAAGATCCATGGTGAACCATGACTTATGCAAGCCAAGGAGGGTCAAGAGCTAGGGTTAGGGTCCTTAGGTAACCAGATGAATCTTGAGGCATCTTCAAAGGGGAATCACCATACAAATTGGGTTTGGAGAGTGAGTGAGATGACTTGAATAATACTCCAAGATTTGTTGGATGCTTGAGGATAGAGATTAGGGTTAAGGTCGCTTGGGCACACCTCACCATGATCAAAGGGTCTTGAAGTTTTACAAATGAATCCCATGCCTTGAGTTTGTGGATTATTATGTACCATTAAGTATAGATGCATATGAGATGACATGTATAGGATGATGTAGGCTCATGCGTTGGGGTTTAAGAAGATGATGTGGAGGTATGGTAAATTTGAGGGTATGACAATTATTTGAATGTATTTCTCACCCCCTTTGCTTGAATGTTGTCATCCATGGACATCTTGAAGATACTCGTGAGTAATTTTTGTAGTAAGTAAAGTTAGCTCAAGGAGTTACTTCTTTAGTTTCGTTGTTTTAGAAGTCTTGCTCTGATCTTGTAACATCGGGGTTAGAGACGTTTATTTGATTATTCTGTTGAAGTTTTATAGTTCATTGGCTTATTTTGAAGTGTTTAAGAGTTGAGTTTAATAACTCTTGTTTTTGAAGAAGTTTTATTTAAATGAGTTTTAAACACTAAATGTAGAGTTTATTTTTATTTACCCAATTAGGAACAACATTGCTGCAATGATACCATAATTGAAGGTGAGCGTGCGATGACCGGTGTTGTATGATGTTAGTATATTTCGTTGCATGTTTATTAATCATTTAATGATTTTAGAGGTTTGTCGTTAGTGACACTTTAAATTGTCGTATAATTCTTAATACATAAGTTTCAGAGTTTAGGGTATTACATATATCCTCTTTATAGAAGATGGCCATCAGGAAAGGTGATTGTCAAAAATGGTATACCACTTGAAAACTGATACGTGGTTCTATCGTGCCGTAAAAAATACCTGAGCGCATCACACGCTCGAAGATATAAAAAAATAGCCATCGAACTTTATTTATTCCCAAAGGAAAGGGAAAACATCGATAAAACTCAGGGGAAGAGAAAAAGGGTAAGGAAATCGGTTATGCAAGGGGAAGGTATTAGCACCCATCACATCCGTTATACTCAACAGGAACCATTTTGATTGTTCTTTGCTCAAATGGATGTTACTATCTAAAGATTACTTGCAAATGCTAAAAGAAAATAAAGGTTAAATAATTAGTGTGCCCGTCAATGATTCGAACCCTTGTGCCTACGTAGCCCCATAGTTCGATAAGGAAATCGGAGCTTCGTAGTTCGTGGTATAAAATAAGTTTGTGTTTGTTTATTTTAGGGAACAATTATAATCATATCCTAGAAGTGTGTAGACATTAGTTGATTTGATCCTAGTTTAGATACTCCAAGCTTTTAGTCTGACTGCTAAGGAATGGATTATGAAAGAAAAGAAAAGTTTTGAAAATATTTAAGTAATAAAAAGAAAATAAAGAGTTGATTGAATTGCATTAACAGAGAAAAGAGCTTGCATTGCAAAGAATGGTAAAGGAAAAGGTATTGTTTTGGACAAATGATTGAGTTGTTGGATCCATAGGATATATATGTATGAATCAAAAGAGTGTGGCATTAACCAGTAATTGGTATGGCCAAAGAGAAAAAGGGTGCTTACATAAGCACTAGGTGTGACAAGGAAACCAATAAAGAAAAGAGTTTGTCTAAGCACAAGGTCTGACAAGATAAACATGCATGAAGAGAGCGCTTACCTAAGCATAAGGTCTGACAAGGTAAAAAATGCATAAAGAATAAATTTGCCTAAGAACGAGGTCTGACAATACAAACAAGAATGAAAATGGTTTATCTAAGTACAAGGTCTGATAAGATAAACAATAATGAAAAGGGTTTGTCTAAGTACAAGGTCTGACAAGACAAAAAATGTATGAGAATGAGGTTTGCTAAGTGCAAGGTCTGACAAGGCAAACAAGAAATAAATAATTCTTGATTCAAAAATGGGTATTTTACCATGATGTTCGTTTCATTCTGGTTGTTATTGATTACTTCATGAAACGGGTCGAAGATGCTTCATATTCAAAGGTCACACGACAAGTGGTTAGCAGATTTATCAAGAAAGAGATAATTTGTCGCTATGGTGTTCCCAGCAAGATTATCACTAACAATGCCAGTAACCTAAACAACAAGATAATAAGAGAATTGTATAAAGAATTTAAGACCGAGCATCATAACTCTTCACCATACCGGCCCAAGATGAATGGCGTTGTAGAAGCAGCAAACTAAAACATCAAGAAAATTGTCCAGAAGATGGCCAAGACTTATAAGGATTGGCATGCAATGCTTCCTTTTGCTTTGCATGGCTATAGAACTTTAATTTGTACATCTACTGGGGCAACTCCATTCTTACTTGTGTATGGGATGGAATTTGCTTTGCCGATTGAAATTGAAATTCCTTCTTTAAGGGTTATCATGGAAGCTTACTTTGATGAAGCCGAATGGGTTCAATCCATATATGATCAACTGAATCGCATTGACAAGAAGTGATTGACGGACGTCTTCCATGGTTAATTATACCAGAGACACCTCAAAAGAGATTTTGGCAAGGTTCTCCCTCATGTGTACCATGACGGTGAGGCCGTGCTCAAGATATAATCTCATATACACTTAGATCCACGAGGCAAGTGGACTCCTAACTACGAATGACCCTTTGTCGTAAAGAAGGTCTTCTCAGGCGGAGCCCTGATCCTCGCCACCATGGATGGGGAGGAGTTTCCACTTCCAATGAACTCTGACGCAGTCAAAAAATATTACGCCTAAAAAATGATGAATAAAGAGCCTGTTAGATTGACATCCGCAAGGACAATCTAGGTAAAATGGGTATCCCGACGGACCAAAAAAATAAATGTCCATGCAAAAGTTGGGGATCAAATTTAAAATAAAAAAAATATGTACAAAAATCCTGCTAAGTTCAAAATTAGAAAGGGAGGTTTAGGCAAAAATGGGTATCCGAATGGACGAAAGGAAAGAGAATATGTCTAGGCAAAAATTAGGGATAAAGGCATTTGACTGCAACACTTGAGCCTAACTCACAACAGCTTGATCTCAGATGGCAAAACATCGATCTAATCATCATCAACCAAAGCTAGGTGTTGGAACCCAAATTTTACAGTGGATGATAGCCAATGTTGTAACCAATGGAAAATCGCACAAATTTCCCATTGCCATTTGCTTTTGTTTTTCAATTTTTGCAATTTCCTCTTTAAGGATTTCGCATCCCTGTACGCACATCATATGTACAAAATTTTCTATAATCAATAAAACTCACTTTTCTCTCATCAATTGCTTTTCCAAATTTTTAGCTCTCGTATTTTGTTTGTAAAATAATTGTTTATTTTGATCACATAATGCCACAAACCATCGAGAATAATAAAAAGTTAAAACAAAAGGAAAACTTTATGCATTGCTTTGATTACTTAAAAATATCTAAAGGGAGATATGTAGTATATGGTAAACGCTTGATATACGAAAGCATCTCAATGATTTCCCGATCAGATCACATATCCCTTTCTCCCCAACAGAGTCACAAGCTGTCGCGCTACAAAAAATACCTGAGCACATCGCGCGCTCGAAGATACAACAGAGTCACCATCAAAATTTATTTATTCCTGAAGGAAAAGGAAAACATCAATAAAACCCAGTGGAAGAGAAAAAGGGTAAGGAAGTCGGTTATGCAAGGGGAAGATATTAGCACCCCTCACATCCGTTGTACTCAACAGGAACCGTTTTGATTGTTATTTGTTCGAATGGGTGTTACTATCTAAAGATTACTTGCGAATGCTAAAAGGAAAAAAGATTAAATAATTAGTGTGCTTGTCAAGGATTCAAACCCTTGTGTATACGTATCCTTATAGTACAATAAGGAAATCAGAGCTTCGTAGTTCGTTGTATTTGATTGGTTATTATTGATTTTAAAGGGAAGACAAGTAGCATACCACAAGTTAGGTACGATCGGCAATCCAAGTACTCAGGAGGTGAAAGGACAATGGTATCCTAACCTCTCTATTCATCCCAAAAGTTTTATTTGTGAAATTTGTGAGGCAAGTTTAATCATTGGTACTTAGAGGGAGACAAGCATATAACCAAAGGCTAAGTACGACCGACAATTAGAATACTCGGGAGCTGAGAGGACAATTGAATCCTAACCACTCTTTTTCGCCCTAAGAGGACCGAATTAAACTCGTTTTATTGTTAAGTGTTTTGAATGGAAGAAAAGCATCGAGCCACAAGCTAGGTTCGACCGACAACCCAAGTACCCAAGAAATAGTGTGTACTAGTACGTACACCCCATTCTTTTTTATCCAGTTTATTGTGAAAATGTTTTGAAAATAACTTGACGTTGGATCAAGTGTTTGAAGTTTTGAAATGTGAGAGTGTGAATGAAACGGAATGGAAGGTGTGAGAATGGAATGGAGGTGTAAGAATTGATTAACTATTATAGCATTCTGATTCTAACACACTTGATGAAAATCCAGTTGCTAAAAAGCAAGTCCATGGCTCAAGCTTTGAGATAAAATAGCAACCGCACTATAACAAATTGGTTGTGTTATAAATCTTGCAATAATTAAACGTATAAAAGTGAGAATTTCATTATTAAGCTTGAATTACTTGAAGCCAAGTCTAAAACGTGACATAAGGGACACATAAGATTATATCATGGTTTGAGAGAGGTATGTGACATAAGGGAATGGTGTCGTTTCTTTAGAGTTATTTTCCTCTTATCAAAGATAAATTAGAAAATAAAGCATTGAATACATAAGAGAAAAATGTTAACTAAAATTAATTTATGTAATTTAAGTTGCAGATAAAAGTAACATAATTCAGTGACAAAGTTGCACATATCAACCACTTCATACAAAGAAACCTAAGTTATTACCTAGGAGCTTTGAAACATAAATTTAGGCTTCAAATAAATCAATGAGAGAAATATATTGATTGACCAGACCTAATATATTGATTGATCGACTCCAAATGATAAACAGAAAATAACAGTTAATACATCGATGAAGAACTTTTATTTTTTCATAGTGACCGCGAAGACGATCAACCTTTTTTATTTCAAAGCTCCAAAAATTACAATTACAATTTCATTAGAATCAAGGAAATACAATGAAAAAAAATATTAATACACATTACATTCCTCAATAAAAGGCCAAGGTATATCAACGAAAAACCTCCAAATCCAAGTCATTCATATGGTTCAGATGAGTAATGGAGGTTAGTATTCGTAGCTCCTCAACCACGTTCATTCTCATCATATCTTCTTTGCATTTTGCATATAACATATAACATAACAAAGAATTGCACTGTTATGCAACTTGTGTTATTCCTTTGATTGACTTTTTTTGTAGGCAACTTGTTCATAAAGATTTCTTGACTGTATGACATCTTGGCCCAAGCGTTGTTCATACTTCTCTGATTGAGTTTTGTTGTTCCAAGTAATTCGCTTATTTATGTAGAAAACTTGTCCAGTAAGATGTTAAGCACATGTTGTGTGACATCTTGGTGTGAGTGCTACACTAATTTGATTCTCATACATTCCAGATTTGTTTCAAGATTTGTTGAGTCTAAGTTTCTACTAAAGTTACTTGACAAAAAGATTTGGTTGTAAGCAACTTATTGTGCAAGATGTCTGGAACATGTTATGTGACATCTGGGCGTGCAGACTGCTCTTACTAAATGTTCGCTTCAGCATTTGATTAAAAAACAATTTATTAATTTTGGTACGATGAGAAGATTTATTTTGGGAGAAGTTTGTTAATCTAAATCAGTTTGGAAAAAGGTTTTATTAAATAATAATCCATAAAGGTTGAAGAATATTTTATTGGATATGATTTAATTAAAATATTTGGATTTGGTTTAATTTGATGGGATTTTCTTTGAAAAAAAGATTTATTTGAATATGCTTTAAAGGAAGATTTGTTTCATATTTATTTTATTCAAAATTGTGCTGAAATTGGATATGCAAAGATATTGATTGAAGATTCATTCCATGAAGAGATTTAATTAGATATGCTTTAATTATAAGTTTGAATGTGGACTTATTGAGAATTGTGATTTATATCAAGTAAAAAATTTATTTGATTTGTTCAAGATTCAAAATTTTCTTACGTGGACAAATGTAAGGTCAAATGTTCCACGATCTGTGAAACATCTGTCTCAGACTGTTACTTTGTATCAATCAAGAATCTTAATCTTCCTAATAAAAATTTGATTGATCATATGAGTTTTTGGAGGATGTGATCTAAATCAAATACAACAAAAATAATCAAGAGATTCATATTTAATCAAGAAGATCAATCAAGATTGAAAATCATCATTATTGAAGATTGATCTCATGTACTTTTTAGAAGTCCAACCGGATTCATGACCTAAATCCAGAATTTTAGAGCTGAACTTTTGTGGCTATATAAGGAGTTTATCTCCTTTACGAAGACTCATACCTCAAGAGAAAATATATACTCATTAAGAAAATTTTGTTCTAGTTTAGTCTTTGTTTTGTTTTGTTTCTATTATGTACACTTAATTCATATGCTTCAAATCTAAATTAGCATAATAGAGTATTGAGTCTTAAGGTTGTTATACCATTCATCTTATTATTGTAATTGTCCAAAGACAAGGATAGTATTTGAGTGAAAGTGAGAGGGGTCTCTTATTCAGGTGGAGCTTGAATGAATCTTCACGGGTAGTATTAGGAAAGTGATATTGAACCATGAGAATTTCGAGTAATCCCATTTGTCCTTCTGACTACTGGGAGTGGAGTCGTTCTATAGGGAGTCCTGAATAGAAACTCATAGGTAGTATTAGGAAGAGAGACATTGAATAATGTTTGTTCATCTAAGACTATTTGTACTTTTACTGTTGGGAATGAATTTCCTTTCTTCGGTTGAATGTCCCCCAGACGTAGGTGGCGTTGCACCGAACTGGGTTACTAATTCATGTGTATTCTTTACTGCTTTATGATTTAAATCTTATAATCTGTTAATCTACTATAACACGTTGTGCACATTGTGTCCAACATCTGTCCTACGAAGAACATAAATTCAACTTGTCAAAATTAAACTATGCTACCAAAAAAAAACTAAAATAAACAATGTCATATATAACATTCAATGAATTTTGGTATATCAATGGTTGATTCAAATGATTCTGGGGTTTGAATCTCGATCTAGAGAAAGTTTATGAGAGATGAGAAATTATTTGAGGTCTTTTGCAATGTTGAGTTTTGAAAGATCAAAACTTTCATAGTCAAGAAGCAATTTTTCATGATCTTTTGAATCTTGTTGTTCCATCACCAATTTTTTTAAAAATGAAATTGATTGTTGTTATGAGAAAGAAGAAGAAGAAAGATTGAGTTTAAAGTGACAAAGATTTTAGACACCAAACAAAATGAAATTAGGGTTCTAGTGTTTCGGGTGTTTATAACAAATAATAATAAATTAAAAATAAACAAAATAATCATGTAAGATAACATAATGTCAAATAAATTATCACGAATGCACAATTTAACGTTTCTTCACAAAATTTAAAAATAAAAAGACAATTAACTTAACAGAATAATTTTTAAAGAATTAATGTGTAATATTTTTGAAATGAGAGACTAAAATAAAGTATTAAATTAAATTAAAAAACTAAAATATATTTAAACATTTTTTTAAAAGGGTATCATAAGTCAATATTGATTGTTTTCATTTTGCTCTCGACGTTTTTTATCAACACGCCTCCTGCAAATTTTGAAAAACATGAAACATGTTTTATTGGGTCAAAACGTATTACATGATACTCTCTAGTCTCGTATTAAATTTCATTATAATATAATTTTCAAATTATTTATCTTTTTAAAATATAAATACATTATTATGAATTATTATTAATATTATTATTATTATTATTATTATTATTATTTATTGTATTTTAATTTTGTTTAATAGTTTAATGTTCAGAGTTTCCCCCAATAAAAATAAATGCTTTAAAAGTCGTGAGTTCAAATTATTAATAATAATTAATTAAAATATTTTAATAAATAAAACATAATTTATGTTATTAATAAGTATAACTATTTTTGTATTTAACAAATCTGTATGCAAAAATCAATTAAGTCATGAAAATGAGAATGAAGGGGGTAAGAGACAAAATGATGGATATTTATAGGAGTCTATAGCCATTCTAAGCATCTTGCAATTCCTAAATTTTCAATAAAAAAAGTATTTTTTTTTAGATGAATGGGTGAAGAAGACTAAAAGAGACTACAAGGATAAAAAATGATGAAAAAGTGAAAAACTTGTTGGTACATTGGAGCTTTGTTGAATATCGATATTTTATAAGTAAAATACATTTAAAATTTAAATTTATTTTTTATTCTAATCTTTAATTAAGAAATGTTAATTTGTTAGTAGGAAATTGAGTTTCATAACCACTATATTCCTCCTCCAAAATATCTGGCACTTGATCACTCCTCATAGGATCCTATTGGCAAAAATATTAAGAAATTAATTGCACATGTCATGGCAAAAAAAATGTTTCTCATCTACATCGATTCTACACTCCAAGTTGTAGCAAAATATCATTATATGTGAAGAAACGTTGGACGTACCTAAAATGTTTCATTGAAAATGCTAAATTCCATAATAGACTTGTCGTTAGAGCCAACCTTGTACCAATAACCATGTGAAATGCTGAGAACTTATTAAAATAAGTGATTCTTACATTTAAAATTTTAAGTATTATTTTAAATGGTTGAAGTTATATTATGATTATTTTAAATGGCTTGGTGGTCTATTACTGTTCTAGTCGCCCATAAGGTATAAAGACATCGAAGGCTAAACGGTGACGTTTGAATAAGAATCAATTATGTATGAAGGTTGGTTACGCGTATCAAAGAAGAAGTTGTGTGTTAGTAAAGTTCAACAAGAATTATACAAATTTAGTGTTTGATATTAAATTACTATTATTATACCTTTTTGGATAGGGAATCGGCTCACGAGTCCAACATATTGTTTTGTTGTGATATATGTGTCTTTTAAGTCATCTGAGTTTGTTTCAAGTTTGAATACAACATTTTAATATTTTCAATAATTTTCTATTTTATTTTTGTTTTGAATTAATAGTCCATTAGAGTTTCTTTTGTCTGTTTGATTTCTGGTTTGGATTAAAAGTCCATTAAAATTTATTTTTATGTATTTAAACACATTTGGGTGTGGCTGTTAAGATTATCTTTAATCATAATAAAATTCAAGAGTTTCTTCTTTCTTTCTGGTGGATTCCAGAGTTTTATCTGACAAATTTGTCGCTTGCAAATCTATGTTTCGTTTTAGGTTTAGTGGTCACTAATCCTCGTGATTTCGACTGTGTCATGTGGCATCAAAGTAGGTTTTCTCCTTATTTTTTATGTAGCATGATCAAACATGGGAGATCAACCATTGACCAAAGCAGACCTTGAGGGAATTACCGCAGATTTTACCACGGTCCTAACTGCTTTTACTGAACAGATGACGACTTTAACAACTCAGATGAACAATGTCAACAACAACTAGAACCAGCGAAGAGGCGGGAGAAGGGAACTGATTAGGGTTCCACGGGGTGGAAACAATCGTGTTATTATTGCTGAAAATTTAAGTTCTGAAGAAGAAGAACTCGACGAGGAAGAGATGATTGATCATGGGAATCGACATAACCATGATTATCGAGTGAAGGCTGATATTCCATTATCCTATAGAACGATGGGAGTGGAGGAGTTTCTGGATTGGAAGATTGACGTTGACAAATTCTTCGACATCATAGGCGTAGCATGTAACACCCCTTTTTCTACCCCAAATTATTTAGCATATAATCAGAGTAAATAAGCACGCATATAAAGAAAAGGGCGTCACATCGACGTTTTCGAAACTTAAAACTTTTCAAAAACCAACAATACACCTGGTCATTCAAAATAACACATTTCACTCATCATGAATATTCAAGCAATATGCGTTCGCAGCGGAAAATAAAGAATACTCGTGTATTTCATAGAATGATTCATGTCCCATACCATGATCATCATAATCACTTCAAAATAAAATAAAACAATTAATGACATAAAGCATGTCAAAATAAGATACGAGTTCAATACCACTAATCTACCCAGTGTTACATGACCAGAGCATTGACTTATTACCAAATTTCAAACTAAATACGGAACTCTCCAGCTAATCTTGAGCGAGCTACCGTCCACCTACTCCAGCAATACTACTCTGTAGTATCTGCACGATACCCATGTAAAGGTAACATTCAAACAGAAAGGGTGAGAATTCCAAATCATTATGAAATAGCATAATAAGGCACAATGAATTAAAACAAAATTTAAGAATTCATCACACTAGGTATAATTATATCAATGATATTAACAGACAATCATTCCACATAATTCAAATGTACATCTCACTCACATCAATACACACATTCAATGATCACATAACTATAGACGAATCAATGCAAGACAATGTGACTCTATGCATGTGGTACCGCAATGTGAACTCAAAGTTTCACCGCTTTCCGATTCAATATCTAGAATCCAAGCCACGCTTCAGATCCGGACAAGACCAAAGTCTACGTCTATTTCCAATGAAGGATCACCGCTTAATACTACGCCTAATCCCAATCAAGGATTAACATCTGCTACGTCTGTTTCCAATTAAGGATCACCGCTTAATACTACGCCTGATTCCAATCAAGAATCAACGTCTGCTACGTCTGTTTCCAATAAAGGATCACCGCTTGACCATGCTATGAATGAATGCACACATACCAACACATATGCAATTAAGACCTTCTATACCGTCTTAACATCCCACATATCACCATAACTCATAATTGGTACATATACACATTCATCATCACACATCATCTACTATTTCGTATACACATCCATAACCATAAATCATTCACAATTCAATAATGGTATACATACACATTCATACAATATTTTATTCTCATCATGATAAAATTCATGGCATTTATAAATCACATAATATCTTATAACCTGGAACAATAATAATAATCCTTTACATTATCTTTAGTCATGTTATTTCACAATCAAACATATCAACCATGTTTAACACCCATCAAAATAAAATTCATAGAATTTGTAAGACGCATAATACACTATAATATGGTATCATAATAATAGTCTTTTTCATTACCTTACCAATGCATCCGTCCGCATTCAAAACGGAGCTATAATGCTTAATTAAGTCATTAATCTATCTTAATCAAGATTTAGATTAATATTTATTCATTGCATAAGTATTCAACAACAACCTCTCTAGCCTAGTGGTAAGGCATGTACAGTTTCAGGGAGGTCCTGGGTTCGAACCCCACTGATGACAAATTCTGTACAGACAGAAAATTAAATTCTGTATCATAACAGTGTTAACCGGTTAACGGAGCAGTTTTTACTCGAGGATCATGAGTTGGCTTCTAGCTGCCCAAGTAGTACACAGCAAGGTAAATCACAAGTTTAGAGGAAGAATAATCCATATGCTAAACTCATTGGATACATGTGTTATCGTTGTAATGGAAGAGCTCGCATATCAAATGTTTGTCTTGAAGGAGAATAGCGATCCAAAACGCATCGGAAATTAAAATTTTCTCCTTTAGTGATCCTTACGAATGGGCATGATCAGTGATAGAAATTGTTACCTCTTGTGGCGATTGAAACCTTTGATGCAGATCTAATGAGTGGTCACGAACGTTGAATGGTGACAACATCTCTACTGTCTCAGTGCTAGCTGCTACGAATGAAGGCTTTAAGAGTGTGTGTGTGTGTGTGTGTGTGTGTGTGTGAGAGAGAGAGAGAGAGAGAGAATAATCCATATGCTAAACTCATTGGATACATGTGTTATCGTTGTAATGGAAGAGCTCGCATATCAAATGTTTGTCTTGAAGGAGAATAGCGATCCAAAACGCATCGGATGTGTGCGCGCGCGTGTGTGTGTGTGTGTGTGTGTGAGAGAGAGAGAGAGAGAGAGAGAGAGAGAATAATCCATATGCTAAACTCATTGGATACATGTGTTATCGTTGTAATGGAAGAGCTCGCATATCAAATGTTTGTCTTGAAGGAGAATAGCGATCCAAAACGCATCAGAAATTAAAATTTTCTCCTTTAGTGATCCTTACGAATGGGCATGATCAGTGATAGAAATTGTTACCTCTTGTGGCGATTGAAACCTTTGATGCAGATCTAATGAGTGGTCACGAACGTTGAATGGTGACAACATCTCTACTCAGTCCACACAAACAGATTCCTTTAGTCTCAGTGCTAGCTGCTACGAATGAAGGCTTTAAGAGTGTGTGTGTGTGTGTGCGCGCGCGTGTGTGTATGTGTGTGTGTGTGTGTGTGTGAGAGAGAGAGAGAGAGAGAGAGAGAGAGAGAGAAACGAAATTTCATCTAATCAAATGCTTCTGCACAAGGGTTCTATTTATAGAACCACTTGTGTGGGCTGAAAGCTAAAAATCCCACTTAAGTGTATGTGGCCCATATCTTATGATAAACCAAAATCACTTAAGCGTGTGGTACCTTACCATATTTCGTATTCTACTTAAGTGCATCGTACCTTACGATGTTCTACAATTCACTTAAGCGCATTGTACCTTACGATGTTCCTTATTTACTCTATCTCTCATCAATATGTCCTTTTTTGTGTGACCCTGTAGGTTTTCGTGACATTGACAATTATATTAAATTACGTATTTAACATAATAAATAGTGAGCGGTATCTAGCAACACATCACTGCTACCCAAGACACGAAAATGTCATGTGATCTGACAAATCTTTTTATGATAATAATGATGTGTACAATTACCCTTTTGCCCTTGTGTCTATATTGAACACAAGCCATAGATCATGGCATACTTGTCCAGTTCAATATTGGGCCCTTAAACATTCATCATGTTATGCAGGATGGGCATTTTCCATCTAGGTCACTCATGTCCCTCAGCATGCTTCGTGGAGTACCCATCAACCATCTTTATGGTCATCCAATTATGGACAACGTTTGATCAGCAATAAAGCACTTGACTCTACATCTAGGGTCCATAGTGGTTTCAGGTCGAAGGGTGGTATACATCACTATCACCATGAGAATAAATTATGACACTTTGTATAACATTCTATATAGTATTCTCATAGAGGGTCAATCCAGTATAAATATTACTCCTAATATTCATACCTATGTGTAAGACTTGATAACTCCTTATCCATGATCCATGAGATGTGATCATCCGTCTATATACATAATAGTCTTAATGCTTTAATGTTATCCCACTTCACAATAAATCTCAACTACGGATACTTTAAGAATAGTTTCCTTATGTTTAATGGGATCTCATGATTAAGTCACACTTGATACATTAAACGGACTAGCTATTCTAGGGACTTTATTAAACAAACATAATAAAGAAAAAAAGCCTTTTATTACTAATAAATAATTCGATACAAGTACCAAAAGTATTGGCCTCTAGGGCTTACACCAACAATCTCCCACTAGCACTAGAGCCAACCAGGCATACCCCTAATGCCCATAAATCTAGTATGGCCATCATGCTTCTGCTGCGCAAGAGGCTTTGTCAGTGGGTCAGCAATATTGTCAAGTGTAGGTACTCTGCATATTTTCACATCTCATCTATCTATTATCTCTCGAATGAGGTGATAACGCCTAAGTATGTGTTTGGATCGTTTGTGAGATCTAGGCTCCTTAGCTTGTGCGATAGCACCATTGTTATCACAATAGAGATCAATGGGATCCACAATGCTAGGAACTATGCCAAGTTCACGAATGAACTTTTTGATCCAAACATCTTCCTTTGCTGCACTTGAGGAAGCAATATACTCGACCTCGGTTGTAGAATCAGGAAATGTATCTTGCTTTGAACTTTTCCAGCTCACAGCGGCACCATTTAAGCAGAACACATAACCAGATTGCGATCTAAAGTCATCCTTATCTGTCTGGAAGCTAGCATCGGTGTATCTAATTACAACAAGCTCTTCCTGAACTCCATATATCAAGAATGAGTCCTTAGTCCTTCTCAAATACTTAAGGATATTCTTGACAGCTGCCCAATGAGCATCATCGTGATCATATTGGTACCTACTCGTTGCACTTAAAGCATATGAGAGATCTGGTCGAGTACATAACATGGCATACATGATAGATCCTATTGCATATGCATATGGAATCTTATTCATGTGATCCCTTTCTTCCTTAGTTGAAGGGGATTTTGTTTTTAATAAACACAAGCCATGTTGCATAGGTATGAATTCTTTCTTGGAATCATGCATATTAAAGCATCTCACCACTTTGTCTATGTATGTACTCTGACTTAGGTCAAACAGTTTTTGTGATATATCTCTATAGATCTTGATTCCTAATATATAGGCTGCTTCACCTAGGTCCTTCATAGAAAAGCATTCCCCCAACCAAGACTTTACTTGTTACAGGGTAGGGACATTGTTTCCAATGAGTAATATGTCATCTACATATAATACCAGGAAGACGATCATGCTCCCACTAATCTTCTTGTAGACACAAGGCTCATCTTCATTCTTTATGAATCCATATTGTTTTACTGTTTCATCAAAACAAATATTCCAGCTTCTGGAAGCTTGCTTCAATCCATAAATTGATCTTTGTAACTTACATATCTTTTGGGCTTCTTATGGTATGTCAAATCCTTCAGGTTGTGTCATGTACATATCCTCAAAAAGATTCCCATTAAGGAAAGCAGTTTTGACATCCATCGTCCATATTTCATAATTATGATATGCAGCGATATCAAGTAAAATTTGAACAGATTTAAGCATTGCAACTGGTGAAAAGGTTTCATCATAGTCAACCCCATAAATTTGTTTATATCCTTTTGCAACCAGTCTTGCCTTATAGGTATGTAGCTTACCATCCATGTCAGACTTCTTTTTGAAGACCCACTTGCATCCTATAGTGTTAACTCTTACATGAGGCTCTACTAAGGTCAAAACATGGTCTGTGTACATGGAATCCATTTCAGATTTCATGGCTTCTAGCCACTTCTATGACTCGGGACCAGTTATGGCCTCTTGGTAGGTCACATGCTCATCTTGATCCATGAGTAATACATCATCTTGACCAATTATGAGATATCCATATCTCTCAGGTAGGTGATATATCATGCTTGACCTACGCTGGTCTTGTTCTACTTGAACAGGTTGCTTCCATAACTACTTGTGTTTCCTGATCTAATTCCTCCATAGGTGTATCAATGCTTTGTGATTCTTGAATTTCTTCAAGCTCTACTTTCCTCCCACTTATTCCTTTGGAAATAAAATCCTTTTCTAGGAAAACTCCAGTTCGAGCGACAAACACTTTGCCCTCAGAAGGATTGTAGAAGTAATACCCTCTTGTTTCTTTAGGATATCCCACAAATAAGCATTTGTCAGATTTGGGCTCAAGCTTAGTTGAAATTTGTCGTTTCACATAAACTTTACAACCCCAAATCTTCATGTAAGACATATGTGGTTTCTTACCACTCCATATCTCATATGGTGTCTTTTCATCCTTTTTGGATGGAACACGGTTAAGTGTGTAAGTTGTTGTCAATAGTGCATGTCCCAAAAAGGAGTTTGGAAGATTGGCGTGACTCATCATGGATCGGACCATGTTTAACAAGGTTTAATTTCTTCTTTCAGATACACTGTTCCATTGGGGTGTTCCAGGAGGAGTAAGTTGGGATAGAATCTCACACTCTTTCAGATGGTCATCAAACTCTAGG
Organism: Lathyrus oleraceus; assembly: GCF_024323335.1. Taxonomy (NCBI): domain Eukaryota; kingdom Viridiplantae; phylum Streptophyta; class Magnoliopsida; order Fabales; family Fabaceae; genus Lathyrus; species Lathyrus oleraceus. The sequence continues at coordinate 204,882,846 of NC_066582.1, forward strand.
CTTAAATATTCACCACCTCGATCTGATCGAAGAGTTTTAATATTCTTACCTAGTTGGTTTTGCACTTCATTCTTGAATTCCTTGAACTTTTCAAAGGACTCTGTTTGTGTTTCATTAAATACACATAACCATATCTACTGAAATCATCAGTAAATGTGATGAAGTACTGAAAACCTCCTCTGGCTGGTATGTTCAGTGGTCCACATACATCGGTATGTATGAGGGCCTAAAGATCATTAGCTCTTTCACCTTTTCCTGTGAATGGAGACTTTATCATCTTTCCAATTAAATAAGATTTGCACGTCTCATATGATTCATAATCAAAAGAGTCCAAGAGTCCATCTTTATGGAGTTTGTAAATGCGTTTCTCATTTATGTGGCCTAATCGACAATGCCAAAGGTAAGTTGGATTTAACTCATTAGGTTTCATCCTTTTAGTATTAATGCTATAAATAGGCATTTCAAGATCAAGGACATATAGTCCATTGTTCATTTGTGCAATAACATAGAATATATCATTCAAATAAATGGAGCAACAATTGTTCTTTATTATAAATGAAAAACCAAACTTGTCCAAACAAGAAACAGAAATAATATACCTGCTAATTGCAGGTACATAATAACAGTTCCTTAACTGAATCATTAAACCACTGGGTAAAGTCAATACATAAGTTCATACGGCTAAAGCAACAACCTTTGCTTCATTGCCAACTCGTAGGTCAACTTCACCTTTTTCCAAATCTCTACTCCTTTTTAGCCCCTTCACATTGGTACAAATGTGAGAACCGTAACCAGTATCTGATACTCATGATGCATAAGTAGATAAATTAATTTCAATAACAAAAATACCTGAAGTTGAAGTCTCTACTCCATTCTTCTTATCTTCCAGGTACTTTGGGCAGTTTCTCTTCCAGTGTCCGGTCTTACTGCAACGGAAGCAGGTGTCTTTCTTTACTATGCCTCCACTAGGCTTCAAAGCAAGAGTAATGGGTTTGGGTTTGGCAACTTCCTTGCCTTTCCCTTTATCACCCTACTTTGTGGGTCTTTTGTTCTGTCTCTTTCCATTTTCGATCATCAGAATGGACTTCCCTTTTGACTTCAAATTCTGCTTAGCATTTCAAGAAGAGTTTTGAACATATCATTCATGTTGAAATTAAGGACAAATTGACTGAAGCTATCTTTCAATGATTGCAAGATCAAATCAGCCGCAAGTTCCTTTTCGAGGGGAAAACCCAACCTCTAAAGGTTCTCCACATACCCAATCATCTTGAGCACATGGGGAACTACAGGGGCTCCTTCAGCTAACTTGCCTTGAAAAAAGGGTTTTTGAAACTTCAAACCTTTCATGCCTTTCCTGCTCTTGATAGAGCATCTTCAGGTTCGATCATATCGAACGCTGCCATGTTCTCATGTTGCTTTTGCAACTCTGAGTTCATGGTAGCTAGCATGAGGCAAGCAATTTCATTGGCATCATCGACATGCTTCTTATAAGCATCTCTTTCTACCTTAGATGTAGAACTAGGAGGTTCCTCTTCAGGAACAGGTTTCTCCAAGACATACAACTTTCTATCATGCTTGAGGATAATCCTCATATTTTGGTGACAGTCCAGAAAATTTGTCCCACTAAAATAACATATTTAATTAGGCCTTTAATTAAATATGATCCCACTATTTTACTCAAAACAAATGACCCTCATCATTTGATTCGGAAAATCCCGTTGGAAGATTTTCCCGTGGGTCGAGATCCACATTTCACTTTATTTTATGTCCACGTAGGCGGATTACACAAAACTAGGTTATTTAGGTAGGAACTCCTTCCAATTGTATCTAATACAACTCTCGAATATTTTAGTTGGGTGAATAACTCCTTATTCCAATCCATCACATGGATCATTTCCAACTTTTGCTTCTAAACGTATATAATATTATTATAATTTGTTTAGTTAAGTTTGACCCATTATTTTAGCAATTGGATATTACAATTATCTCATCGCACCTTACTACTATAGAACATGCACCTCGCGTAGGCGAAACCTACATTATTCGATACTAGTCTTGATGAGTGCTAAAACTTGGAAAGCATAAACTTAATATTTAATTTGAGGGAATTTACAATTATTTTGATCTCACCGACTTATTTATCATATAAATCGTCTCTCACATGCATCAACATGCATTCACATGCATCAATATACATACAAAATGAAACAATAATGGCCCCTAGCGCATTTGTTCTCCCAAGCCAATGAGAGAACCTAAGCTAACCTAATAACGATCTAAGTTTCTCCAAGCAAGATCTTCAAGGTCGTCCTCCTTTGATATTTTATTCTTCTCTTTCTTCATAACATTACATTACATAAAAGAAACTTTTTTTACATACGAGGGAGTGAGATGAGGAAAGAAGTTACATTGAGAGATTAAAAGAGAGGCACGACACACAGATCGTATTTTAAAATCCCAAAAACAAAATAAAGGAAAACTAAGGCCATAACCGATCACCACAAGACAATAATAATAAACACATTATTATTATTAATTTAAATTCTGTTAATTAAATAAACCAAATTAAATTTCGGCGATTGATCACACTACGCAGAGTTAGCTGGGGGTTCCGCTGCATTAGGGTTCATGACGGTACAAGGATTGTGTTGTAGTGTGATCAGTCGCCGAAATTTAATTTGGTCTATTTAATTAACAGAATTTAAATTAATAATAATAATGTGTTTATTATTATTTTTTTGTGGTGATCGATTATGGCCTTAGTTTTCCTTTATTTTGTTTTTGGGATTTTAAAATACGACTTGCGTGTCGTGCCTCTCTTTCAATCTCTTAATGTAACTTCTTTTCTCATCTCACTCCCTCGTATGTAAAACGAGTTTCTTTTATGTAATGTAATCATATGAAGAAAGAGAAGAATACAATATCAAAGGAGGACAACCTTGAAGATCTTGCTTGGAGAAGCTTAGATCGTTATTAAGTTAGCTTAGGTTCTCTCATTGGCTTGGGAGAACAATTGCGTTAGGGGTCATAATTTTTTCATTTTGTATGTATGTTGATGCATGTGAATGCATGTTGATACATGTGAGAGACGATTTATATGATAAATAAGTCAGTGAGATCAGATTAATTGCAAATTCCCTCAAATTAAATATTAAGATTATGTTTTCCAAGTTTTAGCACTCATCAAGAATAGTATCGAATAATGTAGGTTTCGCCTACACGGGGTGCATGTTATATATTAGTAAGGTGCGATGGAGATAATTGTAATATCCAATTGCTAAAACAATGGGTATAACTTAACTAAACAAATTATAATAATATTATATACGTTTAGAAGCAAGAGTTGGAAATGATCCATGTGATGGATTGGAATAAGGAGTTATTCACCCAACTAAAATATTCGAGAGTTGTATTAGATACAATTGAAAGGAGTTCCTACCTAAATAACCTAGTTTTGTGTAATCCTCCTACACGGACTTAAAACAAAGTGAAATGTGGATCTCGACCCACTAGAAAATCTTCCAACGGGATTTTCCGAATCAAATGATGAGGGTCATTTGCTTTGAGTAAAATAGTGGGAGCATATTTAATTAAAGGCCTAATTAAATATGTTATTTTAGTGATACTTATATTTTTATATTTTTCATATAGATTACCATGACAGCAAACACCTCTAACAACATTTTACGATCAATCCTTGATAAGGAAAAATTGTCTGGGACAAATTTTCTGGATTGACATCGAAATCTGAGGATTATCCTCAAGCATGATAGAAAGTTGTATGTCTTGGAGAAACCTGTTCCTGAAGAGGAACCTCCTAGTTATGCACCTAAGGAAGAAAGAGATGCTTATAAGAAGCATGTCGATGATGCCAATGAAACTACTTGCCTCATGCTAGCTACCACGAACTCAGAGTTTCAAAAGCAACATGAGAACATGGCAGCGTTCGATATGATCGAACACCTGAAGATGCTCTATCAAGAACAGGAAAGGCATGAAAGGTTTGAAGTTTCAAAAGCCCTTTTTCAAGGCAAGTTAGCTGAGGGAGCCCCTGTAGGTCCCAATGTGCTCAAGATGATTGGGTATATGGAGAACCTTGAGAGGTTGGGTTTTTCCCCCGGAAAGGAACTTGCGACTGATTTGATCTTGCAATCGTTTCCAGATAGCTTCAGTCAATTTGTTCTTAATTTCAACATGAATGATATGGACAAAACTCTTCCTGAACTGCTACGCATGTTAAGAACTGCCGAGCAAAATCTGAAGTCAAAAGGGAAGTCCATTCTGATGATCGAAAATGGAAAGAGACAGAACAAAAGACCCACCAAAAAGGGTGGTAGAGGGAAAGTCAAGGAAGTTGCCAAACCCAAACCCATTGCTCCTGCTTTAAATCCTAGTGGAGGCATAGCAAAGGATGACACCTTCTTCCATTGCGGTAAGACCGGACACTGAAAGAGAAACTGCCCAAAGTACCTGGAGATAAGAAGAATGGAGTAGAGACTTCAACTTCATGTATTTTTGTTATTGAAATTAATTTATCTACTTCTGCATCATGGGTATTAGATACTAGATGCGGTTCTCACATTTGTACCAATGTGCAGGGGCTAAAAAGGAGTACAGATTTGGCAAAAGGTGAAGTTGACCTACGAGTTGGCAATGGAGCAAAGGTTGTTGCTTTAGCTGTAGGAACTTATGTATTGACTTTACCTAGTGGTTTAATAATTCACTTAGAGAATTGTTATTATGTACCTATAATTAGCAGGAATATTATTTCCGTTTCTTGTTTGGACAAGTTTGGTTTTTCATTTATAATAAAGAACAATTGTTGCTCCACTTATTTGAATGATATATTCTATGCTACTGCGCAAATGAACAATGGACTATATGTCATTGATCTTGAAATGCATATTTACAACATTAATACTAAAAGGATGAAACCTAATGACTTAAATCCAACTTACCTTTGGCATTGTCGATTAGGCCACATAAATGAGAAACGCATTTGCAAACTCCATAAAGATGGACTCTTGGACTCTTTTGATTATGAATCATAGAGGCATGCAGATCTTGTTTAATTGGAAAGATGACAAAGTCTCCATTCACAGGAAAAGGTGAAAGAGTTAATGATCTTTTGCCCCTTATACATACTGATGTATGTGGACCACTGAACATACCAGTCAGAGGAGGTTTTCAGTACTTCATCACATTTACTGATGATTTCAGTAGATATGGTTATGTGTATTTAATGAAACACAAATCAGAGTCCTTTGAAAAGTTCAAGGAATTCAAGAATGAAGTACAAAACCAACTAGGTAAGAATATTAAAACTCTTCGATCAGATCGAGGTGGAGAATATTTAAGCCTAGAGTTTGATGACCATCTAAAAGAGTGTGGGATTCTATCCCAACTTACTCCTCCTAGAACACCCCAATGGAACGGTGTATCTGAGAGAAGAAATCGAACCTTGTTAGACATGGTCTGATCCATGATGAGTCACGCCGATCTTCCAAACTCCTTTTGGGGACATGCACTATTGACATCAACTTACACACTTAACTGTGTTCCATTCAAAAAGGTTGAGAAGACACCATATGAGATATGGAGTGGTAAGAAACCAGATATGTCTTACATGAAGATTTGGGGTTGTAAAGTTTATGTGAAACGGAAAATTTCAACTAAGCTTGAGCCCAAATCTAACAAATGCTTATATGTGGGATATCCTAAAGAAACAAGAGGGTATTACTTATACAATCCTTCTGAGGGAAAAGTGTTTGTCGCTCGAACTGGAGTTTTCCTAGAAAAGGATTTCATTTCCAAAGGAATCAGTAGGAGGAAAGTAGAGCTTGAAGAAATTCAGGAATCACAAAGCATTGATACATCTATGAAAGAATTAGAGCAGGAAACACAAGTAGTTATGGAAGAGCAACCTGCTCAAGTAGAACAAGACCAGCGTAGGTCAAGCAGGATACGCCACCTACCTGAGAGATATGGGTATCTCATAACTGATCAAGGTGATGTATTACTCATGGATTAAGATGAGCATGTGACCTACCAAGAGGCTATAACTAGTCCCGAGTCTGAAAAGTGGCTAGAAGCCATGAAATTTGAAATGGATTCCATGTACACAAACCAGGTTTGGACCTTGGTAGAGCCTCTTATAGGAGTTAACCCTATAGGATGCAAGTGGGTCTTCAAAAAGAATACTGGCATGGATGGTAAGGTACATACCTATAAGGCAAGACTGGTTGCAAAATGATATAAACAAATTCATAGGGTTGACTATGATGAAACCTTTTCACCAGTTATGATCCGCTGTCGCACGCGGATCAAAACGAGTATTTTTGACAAAACGTAGTTAGCGACAAATTGACTCGGATTATCGTTCTCACAAGGATTCTTGAACGAATTAATCAATGATAGTAACGATTAATGGGGTTTTGGTTGGTTTAGGATTCAATTAAAAAAATGGATTAAAATAAGTGATTATTGAAATAAGCTGTAGCAACAATTTACTGATTCGGTCTTTGCCTATCATCGACTATCGTAATTCCAACCGTAGATTAACTATTCCTATTTGATTATAATATCAACCGACAAGCGCAATTGATAGTATAAGTTGTATGTTCCTATTATCCGAATTAAGCAAACGGGATTAAGTTTCATGAATTAAGCAAACATGAATTAAACGGACTCGATAACGAATTAAGCAAACGAAATCGTGACTATAGTTAGGATCACACAATCAATCGGATTAAATCAACATAGCATATGTAAATCGGATTAAGCAAACAAAATACATATATTAATATTGAAAGGAACAAAAAACCTGAATAAGAATTACTAAAATCTCAAGGTATCGGAACCCGAATACAGCAAATTGTTTGGATCGATTAGTTCTTCATGAGAATTCTTGCCAAAGCTTTCAAGTATTTCGTGAATAGTCCCCCCAATGTTATGCGGCTGCTAGGTATATGGAAAACAAGGAATTTGGTTTACAACCCAACTGGATCGAAAACATAACCCAAGCCCAAAACTAATGACCCAAAATTTAAATAAAACTAATGCTGCAACTTCAACGAATTTTCTGGCCCTGCTACATTCTGATTCAGCTCTCGACTTCTGAACAAAAGTTGTAGATCTTTTTCTTAGCTTTCCATCAACTGGTAGCACGTCTCAATCCGATACTCCTAGCTCCAGTTATGAATTTATTCATGCAGACTGCTAATGCTGAAAATAAACCGCGAAAAACAAATAAGTGTAAAAATAAGATAAATAATAAAAACACATTAAAAGGGAAAAATAACCAAACTAAAACATGGAAATGCATAAGTATAAATATAGAAGAATGTGCATCAAAATGCACTGATCAAATTCCCCCACACTTGAACTTTTGCACTCCGAGCAAAATTTAAAATAAAACAAAGAAAACACAAACACATCATTAGTTACTCATCCTAGGCTACAAGTCTTCTTCGGTTAAGTTTGCATCGATAGGTACTACTCTTGCACACTAAGGATATCGTAGGAACACTAATCCACAATTGTGCAGTCATAAACCTCCTGAATACACAAATCAACTCGAATCATATTATTATGTTAAAGTCTAACTTACTCATCCTTCTTTTTGTTCTTTTTCATTCAGGCGCAATCACATTAAGCCCGTTATCTCCACACCCTCATAGCAAGGTGACCGGTTAATGACTCTGACCCTTTTCTACATAGGGTTCTGGTACTTAAGTGGCATAACTCTTTGCTTACTCAATTGTAGTTGCGGGGGATCGGACCGTAATCCGCCCTACCAAGTTCAGCACCAGAAACCGCTGACCCAACTACAAAAGAGTCTTATTTCCAACTTTTTTTTGAAGGTTCCACAACCGTTGGGTTAAGTGACCGGGTGAGGGTCACCAAACTTAGAAGGTGCATTCCCTTATTTTTTTCTCTTTTTTTTTCCGGAACACTCACTTACATTCATCGGTTTCCCTGCGTAGAGTGTGTGTGAGATGGTGCTGACTGCTGAAATAAACTACTCAAGAGCTGTCAGAGAATGAGAATTTAAGGCTATGTCATAATAAAAATTCAACTCAATTTCCATATGCAGGAGACTTACGGTGTTAAAACAATACCGATCTTGTGAATTTTTCCCAAGTCTCCGCAAACTCGACCTCAAATTATTCTATAGCCTAAAACTTTCAACAAAAATGCAATTTTTTTTTGAAAGAAAACAAAAACAAAACAAAACAAAGAACAAAAACAAAGAAAATAAAGTATTCCCTCCCCCACACTTAAAATATGCATTGTCCTCAATGAAAGAAACAAACATAAAATAAGAGAGAGAGAAGGGAGAGGAAAGAACACACCCGAGTAGTCAAGGAGGATAGGTGATCACATAAGCAGCCTTTCCCAAAGAGATATATTCTACATTTCCTTCTTCTAAAGTGGGGCTATCATGGAATAGCTTTGGGTAATGTCCATTGAACTTGAAATTTTTATTACTATCTTCGTCTCTTATTCCAGGATCAAAGAATTTTCTAAAAGTAAAAGTGTCAAATGGACACGTGAAGGTGATCTGATTTGGAATGTCAGCCAATGTCCAACCAAATGCCTTTTTATGCTTCCTTAAAACCTGCAAAAGCTTATTTTCTTGATCGAAATCAAGGTTAGAAGAAATTATAGCCGGTAGTTTTTCATTCATCTCTAAATAAGCATATTTCATATTTTCAGGAAGTTGCTTCAGCTCGAGGGAAGGTGGCTGCTCAATAGAAGGAGTGTTTGGGGCAGTCGGGATGTCAAGAGCTTTATCTACATGAACAACTTTATTTGCAACCTCATCTGCAGTAAGAATATCAACTTGCAAGGCAGCCTCAATTTCAGCACAAACAGAGCAAATTTTAATTTCAGTACAAATATCACAAGAATAAACATCATCAAAACCAGACAATGATGGAAAATCAGATGCAAACAAATCACTACAAGTATCATCAACAATTTCAGAAATCAAATCTATTTGAAAAACAGAATGTTCTTCCAAAGGTTGTTGGTTTGATCCTTGAGCTTGCTGCATGACATTTACCAAAGTGGCAAGCTGCCCAATCTGTGTTTGCAAAGTCTTTAAAGTAGAATCTACTTGTTGTTGAAACTGGAGATTATTTGCAGCCATTTGTTTGACAATATCTTCTAGTGAAGGTCCAGAAGGTGCAGAGCACACAACCTCAAATTCCTTCAGATGCTCATGCGGATCCTCACCTGCAAGACCACTAAACCTTGGAAACAAGTGTATTAAACCAGATTTCAATTCAAAAGGAACCGAAACATCAGAATATTCAATACAAAAGTCATTATAATTAACATCAGGAGCAGCAAACTGCCTTAATGTTCTTTGATCATCCATGTAAAAAAAAAACACAGAAATACCAACTATGTCCGAAATAGACAAAAACAAATAGAAAGAAGAAAAATGATTAAAATAAATTCAGAAAAATACAAAAGCACCAAACTTAATCTAATGACGTGAAATAAAAATTTTGAGATTTTTTTTGGATTTTTTCGACACTATAAAAACAGTAAAAATTTAATTAAACATAGAAAAACAAGGAATTTGGCAAATTTGACGTCAGAGTCTCTTACTCTTTTAGAGTAAGGGAGTATTGATCGCACGATTTTTCTACTTCCAGTAGGTAAAAAACTTATACAATCAAACATAAATTTTCCAAAAACCGGTTTTTTCTGACTCTAGACGCAACTCCGAACGCGAAACTGTAGAAAAATTCGGAAAAATAACAGGAAATTGCATAACAACAAAACACACAATACTTAAAACTAAACTATTGGCTAATTCGACAAGAATCCCCGGCAACGGCGCCAATTTGATCCGCTGTCGCACGCGGATCAAAACGAGTATTTTTGACAAAACGTAGTTAGCGACAAATTGACTCGGATTATCGTTCTCACAAGGATTCTTGAACTAATTAGTCAATGATAGTAACGATTAATGGGTTTTTGTTGGTTTAGGATTCAATTAAAAAAAATGGATTAAAATAAGTGATTATTGAAATAAGCTGTAGCAACAATTTACTGATTCGGTCTTTGCCTATCATCGACTATCGTAATTCCAACCGCAGATTAACTATTCCTATTTGATTATAATATCAACCGACAAGCGCAATTAATAGTATAAGTTATATGTTCCTATTATCCGAATTAAGCAAACGGGATTAAGTTTCATGAATTAAGCAAACATGAATTAAACGGACTCGATAACGAATTAAGCAAACGAAATCGTGACTATAGTTAGGATCACACAATCAATCGAATTAAATCAACATAGCATATGTAAATCGGATTAAGCAAACAAAATACATATATTAATATTGAAAGGAACAAAAAACCTGAATAAGAATTACTAAAATCTCAAGGTATCGGAACCCGAATACAGCAAATTGTTTGGATCGATTAGTTCTTCATGAGAATTCTTGCCAAAGCTTTCAAGTATTTCGTGAATAGTCCCCCCAATGTTATGCGGTTGCTAGGTATATGGAAAACAAGGAATTTGGTTTACAACCCAACTGGATCGAAAACATAACCCAAGCCAAAAACTAATGACCCAAAATTTAAATAAAACTAATGCTGCAACTTCAACGAATTTTCTGGCCCTGCTACATTCTGATTCAGCTCTCGACTTCTGAACAAAAGTTGTAGATCTTTTTCTTAGCTTTCCATCGACTGGTAGCACGTCTCAATCCGATACTCCTAGCTCCAGTTATGAATTTATTCATGCAGACTGCTAATGCTGAAAATAAACCGCGAAAAACAAATAAGTGTAAAAATAAGATAAATAATAAAAACACATTAAAAGGGAAAAATAACCAAACTAAAACATGGAAATGCATAAGTATAAATATAGAAGAGTGTGCATCAAAATGCACTGATCAAGTTACAATGCTTAAATCTGTTCAGATTTGACTTGCTATCGCTGCATATCATGATTATGAAATATGGCAGATGGATGTCAAAACTTCTTTCCTTAATGGGAATCTTCTTGAGGATGTATGCATGACATAGCCTAAAGGATTTGACATACCAGAAAAAGCACAAAAGATATGTAAGTTACAAAGATCAATCTATGGATTGAAGTAAGCTTCCAGAAGCTGGAATCTTTATTTTGATGAAACAGTAAAACAATATGGATTCATCAAGAATGAAGATGGGTCTTGTGTCTACAAGAAGGTTAGTGGGAGCATGATTGTCTTCGTGGTATTATATGTAGATGACATATTACTCATTGGAAACGATGTCCCTACCCTGCAACAAGTAAAGTCTTGGTTGGGGAAATGCTTTTCTATGAAGGACCTAGGTGAAGCAGCCTATATATTAGGAATCATGATCTATAGAGATAGATCATATAAACTGCTTGGCCTAAGTCAGAGTACATACATAGACAAAGTGCTGAGACGCTTTAATATGCATGATTCCAAGAAAGGATTCATACCTATGCAACATGGTATGTGTCTATCAAAAACATAATCCCTCAACAAAGGAAGAAAGGGATCACATGAATAAGATTCCATATGCATCTGCAATAGGATCTATCATGTATTCCATGTTATGTACTCGACCAGATGTCTCGTATGCTTTAAGTGCAACGAATATGTACCAATCTGATCCCGGTGATGCTCATTGGGTAGCTATCAAGAATATGCTTAAGTATTTGAGAAGGACTAAGGACTCATTCTTGATATATGGAGGTCAGGAAGAGTTTGCTATAATTTGGTACACCGGTGCTAGCTTCCAGACAGATAAGGATGACGTTAGATCGCAATCTGGTTATGTGTTTTGCTTAAACGGTGGCATTGTGAGCTGGAAAAGTTCAAAGCAAGATAATGTTGTTGATTGTACAACCGAGGCCGAGTATATTGTTGCCTCAAGTTCAACAAAGGAAGCTCTTTGGATCAAAAAGTTCATTAGTGAACTTGGCATAGTTCATATCATTGTGGATCCCACTGATCTCTATTCTGATAATAATGTTGCTATCGCACAAGCTAAGGAGCCTAGATCTCACCAACGATCTAAACATATACTTAGGCGTTATCACCTCATTCGAGAGATAATAGATATAAGATATGTGAAAATATGAAGCGTACCCACACTTGACAATATTGTTGACCCACTGACAAAGCCTCTTGCGCAGTAGAAGCATGATGGCCATGCTAGATCTATGGGCATTAGGGGTATGCCTGATTGGCTCTAGTGCTAGTGGGATATTTTGGTGTAAGCCCTAGAGGCCAATACTTTTGATACTTGTATCGAATTATTTATTAATAATAAAAGGATTTTTTCCTTATTATGTTTGTTTAATAAAGTCCCTAGAATAGCTAGTCCGTTTAATGTATCAAGTGTGACTTAATCATGAGATCCCATTAAACATAAAGGATAGTATTCTTAAAGTATCCGTAGTCGAGCTTTGTTGTGAAGTGGGATAACATTAAAGCATTAAGACTATTATGTATATAGACTTATGATCACATCTCATGGATCATGGATAAGGAGTTATCATGTCTTAAAATAGGTATGAATATTAGGAGTAATATTTATACTGGATTGACCCGCTATGAGAATACTATATAGAATGTTATGCAAAGTGTCATAAGTTATTCTCATGGTGATAGTGGTGTATACCACCATTCGACCCGAAACCACTATAGACCCTAGATGTAGGGTCGAGTGTTTTATTGTTGATCAAATGTTGTTCGTAATTGGATGACCATAAAGACAGTTGATGGGTACTCCACGAAGCATGTTGAGGGATATGAGTGACCTAGATGGAATTTGCCCGTCCTGCGTAATAGGATGAATGTCTAAGGGCCCAATATTGAATTGGACAAGGATGACACGGTCTATGCCTTGTGTTCAATATAGACATAAGGGCAAAATGGTAATTGTACACATAAGTATTATCATAAAAGGATTTGTCATATCACATGATATTTTTATGTCTTTGGTAGCAGTGATGTGTTGCTAGATACCGCTCACTATTTATTATGTTAAATACATGATTTAATATAATTTCCAATGTCGCGAAAACCTACAAGGTCACACACAAAAGGACGAATTGATGAGAGATAGAGTAAATAAGGAACACCATAAGGTACGGTGCACTTAAGTGAATTGTAGAACATCGTAAGGTACGGTGCACTTAAGTAGAATACCAAATATGGTAAGGTACCACGCGCTTAAGTGATTTTGGTATATCATAAGATATGGGCCACATACACTTAAGTGGGCTTTTTAGCTTGCAACCCACACAAGTGGTTCTATAAATAGAACCATTGTGCAAAAGCATTTTATTAGATGGAATTTCGTTTCTCTCTCTCACACACACACACTCACTCAAAGCCTTCATTCGTAGCAGCTAGCACTGAGACTGAAGGAATCCGTTAGTGTGGATTGAGTAGAGGCGTTGTCACCATTCAACGTTCGTGATCACTCCTTTTATCTACATCAAAGGTTTCAATCTCCACAAGAGGTAACGATTTATATCACTGATCATGCTCATTCGTAAGGATCACTAAAGGAGAAAATTTAATTTCCATTGTGTTTTGGATCCCAATTCTCCTTCACTATTTCTATTCATATTTCCCTTCAGCTTTCAACCTTGTTGGGTTAGGCTTTTTGGCCCAACCTTTGTTGTTTGCACCCCATAGTCGTGGTACCCCTGTTCCATGGCTAATTAGACTTTGGGCCTTGCGCCATTTTGGCTTGTTGCACCCTGCGTTGTTGATCAAAATCCCCCATGTTTGGCTTTGTTTTTTGCATTTTACTTCCATTTTTTATCTTTAATTTTGTTTGATATTTTTTAATATTTGTTTATGAATTGACATGGAAATTAGTTGTTAGAATTTAAATAGTTTTTACATGATTAGTTAGTTAGAAATAATTGAGTAGATTAATGCTTGATTAACTGAAAATGATTAAAAAATATATGTTATAATCTAGTTTACATGATTAAGTTTAGATTGTAATTGTACATGATACTTGTTGGTTACTTGATGTAATTGGATTCATTCATGTTTTAGATTTTTAATTCTAATTGATTAGGATTTTAATTAGGGGAATTGACATTGACCATTTTTTTGGTTTAATTGATCTTTTAATCATTTATTTCTTGATGGAATTTTGGTGTTGATTTCTCTTATTAGTTTGCACCTTAACCATGGCATGTCCCCTTAGACTTAGGTGTTTAGGATTTGATCCCTAGGATTTTGCTATTCCTTATCTCTGTGCATGGATTTTTAACTATTTTCTTCCTGACTGATTTAGTTGATCAAGGCTCAGATTCAAGCTCAAGATTTCACATTCAATACAATTCATACATTGTAGACAAAGAGGACTCTTATTCAAGCACAACAAAGGTGTATTAACACTTGTTAATCGTGATCCAAGGTGTGCGCCATGAGCCTTAAGCAATAGAGAAGGAGTGAGAGGAAGCATTCCTATGCTCATTTTGAATATCTTTGGATACGGGACAAATGACTCAGTTTCTCATTGTATTCACCTTTATTCATAGACTTTAGTATAATTTGAATCAAATGATTGTCAAGTCTCTCTTTCTCCAAAGCAACATTTCATCACAAGAAGCAACAAGGAGATTTAACTTCAACACTCATCAATTATGATACAAATTACACGTCATGAGCCTTAAGTAGTAGAGAACGGGTGAATGGAGCATTCTTATCCTCATTCTGAATATCTTTCAGTATGGGACGGATGACCCAATTGCTCATCATAATCACATATACTCATGGATTTTAGTGAAAGTTAAATCAGATAATTGATAAGTCTTTCTACACAGATAAGGCATGCAGATTTAAGATCGGCTTTCAACCCTCTAGGGTTTCTTTCCTTATTGCACTATGAGGATATGTAGGCACGAGGATCCCAATCCTTGGTGAGCCCACTAATTATTAAAACGTTTTTCCCCTTTCGCGAGTAATCTTTAGATAGTAACACCATTTCTTCCAATGAACAATCAAAATGGTTCCCGTTGAGTACAACTAATGTGAGGGATGTTAATACATTCCCCTTGCATAACCGACTTCCTTATCCTTTTTCTCTTCCTCCGGGTTTTATCGATGTTTTTCCTTTCCTTCGGGAATAAATAAAGTTCAATGGCGACTCTGTTGTATCTTAGAGTGTGTGATGCGCTCGGGTATATTTCGTGTAGCTTCAGCGACATTTAGGGTTTTGAGTCGATCGAATTCAAAATCGGTAAAGGGAAGGTGGATATTAAAATCTTCCAATACCCCAACATAGAAATGACAATTTTCATCTTTAACTCCCCAAGGACAAGCTATGCAAACACATTCCCCTAGAACACAGGGCTCCAAAATAACATCGTCTTCATTCCCAGTAGAAGATACATTCTTCAAAGACCGAAATTTAGCTATCTCCACCTTGTCAAAGAAGTTGTGATCGTAACTCATTACTTCTTGATCAAATGACTCCATAATCTCCATCAGCACCTCTATGGATGAACCTGATGAGGAAAAGTTGGAATCAGAATCGCAAAAAGAGGCGGAAATATTGTCGTAAGCCTCATTTACAATATGATCAAAGTCAGCATGGGTTAGAGTATCTATATATCCTTTCACATATAAATCCAAAAGATATTTTATTTCGCGGACACTCAAGGTTCTTAATGCTTTTGTATTCTCATCACATGCATCAATAATAGTCATTGAATAAAAGAATGCGAAAGCGAAAAGAAAATATATTTGATCTTGAAGAACGAACGAGAACTCTGAAAATTGCTTAGAAGAGAGAAAGACTTCTTCCAGCAAATGTTAAACCAGAACACAAAGAGATTATTTTAATTAGGAGGAAATCTTCTTAAAAGGATTTAAACAATATGAAACGCTTCATATCATTGAGAGGGAGGAAATTCCCATAAAAAAAGCATCATTACTAAGGAAGGAGAATATTTGATGAAGATATGTTGTCATTATTAAAGACATGTCACCACAAACAAACATCACGACTAAGTGGATTGGAGAAAACTTTAAAAAAAATCGAGTTTCTTTTGTCCAAGCACTTCAATCTTTTAGTTCTCATGCTCGGGGGACTTATGTACATCCCAAAAAATTAGTTGACCAACCGAGGTATGAGATAGACACAGCCTATATGAGTACATGAGTTCTTTGAGGCTGAGTTGGCATGATATACCGAGTATGGTCAGATAGTCGGGTTGTCATCCACCAATCGGAATCCGACTAGGACATCATATCTACTAATCGAAATTTGGTTATGATATCCGAGTAAGCAAAGTGGAGTCGACCTCCCATAAAGTCTAGAATGATCCAACTAGTACAAGTCGGATCTGATGACAAGGTCAAGATGCCATTTGAATGGTCATAAAAAAACGGTTACATGGTGTAACATTATGGCACAGAGTTATAATTAGTGAAGAGACGGACGTTACATGACAATTATAAGGGCGACATACATTATTAATAGATGAATTTATGAAGGATACAAAGAGTCAAGCAAAATAGGGAGAGAATGAGATGAAGACCTATAAATAGGAGGATGATTGGAGGATAAAGGAGAAGAAAAAAACGAAACAAACAGACACCTCAATCATTCATTTTAGGTTTTCCTTGACTTAGAACAAGGAAATCATCAACTTTTAAGTGTTGTATATCAAGACAAAGTAATATTCTCTCCACCCACACCGAGGAATTCAATTGACAATTTCGTAGATATTAAAAAATATGAATAAATGATAGAGAGAATAATATTTTTATTAAATTACTCATAGAAAAATTGAATATAATAATAATTAAAGGATAGAACTGAAGAAAAAAAATCAATTTGCATTATAAATTGAATTGGGTCATTTATTTTAGAATAGTCTCTTATTTTGAATGAATCATTTGTTAGGAGACCAAGAAAGTAATAGTCAATTGTGTTGTCTCGGACTTCATATGTATGCTTACAACAAATTACTCTTGGAAAAAAAACTTCAGATAATGAAACAAGCATTCATGTAAACAACATGTTCTTGCACAACCCGATATTCATACACATCAGAATGCATTGTTTGATACACATCAGAAGGCATTGTGGATGTTGCAATTTGCATCTTATACGGATTCTTGAGGCATGGCAAGGTTCCCAACAAAAGATTTAACACTGATGTGTATCCAGAATTGAACCCAAGACCTTTGATTAAATGGATTAAATGGGAAGTTGTATTGTGTTACATAACATTGTCTGCATTTCACATTAACAAGAACAGGACACAGGCAACAGGAAAAGTGGGTAAAAATGGGACAATTTAATTATTTTTTATTATACACTCCCCAATTTGCAAATGTTTTGAAAAATCTAAAATTCTTAAACTGTTTAATTCAATATCACAAAAAATCAAAACAGCTTAGTTTTGCCTATAAGCAATGTAATTAGCCAAAGCAATCAAAGGAGCAGATTTACGAGAATCAAACCCAGAAAGTTGATCCTGTGCATCACGGTTCAATTTCTCAGCAAATTCTTTAGATTTTTCAATCCCCAAAAGCTTTGGATAAGTAACCTTATCAGCCACCAAATCTTTCCCAGCAGTTTTACCTAATTCCTGTGAAGATTTCGTCACATCAAGAATATCATCAACAACCTGAAACAATAACCCTATATATCTAGCAAATTTTCTCAGTTTTTCAACATCTTCATCACAACCACCACCAAGAATCGCACCGAGAACAACAGAACCTTCTAACAAAGCAGCGGTTTTATGAAGGTGAATGAACTCGAGCCTATCTATTCCCACGTCGGATAAACCTTCCGAGTTTATATCGACGACTTGACCGGCAACAAGTCCTTCGGAGCCGATCGACTTCGCTAGCTCTCCGATTGCGCGGACGATTCTCGCCGGAGAAACGCCGGATGTAGACACCGCAATATGCTCGAAGGCGAAAGCGAGTAAAGCGTCTCCGGCGAGAACCGCGACGTCTTCTCCGTAGACTTTGTGATTCGTCGGTTTTCCTCGCCGGAGATCGTCGTTATCCATACACGGAAGGTCGTCGTGGATAAGCGACATAGTGTGAATCATTTCAACGGCGCACGCGGCCGGCATCGACATGGATTCGGTGCCTCCGACGAGTTCACAAGCGGCTAAACAGAGAACCGGGCGGACGCGCTTCCCGCCGGCGAGGAGAGAGTATCGCATAGCGTCGTGAACTTTGAGAGGCTCCCGTAACGAAACGGCGTCGTCTAGGGCTTTGTTAACCCTAGTTGCTTTCTCAATCATGTAAGATTTGAAATCGAAAACTGGTTTCTCTTCGGCTTCAATTGTTTCTTGTTTAGTGAGCAAAGCTGAAACGGAAAACGAAAAAGAAGAGTTCATGAATTGGTTATGAGTTTGTGGTTTAACGGTTGAGGGTATTTTTGTAAAATAGAAAGATGTGGATCTGGATCTGAATCTGGTAGCAGTAACTTGATTGAACATGAAATTGGAGTGTGTCCATGTGTTAAGATTCACAGCACTCATGTTTGTTTATGGGTTTTTGTGTGTGAATTTTTGATTTTGTGTTTTTAAGAAATGGTTTTTTTTCTTCTTGTAATCTGTTTATATATAGTGTGGGTATGATGAGATTGGAGTTGAAAGGGTTGGACTTTGGAGTGTGACAGTTGGTGAATGTTTTTGTTTCGGTTGTTGTGAGAATTGAAGAGAAGGGAAATAGAAGTAGATACAAAAGAGTGGGCAAGGTGAGATGAGATAAGAACAGGTTCCACACCAATGAGGTGAGTGTGATGTGTAATGAACAAGATAGGGTATATGTTATGGCATTTGGGGTTGGTTGAATGGGAAACATTAGGTGTTTTTATGACGTTTTCTTCAATGAGCTTCATTCATTCGTTATGTCATTTGTTTTGTGTGGCTTTAGGAAGAATATATTAAAAAAATATGTTATTTTTATATTAATAATTATGTATTTTTTTTCATTAATAATAGTTGATAAAATAAAGATAATTAGGTAAAATTGTTTTTTTTTTAATTTATTATATTTTTTAATCGATGAAAAATGTTAATCATGGCATTTATTTTAAGACCGAGAGAGTATATATTATTTTTTGGGTAAAATTACTTCAGAAATCTTTTAGGATATTTAATGGTAACAGATTGATCATTTACGTTTTTTCTGCTACATGTCACTCTTTTAAGTTGCATAATGTCTACAACGTTGATCTTTTTTTATTATTTTGTTTCAAAAATGCACAGTTGTCATTAACGGTGTTTATGTGTCTGTTACGTTGTTGAGGTGACAGATATTTGAATATTACTTGAAATAATTAGGAAAGTTTTCTTTCTTCTTCATCAAATCCCTAGAATATATGTACTACTATCCAACGAGTTCTTCTCCTACTTTCTCCAACAATGACTTCATACGGTACAAATTTGTCAAATTCACGTAGCCATAACTGTGATTCCTTAATTTCGAATGCAAGTCATGGTGAAATCGAACTAAGGTGTGCTTGGGGAGCAAAGGTTGCGATATAAACAATGAGGAAGAAATGACGAAATTTTGGGAAGTTTTTTTTGGGTTGCAGAAACTTTGTGGTAAGTTAATTGCTATTGTCTGATCTGTCTTATTTGATAATGCTAACTGTTAGATGTTAACAGAGTGAATGTTCAAACTGTGGCTGTAACTTTTTTGAGTGGGTTAAAAAGAGTTCAATGGTGAAGGGCAGACAGAAATCAACACTCAAATGAGATGTTCAAAATGCGATGAAAATAATGCAGAAATCAACGTGTAAAAGAAAAAGATGAAGATCCATGGAGATTACTATTACACAAAAGAGATGATGAAGAACATGTTGAAGATGTTGAAGATGTTAATTTTGTCATAATATTTTTAGTTGTGATTATTGTAATGTTGATGTGTATGTTGATCCATAAGTGGTGATCATGGTTTATGTTGATGTTAGTAATGTTGATGTTTGCCCTAACTATAATGTTGAACATGTGTTGTTGTAATGAATTTGCTTAATGTGATGTTTATTTTGTACCCAATTTGTCTGTCAAATTTTATGTTGCCCATATTTATGGCAGTAACGACATAGTTTGTGCCCATACACTGAGCATTTATTTGACAGTTATTTCTTCTAACAGATGTTGTATCTTTTTTCTTCTCGTCATCATCTTTGTTCCTTCTTCTCTTAGGCCTCCCTGGTGCTCTTCTTGATGGTGGTAGAAGTATGTTGGGGTATGGGGTCTCTTCCCATAAGTTTTGGCCATTGGTTAGGTAGATGATAGGCTTGTAGTAAGCCTGATAAGTCTTCTTTCTATACATGGTAGGAATGTAATTTGTAGGGTCTTAAACTCTACTTTGAATGCGTGCAATTGCATGGTATCATGGAATACTAGTGAGCATCCAACTCCTACAAGAGCACTCCTTCTACTTGAGGTCAACTATGAATTTGTCTTCTGACACATTGATAAGCATTACTTCATAAATCATATCACCAGCAAACCTTGTAAACATAAAAATTGCATTAAGTTAGTAAGTCTTTTAAGATAAAATAAGTGCAATAATTATGAGATTTCAGTTTGTGAATTACCTAGCCATAGCCATATAGAACCTTGATATTTAAGTTTGTCTTTCCAAAACCTTTTTAATTCTTGGAAGTACATAACCATTATAAGCTTCAATATGTTGCTATTTGTTACCCATCTACCCATAAGGTAACCTCTTATTTCCTCTAGCATTGTAATAATATGCTTTTGTCTTGGTCCAATTATAACACTATTGAATGTTTCTGACATATTGTTAACCATCGCATTATATTTGTTGTTATAATTGAACGTAGACTTACTCCAAAATCTAGGTGGAATCTTTCATAAGTATTTGAAGGCCTTTTCATTAACCTTCCTCATACCCCATGATACCCCATTTTTTTTAACAACACCCAAAATTTCAAAACAACTCAATATGTCACCATCACACTTCCAATTTGACACTATCCCTCCTACATATCTACCCCTTTCATCAAATTGTCCCCCATGATGAAAATCAACATAAAAATATCCATTTTTGGCAGAAAAGTTGTAAGTTGTAGAAATCAATAAATAGTATAAGGGACCACATACAAAGCCATATACCTCAATAAATCAAATACATTTTCGTAGGAAAAATGAGACTCACCTAAACGTTCAAAGATGTGCATCTGAGTTTGTCTCCCTCGAATCCTTCATCTCCCTTTTGAATTCATCATCTTCGTTCGTAGCAGCTCGTATTTGCAGAGTTTGTCAAATTAGGGTGTCATACGGTGAACTGGACTTTTTTGTGGTTTTAATCGCAATGTCGCGGTTAGCAAGAGTCGCCACCGACTTTTCTTTTATCCAATAAGGAAAGGTGGAAAAGAACAGGAAAGACCTTAATTTAGATTTTGGGTTCGGGAGGTACATTATACAAAGGGAAGGTGTTAGCACCCTTTGTATCCATGGTTATCCATGGGCTCTTAATTGCTCGATCACTTATATTATTTTTGTCTAAAAAAGTGTTTGTGAATTGTTTGGAAAATTGTTTTGAAAAGAGAATTTAACTTTGTAATGATTCTTGTATGAATGTATACAAAGTGGTTATCCCGTTTTAGTTTTGAAAATTGTTTAGAAAAATATAACTCGGTAATGATTCTAGTATGAATGTATACCAAGTGGTGATTTTCTAAAGGCATTTTGAAAGGTGTGAGGTGCAAAAAAAATGTTTTAAGTTGTGAGCCAGCAATTAAGAGTTATACCGACCCAAGGTCTTTACGGGCATTTCCTATCCTTATGAGGGTAAAACTGTCCTTATTATTGAGAAATAAGTAGTTTTATCCTTTGGATGTAAAAGGGTCATCGTAGGGTCATCGATTGGTCATTGAAGGCAACAGTTATGAGGATACCTTAGCATTCGAAGGGACTATCATCATTTAACCGTAGGCAACATCGGAGGGTCATCGAGGGGCAAAGTTGTATATTCGAAGGCAACATCCGAGGGACTATAATTTATTTTATGATGATTTAACCGAAGGGTCTTTGCTAAGGGTATCCCCACGTTCGCGGGACATGACCGTAATATCGTAATCGTAAGGCAACAAAGAGAGGTCCAAGATCACTTATTCAAAGGCAAAGTTTTACAATTAATTATATAATTAGGATGAAACTCCACATTAAAATTATTAAAAATAATATATTAAAAAATTAATACATTAGAAATTAATACATTAAAAAATTAATTTAGGGTGAAACTCCACAAGGGTATCCCACAAATAAAGTGGAATACCTAGCCAATAACCTTTTCCTGGGATATGTGAACCTTTACGAAACTCAAAAAAAGAAACATGTCAGAACACCAAATCAGGGTGCAATCGAAGATTACACCGGAGAAATATCACAACAATAAATAGGATAGGATGAATAATGCATGGCTATGATAAAAACATAAAAAAAAAACAGACTAGAAGAATCAGGTACTGTCTCGTTCGCCTCTGCCTCGCCTAGCGAAGGCCACGGATTTTGAATTTGAAAACAGCCCCATGTTAGGAACTTTGAATTTTATGGCATTTTATCACAGGAATAACATGGTCAAACATTCAGGGTATTCAGGCATATTTAAATTCCCATACGAAAGCAAATTATATATCAACATTTAATCATGATGCATTATATATGTAGATATGGTCAATTGAAAGTATAAACAATAGAGATACGCAAACCTGTTTGCCAATTCAAGGTTGAAGGGATTGACCACTTGTAGTATCGGAATAAGTTAGGCAGCGGGAATTGGACGGCGATGGCTTCGGTGCAGATGGGCTGCCTTCAGGGTTTCTTTACTCTGAATTCTCCGGGTAGGCAGGGTTCCTATGCCAAAGTTTCTATCCGTCCTTCTCTGTTCTCTCTCTTTCTTTTTCCTCAAGGTTTTGTTCCAAGGAAACCTCAGAGTGTTTTGCTTCTCTTCCTTCTTTCTCCAGTGAATCTCCCAGTGTAAACTCCAAGTCTAACTCCCCCTACTGAAACTTCAGTATTTATAGACTAATTTCGTGGGTAATGGGCTTGGAATGAGGGAGACCCAAGTCCAAAATAATTTGTTATATTTTATTTATTTATTTATTTTAATTATTTAATTAATTAATTAATTAATTAATTAATTAATTAATTAATTAATTAATTAATTAAAAAAAAATTTTTTTTTTTTTTTTTTTTTTTCGTTTTTTTTTTCGTTTTTTTTTCGTTTTTTTTTTTTTTTTTTTTTTTTAGGAAAAATGATGGGTAATTTTTGGGGTATGACAGCTGCCCCTGTTCAATATTCTTGAACCGAGAGAGTTAGGATGGCGTGTATGCCATTCGTGGTCTGGAGGTGGAAGATTATTGAACACTAGAATGCCCCAAAAATTTGCACTTGAGAATCGACAGTTGGTCTTGATGGAGATGGGCTTAAAGATGCCATCCGGGAGGTTTGATGACGAAAGCTTCAGATCGCGCCGTATATTAGGCCAATTTGAAGACATGGGTGCCACACTGGGTCGTACGTTAGACCGTATAATGAGTCATCCATTAGGCTGCCGACTTCGCTGGGGAGTCGGAGTGTGTCATATGCTGTTGGGGATAAAGGATCAGAATGGACCATATGCTAGATCGTATCTGAGTTGCAGAATGAGCCGTACGTTAGGCTGAATCTGACGACGAAAGGGGTAGTCGTACGTTAGACTACACTTCAGAAATGTACCGTATGTTAGGTAGGATCTGATGATGAAAGGGGTAGTCGTACGTTAGACTACACTTCAGAAATGTACCGTATGTTAGGTAGCATCTGAGGGGATGGACATCCGAACGGGTCGTACGTTAGACCGTCGCAGAATGAGTCGTCTGTTAGGCCGCATCTGATGATGAAAGCGGTAGTCGTACGCCAGACTACACTTCAGAAATGTACCGTACGTTAGGTAGCATCTGAGGGTTGTAAGATCCAAACGGGTCGTACGTTAGACCGCGTTGGGGTTGTTGGAGTTCAGAATGGATCGTACGCTAGATCGTGTCTGAGTTGCAGAATGAGCCGTACGTTAGGCTGTATCCGAAGAAGAAAGTAGTCGTACGCTAGACTACACCCCTGAACGTAACGTACGCTAGGCAGTATCCGAGGATTTGAAGGTCCAAATGGGTCGTACGTTAGACCGCATTGGAGTTGCTGAAGAAGTCATATGTTGGGCTGAATCAGAATGAACCGTATGTTAGGCTGTATCTGATAACCTGTATATGTTGTACTTGCAATAAATGTCTGGGATGGGCTTAGAGATGCCATCGTTAGGAGGATATCGAAGTGTTGTCAGAATGAATGTTCCCATGAACTGTATTTGAAATATGTATCTGAATCTTGAATGTGATTGATAAAGGTGTCTGTCTGAATGAACCTTTTATTTTGACTATATCAGGAGGATAAATAACCTGCAAAGAAAAGTTAGCTTCATGCTATGTCATGATGCATGAGATGTTTCGTGTTATGCTAAAATAAATGTGAATGTTGTATGCATGCGTATGCTGTGAAAGGATGTAATGAATGAGTTATGCGTATGAGAAGTTCTGCTTGGGGACTCTACTGGGGAAAATAAATCCCCATCTACTGATTTGAGACATTTGTGTCGATGACCCTTTCTCGGCTGGGGATGCTTGATTTCTGTCTGATGGTGGAAATATTCAACAGAGCCTGGCTGGGGATGGATGAGATGATCAATCTGTCTGGTGACGCCGACCTCTGTTGGGGAGTAACTGGCTGTGCCGGGGAATACTGCCAATTTCTTCTGGGAAAAATAGGCTTGCTGGGGAAGAGAATTGGTAGCGGATTCATTGGAAGCATGGTTAGACCTTATCCTCGATCCTGAAGTCTTGTAGTAATTGCTATTGCTATTCTATGCATGTATTTTGGTAAACATCAGTCATATTCAAATGCACATATTAATTCAAATTAAATCAATGGACATTTACGCAACCAAAACAGAAAAGTAAAAACAAAAGCATCTTTTTTTGAAAGAGGGTTGTATTGATTTTGAAAGGAGGCCTATAAACAGGCAATTTGTGTACAAGGAGACAGAAATCCTAGTAAGAGGAAATTGTCGAAAACAAAGAGAAAGCTATGTGGAAGAAGTCCTATTGATTTTAAGCCTACTACTGTCATTATGTCTTCGAGCATCTCATCCCTTGCTGTCGGATAGAAGTGATTGGCTTGGTCAGTCCCTCGAACTTGGATGAAAGTTGACTGAGAACGGGACATAGTCATACGCTTTAATCCCTAATTTTTGCCTGGACCGCCTTTTCAGGTTTTCAGTCCACCAGGATACCCTTTTTTGCCCAAGCCGCCTTTTCAGGTTTTCGACTTGCCGGGTGTACATTTTTTTTTATATATCCCTAATTTTTGCCCGAACCCTTTTGGTTCGCCGGGATGCCCTTACTTTTGCCTAGATACGTCGATCTAGCGGGTCTCTTTTATGCGTAGTATTTTTTAACTATGTCCGCGTTCACGGGATGTGGGAAGTCTTCACCATCCATAGTAGCGAGTATCATGGCTTCACTAGAGAATACCTTCTTAACCACAAATGGCCCTTCGTATGTGGGAGTCCATTTGCCTCTGGGATCACCTTGTGGTAGAATGATACGCTTGATCACCAAGTCGCCAAGTTGGTACACCTGTCTCTTAACTCTTTTGTTAAATGCCTGGGTCATGCGCTTCTGATATATCTGCCCGTGACATACAGCCGCAAGTCTCTTCTCATCCATCAAATTTATCTGATCGAGTCGAGTCTGAATCCATTCATCTTCATCTAAGCCCGCCTCTTTCATGATTCTTAGAGAGGGAATCTGAACTTCCACTAGTAAGATGGCTTCCATTCCATAGACTAAAGAGAACGGAGTTGCCCCTGTCGTAGTGCGCACTGAAGTGCGATAACCGTAAAGAGTAAAGGGTAACATCTCATGCCAGTCTTTGTATGTTACTGTCATTTCTTGCATGACCTTCTTGATATTGTTAGCAGTCCCCACGGCGCCGTTCATCTTTGGCCGGTACGGAGAAGAGTTATGGTGTTTTATTTTGAACTGCGTGCAGAGTTCAGTAATCATCTTGTTGTTCAAATTAGTACCATTGTCAGTGATAACTCTTTCAGGAGACAGCAGGTTTCTCAAATAGGTATTTGATAGAATCCATCTTAGAAGTCAATAAGGTGGTATGATTCAACATATACTGTCTTAGTCGGCGAGCAGCCCAGGCCAAAGCACAGCAAGCTTTCTCGGGTTGTGAGTATCTTGTTTCACAGTCGGTACCTTTTGCTAAGGCAGTATATGGCATGCTCTTTTCGACCAGACTCGTCATGTTGCCCCAACACACCTCATTGAATTTTCTAACACGGTCAAATACGTAATTAAAGGTCTTCCTTCAACTGGTGGCATCGGAACTGGGGGTTCTTGGCGATATTTCCTGATTTTGTCATAAGCTTCTTGGCATTCATCATTCCATACCATCTCTTGATTTTGTCTCAGTAATTTGAAGATGGGTTTGCAGGTAGCAGTCAAGTGTGGAATGAATCGGGCAATGTAATTCGAGTGCCCCAAGAAACCTCTGACTTCTTTCTTGTTTATTTCAGTACCCAGATTTACAATTTCAATTGATTCCTCATGCGGCTGTATAGTCTTTTCTTCTTGCAGTAGTCGGGCAAGTTCTCCAGGGACTTCACAATCTTCCTCGCTTCCATCCTCGGCTTGGTAGATCGGATTTTCAAAGTCATAATGAACAGTAGCAGAGTCATTACCAACAGGATCCAGAGTGGATATGGATCGGCAAATTGTTACGTGAGTGTGTGCAAGAAACATAGCTTGTTTGAAAAATGACAGGAAAGATAAAGAGCGCAATATTTGAATGCAAAAAGTCCATTGATCTATTGAATATGAATATGCTTATGAAAATGACAAACCCCTAACAAATTAGCCATTGTGCCTCGGGCATAGACACAATGCTTTAAGAAGTTTGATTGTAAAAGAAAATTAAAATTTGCAATTCTAGAATAAACAATAACAATTACTCCTGACTAAAGGAAATCGGGATAATGTCTTCAGTCTTCCAATTGTTGAGTCCGTCACCAATTATTGGGAAAATCCAGCTATCCAAGTCGCAATCACTATCAGCATCTTCCATAGCATTAATCTGATTTTTGACTATCTTTCCAGAGTTAAACCCCAGGCCAGCTTTATCAGACTTGTACGGTACATTGATCAGTTGACCCCAACCAGCACGATCACCATTTTCAATCGCGGCTTGAGCATCTTTCAGAGAGATCATGACAGGGGGAGCACGAACAACCTTGGGCACAAGGGGAGTTGGCTTAAGGACAGGACTGGGTGGAGGAACCACTTCAAATGACTGAGAAGGAGTCTCAAAGAATTCACCATCCATCTCGACGTATTTGAAGGCTTGCACACTACTGACAATATACTCTTCTTCTCCACATACAGTGACAACCATGCCTGCTATTGGATACTTCAGCTTTTGATGAAGCGACGAAGCTACCGCACCTGCCCCATGGATCCAAGGGCGCCCCAACAAGCAGGAGTAGGCGGGACGAATGTCCATCACGTGAAAGGTAGTGTTGAAGACTTGAGGTCCTATCTTGATAGGGAGAACCACTTCACCATAGACAACACTCTTCGCACCATCGTAAGCACGCACCACAACATCACTAGGTTTCAGTTCAATGCCTTTGTAGTCAAATTTATCGAGCACAGCTTTCGGGAGTACGTTCAAGGAGGAGCCATTGTCGATCAACACGTGAGCCAGGGTGATCCCCTCACACTCGATGGAGATATGCAGAGCTTTATTGTGATTCTTTCCTGCTGGCGTCAGGTCAGCATCGGAAAAGCCTAGGCCATTGTCAACAGTCAAATTAGCAACATAATGTTCGAATTGATCGACGGATGTTTCTTGAGGCACATGAGCGGTCTTCAAGAATTTCATCAATGCATTGGCATGGGATTCAGAGGATAATAACAAGGACAACATTGAGATTTTAGACGGAGTATGCCCCAATTGTTCCACTACATCAAAATCGCTCTTACGGATGATTTTCAGCATCTCTTCCATTTCCTGTTTGGCAACACCTTCAGAAGTAACTTCGACCGATGTCTCTGACTGAGGAGGATTGACTGGTCTTTTTCCTCGAATTTCGGGAGCGGGAGGTGAGATTTCTGGGGAGTAGATCCTTCCACTTCGAGTAACTTTACTAGTCCCCACAATATCATTAGGATTAGCAGAACTACCAACCTGCTTTATGCCATGGATGTAAACGTCGCCTCCATAGTTCCACGGAATAGCTTTGCTGGAGGAATATGGCACGGGGCCAGGTGCGGTAATAATCAGGGGAGCCACTTTGGGCTCAGCGGTAATCTTCACAGGCACTCTAGTAGCGGTAATCTTCACTGGAGCTTTGGGCCTAGCAATCACAGATACCTCTTCAATAGAGTTGTCCACCTTAGGAACCCTTTCAAATAGAATTGTACGATCATCCATCAGCCGTTGAATGCCGTTCTTCAACTTCAAACAATCATTGGGTCGGAGTACACAGAGATCGCAATCTTCAGCACAACCTGGAAATAAACCAGCTTGCAATAAATTCTTCTTAACGATCAGGAGAGGAGATGCTAAATCAGCAACGTCAGTAACGTGAGAATTGTCGTCCACAACATTAACATTCTGGTCATGATTAGGCATAGGTGCTGTGATGACATTGGGGGTCGCCGGAGGATCAAATTCAATTTCTCCAGCGTCGATCATATCCTGAATCTTGTTCTTCAACAACCAGCAATCATTCGTATCATGCCCGGGGCTATCGGAGTGATAGGCACACCTGGCGTTGGGATTATAACGAGGAGAAGTAGTGTTGGGATTTGCAGGAGGGCCTCTGAGGATAATCAAATTGGCCTTTAACATACTCTGCAGTGCTTGGGTTAAAGTCATATTGATCTTGGTAAACTGTCTTCTCGACCTGTCTTGTCTGTGTTGGAAGTTCTGAGATGGCGGTGCGGCAATTGTAACTGCCCCAACAGTATGGTCATGATTCTTCTTGTTATGCTTCCTCTCACTGTACACAGCATTTGATTCATTCTTTCCCTGATAGGACTTTTTGGTGCTTGCAGAAGTAGCTGCCTGTATCTTTCCACTTCGAATGCCGCTTTCAACCCGTTCACCTGTCAAGATAAGTTCAGTGAAACCTGACGAGGAACTTCCCAGTAGATGGCTGTAGAATGGGCCAGTCAGTGTACCCATGAACATGTCCACTAACTCTCGATCAGTCATAGGGGGTTTGACTCTGCCAGCCAAATCTCTCCACTTTTGAGCATATTCTTTGAAACTTTCTTTAGAGCCCATAGTCATATTTTGTAGCTGTAGCCGAGTAGGCGCTAACTCAGAGTTATACTGGTAGTCCTTGTAGAAAGCTGTTGCTAAATCAGTCCATGTGCGGATGTTAGAGCTCTCAAGCTGATAATACCACTCTAACTGTGTGCCAGACAGACTCTCTTGGAAGAAATGGATCCACAGTTTCTTATCAGTAGTGTGCGGCTGAATCTTTCTCACATAAGCCCTTAGATGCATCTGAGGACAAGAGGCACCATCATACTTAGTGAAAATGGGAACCTTGAATTTGCGGGGAATGACCACATCAGAGACCAGACCCAAGTTTTCGAAATCCAGACCGGGCACTTTCTGCCCCTCCATAGCTAGCATACGTTCTTCCAGCAACTTGTACTTATCATCCTTCGGAGAGTACTGTTCATGTTCATAATCTTCATCGTCGTCCTCAGAATTGACGAGATTAGGATTCTCATCTTCCGAATCATTCTCGGTCTCTTCTTCTGAATCCTTCGGAATTCTAATCTTGACTCCTGTAACCTGTCCCTTAAGCCTTCTCCCCGGGTTGATGTAACCCACAGGTTTCTGGTCCTTCTTCTTCTCCATCAAAAGAGCTTTCAGTTCTTCCTGCCCCTTAGATAAGCTCAACATCATTTCCTGGAATTGAGCATTCTGGGCCTGGAGATCTTTGACAGTTTGTTCGAGAGCCATTGTTCAATCTGTTTGAATCTGCTGGAATCTGTTTGATAGGAAGATCGTGAGAACACTGATCCTTTAGAATACCTGTTATGCGATGCAATGCAATGTATGAAATGTTTTCAAGGACTTTCGGGATTTAACTTTGCATAAACTAACAAAAAGAGCTTTTTTTTTCTTTTCTCTTTTGTTTTTGCTTTTGTTTTTGTTTTTTTTAGCAGAGTTAAGTCCCTAAATCCTTGAAATGGTTAGTACAATGCCATGATGTTATGATGTTATGTTGTTAGATAAATAACAAGCACAAGCAAGTCACACAACAATCATTCCTAGGTTTTAAGGCTTGCGTGAGTTCCATAGGTAAATACCCTCCCCACTGAAGTTTGGTTGGTTCAACCTGTCTTAGAATAGTAACCGGGTTCTAGAAGGATCTCAAATCATTGACCTTTCCTTAAGTCCACTTCAGTGCAACACTAAGTGGTTGACCGAAGCTTCCCTAAAGTCCAATCTCAAAGAGTGTAGTATCGAGTCTCAACCAACTCCAGTCGGAACCGAAGCCAGTTATCTCACTACTTTCTAATGGCCAGGATGAGTCAATTAGGGTTCTAAAGGTCTGGTTAATGCTTTTATGACACCACGCGAATGCCAAATATTTCCTCAACTAACATGAGGAACATCAGGACATCCAAAGTGCCACATTAACCGTAGCCATCATTTTGACCATTCCAGTATACGCCGGACAGTCGCGATGATCTCTTGCTACTTACCTAAGGTACACTAGATCCGGGTGTAGGATCTTTCACTCAAGCATAACATACCCAAGCAATCCCTTAAAAATAAATCAGACAAATTGAATAAGTGATCTTGTTTTTAAGGTAACCTCTCTTTTTAAGGTCCCCAGCAGAGTCGCCAGTTCTGTCATACGGTGAACTGGACTTTTTTGTGGTTTTAATCGCAATGTCGCGGTTAGCAAGAGTCGCCACCGACTTTTCTTTTATCCAATAAGGAAAGGTGGAAAAGAACAGGAAAGACCTTAATTTAGATTTTGGGTTCGGGAGGTACATTATACAAAGGGAAGGTGTTAGCACCCTTTGTATCCATGGTTATCCATGGGCTCTTAATTGCTCGATCACTTATATTATTTTTGTCTAAAAAAGTGTTTGTGAATTGTTTGGAAAATTGTTTTGAAAAGAGAATTTAACTTTGTAATGATTCTTGTATGAATGTATACAAAGTGGTTATCCCGTTTTAGTTTTGAAAATTGTTTAGAAAAATATAACTCGGTAATGATTCTAGTATGAATATATACCAAGTGGTGATTTTCTAAAGGCATTTTGAAAGGTGTGAGGTGCAAAAAAAATGTTTTAAGTTGTGAGCCAGCAATTAAGAGTTATACCGACCCAAGGTCTTTACGGGCATTTCCTATCCTTATGAGGGTAAAACTGTCCTTATTATTGAGAAATAAGTAGTTTTATCCTTTGGATGTAAAAGGGTCATCGTAGGGTCATCGATTGGTCATTGAAGGCAACAGTTAT
This sequence comes from Lathyrus oleraceus, assembly GCF_024323335.1. Taxonomy (NCBI): domain Eukaryota; kingdom Viridiplantae; phylum Streptophyta; class Magnoliopsida; order Fabales; family Fabaceae; genus Lathyrus; species Lathyrus oleraceus. The sequence goes on from NC_066582.1 coordinate 204,914,482, forward strand.
GAGGATACCTTAGCATTCGAAGGGACTATCATCATTTAACCGTAGGCAACATCGGAGGGTCATCGAGGGACAAAGTTGTATATTCGAAGGCAACATCCGAGGGACTATAATTTATTTTATGATGATTTAACCGAAGGGTCTTTGCTAAGGGTATCCCCACGTTCGCGGGACATGACCGTAATATCGTAATCGTAAGGCAACAAAGAGAGGTCCAAGATCACTTATTCAAAGGCAAAGTTTTACAATTAATTATATAATTAGGATGAAACTCCACATTAAAATTATTAAAAATAATATATTAAAAAATTAATACATTAGAAATTAATACATTAAAAAATTAATTTAGGGTGAAACTCCACAAGGGTATCCCACAAATAAAGTGGAATACCTAGCCAATAACCTTTTCCTGGGATATGTGAACCTTTACGAAACTCAAAAAAAGAAACATGTCAGAACACCAAATCAGGGTGCAATCGAAGATTACACCGGAGAAATATCACAACAATAAATAGGATAGGATGAATAATGCATGGCTATGATAAAAACATAAAAAAAAACAGACTAGAAGAATCAGGTACTGTCTCGTTCGCCTCTGCCTCGCCTAGCGAAGGCCACGGATTTTGAATTTGAAAACAGCCCCATGTTAGGAACTTTGAATTTTATGGCATTTTATCACAGGAATAACATGGTCAAACATTCAGGGTATTCAGGCATATTTAAATTCCCATACGAAAGCAAATTATATATCAACATTTAATCATGATGCATTATATATGTAGATATGGCCATTTGAAAGTATAAACAATAGAGATACGCAAACCTGTTTGCCAATTCAAGGTTGAAGGGATTGACCACTTGTAGTATCGGAATAAGTTAGGCAGCGGGAATTGGACGGCGATGGCTTCGGTGCAGATGAGCTGCCTTCAGGGTTTCTTTACTCTGAATTCTCCGGGTAGGCAGGGTTCCTATGCCAAAGTTTCTATCCGTCCTTCTCTGTTCTCTCTCTTTCTTTTTCCTCAAGGTTTTGTTCCAAGGAAACCTCAGAGTGTTTTGCTTCTCTTCCTTCTTTCTCCAGTGAATCTCCCAGTGTAAACTCCAAGTCTAACTCCCCCTACTGAAACTTCAGTATTTATAGACTAATTTCGTGGGTAATGGGCTTGGAATGAGGGAGACCCAAGTCCAAAATAATTTGTTATATTTTATTTATTTATTTATTTTAATTATTTAATTAATTAATTAATTAATTAATTAAAAAAAAAATTTCTTTTTTTTTTTTTTTTTTTTTTCGTTTTTTTTTCGTTTTTTTTTTTTTTTTTTTTTTTTTTTTTTTTTTTTAGGAAAAATGATGGGTAATTTTTGGGGTATGACATAGGGTTAACTTTAGGAATGCTTAAACTTAAATTAGAGGATTTTATCTGATTAAATAAAGATAAATTTACAATAATTACATCTCAGTAAAGTTATAGTCATCTCAGCAATGTAACAGTCACATAAGAACCGTTAATGACAGCTGTGCTTTTTTAGAACAGATTCACAAAAAATGGTCAATGTTGTAGATGTTACGCAAATTAAAGGATTGACATGTAGCGAAAGAAAATCTTAAATGACCAACCTATTACAATTAAATATCCTAAAGAACTCTTGATGTAATTAAACCTATTTTTGTAAGGTGATGTTGTTATGTGTGTGTTAGAGAGAGAGAGAGAGATGTGTGTTATATGAGAGAGAAAATGAATACTAATTTATTAAGACATTAAATATGTCTAAATTTATTAACTTTTATTTATATTTAAAACCAAAAATTTTAATAGATTTTTCTTATAAATAAGATCGGAAGAGATATATTATAAGTAATGTATGAAAGAGAAAATAAATCTATTAAATTTATCTTAAATAATTTATATTAAAATATATTTAATTATATTTTTTAAAATAATCAAATGCAAACAATGACAATTTAACTGTCCTTATGTATGGAATTCCGTTTAAACTTTTACGTGAACTAGTTAAACACGACGGATATGAAGTATTGTTTAACTTGATAATGTTTTAAAAATATTCTTAAAATAAAATGATAGGATAATTGGTGCTTCCAAAACTAACAGATAAGTATATTTTACTTAATGACTTATAAAAAAACGTTGTGTTTAAATTGACATTTATATAATTGTAAACATGATAATATACCATGAATTTTTTGGATTATACTTATAAAGATATAATTTGATTCAATGAAATATAATTGGGTATTAATTTATCAATTTTCGTTCCAACGCCTACGTAATAGGTTTTGTTTGGTATTACATATTTTGAATTTACAATTTATGGTTCATAATTATAAATTTATGTGATAATAAAAGATTTATTTAGTAAGATTTTTTTCTTTACAAATTTATAACTTATTTTATTAATTAATAGTCTATTTTTCAAACATTATTTTAAAGAGGTTAAAGATAGTGTACTGTGAGTGTAAAAAAATATTACATTAATATTCAATCAAAATATTTTATATTGCCAAATCATAACAGTATTTCAAAAATAAAAGTGTGATGTGGCGGGATACATGAGTCTCATTAGTTGATAGTGTAAAAATATTTTACACTGTCACAGCATATTCCTTTTTCTCTATTTTAAATAGTATTTAATTTATAAATTATAATTTATTATTATTTTATTTTATTATTATTTTTATTATCTATAATATAAGAAAATAACATGTGAAAATTTCATGTATGCTCTTATCTATAATTTTGACACATCTACAAAATGGGGGAAAATTGAGTTTAAAAATTAATTTTTTGAACCAAACTTGTTGGATCAACTAATTTGATTTATATTTCTTCTACTTTCTTTGAGTTATGTAATAAAGAGAACCACAGTTGAGTCTATTTGGTTCCAAACCAACTACTTTAATCATACTTTTTCAACTTTTCTCTTCACCAATGTATCATCACATCACAATTGTACTTGACTCTACATTTTTCTCTCTAATTTTCAACTAGGTTCTGGAACATTCACTCTTTCTCTCTCCATTTCTTAACTCTGCATTTCTTCTTATCTAAAGGATGTCTTCATCTCTCTTTCTTACGAAAATGTTTCATCCGTCTTTCTTCCAATTTCTTCTTTGAACACAAATCTCACTCTTGTCTCTCTTGTAAACAAAAATTAAAAGCATGGATTAAAGTGAAATCAAGAAGGAAAAAAAAGGTATCAATCGGAATACGGGAAATGACAGTAGATGTGACGTTTCTGGCGGTTTTAGGACGGTGTGCGGTTTTACGGTGGTAGATCTGTCATGGAGGAAACGTGTTTCCGGCGACGAGTTTGGTGGTAGTCAGATTCGAAATGGTTGTTGTGTGAATTTTTCAGTTTTATGCAAACTTCCATGTGATTCTTTGCTTCTCTTTTTAGTATTTCTTTATATTTTCATTTTCATTTTATGTTTCTGTTTTTTTCTTCTTTCAGTAGTTCTGAGTGAAAAACACATTGTCACTTGGATTCAATTGAGTGTAAAATATTGGTAAAGTTGTTGGTGTAAGCCCTAGAGGCCAATACTTTTGGTACTTGTATCGAATTACTTATTAATAATAAAAGGCTTTTTCTTTATTATGTTTGTTTAATAAAGTCCATGGAATAGATAGTCTGTTTAATGTATCAAGTGTGACTTAATCATGAGAGCACATTAAACATAAGGACACTATTCTTAAAGTATCCGTAGTCGAGCTTTATTGTGAAGTGGGATAACATTAAAGCATGGAGACTATTATGTTTATAGACTGATGATCACATCTCATGGATCATGGATAAGGAGTTATCAAGTCTCAAACATAGGTATGAATATTAAGAGTAATATTTATACTGGATTGACCCACTATGAGAATACTATATAGAATGTTATGCAAAGTGTCATAAGTTATTCTCATGCTGATAATGGTGTATACCACTCTTCGACCTGAAACCACTATGGACCCTAGATGTAGAGTCGAGTGCTTTATTGCTGATCCAACATTGTCCGTAACTGGATAACCATAAAGACAGTTGATGGGTACTCCACAAAGCATGCTAAGGGACATGAGTGACCTAGATGGAATTTGCCCATCCTGCGTAACAGGATAAATGTCTATGGGCCCAATATTGAACTGGACAGGGATGACACGGTCTATGCCTTGTGTTCAATATAGACATAAGGGTAAAAAGGTAATTATACACATAATTATTATCACAGAAGGATTTGTCAGATCACATGACATTTTCGTGTCTTGGGTAGCAGTGATGTGTTGCTAGATACCGCTCACTGTTTATTATGTTAAATACGTGATTTAATATAATTGCCAACGCCGCGAAAACCTATAGGGTCACACACAAAGGACGATTGATGAGAGATAGAGTAATTAACGAATACTGTAATGTACGGTTTCCTTAATTGAATTATAGAACATCGTAAGGTACGGTGTACTTAAATAGAATACGAAATATGGTAAGGTACCAAATACTTAAGTGATTTTGGCATATTATAAGATATGGGCCATATACACTTAAGTGGGCTTTTTAGCTTGAAGCCCACACAAGTGGTTCTATAAATAGAACCCTTGGGTAGAAGCATTGTAACTAAGGCTTGCAATTTCGTTTCTCTCTCTCTCTCTCTCTCTCTCACTCAAAGCCTTCATTCGTAGCAGCTAGCACTGAGATTGAAGGAATCCGTTCGTGTGGACTGAGTAGAGACGTTGTCATCGTTCAACGTTCGTGATCGTCACAAGAGGTAACGATTTTATCACTGATCATGCCCATTCGTAAGGATCACTAAATGGAGAAATTTTTAAATTCCGCTGCGCCTTGGATGACCATTCTCCTTCAAAAGTTTCATACTTTTCATGATTGATGTTATATCTTTTTTTGTGTGAAGAATCAAAAGTTTGACTATTTATATTATTGATTTTCTAAGATTTGTTGAATGACTATATTTTATTCCTTTTTTCTTCTTTTGTGTTTTTATGATGAATTTACTTTCCATCATGCTTAAAATATGAAATCTTTGATTTTCTGTTATATATGTGTGTATTAGTGCTGAAAATAATGAATGATTATGTGGTTTTATGAAATTTGTTGCAACTCTGTTTTTCATTCTTGCTGCAACTCTGTTTTATGAGGTATGTTGATTTCATGTTATTTTGCTTCACTATTACAAGTCATATTTTATGTGCCCTTACTATTGTCTTGCTTTGATTTTAGTGTTTCTTCTCTTATGATTTATGTCAAATAAAGAGACAAGTTTTGTGACAATTGATCAAGGATTATCTACAACCGAATTTTTTTTATCTCCTTCATCCATGTGCAGGTAATGTTGTCTTCCTTAGTAGAAAATGTATATTTTTATTTTGTGGTTGTGTTTTTCATATTTACCAATTGAATCAGTGTTATTTTTTTGGTAAAAATTGTATTTTTTTCAGTTTGGTGTTTTGTGTTTGTATTTGTGTTTATCTTTGTGTTTGTGTTTGTGTTCATCTTTGTGCTTGTGTTTGTGTGTATTCATGTTTGTATTTGTGTTTGTGTGTGTTCATATTTGAAATGTATATGCCCTGTTATCAGAAAAATAAGGTGTTAAAGTCAGTGATTACAAATGAAGATAAAGAAAATGAAGAGATTGGGTGTCCAAGTTGTGCCATTTAAATTTTTTGAAAAATGAAGAGATTGTGTAGATGGTTGATCTTGAAGTGTGTTTGTTAATTTTCATGTTATTACAAATAAATTTTAAATAAAGTTATTTGTATGTGTTTTCATTTTATTTCATGTTAGTTTAAATAAAGTTTTGTCCAATAAATAATACTATAGCATGATTATTTTTATACTTATTTTTTCCGATGAAAAACATACTTGATTTTTGAGAGATGATGCTCACCGGTACACATTTTGAGGATTGATAGATTTGTAATCAGCGTTGCATAGGTACGGGTACGTACTCGGTATGGGTATTGGTACGGAGTACGGTATTTTTAAAAAAATTAAGGTACGGATACGTTAGTATAATTTTTTTAAATACAATTATAAAAATAATAAAGATGTTATATTGTTTAAATAACAATAAAACATTAAAATTATAAAACAATTTGCTTAAAAAAAATTAATATTTGCGCAATAACATAAATAAATTACACTTAAAAAGTATTTATAAATCATGATATCATTAAAAAGAACGGCTTCTAGTTCAAGTTTATCGAGAGAAAGACTAACAACTTCAAAAATATCAACTATATCAAATAGATCTCATACATCTCCACCAATATCCCACATTTTTTATGCTCCAACATTATAAACCTTAATACTCCCTCCGTTCCTCTTTAAGTGTCTCTTTTTTGAAAAAAAATTATTCTTTTTTAATAGTCACTCACAAAGTTTAAGGTAATATTAATTGCATTTTGTCAAAATTACCCTTAGGTAATTATTACATAGAGAGAAAAAGTAAAAATAATGTAATAAATAGTTAAGGGTATTATAGGTAAAAGGAGAATTGTTGTTGAAAAAATAATAATAATGATTAATTTTCTTATTATGTGTGAAAAATCAAAAAATGACACTTAAAAAGAAATGGAGAGAGTATGAGAAGACAAATATTTGTATGAACAAAAACTAAATCCTCGGTCTTCTTTGAATTGAGCCTATTCCTTTTTAATGAGTGAATAAATTTAATTGTGCTCCAATTTCTCTACACAGAAGATGAAGAACTTCGTTGTGAAAGAAATTTTTTATTTCTAAATAGAATAATTAACCTAAGTTTTACTTAAGAAAAAAAGTTCAAATTATACCATCCGAAAATTTTAAAAAAAATTGGATACGTGGTACCGAATATGTACCGGTTGGTGTACCAACTTAAAAAAAACAAAAAAAATTGGTATGGCTTCGGTGCATACCGTACGCGTACCATACATACTCTATAAGTACCCGGTACCGATACTTTATCTAAAATGGAATACACGTGCTTCCGAGTTTGTAATATGAAGGACATACATTGATAGATTTGTAATATGAAGGACATACTGTGATGGACAACTAATAACTAAGAAAAACTCATAATACTTTTATACACAAAACTATCATGATAAATGTAATTTTAATTTATAAATTACCATGGCATGTATGTAGTGTCAATTGTATGTGATAGATATTTCCATAAGTTTATTTTTCTATTGCCTGTTGTAATCCCCATATAGGAATTCATCAATAATACAAATGTGACTTGGAGATGGATGATACTTGATGCAAGGTTTTTCGATGGATATTGAAATGTGAGACATTGTACTACAAAAGCTCAGTTTGATAAAACCATGAAACCATTGAACAAATTCCAAATATCGAGGAAAGCTTAATAGGTGTTTGAACAATTGTGATGGTCTAGACACAATGTAAAATGTCATATGTTATATGCCAATTTTGTGTAATGCTCTATACAATTTTAAAGCATGTAACATTGTAGCATTTGTTTCTTCTTGCTCTCCTTTGTAACCTAAACAAATATTCACAGTCCGTCTTAAGTAATTAGAACATTCAAAAATATATTAGAGCATAAAAAATACATCTTTTTGGCTAATCATTGTATATTCATAGCATAATCTAATTATTTATTGAATTGATATTGTATTCTTAAATTTGGAACTTTAAAGATGAAAAAATTATGTATAAATTTTCTAATGGGGTGTGTCGTAATCAATTTCTAAATTTAAAAATGAGTGTGTTTACCTTTTAATATTTATTTTTGAAATAAATCTGTCACTTATTTAGAATTAGTATTTTTGCAATTTTTTTAATTTAATTGTAATTAAAATAAATTTATTTTACTCATAAAATTTTAATTGAACTATATAATTTTGTTTTTCATTCTAGCAATTTTTTTTTTATAATTTACATAACTTTAAAATATATCAAGAAAACTATAGAACCAAAGAATAAAGCAAAAAATATATAACTTTGACATTAATATATTAACGTTTTGAAAAAAAAATCACTTTTAACTATATATTCCATTAATATATTAACGTTTTGAAAAAAAAATCACTTTTAATTATAATATTTATTGTTTCAATTATGTTATACTTAATAGTAAATAACATAAATAATAGATAAATTTATAGTCAATATTCTGGTTTGATTATTTTGTAAACAAAATAAATTAAATTTTAATGCATATGAATATGAATAAAAAGTTATAAATTTTTTATATTATACAAATGGTAGAGTTATAATTTTGATTGTATGATAAATATTTATATTGACTAGTAAAAAATTAATGGACCCTTTCGTTTTGCAGAAGAAACACATAAACTCTTTCTTTATGGTTGACTGGGGAGGAGTGTCGATGTTGCTTTTGAACATGTTACATGCAAGTATACATGTTCGCTATAAAATAACAAGTGATAAAAAGTATGGATATCGTACTCACGAGGAGCGGAAGTAATTTAGGTTGGTTTTGCAAGTAACTATCTTTGGAAATTAAGCATGATCAAGATTAAAAAGAATATTTGATTGTCACAAGTTCAATTTTTCTTAAATCAATATCTTAACGGTGCAGAGAGAGTGTTGTGGATATATCAAGAGAGTGTAAGTTGAGCTATAATCTATTAATATGTATGAAGTAATTATGTGTATATGATGTGAAGCGTCTGTTGTACCCCAAAATTTGTCCTCCCATTTTTATCTTTTCATCCAACCCTTAACTTGAGAATCATTTGCATACACTCATGTTTCATTCATGTGCATCAATCATTCATTCATACTTAGCAGCTGATCATTATAGGTTCAAAGCTCTTGGCTTGCAAAGCTAGGGTTTGTGTGTGGATAAAACCCTAAAGGTATTACTTGGCCATTCATCTAGACATGGGGGATGTGAAACCCTAATGGCTTGATATTTTAAGCATGAATTCAACAAGGTTCTATCATGATACTCCTCAAGGGTCCTAAACCCTAATTTCTTGATGATTTAATTGTAAGACTTCATGGATGTTCTTTGGGCCTTATCTGGACTTCTAAACCCTAGTTAGAGCTCATATATTGAAGACTTGATTGGGAAGCATCATAGTCCATACAAAGGCCTTGATTGAAGGGTATGTGTTATAGAAACCATAATCTCAGATGCTTAAAGGTTTATGCTAGTAGAGTTTGACTCGGGATCTTGGTTTGACTGAAACCCTAGCCCTTTAGGGGGAGGCTCTTTCCCTACATCTTGTCAACTAAACCTACACATCTTTCTGGTTCTTTCAAGGTCATGTCTCCTATTCATATGGTGTGGATCATTGGTCATTTGTTATTGGATTCATTCCTGCATCAATACATTGATCTTTTGGGCCTTTGGTTTGCTTTTGATCCATCAAGGTTCTTAAACTATTTTTAGGCCATCCTTGTGGGTCCATCTATGCAGGGTTAATGTTCACCTGTACAAGCCTATTCCACACAAGAAATCCCTAGTTTCTAGTCTATAGGTGGTTTTTGGTCAACTGTTGACTTTTTGGTCAACTAGTTGACCAAAGTCAATCATCTATTTCTAAGTCCATAATTGTTTTGACCTTGGTAACATTGACTACCCTCTATACCATTTTAATTCGCATCATTTTTAACGTTCATGTTTGTTACACACTTTTGAACCTAACTTGTGTTTAGACCTCATATCGAATTCCACTTTCATAATTCCATTCATAACCTTACGTAACTATCATTCAAATTCAACATACCCTTCATACACATTTCCAAAACAAGTCCATAAGACCAATTCCATTCAAATTTCATTTATAACCAACTTTCAAATTCCATACCATAAACACTTTCAAATGCATTCCATAAAATTTCAAGTCCATGATATTTCCATGCATATACAAATGTCATGCTATAAAGTCATTCATATCATTTACAAACCAATCCTTTACATCCCAATACCATTCAATTCACTTTAAAATCTTGGCTTCAATTTACAAATTGAATTCCATGAATAAAATTTAAGTTATACCTCATTACATCATAAATAATTCAAAACCATTTCTCACATGTACTAAACTTTAAAGCATAAATACATGTTCCTACCAATACAAATCCATATCAAAATTCACAAAAATCCAACTACGGAGACTTAATTCAAACAAGTCCTAATATACTAGACTAAGCTCCAAGACATTCACACCTTCATGTTTTCCTTGCTTCATGCAATCTTCAAGAAGACCAAGCTTTTCTCTTCCTTAAAACACCTACAAAACCAAGGAGAAAACCACATCTTTAGGTTCACATTCATTTCAAACCATCATGAGCAATACGTTCATCAATTATCAAACATTAAAACCATGGCATAATTTCAATTTCAAAACCATTCATGCATAATATCAACATAGGATTACAAATCAACAATCAAGCATGCTCATTCAAGCAGCAATTCATCATAACCAATTCATATTTGTTCACAACACAACACATAAAGCTACCACCAAAACACATGGCAGTGCATATCATCACCTAACACATTTAACATAATTTAAAACTAACCCACTAACAAACTCAGCTAACTGGTTTCTAACACAATATTTCACTCAATCCAATTATTCACTACATAGAACTAACAGCATAAACGATGTTCAAAATCAGCAAGGCATTACCGTAGCAGGAAAAAAACAAGTTAACATGATAAATAACATAATTTGACAGAAACTAATTTGGAATTAACAAGTTACTTCATTTGCAGCAATTTTGATTTTCATGCTAAGAAAAATATTCTGCAAACAGCTCATAACCGATATTGGAACTCACCAATTGACTATCATCACAATCCTCACTAACCATTCAATTTATTTTTAACTAACTTTCATAACTAACTGAACTTGTAACTAACCGAATTTGGACTTTTCAATCCAACTAACCTAACCGTTTCTCCAACTAGTTCTAACTAACCTAATAACCTATAGCAAACTCTAACATAATTGAGAGAGGGGATAGCTAACAGAAGCATAGAATCAAAATGGTATAAAAGTAATCACTCTGCATCAAGCTCGCAACTGCACTCTGCATAAGTTCATAGCACTCTGCATCAAGCTCTCAATCTCACTCTACATCAAGCTCTCAGCAACCTCACTCTGCAGAAAGTCACAATCTCCACTCCAAGCTTTGTTATTTATTATTAATTGTTAGTTTATTATTAATATTATTTGTTATTTGACTTAGTCTACACTGATTGTGAGAGAATCGTGCTTGCAGTTTGTTACCTTTGATTATGCCTAAATTGTAGGGAGTTAGTATTGCTTAGTGGCCCTGTTTTCCAGCTACCACTTAGGAAGTATTCAGTTTCTTTTGTAAGCTATTTATATAGCAATATTCTTTCTAATAAAACGACTGTTATCAGATTTGTTAACATCTGGTATCAGAGCGAGAGAAAAGAACTCACAAGAGTGCAACAAAAGAGTGTTTGGGATATGGGATCCGAAGTTGGATTTTCTGCACCCTCCATTCCCAAATTCGATGGAGATTACGATCATTGGAAAATGGTCATGGAAAATCTCTTGAGATCCAGAGAATATTGGTTTGTGGTGGAGAACGGTTACACGCTGCATAGAGAAGGAGAAGTGCAGACAGATGCGCAGAAGAAGACCCTGGATGATTTGAAGCTTAAGGATTTGAAGGCGAAGAATTATTTGTTCCAATCCTTGGACAAATCAATTCTTCGAACCATCACCAAGAAGGACACCTCTAAGCAGTTGTGGGACTCCATGAAGATGAAGTACCAAGGGAACGATCGGGTCCGGCGTGCTCAGCTCAATCGACTCCGACGAGAATTTGAAGTGTTGGCTATGAAACAGGGGGAGTCAGTTAATGACTACTTCGGCAGGGTGATGACCATAGCCAATGACATGCGAAATTGCGGTGAAGACATGACAGATGTCAAAATCATAGAGAAAATTCTGCGAACACTGATAGAGAAATGGAATTACATTATGTGTTCCATTGAGGAAGCTAACAATGTTGATACGCTCACAGTTGATGCCTTGCAAAGTTCCCTCTTGGTCCATGAATAGAAGTTTAGGAGGGAACCAGATGAAGAACAAGCGATGGAGGTTTCTTATGGTTCTTATGGTGACACCGGTGGTCGAGGTCGAGGGAGACACACCTTCAGAGGAGGAAGAGGTCGTGGACGAGGCTGGCAGAGCTACAACAAAGCAACAGTTGAATGTTACAAATGCCACCAATTAGGGCATTTTCAATATGAATGTCCTAATCTTGAGAAGACGGTTAACTATGCTGAGATGAGCAAGGATGAAGAGATGCTTCTTATGGCTTATATTGAAGCATCAGAGGAAAAGGGACATATTGTATGGTTCTTAGACAGTGGGTGCAGCAACCACATGAGCGGAGATCTCTCTCTTTTTTGTACCATGGAAGAAGGGTTCAAAAGAGAAGTTAGTCTAGGGAATCATATGAAGATGAAGGTTGTGGGCAAAGGAAGTATTAGGTTAAATCTTGCCGGTGTCCGTCATGTTGTTCAAGAAGTGTTCTATATTCCAGAATTGAAGAACAATTTACTAAGTATTGGACAGCTGCAGGAGAAAGGTTTGGCTTTTCTAATCAAGAACAATGAATGCAAAATCTATCACCCATCGAAGGTCCTTATCCTTGAAAGCATAATGACACTCAACAAAATGTTCATATTGCTCTCGAAGACCTCCTCGGTTGCCAATAAGTCAAGTGAATGCTGTTTCCAAACTGACATCCACGAAATTGCTCATCTATGGCACTGCAGGTATGGCCACCTTAGCTATACTGGACTCCAAACTTTGGCGAGCAAGAACATGGTTAAAGGCTTGCCAAATCTTGGAGAAATCATTGCTTCTAGAAAAACGAATGTTGTATGCATTGGGTGTTTGAAAGGAAAACAACACAGGGAGATCATGCCAAGAAAAGCCACATGGAGAGCTGAAGCCCGATTGGAGCTTATACATGCCGACATATGTGGACCCATCTCGCCAATGTCACATGGTCATAAGAGGTACCTCATCTGTTTTATTGACGATTTCAGTAGGAAAGCTTGGGTGTATTTTATTGCCTACAAGAGTGATGCATTTTCTACTTTCAAGCAATTTAAAAGTCGGGTAGAAAGGGAGTCCGGTTTATTTATAAAATGCTTGAGAACTGATCGTGGAGGTGAGTTTACCTCACACGAGTTTACTGATTATTGTAGACAAGAAGGGATAAAACAAAAGCTCACCACAACCTACACGCCACAGCAAAACGGAGTTGCCGAAAGGAAAAACCGAACTGTCATGAACATGGCCAGAAGTTTGCTTGTCGAGAAGGAAATGCCTAAGGTTTATTGGCCTAAAGTGGTTAGTTGGGCGTTCCATGTGCTTAACAGGAGCCCCACCTCTGCTGTAAAAGAAATGACTCCCGAAGAGGCTTGGTCCGGAGTGAAGCCCATAGTCGAGCACTTTAGAGTTTTTGGCTGCATTGCTCATGTCCATATTCCAGATGCTCGAAGAATCAAGCTTGATGACAAGAGCACTAAGTGTGTTTTATTTGGGGTAAGTGCCGAGTCGAAGGGATATAGGTTATACAATCCCATTAAAGGAAATATCATTGTTAGCAGGGATGTCGTGTTCGAAGAAAATAAGAAATGGGATTGGAACACAAGTCACTCAGAGTTTCGCAATGATCAGCTTGAATGGGGAGATATGGATATTACTATTGCTGACCAAGAGAGTGATACAGTGACACCACAAGATCAGTCAAAGCATGAAGAAACCATTGAGTACAGTGGAGATATAGGTCACTCAACAGATGAGAATGAGGAGGTTGAGAATGCAGCTGGAATTGAGATTGCTACTGAGGATGAAAATGCAGTAGCTACAACTGAAAGTTCGGCAGTAGAAGGCCAGCGTATTAGAAGAACTCCAAGGTGGATGGATGATTATGTGGTGAACTCTATTGTCGCAAACTCTGACATTGCAGCAAGTTTTGACCCCCAATACTTTGACGAAGCTGTGCTAAATAACAATTGGAAGAAAGCCATGGATGCTGAAATTCAGTCCATCGAAAAGAATGGAACCTGGACTCTAGTTGAATTACCAAAGGGAGCGGTAAGCATAGGGGTCAAATGGGTGTATAAAACAAAATTGAATCAACATGGTGAGATTGACAAGTATAAGGCTCGCTTAGTAGCGAAGGGATATGCGCAACAACATGGAATTGATTATGAAGAAGTATACGCGCCGGTGGCAAGGCTAGACACCGTACGTATGATCTTGGCTCTTGCTGCGCAAAGAAGCTGGGTTGTGTATCAGCTGGACGTGAAGTCTGCATTCTTACAAGGTGAACTTACAGAGGAGGTGTACGTTGATCAGCCAAAAGGCTATGAAGTGCAGTATGAGAAGACTAAGGTATACAAGCTACAAAAAGCTTTATACGGCCTTAAACAAGCACCGAGAGCTTGGTTTATCAGGATTGAAGCACACTTCAGAAATATGGGTTTCGATAAAGAAGCAAGCGGACAAACCTTGTTCACCAAGATCAATCAACAAGGGAAGCATTTGATAGTTAGCCTATATGTTTTATGCTGGAAACAATGAAGCCATGTTGAAAGAATTCAAACAATCAATGATGGAGGAATTTGAAATGTCTGATTTGGGAAGAATGCACTACTTCCTTGGCTTAGAGGTTATGCAGCTCGACAGTGGAATCTTCATCTCTCAAAAGAGATATGCCGAGGAGGTCTTGAAGAAGTTTAGGATGGAGGAAAGCAACTTGGCCCTAAATCCTACTGTTCCTGGAGTTAAAATTGATAAAGATGATACTGGTGTGACATTAAACAGCTCCATATTCAAACAACTTGTTGGTAGCTTGTTATATTTGACAACTACCAGGCCGGATCTGATGTATGCAGTTAGTGTAGTCAATAGATATATGGCAAAACCAACTAAGATGCACCTTTTGGCAGCAAAGAGAATACTTAGGTATCTGAACGGAACTGTGTGTTTTGGGATTTTCTATCAAAAATTAGGAAATCAGGAGCTTGTGGGATACACAGATAGCGACTATGCCGGATGTATCGATGATAGGAAAAGTACCTCAGACTATGCCTTCATACTTAGCAATGCAGTTGTAGCATGGTCATCAAGGAAGCTACCTATAGTCACACTCAGCACCACAGAAGCAGAATTTGTAGTTGCGTCAGCCTGTGCCTGCCAACTGATTTGGATGAAAAGGGTTCTGTCTAAGTTAGAGTACAATGGAAGCAAAAGTCCGGTGATTTTTTGTGACAACAGTTCTACCATCAAACTCTCAAAGAACCCAGTTATGCATGGCAAGAGCAAACATATTGATGTGCGCTTTCACTTCCTCCGTGATTTAGTAAATGAAGGAAAGGTTCAATTGAAGTATTGCGGCACCAAACAACAGATAGCTGATATCTTTACTAAGCCGCTTAAGCTTGAAGTCTTTCAAGAGCTGAGGAAGAAGCTTGGTGTATGTGACATCTCAAAGATAAACTAGACAGTCTAGTTTAGGGGGAGAATTGTTAGTTATTATTAATTGTTAGGTTATTATTAATATTATTTGTTATTTGACTTAGTCTGCATTGATTGTGAGAGAATCGTGCTTGCAGTTTGTTACCTTTGATTATGCCTAAATTGTAGGGAGTTAGTATTGCTTAGTGGCCCTGCTTTCCAGCCACCACTTAGAAAGTATTCAGTTTCTTTTGTAAGCTATTTATATAGCAGTATTCTTTCTAATAAAACGACTGTTATCAGATTTGTTAACAAGCTTCACTCATGTTTCCTCTCAACACCTCGAATCCTCTCACGTTCACTGAGTTCGAGTCTAGCAAACGAACAAGAACACAACAACAACAAGAAATCTCGAGAAGAAGAAGATCAAGCCAAGAAAGAGAAAATTGTATACCTGTGTGCGTCACATCTCCAGTTCAGTTAGTATTCTATCTCCGATTCGCTTTATGTTCCTCTTCAACTCTGCACATAATTTTTGATTCAAACACGAGACAATTTTGATCCTGTTCGTCCTATCTTTGCACACAACATGAGCTACGTTTGGATGATGATAGAAGTTCAGAGATGGAAACTGATGTTGAGGCCATTTACGTCGTCATTTTTGTTTCAAACCTACCTTTGAGAGAGAAGATACGAAGCCATGGAATCCATTGTTTGAAGCTACACCTTGAGGTTGCGCCTCTGAGTTTTGAATGTGTACGCGTTTTAGACTAGGTTGCATCGGTTGGAAGGTCGGATCTAGTTGGGCCTAAGGCCCAAAGATTTTTTTTTTGCTAATCACATCTCTGTTATCATCAAGCCTGGAGTTGTCCCTTTTTTGTTTGTAGGGAGAAGGTTTCGGTGGCCTAAGGCCCAACCATTTTTGGCACTCCCACCAGGGCCTGCACCTCCCTCTTGTTAGAGCCCATACTTTTCTTAGTTAAGCTTTTTTTTGTTTTTTGTTTTGTTGTTCTATTTTTATTTAAATTAGATTAATTAGTGAATTTTGATTAGGCTATAGTTAGGTCCTTGATAATTGAAGGGTAAGGATTTCTGATTAATTAGGATCTTGAGGTAATTAAATTTAGGAATTTAATTAGAATGATAATTATGATTAATTAGAATATTAGTTGATTTTAGAACCTAGTTAGATTTCTAAAAATAATTAGGTTTTGAAAATTGATTAGAATAGTAATTTTTGAACTTGATTAGATTTTTAGATTTTTTAGTTAAGCTAGAGGCGACAATCGACTTAAGGATCAAGACTCTTGAGGTATACGGTGATTCAGCTCTGGTAATCAGTCAGGTAAAAGGTGATTAGGAGACTCGGGATAGCAAGTTGATACCTTACAAGGAGCATATCAGAAAACGGATACCCTACTTTGATGAAATCTTTTTTCACCATATTTCTAGGGAAGAAAATCAGTTAGCTGATGCTCTAACCACGTTGGCATCTATGTTCAAAGTCAAATGGAAGAATGAAGCACCACCCATCCATATTGACCACTTAGATGAACCAGCATATTGTCTAGCAATTGAGGTTGATCCTGATGATAAGCCCTGATTCTACGACATAAAGACATTTCTGGAGAAACGGTAATATCCCGAGGGTATATCCATTACCGATAAGAAGGCTTTGAGAAGGCTCTCTTCCAAGTTCTTCCTAAACGGTGATGTGTTATATAAGCAAAATTATGACTCTGTACTGCTCAGATGCATGGATACAAACGAAGCTAGTACAATCATAAAATCCGTACATGAAGGCTGCGAGGGTGTACATGCAAAGGGTCCTGCTATGGCCAAGAAGATCCTTCGGGCTGGGTATTACTGGACGATGGTGGAGGTTGATTGTTACAACTTTGTTAAAAGATGTCACAAATTTCAGATATATGGTGACAAGATCTTTGTGCCACCAACTCCGTTGAATATTTTGACTTCGCCATGACCTTTTTCTATGTGGGGCATTGATATGATTGGGATGATAGAGCCCAAAGCTTCCAATGTACATCGATTCATCCTAGTCGTTATCGACTACTTCACAAAATGGGTCGAAGTTGTTTCATATGCTAATGTCACTCGACAAGTGGTTACCCGGTTTATCAAGAAATAGATAATACGTCGCTATGGGATACCTAGCAAGATCATCACTGACAACGCCAGTAACCTCAACAACAATATGATGAAAGAGTTATGCAAAGAATTTAAGATCGAGCACCACAACTTTTCACCATACCGGCCCAAGATGAACGACGTTGTAGAAGCAGCTAATAAGAATATCAAAAGAATCATCCAAAAAATGGTCAAGACATACAAGGACTGGCATGAGATGTTACCCTTTGCTCTGCACGGTTACAGAACCTCGGTCTGCACATCCACTGGGGAAACTCCATACTTGTTGGTATATGGGATGGAGGTTGTCTTACCGATTGAAGTCGATATCCCTTCACTCAGAGTCATCATGGAGGTTGACCTCGATGAAGCTGAATGGGTTCAATCACGGTATGACCAGCTGAATCTGATCAAAGAAAAGCGTTTGACGGTTGCCTGTCTTGGTCAGGTATACCAAAGACGTCTCAAACGAGCTTTCAACAAGAAATTTCTTCCTCATGAGTACCGCGTAGGAGAACTCGTGCTCAAAAGGTATTCTGCTATTCACTCAGACCCGCAAGGCAAATGGACTCCCAACTACGAGGGACCTTTCTTCATCAAGAAGGCCTTCTCAGGTGGGTCTCTAATCCTCACAACAATGGATGGGGAAGACTTACCCTCACCAGTGAATGCAGACATAGTCAAAAAATATTATGCCTGAAAAGAAAGGATAAAAGCCCGCTAGATTAATCTTCGCAAGATTGATCTAGGCAAAAATGGATATCCCGATGTACCAAAAAATGAATTGTCCATGAAGTTAAGGAACAAATATAAGGCTCGCTAAGTCAAAAACCCGAAAGGGCGACTTAGGCAAAAAGGAGCATCCTGATGGACGAAAAGAATGGAAATGTCCAAGCAAAAGTTAGGGATAAAGGAATTGACTATAATCCTCGAGCCCATTACACTACAAGCTAGATATCATATGGTCAAAGACCGATCCAATCATCGTCAGTTGAAGCAAGGCCTCAGGATTCAGATTATATAGTAGACTAAGGTCAATGTTGTAATCAATGTAAGAAAATATATACAAAATATTTCCCATTGCCATTTCATTTATTTTTCAATTTTTGCAGCACCCTCATCAAGGGTGTCTGCATCTTTGTACACACCATATGTACATTTTCATATCAATAAAATTCAGTTC
This sequence comes from Lathyrus oleraceus, assembly GCF_024323335.1. Taxonomy (NCBI): domain Eukaryota; kingdom Viridiplantae; phylum Streptophyta; class Magnoliopsida; order Fabales; family Fabaceae; genus Lathyrus; species Lathyrus oleraceus. Next base: position 204,933,268 of record NC_066582.1, read on the forward strand.
ATTCCATCAAATATTTTTCTTCTGTGTTTTGTATGCAAAATAATTGATTTATCTTATTCGCATAAAGCTTTAAAATTTCGGGGAATAATAAAAGCTACACCAAAGAGAAACATTATGCATTACTGTGAAGTCCCGATAAACTTGAAAGATGACTGGTGACTCAAAAATGGTTGCTTAAACGCCTGTGACATCCAAGTGGCTCGCCTGCTACGTTGTTTTAAGTGTCTCAGGGTCCCTCAACAGGTAGACGACTCCTTGACAACAGTGTTGACAACACCTGGATTCCACATCGATCATCTTCCAATCTTCAATGACGAGTCGGAGTTCACATCATAATAAAGACTCATATCCCCGTAAATGACAAATAAACAAACAAGCATGCATCATAAAAGGAAAGCATACATCATGCATTGCATATGTCTTATTCCTCGCCATGATACCCCACGTAAACATCGAAAGTCGGGGATGACTCCAACCACCCGTTCAAGCAAATTTTGGACACGTCGGTATTTAATCGACTCATACCTTGAATACCTGAAAAGCTTCCGCAATTCTTGTATTCAGGACCAAGAAGATTAAATAGGGGCAGCTATTGTACCCCAAAATTTGCCCTTCCTTTTTCCTAATTTTCCATCCAACCAATTGGCTTGGGGATCATTTGCATACATTCCTAATTCATTCATATGCATCATTCCTTCACTAGTGGATCATCATGGATTCAAAACTTTGGGCTTGTGAAGCTAGGGTTTGTGTGGAGATCAAGTTTCCAAAGCATGGTCTGACTATCTCATCAAGAATAGGGGTGTGAAACCCTAATTGTTTGGTGGTGGAGGCATAGATTCAACAAGGGGTTGTTCAAGCAATCCTCAGGGGTCTTCAAAATCCTAGTTCTTAATGATATGATGATGGATCCTATGGAACTTCTCTAAGCCTTGTCTTGGCCATCAAAACCCTAATGAGGGCTCAAACATTGGAAGACTTGTTGTTGAAGCATATGGTTGTGTTCAAAGGACTTGCTTGAGGGGTAGGCCTCAAGGAAACCCTAATCAAGGAGAGATTGGTCTTGATGGACTATATGGCTTGACTTTTCATCTAGTGACATCCATAACCCTAAATGTCACCCACTTTTCACCTATTGTCAATATACATGGTCCAATATTAGCGTGGTCTCATTTGGGCATTGGTCTTGAATCCATCTTGGTCTTAATGTCCTATTGTTATCCATTTGATTGTTGGTGCATCTATGGCCTTGGGCACCCAAACAACCAAACCTCTTGTGTTACAATCTAGTTGTAGGTCATGGCCATTGATTTATGGGTGTTTCATTGAAACCTTAATCTTATTCCCTCAATTCATAGCTTTGTTCATAAACCATGTTCATGTATGTTACAAGCCAAGTCATCTTCTTTTCATTTCAAAATCAAGCATTCATGTACATAAAACAAAACAACATGGAAACCAATTTCAAACCATTTGTTGATCCATTTCAAACCATTCTAAACCATCACATTGATTTTACATGAAAAATTACAAGTCTTGACAATTTTTGACCAATTGTTGACTTTTGTCAACACTTGACTTTTTGGTCAACTTTGACCAAAGTCAACCCAAATTCCCTAAATCCTAAAATCACCCATAATCATCCATTCAATCTCCATTTACAAGGAAAATACAAAAAAAATGAACTTTGACCAATTGTGTACTTTGGTCAACAGTTGACTTTTGGCCAACTTTGACCAAAGTCAACTCTCCCATTTTTTATCATCCAAAATCTAACCTAGCCTTTTGCCTTAATTATACATCCAATTTCCATGTTTGGTTGTGTTTCCTTTTGGTTGCTTCATTTCCAAGTAAATGGTCTTGTTTCAACCTCATGTATACCATACCTTGCTTGACATGTTGGCTCATCAAACATTGGTCTTGGTCTTCCCCAAACCAGGTCCTAATACAGCACAATGCAACACCAATAAATCCATCATCCAATGCTTAATCCAAATGCAAGTTACAATGGAGAGCATGAACTCTACCTTGCCTTGTTCTCCCTTTGTTATGCTTGATGTAACGTTTGGCATGCATCAAGACCACCATACCATCATCATCATCCTAGCCTGCAACAAAACATCTAAAAGGACCTTGCACATTTCTGAACATTGCCACAAATTCATTAGGAAATAGCCATGGCATAAGAAGCTGGTCAAGACATTAGCAAGGCAAAGCAATCAATTCACGACAACCATAACATAATACAATGCAGTCAATGTATGACAGCAGGCCTGCCATGTGTTCAACCCTGCAGCAAAACAAGGCATTTAAGACAAGCAGACTCAGTTACCATGGCAATGTAGTGCAAATCATTATTCTAGATAATGTCATGGTTTAGGTCACAACCAAGCAAACATCAAAATATGAACATCCAATGCAAGGCTGCAACAAGCATCATGCTAAGACAACATGCAACAGTCATGCAACATAATCATCGAGCCAAAGCATAGAAATAGCAGGGCATAACAACAACAAAGAAGTTCAAGAGTGGAAAACACTTAACAGGGTTCAGTCATAATAGCTCCACAATCCAAATAGCTCCATTTGTTCCAACCCTGTGTCATAACGTCTTATAGAATTCTATGTGAGTGGCAATCCAAAGTAACTCAAGTCCATTCCTCTTGATGACAAAAGCCATTCAGTCAACCTGCAAGGTTTCATAACAAAGTCCAATCAATTTCCAAATAACAGCACCAGATCCCTATCATTTATGTTCCAACCAATCAGCATAACCATACCTTTGTGACCTAAGATCAATGTGAACCTGCAATGCAAGAACAACTTCACACATTGAAGCATAATTCCATATTGATCATGATTCTACTTTCCATACCAGGGTGCATACAAGTTGAACCAAGCTAGTTATCCTGCTGCAAAACCAAGACAAAAACATACAACCATGAAGTTTGCAGTGCACTCAAGTCAAGAGAATGACTCCATGTTGCAGAATACATGTCATGAGTGTAACGTGCATTTAAGACATGAATTGGATCATCAAGCAGTGCATCACAAGCAGCAGACTACTCCTTGTTATCTTATCATGTCAGTCCACAATATGCTTTACACACTGCAACCACAAGACCATGAGATTGCCCTGCAACACTATGGTTGTACCAATTTGCATCAAGCCAAACCTTCAAAACATGTTTCCAACTCAAGTTGAACCTTGTTTGTTACCTTGCAACTCAACCACAACCAATACCTGCAAATATAAACCATCATCCTTGTTTAATCAGTCCATGAACTAACTTGATACAACAACCATAAACCAAATGCAGATCTACATATTTGCCAACACCATATGTCACCTGCCATGTTGTGAACTACTAGCCAGAAGTTGCAACAAGCTTGTAATCGAGGCCAAGTCTGAACCTAAAACATATCATGATATAGCAGTGCATCATCATAGCAATAAAACACATACATCAAAATAACAGCCTGCACAAGCATTCCAAGCATTCATCAATATTTATGACTGCTTCACAAATCAGTATAATAACTCACCACCAATGGATGAAAGAATATAACCCATCTTAGTTCATGCCCCCTGTTCCAAGCCTGCATCAAAATAATTCCATTGTCAGTTATAACCAAACCAAGTTTGAGCAGGATTTGCCACAAGATGATGAGAGCAAGTAGGCATCAATACAAAGCAAAATCAAATATGTTGTAAGCCAAACCATGACCATTGGAGGTTCCTGATATTCTTTTCTCCACTCATTCCTAAAACCTGCAATAGGCAACATGAGCCAACTCTGCAGCAAAACCAGTGAGATTATATGAAGGGGAAAAAAGAAATCAAAATACACATGTTTAAGTTTATAGAGCAATGATAAAACCATAAGCCATAACATAACACTCACCACAATGCAAGTCATTACCCATGGGCATTCAAAGGTACCTATTCAACAAGTTATGAATCAAGCTGCTAGAACAAATCCATTTAAGTGGTAACCTGCAACAATCAGTTTCAAACTAGATCACTTCCAACTAACATAACCTATCCAACTAATTGAGTTATCAATTAACTCAGTGAGTCAATATTAACTAACTCAAAGCCTTCCCTAACAGAATCCAATCCTAATTCCAAACCTAACCAAACTCCAAACCTCACTTCTATTTAAACAGTTCATCACTCACATTCAATTATTTTTTTGCATTTCCTGAAAATTCACTCTCACTTCTGCAACAATCTCTCCCTCAACTTACTCAGAGCTCTCATTTTCATAAGCCATTAAAGCTTCACACCAAAGCTTCAATTTTCTTGAGTTGAACCTTATCAATCTCATTGTTCCTGATTTCCAAGTTCCAGAAGAAGAAGAATAAGAAGAGAGGAAGAGAAGAAGAGGACGAATCGTGTTGTAGTGATCAAGAACTCACTTGACTAACTTTTCGGTCTCCTTCTTCAGTAAGTCGTCTTTCTGTCGTGAATTTTTCTTGCTTTAAGATTACCAGAGTGTAGCATATAGGGAGTAGAGTCCAACCCCCATGGTGATAGAGACCAATTCTTGCCAAATTCCATTTAATTTGAATTTAGGGATTTAGGGTTCTTCCAAAACTTCATTTGATTTGACCAATTCAGCAACCCATTCCCAAATCCATTGCCAAATCCATTGCCAAATCCATTGCCAATGTGACCTTGTGCATCCAATGGTGGTGGAAATTTAGGTTTAGGTCACCACCATCGCCGGCAGCAGCCGCCAGCACGGTGGTCTACGGCAAACGGCCGGTAGGACTGAGTGTGAGGAAGAAAGATTAACGCGCGCCATTCATTTTGGTTCAAAACTGTTGACTTAGACAAGTCAACCAGGAGTAATGATGAGCTTAGTGTTCCCAGGCCCACACTCAGTTTTTGTATTCACACACCCAATTCCTTAGGCACCCCCCTGGAAACTGAATCTGGTGCCATTGGGCTTAACAAAGCCCATTTGCTATTTTTCTATTTCAGACACGTTTTTGAACGTGCATCCCCCTTTTTTCGAACTGAATATGTGATTTTGGGCTTAAGGACAGCCCAAACTCTATTTGGCTTTTCACACACGTTTTTGAACATGCACCCCTGTGACCAAAAAAACCCTGAATTGGGCTTGTATAAAGCCCATATGACCAACTTAGCTTCACACCTCCCTTTCTAATCTACACCTCCCAACCAAATTCAATTCTATTTTTATTTTAATTTAGTTTTGATTTTTGTAATTAGGTCAATTAGGTTGATATTAGCTTAATTAGGTTAATGTTAGATTAGTTGAGATAATTATGATATTAGGAAATTAAATCTTGATTTTTTGAGTATTAGATTAATATGATTTTAATTAGGATTTCAATTAGGTTTTAATTAGAAATAGTTGGACTTTTAATTAAATTTAGAATAGTGCAATTTCCAACATTAGATTAAACCATTTTTAGTACTTTATCATTTTTAGGTCTTAATTAGGTTTTGATTAGAATTTAATTTTGTTCACATTTGGACATATTTTGTGAATGACAATTTTTCCCTTTAGAGGAATTTTAGGCATTTTATCCATTTATGACATGATCCCATTATGAATAAAATTTGGACATTAGGATTGAATCATTTCCTAACAATTGTAGGTTCCCTTAGGACTTATACATAGGATTTTTAATCAAGATTTTGACCAATGTGCACATGTTCCCTTAGGGCTTTTAACTTAGAATTTTCAATCAACTTTAAACAACCAATGCATGATCCCTTAGGATAGTTTCTAACAATTACTAACTTCTAGATTAGATTCAAACCTAGTTCCCTAAACCGAAATAAACCAATGATTAAGTTGATCAAAAGCAATTTTGATCAATTAAATCCTTTGAACTTGTATAATAATCCCACAGTCTAATTTGAGTGACTAAAAGACTCTTGGTCACTTAATAAGACTTTTCTTCCAAGCTGTGAAGCTCAAGGCCTCAAGTCAAGATCTTCAATCAAGGCATCCTCAGTCATATCAAGCAGCGGATTATTCAAGCACATCAAAGGTTGCATCTTCAAAACTTGTTAAATCAAAGTTAGAATCGTGTGGCATGAGCCTTAAGTAATGGAGAAGGAGTGAGAGTGGAGTATTCTTACCCCCATTCTGAGTATCTTTAGGTATGAGACGTATGACCCAGCCGTCATCGTATTCACCTCTATTCATATACTTTAGCACGATTCTAACCATACGAGTGACCTGTCTCCCTCCTCACAAAGTAATACAACAAGTGGGGACTACATCAACAACTTATCAATCATGAATCAAATTGTACGATACGATCCTTAAGCAATAGAGAAGAAGGGGGACTGGATATTCCTACCCCCATTCTGAGTATTTTTGGGTATGGGACGTATAACCCAACGCTCATCGTATTCACCCCTATTCATAGACTTTAGTGCAATTCGAATCAAACGATTGATAAGGTCTTCATCAATACAAGAAACAACTACAAAGATTATTCTCTTTCCACTTGAAAGTTAAGATGAGAGGTACATGCCATGAGCCTTAAGTGGTAAAGAAGGAATGAGACTGGAGCTTTCCTACACTCATTCTGGATATCTTTGGGTGCGAGATTTTTGGCTCGTTGCTTATCGTATCCACCTTTACCCATAGACTTTAGCATGATTCTCACCCAGTAACTATCAAGTCTATCCATTTTAATCATTTCAATTTCAATCATTCAACACATCCTTTTTCCTCCATCATCTTGTTTTCAGCCCTAGTGGGCTGAACTACGTACGCTCTGATTTCCTCATTGCACAATGAGGATACGTAGGTAGGAGAATTCAAATTCTTCGTGAGCTATATCTTATTTATTAATCCACCTTCTCTACTGTCGCATTACGCGAAAAACCGGCGGGAAACAAAAACAACAGAGCCGCCACCGTGCGTTATTTATCCCAAAAGAGGGAAAGGAAACGCTCGAAGTAAACCTGGAAAAGACATGGTCTCGCGACCAGAGAAAGATGGGATCGGGAGTCGATTATGCGAAGGGAAGGTATTAGCACCCCTACGCATCCGTCGTACTCGACGGGATCCACGCACAAAAGGAAGGAATATGGTTGCTAAAACACTGCTCACAAACAAACACACTGGCTGAAAGAGACACAAGAAAACAAAAGAAACTAACTCGGCAGGATATCGCATCCTGGGCCTACGTAGTCTATCAGGCATAGACATCAGAGTCGACGTAGTTCGGACTAGGGGAAAACATGCTCGCTAGGATGTCGCATCCTATGCATACGTATCTTCTCAGACTAAAGAAGAATCAGAGCACTCGTAGCTCGGCTAACGCATGCCAAACAAAACACAAACAGGAAACCGACAGCCAATCGCTGGACTTACGTCAGACTCCACACAAACAGGCAAACATGGAAACCGAATACCAATCGCTGGACTTACATCAGACTCCGAACCAACAAACGCACACAGGAAACCAACTGCCAATTGCTGGACTTACATCGGACTCCAAGCACACAACAATAGGATACGGAATGCCAATCGCTGGTCTTACATCCATCTCCTAACACACACAAGACAAAACACAAAAAAGGGCGCCCGGAGAGATCGGCTCATCTCCTGCCTACGTACCTCATCTGGTATGAGGATCAGGGCGACGTAGTTCCCCTACGCAGGGACAAAGGACTAGCCTAACCAGATACAAAGGGAGACACTACTAGGGAGACTACGACTCGAGCCTAGCAGTTATCATGCATATCATCCCTAAGTTAAGGTTGCTATCTAACTTGCACAGGGAGCAAGCTATCCTAAGCAGCACAAACAGTCATACAAAAGCACACAGCAAGCACACACACTATATACAAATAGAGGGGCTCAAACAAGGCTAGGCTTTAGTCAAGGGGTCATGTCAACCTCGACAAACAAGCCACTGTAACAGGGTGATGTTAGCTCTTAACCCTAACATTGAGAGTTAGGGTGAAGCAGATGAAATAGGAAGTGAGGGGTGTGCCTCACAGCTCTTATCCCTGGCCTGGGAGAGCTTCATGACAAATGAAAGTGTGGGTTCAGAAAGTGGGAACCCTTCTACACTTATGACTGACTCAACATGGATCTTAGGTTAATATCCACAATGCATCAACACCAGTTGTATGAGCAAAGGGATGACTCAACTGAATAGCAGGAGATGGATTGCACATCTCTTTTATCTGCCAATTGCCTTATCAAAGGACTTTTCCTGCTTGGCACAAAGATAAACAAACACAAGCATTGCCTCTTAAGGAGGACTTCAGACAGGTGCCTGCCCAAGTAACAGGACAGGTCTTCCAGACTACATGAAGTTAGTGGAATTATACCTCAATGCTCAAGCTATCAAGCAAAGCAAAAGCAAGTTCACAATGAACTATAGCAACTAAGGTACCTGAAAACAATCCAACACAATCAGTATACAATCCAAAAGCCAAACAGTTAATGGTCAACAGTCAACTGTACACAAGCAGACAAACAAGCATCAATGCACAAAGGTGAAAGCCACAAAGCCTAAGCTTAAGCTTCAAAGCCTACAACACAAACTCAAGATTAGTCATCAACAAGCAATGGATCAACTCCAAATGAGTGAATATCATCAAGCATGGCAATTGTGCTTTTTAACCTGAAACAAAGCTCAAATGTGAGAGGCAAACCTCTAGGACAAGGCCTAGGGTCAAAATGAGAGAAACAATTCAAAACAGAACATGAAAATTGACAAGAATCAAGATTAATCAATTAAGAACAAAATCCAAGTGGTCTCATATCTATATCATACACCAATTTCATTTCACAAAACAAATAGTGAAAGCATGCAAGTTCAAGACTCATTGAAGCAACAACAAGAACAAATCCACATTAATTCAAAAATGGCTCAATAAATCTCAAGACAAATCAGGGCTAAACAGCACACATAACATGATCATCATACCAAAATTCAATGCATTTGGACAAGTATAGGCAAGTCAATTAAATTCATCAAGGCAAGGTATGCACAAACAAGCTCAAACAAGGCACAATTAGATGCATCATCTTAACACAAGCATAAAACAGAATCCACACATGATAAATGACTCAATCAAAGCCACAATAAACTTCAAAGTGTCTAGAACACATATGCAAAATTTTAGGTTCATATGATAAACATCCACCATTTCACAAATCATTTAAGTTCATGACTCTTCAAAAGTCCACAAATGACTAATCAGCAAAGAAAATCTCAAACAAATTGGAAATACACTAAAATATTATACTAAAATTCACAAGCAATCCTAACATCCAGAAGTATCATCATGAAAAGAATCAGATTAATTGGCATTGAATTGGCATGGCAATAAAAATCAGAAAGTCAAGCAGGCAAAGGTGTGAGACACATTGTCACACCTACATTCAACAGATCATATCTCATCAGCCAGGAATAGGAAAAATGCAAACTCTATACCAAAATGACCATTAGGATGTCTATTTTAAGCATGCAAAATTTCAAGAGTGTTGGAACAAATATCATCATTTCACAATCAAAATGGCAAGGCATGTCAAGAAAACACATGTATACACATTCTCTAGGCAAAATAAAAATCCAGGCGTGCACAATTTCTGTAAAAATCATCAAAAAATAGTAGGGATCATGAGGAAAACAACAAAAAAAACCTCATCTCATTTGGTCAATCCATCAATGAGTTATGAATTTTTGAAATGGAGAAAAAATAAAAAAACCACATAGAAACATGTACATGAACATGGAGGCATAAGGTGAAAAAAATGCAAAGGCCAATGTGAATTGTCTAGAACCAGGAACCGAAGTATGTGTGTTTTGAAACAAGGCGCTACTTAAGTGAAACGCTGCATTTCACTTAAGTACATGTGGCGCGGGGAACAAACCTGGACCAATCGATCAGCCAAGTCATGTATACGTGGTCCAATACATGGCCTTAAACAAGAAAGCGCATGCAGGCAAGGCAAAAACAGATCAAACACACTTTCTGGAAAATAAACCCTAATCTTCATACGTGTTCATCAACATTCATAGGCTCAAGAACAAATTCATCCAGAAATAAAAAATGAATACATCATCATGTTCATCCTTTAACACACAACATGGATCAAGGCTTGGATTTCTCTAATTCTACCTATGTTCAAAGATTCGCATGCAAGAACATTCATACTTCAAACTTAGATTCGACAGAACTCATTCATTTCTTGATAAAAAATCAAAGGTACAAAGCTCAACATGCTCAGGGATCAAAGATCTACACAATGCATATCATAATTTCATGAATCATGAAATTCGAATCCTAACCTTCAAGAGATTGCAGAACTGAATGCGATGGATCTAGGCTTGGCAAGGTGCAAACAGAAGTTCCTCAAGGCTTAGGTAAATGAATGGATGAAGGATTGTTGCTCAATTGTGCCTGATGTAGCTCAAATCCGCAACTGCCATGAATGATGCTACTTGCTACAGTCCTTGATTCAGCTCGAAAATGATGAATGCTTGCTTCAAAAGACTTCGATTACACTTGTGGATGATGAATCAATGAAGAACAATGCAAGGTTTGTGCAAAGTTTAGCAGAAAAGTTGAGAGAAAAAGTTTGTGAGATTTTGCAATTGGATCTAGATCTAAACCAAATGAAGTGTTAATCATGAATTCTGTTTTGATTATCCTTATATATGTTGCACTAATGATTCTCCTAATCACAATTAACCAAATGCAATAGTAATTAGGGAAATGAAGGTGTTATGGCCAATTTACAATTCACCTTGCATGCATGAAAATGAGTGCTACAGTACACGAGTTTGTGCTTAATTCACCTCAAAAATCCATTTGGAGCCAAATGCCAATGTTGGAATGCATGGACAATGCTTATTTTTCAAATTAGACTTTTCCCTCCAAAATTCAAATGGAATTCTCATGAAAATGTCAAAATTTTGTAATGGAGATGCATGATATGTGATGCATGTTTTGGATAGCTCATGTTAAAACAAGAATGTTGCAAAAAATCCCACTTCAATTGGACTTTTGGTGTGAAAGTTATCCCCTTTTGAACTTCAAATTTGCTTGACAATGATTGATCCATAACTTTCCAACCATACATGAGAAATTCATGTTCTTGGACTTTTTGAAAATGGGAGAACAAGATATTCAACTTTCATGTTGGACAAAATTTCATTTGAGCTTTCTTGATGATGTAATCTTGAGGAGAAGACCTTTCCATTTTTGGCAATTTGAAATTACAGGTCACTTACTATTTTTGGAAACTTTTCATCTGACCTCAAATTCTTCATTGTTGATGTTTGAAATGTCAAATGAAACTTATATGGACATGAATGAGGCCTCTCTAACCATCTCCCACCCTCAAATCCATGATTTCATGCACAATTGACTTTGGTTGACTTTCTAGGGTTTCAGATGCATTGTGCAATGACTGATGAGCTCTGAACATCCAACCTTTGGCCAAACCTCTTCAAAATGATCCCTAGGTCATATGAACTTGATGAACTAACCCTAGGGCTTAGCTTCAAATAGGAAATGCACTTGCTTGCTTGCACAACTGGATCTCCTGACTAGTCTTGACTGATGACTTTGCACTAGGGCAATGGACAATGCAATGCTATGCAGTGGACAATGTAATGTTAATGACCTAATCATGAAAATGAATGTACAAAATGGGAGGTGCAAATTTGAGGTGCTACAGCTGCCCCTATTCAATCAACTGGGAACCCGAATGGATGAGAGCAACGGCTGTCAGACTTTAGGGTAACCAGGGATTGAATACCGAGAACCGTAGAAATTTGCACAATGCGAGGATCCAACAGTAACTTCAACTGGGGATCTGCTGCTTATTGCTGGGGATTTTGGTTTTTTTCAAGGATACAGTCACATCCAGACATCGGAAGACGATGAATGGGAAAAGAAACCACAACTAGACGTCAACGGACGACTAGGAAAAACTCAACGTTTATCGAAACCAACGGATAGGTAACCAGACATTAATGAATGACTGGGAAAGAGATACAACCATACGTCAACGGACATAGTGGGAAAAACTCATCGTTTACCGAAACCAACGGAGAGGTAACCAGATATCAACGGATGAACTGGGAAGACTCGACCAGACGTCAACGGACGAACGGGAGAAGCTCGACGTTTATCGACACCAACGGAGAAGGAGAAGCTCGACGTTTATCGACACCAACGGAGAAGGAGAAAGACTCGACCAGACGTCAACGGACGAAAGGGAGAAGCTCGACGTTTATCGACACCAACGGAGAAGGAGACCCTACTGGGGAAGAGAGAAATACATCTAGATGTCAACGGACAACTAGGAAAAACTAGACGTTTATCAAAACCAACGGAGAGGTAACTCTACTGGGGACGACCAGGAAAAACTCGACGTTTACCAAAACCAACGGAGAGGTAACAGACATCAACGAATGACTGGGGAAAATACATCTAGATGTCAACGGACAACTAGGAAAAACTCGACGTTTACCAAAACCAACGGAGAGGTAACTCTACTGGGGACGACCAGGAAAAACTCGACGTTTACCGAAACCAACGGAGAGGTAACCAGACATCAACGGATGAACTGGGGAAAATACATCTAGATGTCAACGGACAACTAGGAAAAACTCGACGTTTATCGAAACCAACGGAGAGGTAACTCTGAGGGGAATCAACATGCATTTAACAAATGATCTGTGGGGAACATACAACTATACGTCAACGGACGCATAGGAAAAACTTGACGTTTATCGAAACCAACGGAGAGGTGACCGGACATCAACGGATGACCTGGAAAGGAGATACAACTAGATATCAACGGATAACTAGGAAAAACTCGACGTTTATCGAAACCAACGGAGAGGTAGCTCACTGGGGATCAGGGTCACGACAGGGAGCAGACAGGAAAGGCTAACTCCACAAAGGGGAGAACCGGGGATTCACATCTACCGGTTAGTAGGTAGAAGACCACAAAGATAGGACTTACAACTACCGGTTAGTAGGTAGAAGCCAACAAATTCCGCTGAGGATAAGATGAATTAGTGCCGGTTAGTGAGCAACTATTCATTTATACCACAGGGAATCACAGAAGACAGCCAATAGGAAGCCAATTTAGGATCGATCCAAAAAGGCAGACTGAATCAAGACTCATCCTAATGAGGAAAGAACTCAATAGGAAAAACCCATCCCATTATGTATATAGGGAGGGAACGAAAACAACCATCATCCACGAGAATATAACTCAGTGGGGAGTGCAGAAGGAAATGACAGACAATTTCTGCCTAAGGGGTCGACTCTATATGGAGAGATCAGACACACCCACATCTGCTAGGGGAATCAATCCAAGTTGGCAAGATGCTACCAATTCTGGGGAGTAACACTGCTGGGGATACCCGCTCCACTAAGGAGTCACTTGTTGGGAAAAACACCAACCTCTCAACCATGCTGGGGAACCCAATTTTGAAATCGATCCAATGGCGCGATGCTAAACTCCTTCCAATAACCCATTCTCGGATGGTTACCACGACCTTGGGCTAATGGATATGTTTGCAATGTTGATGCATGAGTTTTTTTTAGCGCCATGCCCCATGATCATGGAAATGCTACGCACTAATGATGCAATATGCTATGCTTATCTAAATGATGAATGCATAAAAACACGTCTCCTTCAGAGACAACACCGGGGAGCTCTAGAAACTATGCTGAAGATTTCAATACCACGACAATTTCCACCCTGCTGGGGAAAGACAACCCTTGCTGGGGAAAGACAACTCTTGCTGGGGATGACCTCCATCGAACCCAAACTGCTTGGGGACTACCCTGCTAGGGGAAAACACCAATGCTTATCTCTATTGGGGATAATTTTCGCCGAACCCGATCCACTCGGGGACCTTGCTGGGGGAAAACCATCAACACAAACCCTCTGTTATGGAGATCCACTAGGGGAAAACACTCCACACCCTGATGGGGAAATGCATAACTCTGTTGGAGAAAGGCTTACACCACTCTGCTGAGGAAATAATATGCTAGGCCACACTGGAGATAGACCTCCACAACCTCGCCGGGGGTAAGCATTCACAACCACGCTGGGGATACATCCTTAATCCTTAGGAACAATCTTCCCCTTGACGCTTCCACTGGGGATATGGCAACCTTCAGGCTTGCTGAGGAGACACCGATCTCGAATCGGCTAGGGAAATAATACTTCCAGACCCACTGGGGAGATACGACCTTTTCAACACGGAACACCTGTCGATTCGTCGAACATTGGCATTCATCATTCAACCACAGTGTCGACTTTCCACTTCTGAGAACTCCCAGACTCGTCTGGACTTTCTGATTCATCACTTTGTATTCACGACTTCTCCGTATTCCACGGAGATCGAACTCCTGGGATTCATACAAACTTTCCAGTCCTCAGACTTTGAAGAGTCTTCTTGATTAATCCTCCAGGATCGTCGTCGTAATCCTTCACCGTCCTTTCACTATTCGTCTATCCCTTGCCCCTGGTCGGGCTCTGCAGGGATCTCTTGTCAAAGTATTTCACATCACAACCTGCAAGTGAGTGAACATAGCTAACATCACCCGCAAAAGAGATCGTTAGATAAAAGCGTGCCCCAGGCGTGCCAATATTTCAACAGCTAGGTCACTCAAACTTCCGACTAAGATTTCCAGATTTCAATCTTATAAGCATGCATCGGAAGGGATCTCTATGTTTCAAAATGCAAATATTCTTATAAAAAATAAACGGATGTTTTTGCAATCAAAGCGGTAATGAAAACAAAAAACAAAATTTATTTGACTGAACATGCATTTTATTGACTGAAAAAAGGTGACTCAGAACCGAGCAACACACAGGAAGCAATCCTTGAAAAGAGGTGATTGCGTACAAAAGGAAAAAAACCTATCCTAATGGCAACGTGAAACCATGATCTCATCGGGTTCCAACTCGGTTACACCTCATATGTCCTCAAGACTTTCCGCACTTTCTGTTTTCTGAACAAGACGCTTCCGATCGATCTTTGTCGGGGATTATCCAAGTCATATCCACAACACAAATGATCATGCTGGATGCAGTTGTTCGTTTCATTCCCTCTTTTGCCTGGACCTCCCTTTCGGGTTTTCAGTCCACCGGGATACCCTTTTTTGCCCAAGTCGCCCTTGTGGGGTTTTCGACTTGCCGGGTGTACAGTTCTTTTCTTTTCTTATCCCTAACTTTTGCCCGAACCTTTTCTCTTCTTTTTTTTTTGTTCGCCGGGATGCCCATTTTTGCCTGGACCCTTTTATTCTTTTTGTCCAGCGGGTCTCTTTTACGAAGTATCTTTTAACTGTGTCTGCATTCATAAGGGATGGAAAATTCGTCACCCGTGGTCGTTGACAACAAGGCCATGTCAGAGAAACCTTTTTGACCACGAATGGACATTCATAACTGTTTATCCATTTGTCCCACGATCGTTGAGGAGGAAGGATCCTTTTCAACAATAACTCTTCCACGTGGTACACACGAGGTCGCACTTTCCGGTCAACCACACGCTTCATTCACTGGCTACCAGTGCCCCATGATGATTAACTGTCAGCCTCTTTTCCTTAGTCGGGCTCAACGCGTCATACCGAGTCCTTATCCACTCAGCCTTCTCTAATTCATCATCCATCAGGACTCTCCACAATGAAACCTGGGTCTCAAATGGTAGTACAACTTTTATCCCATACCTGAGTGAGAAAGGTGTTTGCCCTAGTAGATGCACGCATCGAGGTTCGGTACCCGGGATACAAGCTTCGTACTCAGCCGCCGTTGTTGGCGCATTCAAATGCTAACCGGGCAACGAAGGGAACGTGGGATCCCTTTGGCGTAACTAAAGCATCACTAACTCATCCATATTACTCTCCCCCTCAGACATCAGAATCCGTTCGGATTCAGGGTCAGGCCCCTCCTCCGGGATCGGTTCCTCATAATCTTTCGATCTGAGCACCTCGAGATGTCCTCATCAGGGACCTCAAACTTCCTTGGTTGATAATACTCCATGGGTTGCTGGACGAGATAATCATACAGTACACTCCCCTTGATTTTATGGGAGGTATACTGAATATCGTATTCAGTCGACACCATTTGCCCTCTCGCAACCCGTCCGATCAATGTTAGCTTCTCAAACACATACTCGATCAGATCCATCTTGGACATCCACAAAGTGGTATGAACCAGCATACTGTCTCAGTCGGCGAGCAGCCTATGCCAAAGTACATCAAGTTTTTTCGAACAGTGAGTGTATTGTTTCATAGTCGATAAACTTTTTGCTAAGGTAAATTGCATGCTCTTTTCGACAAGACTCGTCATGCTGACCCAATACACACCTCATAGACCCCTCAAAGGCTGTCAAGTACCAGATTAACAGTCGT
Source organism: Lathyrus oleraceus (assembly GCF_024323335.1). Classification (NCBI taxonomy): domain Eukaryota; kingdom Viridiplantae; phylum Streptophyta; class Magnoliopsida; order Fabales; family Fabaceae; genus Lathyrus; species Lathyrus oleraceus. The sequence continues at coordinate 204,949,676 of NC_066582.1, forward strand.
CTCTTCACGGGAGGCATCAATATCAGAGGCTCCTGCCACTTATCCTTTTTATTTTTCAAATGCCCCTTGGCAATCACTATTCTACCTGACCGTTTGATCTCTTTTTTTTTTGTTTTCGGTTCAGGCATTTTTTTTTGTATTGCTTTTTTCTTTATATCTTTTCTTTTCTTTCTTTCTTTTTCTTTTTTTTTAGCAGGATCAACCTCGATTCCTCTTATCCGTTCGCAATAAACCTCAGCAGTTTACCGGACAGCACTCCACAAGTGCACTGATTCGGAATCAACCTCAGTCTGAGTTGTCTCAAACAGTCAAACAACTGGATCAGATCCACCGGATGCCCCCCTTCTGCTTGGGACTGTGCTATCATGTCGTCAACATAGCATTTGATTCCACGATGAGTCATATCATGAAACAAAGTCACTCTGATACGTGGCACCGGCGTTCTGCTTCTCTAGAGGACAGTCTTCTCTCAATGGTTGCCTGTGTACAACGACATCGGTATCCGATCCTGGCATATCCTGATACGACCAGGCGAAGGTATCCACGTACTCTTTCAACAGGGCTACCATTCTGCTATCGACTCGCCTCTGAAGCGGCCCCAACTTTCACTTCCTTTCTTACCTCTGCGGTGCTTGGAGTAACAATCTCGAATCTCTCCTCGTGCGGTTGAATCACCCTCTCCTCTTGTCTTAAAGTCCTGGCTAATTCCAGCAGATTACAATCTTCTTCGCCTTATTCTTCGGCATGATAGATCGGATTGTCGAAGTCATACAGAGGTGTAACCGAATTGTTATCAATGAAATCAGGAGGATAGTCTCTTTTGAGGTCGGAACAAGACGAATCAAAAGGAAAGAAAAAATGAAAATAAACATTGCCATTTTTATTTTTTAAACTGCAAAAATAAATGAAAAACAGGGAACACCACTTTTAATCACAAAAACATCCATTTATTAATGATGCAAAATGTTGCACAATGAAACACATGAGATGGCCCTTACAATGGACCATTACGTTTCGGGCAAAACGTATGGCTTTCATGCAAACAAAATTGAAACACAGAAATACTACTCTTTTGGACGAGTGACAATGGCGATCTTTGAGGCCTTCCAGTTCTCTGGCACGCATGATTTTATCCACAACTCCAGCTCGCGGTCACTGTCGACCTCTTCACCCACTGCACAGGCGTGACCTAGATCCAGCATTCCGGCACTGACGAACGTGAACGGTAGACGACGTCCTCTGTTTTGTCTAGACGAGTCTTGATCTGGCTGATAGCCAACCCCGAACATATCCGCTTTCACCACAATGTCAATGATCTTCCCCCAGCCTAGAGCTTCTCCGTTCTTCACCACTTCCATGGCCTGTTTATAAGAAGAAATGGACAACTTCTTCTCTTTTTCAGCAACAAGGGCGTTTTCCACCTTGACGGTTTCAACTACCTGACTTGGTGTTTCAAATTTTTCACCGTCCATTTCTACTTCCTTCATCTTCTGGGTCGTGTCTCTCATCACTACACATCCCTTTGTGGCGACGGCCGCACAACAATTATTAACACTAGGGAAAGCTCCCTCCTTCATCAGAGGTTTTGGGACCACAGACATTGGAACCTTTAACTGATCCTCCTCAGTCACCTCCATTCCTCTCTTGTCCTTTCTCACCATCTTCACTTTTATAGGACCCTTCCTGGGTACGGGGTTGACATCCCCATTCATTATCTGTGCCAAGCTGATAACCTTAGAGTCCACCATGTCCTGGACGACATGTTTGAAAGCTCTACAACCCTCAATGTTATGTCCGGGTGCCCCAGAATGGAACTCGCACCTGGCATTCTCATCATAGTTTGGAGGCCTCCGCTGCCGTTCCATGGGAATCAATATCCTTGGGCGGACTAACCCCAGATCCCTCAACCTTTTGAAAAGAAGAGTATAAGTCACATGTGGCTCATCAAACTGACGATCAACCTTCCCCTTCTTCACTAGGCTCTTAGCTTTCAGTGCTCTCTGTTGAGGTGGTGGTTGTTGATGTGGTACAGGTGGATTACCAACAGGAGTGGTTACAGCGGCAGCATAAGGGTGATAACGATCCTTACTGCGTTCTTTCTTTGTCTCCACACTTCCTGATTCAACCTCCTTTTTGAGTGGACCACTGCCAGAGGGTTTCTTTGCCATAGTACCAGAGGGGTTGTTTGCTTCGGCTGACAGAGCCTTTCCCTGAACTTTCTCCTTGATCATCCAACCTTCAATTCTTTCCAATCTCTCAGCCATTGCTTTCTGCCCCAGGGCAAGCCCTTGCACCACACTGAACAACTCCCTCATCATCTCCTTCAGTTCGAGAATGTCGGCGTTGGGCGGATCCATTAGTCTGAGATATCTGAACGAAAGAGCCATGCGCATCAGTTAGACACTGACACCTACAAAACAGAAAACAGGTTAGTATGACTCACGCATGCAATGTCTATCCGTATGAGGAATGTCCTTTGATTCTAGCGTCACTGAGACAAATAATTTTTCATCAACAACATTCTGACCTCTGGCTGTCTCTCAACCAGAATCTTAATCAAAGCTGGACCCCGAGTACGGGTAGACATGAGTTGAATGCAGATGAATGCGAAATGATAATGATGCAAATGCATGAATGCAGGTCACTGTGCCACCAAGTCATCTGAAGACCCATCAAGTCTCTGAACCAGTCACAGTCATCTAAGGGACTAAGTCACCATAAATCCAACTTGGGGAGTTCCGAAATAAACAGAACCGGAGATTATATCACTATCATCACAGGAACATCCACTGAACGGACGACAACCAGATCCTCTGAACGAGTACTCTCAAATTCAACCCGGGGATCCGAAATAAACGGAACTCGCTGATATATATCACAGACAGAATTCCGGCGTGACAGAAGTAAGTACCCACAAGTTCATCTGAACCAAAGTCACCCTCAGTACTCTGAGTCACCAACAAGTCACCAACAAGTCAGCAACAATACCTGTAATGATGATCATTCCCTCCCCACTCACGGGTGTCATCTAGGCCAGGGTAAGGTCGAGAGAAACGCAACATAAATAACCTTTCGCAGAATATCATCATATACACACCCGAAGTATGTAACGATAATATCCCACAAGGGTCTGAACTGCTCGTGATATCAACGTTCCGCTAAGTGGCACATACTACCCGCTTCCCATGAATCACTTTATTCCTAGGTTTCCTAGATTTCACTCATAGCCTGGGTATTGGGCCTTTTACCTCGAGTAACTCCCACCCCAAACAGAGAAACACAGCACAGCCAGCACAGATGAATATGAATGAATGCAAACATTAATGCACATAAATGCAAACAATAAATAAATGAATGCAATAAATAACAGCAAACAACAACCAAAACCCTAACCTAGAGAGCGCTAGGAGAGACTCGCTTAGGGAAGATGGACCAGCAAGAGGTCAACTTCTCTATATCCCCAGTAGAGTCGCCAGCTGTCGCATTACGCGAAAAACTGGCGGGAAACAAAAACAACAGAGCCGCCACCGTGCGTTATTTATCCCAAAAGAGGGAAAGGAAACGCTCGAAGTAAACCTGGAAAAGACATGGTCTTGCGACCAGAGAAAGATGGGATCGGGAGTCGGTTATGCGAAGGGAAGGTATTAGCACCCCTACGCATCCGTCGTACTCGACGGGATCCACGCACAAAAGGAAGGAATATGGTTGTTAAAACACTGCTCACAAACAAACACACTGGCTGAAAGAGACACAAGAAAACAAAAGAAACTAACTCGGCAGGATATCGCATCTTGGGTCTACGTAGTCTATCAGGCATATACATCAGAGTCGACGTAGTTCGGACTAGGGGAAAACATGCTCGCTAGGATGTCGCATGCTATGCATACGTATCTTCTCAGACTAAAGAAGAATCAGAGCACTCGTAGCTCGGCTAACGCATGCCAAACAAAACACAAACAGGAAACCGACAGCCAATCGCTGGACTTACGTCAGACTCCACACAAACAGGCAAACATGGAAACCGAATACCAATCGCTGGACTTACATCAGACTCCGAACCAACAAACGCACACAGGAAACCAACTGCCAATTACTGGACTTACATCGGACTCCAAGCACACAACAATAGGATACGGAATGCCAATCGCTGGTCTTACATCCATCTCCTAACACACACAAGACAAAACACAAAAAAGGGCGCCCGGAGAGATCGGCTCATCTCCTGCCTACGTACCTCATCTGGTATGAGGATCAGGGCGGCGTAGTTCCCCTACGCAGGGACAAAGGACTAGCCTAACCAGATACAAAGGGAGACACTACTAGGGAGACTACGACTCGAGCCTAGCAGTTATCATGCATATCATCCCTAAGTTAAGGTTGCTATCTAACTTGCACAGGGAGCAAGCTATCCTAAGCAGCACAAACAGTCATACAAAAGCACACAGCAAGCACACACACTATATACAAATAGAGGGGCTCAAACAAGGCTAGGCTTTAGTCAAGGGGTCATGTCAACCTCGACAAACAAGCCACTGTAACAGGGTGATGTTAGCTCTTAACCCTAACATTGAGAGTTAGGGTGAAGCAGATGAAATAGGAAGTGAGGGGTGTGCCTCACAGCTCTTATCCCTGGCCTGGGAGAGCTTCATGACAAATGAAAGTGTGGGTTCAGAAAGTGGGAACCCTTCTACACTTATGACTGACTCAACATGGATCTTAGGTTAATATCCACAATGCATCAACACCAGTTGTATGAGCAAAGGGATGACTCAACTGAATAGCAGGAGATGGATTGCACATCTCTTTTATCTGCCAATTGCCTTATCAAAGGACTTTTCCTGCTTGGCACAAAGATAAACAAACACAAGCATTGCCTCTTAAGGAGGACTTCAGACAGGTGCCTGCCCAAGTAACAGGACAGGTCTTCCAGACTACATGAAGTTAGTGGAATTATACCTAAATGCTCAAGCTATCAAGCAAAGCAAAAGTAAGTTCACAATGAACTATAGCAACTAAGGTACCTGAAAAGAATCCAACACAATCAGTATACAATCCAAAAGCCAAACAGTTAATGGTCAACAGTCAACTGTACACAAGCAGACAAACAAGCATCAATGCACAAAGGTGCAAGCCACAAAGCCTAAGCTTAAGCTTCAAAGCCTACAACACAAACTCAAGATTAGTCATCAACAAGCAATGGATCAACTCCAAATGAGTGAATATCATCAAGCATGGCAATTGTGCTTTTTAACCTGAAACAAAGCTCAAATGTGAGAGGCAAACCTCTAGGACAAGGCCTAGGGTCAAAATGAGAGAAATAATTCAAAACAGAACATGAAAATTGACAAGAATCAAGCTTAATCAATTAAGAACAAAATCCAAGTGGTCTCATATCTATATCATACACCAATTTCATTTCACAAAACAAATAGTGAAAAGCATGCAAGTTCAAGGCTCATTGAAGCAATAGCAAGAACAAATCCACATTAATTCAAAAATGGCTCAATAAATCTCAAGAAAAATCAGGGCTAAACAGCACACATAACATGATCATCATATCAAAATTCAATGCATTTGGACAAGTATAGGCAAGTCAATTAAATTCATCAAGGCAAGGTATGCACAAACAAGCTCAAACAAGGCACAATTAGATGCATCATCTTAACACAAGCATAAAACAGAATCCAAACATGATAAATGACTCAATCAAAGCCACAATAAACTTCAAAGTGTCTAGAACACATGTGCAAAATTTCAGGTTCATATGATAAACATCCACCATTTCACAAATCATTTAAGTTCATGACTCTTCAAAAGTCCACAAATGACTAATCAGCAAAGAAAATCTCAAACAAATTGGAAATACACTCAAAAATTCTACTAAAATTCACAAGCAATCCTAACATCCAGAAGTATCATCATGCAAAAAATCAGATTAATTGGCATTGAATTAGCATGGCAATAAAAATAAGAAAGTCAAGCAGGCAAAGGTGTGAGGCACATTGTCACACCTACATTCAACAGATCATATCTCATCAGCCAGGAATAGGAAAAATGCAAACTCTATACCAAAATGACCATTAGGATGTCTATTTTAAGCATGCAAAATTTCAAGAGTGTTGGAACAAATATCATCATTTCACAATCAAAATGGCAAGGCATGTCAAGAAAACATGTATACACATTCTCTAGGCAAAATAAAAATCCAGGCGTGCATAATTTCTGTAAAAATCATCAAAAAATAGTAGGGATCATGAGGAAAACAACAAAAAAAACCTCATCTCATTTGGACAATCCACCAATGAGTTATGAATTTTTGAAATGGAGAAAAAATAAAAAAACCACATAGAAACATGTACATGAACATGGAGGCATAAGGTGAAAAAAATGCAAAGGCCAATGTGAATTGTCTAGAACCAGGAATCGAAGTATGTGTGTTTTGAAACAAGGCGCTACTTAAGTGAAACGCTGCGTTTCACTTAAGTACATGTGGCGCGGGGAACAAACCTGGACCAATCAATCAGCCAAGTCATGTATACGTGGTCCAATACATGGCCTTAAACAAGAAAGCGCATGCAGGCAAGGCAAAAACAGATCAAACACACTTTCTGGAAAATAAACCCTAATCTTCATACGTGTTCATCAACATTCATAGGCTCAAGAACAAATTCATCCAGAAATCAAAAATGAATACATCATCATGTTCATCCTTCAACACACAACATGGATCGAGGCTTGGATTTCTCTAATTCTACCTATGTTCAAAGATTCGCATGCAAGAGCATTCATACTTCAAACTTAGATTCGACAGAACTCATTCATTTCTTGATAAAAAATCAAAGGTACAAAGCTCAACATGCTCAGGGATCAAAGATCTACACAATGCATATCATAATTTCATGAATCATGAAATTCGAATCCTAACCTTCAAGAGATTGCAGAACTGAATGCGATGGATCTAGGCTTGGCAAGGTGCAAACAGAAGTTCCTCAAGGCTTAGGTAAATGAATGGATGAAGGATTGTTGCTCAATTGTGCCTGATGTAGCTCAAATCCGCAACTGCCATGAATGATGCTACTTGCTACAGTCCTTGATTCAGCACGAAAATGATGAATGCTTGCTTCAAAAGACTTCAATTACACTTGTGGATGATGAATCAATGAAGAACAATGCAAGGTTTGTCCAAAGTTTAGCAGAAAAGTTGAGAGAAAAAGTTTGTGAGATTTTGCAATTGGATCTAGATCTAAACCAAATGAAGTGTTAATCATGAATTCTGTTTTGATTATCCTTATATATGATGCACTAATGATTCTCCTAATCACAATTAACCAAATGCAATAGTAATTAGGGAAATGAAGGTGTTATGGCTAATTTGCAATTCACCTTGCATGCATGAAAATGAGTGCTACAGTACACGAGTTTGTGCTTAATTCACCTCAAAAATCCATTTGGAGCCAAATGCCAATGTTGGAATGCATGGACAATGCTTATTTTTCAAATTAGACTTTTCCCTTCAAAATTCAAATGGAATTCTCATGAAAATGTCAAAATTTTGTAATGGAGATGCATGATATGTGATGCATGTTTTGGATAGCTCATGTTAAAACAAGAATGTTGCAAAAAATCCCACTTCAATTGGACTTTTGGTGTGAAAGTTATCCCCTTTTGAACTTCAAATTTTCTTGACAATGATTGCTCCATAACTTTCCAACCATACATTAGAAATTCATGTTCTTGGACTTTTTGAAAATGGGAGAACAAGATATTCAACTTTCATGTTGGACAAAATTTCATTTGAAGCTTGCTTGATGATGTAATCTTGAGGAGAAGACCTTTCCATTTTTGGCAATTTGAAATTACAAGTCACTTACTATTTTTGGAAACTTTTCATCTGACCTCAAATTCTTCATTGTTGATGTTTGAAATGTCAAATGAAACTTGTATGGACATGAATGAGGCTTCTCTAACCATCTCCCACCCTCAAATCCATGATTTCATGCACAGTTAACTTTGGTTGACTTTCTAGGGTTTCAGATGCATTGTGCAATGACTGATGAGCTCTGAACATCCAACCTTTGGCCAAACCTCTTCAAAATGATCCCTAGGTCATATGAACTTGATGAACCAACCCTAGGGCTTTGCTTCAAATAGGAAATGCACTTGCTTGCTTGCACAACTGGATCTCCTGACTAGTCTTGACTGATGACTTTGCACTAGGGCAATGGACAATGCAATGCTATGCAGTGGACAATGTAATGTTAATGACCTAATCATGAAAATGAATGTACAAAATGGGAGGTGAAAATTTGAGGTGCTACAACTACCTAGTGGATCATTCTCCATTCATTCAATCTATACCATCTTTTTGAGATCAATCATATTTCTCCTTGGACTCCTTGTCTATCCTTTTAGGACGTCCTAACGACAGTCCACCTTATCAATCGAGAGTTGTTTGGGCTACAACCTCAAACACTTAATTCAGTCTTTCTTTTTTGGCTTTACCTTATAGTGGCGGCCTGCTGGTCCACGTATTAGTGAATGCCTACCTTGTTCTTCGATTCAGAGTCCGTCTCCTTCTTGGACCCAAGATACTATCCTTATTTGATCTCGAACTGTTTTTTCCCCATCTAGTGATACAATTTTCTTTGTACTATCTAGTACTGCAATCATTCCTCGAATTGGTGTTTGTCTTGTGAGCCCCCGTTGCTTAGACAAATATCTCTCTCTTCTTGTTTCATGGCAATTAATCCTTGAAATTGGGCTTGTCTTGTGAGTCCCCGTTGCTTGGACAAATACCTTTTTGTTACCATTTGTTGGTACAAGTCATACTCTTCATCACTGTATGTCTCTTCCTTTCTATTCTCGTGGTCCCGAACTACGATTGCTCTGGCTTTATCATTTCACGATGAGAATACGTAGGCACGAGGATGCGAATCCTTGGCGAGCATACTTCTAATTATTCCTCCTTCGCCTTAGGGCATCATTCATATCTCTCACTATTTTATACATACCTTTGATCATAAACTGTTCACCCAATGACATATCTGTCTCTTTGACATCGAAATACACTTTCTTTTGAATTCCATACACATCCTTTTAGGACACCTAATGTACTCCACCTTTCTACCTAGAATTGTTTGGGCTACAACCTCAAATAATTAATTCCTTCTTTTTTGGCTAAACACCCTATAATGGTGGCCTGCTGGTCCACATAGCGGTTAGAGCTATTTCCCTCTATGGTAGAAATCACATTTCTCTAATGGATTTCGATACACTTTCACCTTTCGATTTCAAACAATACTTCTTCGATCACTTAGTACCAAATATTCAATTATGTGACTTTGGTCACTTCAGTCCATTCCTTTCTATGATGCATTCATAATCTACCTTCCTTCACTCCATGTGATATACCAGTCATCTTTGAGCCAAATACATTACTGCTTTGTGCTCCTTCTTGCATCACCTTGTGAACCAAGAGATGTTTGGGCTACAACCTCAAACACTTAATTCCTTCCTTTTCGGTTTTACCTTATAGTGGCGGCCTTCTAGTCCACATATTGGTAATAGCCACCTTACTCCTGGGTTCATCTTTTCACCCTTGTTGGAGTTCAAAACACTATTCTTTGGTTTAGACCATACTTTTATCACACTTCTTTCCACCTCCCGCCTCTAGTTCCTTGAACTACGAAGCTCTGAAATCCTCATTGCATTATAAAGATACGTAGGCATGAGGGCCCCAATCCTCACCGAGCACTCTATCTATTTATTTCCTTTTCCCATTCTTTTGCGAGTAATCTTTAGATATAACACGTACTCGAGTGAGAACAATCGAAACGGTTCCCATGGAGTACCGTGGATGTTTGGGGTGTTAATACCTTCCCCTTTCATAATCGACTTCCTTACCCAGTATAACTCTTTCCCCCGGGTTTTATCGATGTTTTCCCTTCCCTTTGGGGATAAATAAAGTTCGATGACGACTCTGTTATATGTTCGAGCGTGCGATATGTTCAGGTATATTTCCGTTAGCTTCACATAACACGCTCTAGAAGCTTGTTTGAGACCATACAAAGATTTCTTAAGTTTGAAAACAAAATATGGGTTTTTATGATTTTCAAAACCAAGAGATTAGTGTACATACATTTCTTCAATTATGGAACCATCCATAAATTAACTCTTAACATCCATCTGATACCAAATGATGTTATGAATAACAACAAAAGAAATTAAGAGACGAATGAGCTCTAACCTGGAAACTGGTGAAAAGGTCTCAGTATAGTCAATTCCTTCTTGTTGACTATAACCTTGTGCAACCAGTCTATCCTTGTTCCTTACCACTTCTCCTTTTTCATTCAACTTGTTTCTAAAGGCCCATTTTGTCCCAATGACATGAATTCCTTTGGGTCTGGGCACAAGAGTCCTCACATCATTTTTGAAAAATTGGTTCAATTCTTTTTACATTACAAGAATCCACTAAGTGTCCAGAAGTTCTTAGTCAACAAATGTAGGTTCTATGAGGGACACCAAACCCAGAAGCGTCTCTTCAGAAGGTTTGAATGAGGATTTGGTTCTGTCTTGTTCAGTTTTATCTCCCAAAATCAATTCTTCATAGTGTGAGGATATTTGTCTGTGCTTCCTCAAAGGAGTATAAACTTCAACAGCTTTTGGTTGAACAGTTTCAGAGTCTTTTGCCTCAGCATCTTTAGCTTCTGAAGCTTTACCTTCAGAGCCTGAATAAGTAATCTTCAGATTTGTAAACTTCTCAACTAGCTTTGACTTTTCAATGTCAAGTTTATCGTCAATCTGACATGAATTGATTCCTCAATAATTTGTGTTTCAGTGTTATATACTTTATAACCTTTTGAGCATTCAGAGTATCCTAACATTATACACTTTTGTGCCTTAGAATCAAACTTGTTCAGATTGTCCTTAGTTTTCAAAATAAAACATGTACATCCAAAAGGATGGAAATATGAAATATTGTTTTTTCTTCATAATTCATACGGAGTCTTACCCATAATAGCTCTTATAGAGATCATGTTCTGAATATAGCATGATGTGTTAACTGCCTCTACCCAGAAATGCTTAGACACATTAGTCTTACTGATCATGGTTCTAGCCATTTCTTGCAAGGTCATATTCTCCCTCTCTATAACTTCATTTTGTTGTGGATTTCTAGGACAGGAGAAATCATAGGAAATTCCATTTTCATCAAAGAGTTTTTCAAAATATTTATTTTAAAATTCACCACCATGATCACTTCTGACTTTAACAAATCTAAAGTCTTTCTCATTTTGCACTTGTGAGCAGAAGGTAGAGAACATATAATATGACTCATCCTTGTGTCTTAAGAATTTAACTCATGTTCATCTGTTGTAGTCATCAACAATGACTAAACCATATTTCTTACCATTGACATAAGCAATTTTCACTGGTTCAAAGAGGTCAATGTGCAAGAGTTCAAAAGGCCTAGAGGTAGAAATAACATTCTTTGCTTTGAAATAAGTTTTTGAAAACTGTCCTTTTTGACATGCTTCACAAAGAGCATCTGAAGAAAACTTCAAATTTGGAAGGCCTTTGACTAAATCAAGCTTATTTATCTGAGAAATCCTTCTCATGCTAACATGGCTCAATCGTCTATGCCAGGCCCATTTCTCTTCATTAATAGACATGAGACATTTTACATTCTTATTTTTAAGATCAGAAAGTCTAATTTTTTAAATATTATTTTTCCTCTTGCCATTGAAAATAATGGAGCCATCCTTATGACTAACAAATTTATAAGACTTTTGATTAAAAATTATATCATAATCATTGTCACTTAATTGACTTATGGAACAATAAGTTATGCATTAATCCATCAACTAATAAAACATTAGTAATAGAAGGAAGAGAACAATTACCAAATGTTCCATAGCCTACAATATTCCCTTTCTGATCACCTATGAAACCCACAAAGCCATCTGGCTTATGTTCCAGATCTTGGAACATATGCCTTCTTCCTGTCATGTGTCGTGAGCAACCAGAGTCCAGGTACCATGATTGACATTTTAATCGTGCTTCTAAGGATGTCTACAACATATATTATCTTATCCTTAGGCACCCATATATTTTTGGGTCCTTTCAGGTTAGTTATCCCATAGTTCTTAGAGAACTTGGATCTTTATGCAGAATAATCATTTTGTGTATGTGCATAAGAGAAATGGGAATACAGAGCTTTAGGTTTTGCCTTAGGTTTTGAAATAGGTTTTTCTTCAGGCACATAACCAATTCCTCTTATTCCATTTTTTATAACTCCATAGATCATTGAAGCCACTTTGCTTCTATTTATGCTTCTAGCCATAAATGTCTGAAAATATTTGTCATATTTATTTATGACATTTTCAGAGTCCACAGAAGTTTCTAAAAGAATTTCTTCCTCAATTTTAGAACTCTTACTTTGAAGTGCAGAGTTTTAATTTTTAGAATAAAATCATCTTCATTCAAAGTGGAAAAATCTTTCTTAAGCTTACTATGTGCTTCATATTAAAATACTTGGACTTGTTTCAGATCCTTGTATTTGTTCTGAAGATTCTGATATTCATCCAGAATTTCAGAAAGACAAGATTCTAATTCAGAGTGAGATAGATTAGGAAATATCTCTTTAGAGTCTAAATTAGATTCAGATTCTGACTGGATCTTTTCATCATATGCTTTGTGCTTGCCACCAGCACCACATTAGCTTGATCTTCCTCATAGTCCTCTCTTGAGGATTCAAATTCATCCCAGGTAGCCATCAAACCTTTTTCTTCCCTTTAAAGTATTTCTTCTTTGGTCTATCTTTCCTCATCCCGGGGCACTCATTCTTATAGCGACATGGCTTCTTGCACTCAAAGCAGGTAACATCTTTGATGTAAGACCCCAATCTTGACCCTAAGATCCCTCATGCTATTATCATCATATGCATTAGCATTGGGATCACACCTTGAAATCCTCCTTACCCCTCATTCATTGGGTTTGCATTGGGAGAGATCACCAAGCACCATGTGATTGTATCATACTCTATTTTTTTATCATTTACTAACCAAAATACCAAAAATATGTCATTATATAGTTTAACTCTTTTGTAGGTAGTGCACATGCTCACCTATGCTCTATCAAGTTCACATATAGGATTTAAGACCCTCATTGCAAGGAGCTCAATCAAGAAGTGGTTTACTATGACTCTAAGTATCATATATGAATCCCCATCATCTTCACATGTTATTTTGATCAAGAAATCATCAAGAGTTTGAAGTTGGTTTGCCTTGGAAACCCTAATTCATCTGGGTATCTTGTGTAACTTCTTCAACAAGCTTCTTCATAAATTGATCAAATATTTAAAGGGATACTTAAAATTTCATCATCTTATGCATATATGATCCTCCATGAGTCCCAAAAGTCAAGATAATATCAAGCTAGCAAGTTGGTTCATGGTGGTTGACAAGAGGAATTCAACTGATCAAAACTGGGGTTCCCTAGACCCTATCTCCTACAATTTTTATCATATGAAAATGATTCCAAGAGCAACGTTACTCTAAATGACATTCCAAACAACTTTCATGTTGATGTCAAGAGCTATTTTTTCTTGGAACGTCATTTTTTATGGTGAAAGATTATAAGTCATTTTGTCTAAACCCTAATTTGGAGGTCAACTTCCCAAGACCATAACTTGCTCAATTTTTTATGAGATGAAAGATATTCAAGTTTCACAATTAAATTCAACATGTCTATTTCAACTTTTAAGTTTGTAGGAAGAGCAAATTCAACTTTTAAATGCATGTGATATGAGGAGACATTATAGGTCATTTTGGGCCAATACCATTGAACAAGTGATTTTCCTCAACTTCTAAAATGCATAGCTCCTTCATGCTAAATCCAAATGAGGTCAAATTGGTTACCAATTTGAATTACTTTGATATAGATACAACTTTGATGAAGGAACTTTTCTTATTTGAGGTCCATAGAAAAAGTTACTCAAGGTGGAAGAAGTGAACATATGGCTTGACACTTAGAATTTTTTTTGATATGTTTGATTTTCCAACTTCCACCTCATAATTCATCATGATCTAAGATTAAAATGAAAACGTGTTCAACATAAAAGTTGTTCCACTTGATCTAACCTTTCCAAAAAGTCCAAGTTCATCCCATTTGGACAAAGTATGAGTGACTTGCGCATGGGTTAAAGTTGGATGACCATTTGGTATATTTGAACTTCCACCTTCCATACACAAATGCATGGCTTGTTAACATGACTTCAACATTGCTTGCACATGATTTTGGACCTGAATGCATCATTACATGGGCCTACCACACGCCCATGTATCCATGCAAAGCCATTTTGCTATTTTTGAAAGCTTGAAACGAGTGTGCAAATAACAATGCCTTGGCTATAAATAAAAGCTCTTTCACTTTGAATTGAGGACCCTGGCGCGCGATCTTTGAATCTCCAACCCTAAACCCTCACATTCAAAGGATAACCTTGAGGATTTTCATTGGAAATCAAGTTTGAATCTCTAATGTTTTGAGATTCAAATCTCCAAGAGTCCTGCTTCTTTCTTGATCTATTTCCACTCCATCAAGCATCCAGAACAAGGCCAAGCACAATTCAAAGCAAGATCGTGCCCATCTGAACCTACAATGAAGGTGAATTTCTGAATTTTTCAACTCTTCGATTCTCAATCAATTCTCCATAATTCTTGTTGATTTTTGGTTGTCTAAAGTCCTACTAATGTAGGTGTCATACCCCGATTTTGACCCTGAATTGTTTTTCCCATCAATCAGTCATTTGCATTTCTCCTCATGACCTTTTCACTTCATATTGAGAGATCTTTCATTCATTCATGATTCAAAGAAATTTCACCCATATCCTCCATTTCATGTTCACATTTCTACATTTCATATTCGAATTTTTATTCATATTTCTTCATTCGCATTGGAAAGTTTTCCATTCATATTCAAAAAAATTCCACGTATTCATTCATTCATTCAACCATAATCATCCATTTACATGGCACGTGGATAAAGTATCTCATCACATGAATATCAGAAAGTTCTAAGCTTAGGATGAAGTATTAAAAAAAAAACAAAAAAAACATAATATATTCAATAGCTACCACGGTTACTAGACAAAGAAGGGACTACTATCTGGCTCCACTCATTACAATTTCCCAAGTAATTCTTGTCTGCAGTCGGGTCATTAAAAGCACCAAGTGGTGCAGCAGCGTACTCAGGTGTCCTCATGTACTGAAGATACATTGGGTCAACATAAGGAGCCTGAAGACCACCGTCTGCAATTGATTTCCCATTCCACTTAAAACACTCACATCAGATGGAGAATAAATTTCAGAAGGAAAACCACCTCCAAGGATTCTTGAATCCATTCCAGGGGATGCCATTGCCGACATTGCAGCAACATTCTCAAGTAGATGTTGGCATGTTCCCAATTCCAAGTGGATTAGTCATGAAGGATGCCAAAGCAGGATTTCCACCATACCCACTCAGGCCATAGCTATTAAATGATGAATTGGTACCATCTGAAGGTTGGTACTGAGCAGGCAAGCCACCTCCGCCGTTATAAGGAGAGCTAGGTGATCCGTTGAAATACGAGTTATTGGGGATGTTGTGCCTGCTATCAAAGGACAAGGAACTGATGAGCAGTAGGCAAAGTTTTGCCTCTTGATAATAAGACGCAAATAATTGGATGCTATGCCCAAACCAAACTTGGTCATGAATCCAATGTACAAGGGGCTTGAAACAACTGCAACATTGGATCCACAGACATATGAATTTGTTATTCACAGCCCCATGTTTCATTGTTTATGCAACATATAACAGGCGATATTGGAATGAAATTTGGAAATGCAACATATAATAGCATGGACATGCGAAGTGTCACTTGACGACATTGATATTTTCAATAAAAGAAAAGCTTGAAGATTTTTTCCTTCATCTCACAGTTGTGATGTTTCCTATGTGAACCGTACCAGCTATCAGTTGATCGATATATCTGAAGTTGGTTTTGTGAGTCTGTTTGGTTGATGACAGAAGTACATTACACCAGATTGCTAGATCTTCCTGCATCTGATTTTACATGACAGGAAGACAATTCCAATAAACCTGCATCTGATTTTTCATGACAGGAAGACAAAATCCAACTTATGCTGCTGCAATTCAGCCAGCGACTCCAGTCTTTACATTTGTGTTGGCTATAATGATGGGTACAGAAAGAGTAAACTTGCTAAGATATGAAGGTCTGTCCAAGGGTGGAGGAATTTTCGTCGGTGTTTTGGGGGGCCTTAATGATGGTTTTGTACCGTGGACCAACACTGGTAGGATCTTCGGAATTGGACATTATATCACACGGTGAAATAAGTTCCAGAGGTCAACCAGAGCCTTCTAGATGGTTAGTTAGTGGTTTAATGGATCTTGGACTTGACCATTTTCATCTTGGAGTTTTGTGCTTCATAGGGAACTGCATGTGCATGGCTTCTTTTCTATCCATTCAGGCTCCATTATTAAAAAAGTATTCTGCAAACCTATCTGTCACAACATATTTGTACTGCTTTGGAGCTTTACTGATGGTAACTGCATCATACTTCGAACTGATGAGTTAACTGGTTGGAGTTTGAATCAGTCTGAAACATTTGCTGTTTTATATGCTGAAATTATTGCATCTGCACTTAATTATGGAATCATCACATGGACCAAATTTGGATTATCTTCACTACCAAAGCCGGAAACCAATTATAAACCAAGCATTGTCACAGAAAACGAATGCAAGCCGTGACAGCAATGTGCTGAGTCAGAATACTCAAAAGCAAAACGGCATGATTTCCAAAGGTAAATCAACTTCAAAAGTAGATTCACAAGCCAAGATCTCGAGAATGCTGCATCGGATGTGTCAAACCTATTTTCCAAAATTGAGCGGAAGGTTCTGGTTTAAATGCACAGGATAGTGCACCAGACAATAAACAAAGTACCCTTGTTTTTCCCAAGGGAAATTCCATTCCAAGTGCCAAGGTACTGACATTCTTCAGGACAGAAACCTTTTCTGTTGATGTACGATGTCATGATCAGAGTGATACACAAGGACCTTCGTCGTGCACTGACGGCGTCGTGGCTTCTCTCAAAGACAAAGTTGAAGCGTGCGTGAAGTTTAAAGAAAACGACATTGATACGAAGTGAAGGCACTCACCTATTTGAAGTTTCGGGATGAACAATCAGTGATACAAATTACGCAAAGAGAATTGAAATTTCACGGAGTTGGTGTTACGCCAAAAGAAATCCCCGAAACTGCAAACATAAAGTTGCCTTGCAATACAACTCGGTGCCAAAACTCGTCGAAATCCAAAAAGACAGTGTCTATTACCGTCGGCTTAGTTCTGGCATCAATAGCAATGTCAGCATGTAGGCATTCTAGCTTTCACAATGTACCGTCGGCGGAAGCAAAAGCTTGGTAGTGCCTTTGATATCACTGAAAGTCGTCTAAGTACCGATCAAACCAGAAGTATTTACAAGAAAAATGGATCTCCATTCCCAACCTTATAAGAAATGACTACCGTGTGCATGTGGGCAACATTTGTGGATGAGTCGGATGTAGCGGAAGCCGGTTCTCATGGTGATGTGGAAACCAGTTGCACAAGATTCAGTTGGTGCAAGGCCAGACATTCCTGATTGAAAGTAACGAAGATAACCAGTGGATTGACGCATTCTCCCGTGGGGGTAGTAGCATAGAGTTCAACTCAACTGCTGCTGGATCTTGCTCTATATCAAGGTATGGCAATGTGTGGTCTGAGGCCATTTCCTCAGAGTCTGTCGAAATGCTCTTGAAATCTATTGGACAGGGGGAGTATACTCCTAGGCAAACTGTTATTCAGGAATCAGATGCTTGTGATGAACTGGCCTGCTTAGCTAAGCAAATGGACTCCAATCCAAAACCTGATGATAGAAATGAATTTACAGATAATGTTACAGATTTACAACCGCCCGGTGATGCTCATATAAGTTTTTCTGGATCGAAGAAGCCCGCAGGAATTGAACAGTCTCAGACTGGAATTTCCCAAAGTCACGAAGGTAAATTATCCATTGAGGGAAGTTCAGGTATTCTGGAACCAAATGATATGTTCCAAAATATTGACTTGCCTATGTCTGAGCATAGTCGAACCTTCTTTACCGATGATAAATTTGACATTACTAATCAAATAGAAGCTCAGTCTGTGGCTGATGGTTTAGATCATTGTGAAACTCGTGATTCATCAGCACTTGTGGTGGAAACTAATATTACTGATTTATCTATTCAAAATACGGTGGATGAGAAGCAAAGCCCTAAACTAACTGAAAGTAATAATCAAAATTTGGAATCTTCTATGATGAAGGAAGAAGATGTTGTAGATACACAGACTCTGGATCAAAATGCAGTTGATGTTGATGGCCATCATCCTGATAGATCTATTTTTGCAATACCCCCACAAGATTCTCTAGAAGGAGGAAGTGTAGTTAAAGGACTTGATGCCGAGTTAAGTAGTTTAGAGGATTCCATGGGAACGAGAACTGTTGCAGTTTCTGACATGCAGAAAGAAGAAAGGTGCAGTGAAGATATATGTTCCTGTGATTTGAGTCGGGCCAAAGCAAGTGAAAATTCAGTCTCGCTTAAAGATAAGGTGATGGATGATCAGTCTATATCAGATACACATACATCGCCAATGGTTTCAGTTAAAGATGATCTTGTCTCTGTCGAGCAGGTGGTTGAGGTAGTTGAGGTAAGCAATTCCAGTTGTGAAGTTTGTCCTAATCTGCAACAAACAGAACTCCAGCTCTTGTGCTCGTTGCTTGCACTAGAAGGAGCAGTTCGTGACTTGACTTCATCTGCTATGGATGAATTACGCATTTTCAGTGAAGCAATAAAGGCTCTTCTTACTACGTTTGCTAATGGTGCTTCGATTTTGAGGGTTTTGCAAGCCTTGAGTGTAACACCCCGATAATAATAAAATAATTATTTAAATTGAGTTAATAATGTAATTATTAATTTAATTGAATAATTAGAAATTTTATTATTATTATTTTTGGATTATTATTATTGGAAAATATATATATGTTGGAATAAGGAAAAGTTCTCATTTGGAAAAGCATTTCACGTGAAAACAGAACAGAGAAGCATCGTGAGAGAAAAGGGAAAAAAGGCAGAGAAGAGGAGCTGAAGAGCAAAGGTTGGAGAACGAAAACTTGAAGCTCAAAGATTTTGCCGGATTGTTAAGGTAAGGGGGGTTTATCTCGATTAATGGGTATTATGGGAGAATATGTGATGGGTAGTAATGAGCTGTTAATTCGACCCTAATTGGGAATTGTGAATGCTGAAAATTTGTTAGATGAACCATGTTAGAAGTTGAAATTAAATCGGTAATTGAGTCTGTTGTAATTTTCCGATCGTATAGCTTTTTACGGAATCGGATTCGGAGGTCCGGAAGTCCTCCAACGGCGGAAAATGCGGAGAATTCTGCATTCTGCCTTGAGTTAGCGCAGGAACAGCTTCTGTCTTGCGTTAACCGGTTAACCCAGGGTGTTAACCGGTTAACACTGTGTTGGATTATGAATATGTGTTGTTTGTCTGCGTTAACCGGTTAACCCAGGGTGTTAACCGGTTAACACTGTTGTCATTTCTGATATTTGGCTGTTTGTGCTGCGTTAACCGGTTAACCCAGGGCGTTAACCGGTTAACACTGTTAAAAATTGAGACAGAAGGCGTGTTGTGCTGCATTAACCGGTTAACCCAGGGCGTTAACCGGTTAACGCTGTAGCAGAATGGAAAAATTGTTGTTTTAATTGTTGTGTACCTATGTGAGGGTTGGCCTATGTTGCCTATGGTGTGATAGGGATTAATTCCCGCTGTTTTGAGCAGGAGATGTAATATTAGAATGTACTAATATTGTAGTGGTTGTTTGGCATAATCTGACATGCTTATGTGATGAAATATTGCTGATGTATATGATGCGGTGAATGTATATATTATGCATGATGTTGTGAATGTATGCAGTTGTGAATAGACTATTCGATGGCGTAGAGTGCGAGCATGTGTCTATTCTTGAGTTGTTGTTGATGTTGTATTGCTAGGTGATTAGCATGCGTAGTTTAGCCTTTGGGGCTGTAGCTGATTCCCATGGTGAGGAATTAGTGAGTTGTGAATTGTTGTTGATGTTTGCATACTAGATGATTAGTGTGCATAGTCTAGCCTTTGGGGCTGTAGCTAATTCCCATGGTGAGGAATTAGTGAGTGAGGCATTAGATCTCAATGAGTGGGACTAGTGAGCTCAGTAGCCGTATCTGGAGGGATCGGTGAGCTTGAACTATACGTTCGAGAAGAGTCGGTACCGCATTTCATGGAGTCTCATTGCATAATGAATGCATGGCATAGCCTGTGGGGCTGTAGCTAATTCCCATTGTGAGGAATTAGTGAGTAAATCGTTGTGTTGCGTTGTTGGTGTTGAATATGGTTTGAGGATTTTACATATGATATATATTATTGTTGAATATGATGTTTGGACGGATATTGCCGTTGCTGAATGCGTAGTCTGGTTAGGGTGAATTGATGTGTTATTTACTTAGCATTACATGTTGTTCTATAATGCTTATTATATGGATTGAGGAACTCACCCTTACAACCAATTTTTCAGGTAACGAGAAATGAGTCGAGTGGAAGCTAATGCTTGGAGTCTAGAGTAGTTCTTATGGGTCATGCTCTGATAGATGTAACATCGGGCGGGAACACTTTGATTATTATTGTAGTTGTTGTTGAACTAAATTACCTGTGATGTTACATGTTTTGCATGATTGAGTTGATCTCTATCTGCTGCGTAACTGTGCAAATACTTTATATTTAAATTAAATAAAAGAGCATGACTGTTATATTGGTTGAATGGTGTGGAATGTTTGTGTGACACCCTTGGTGCACTATTACTCTGATTATATGTTTATTATTTTAAATAATTTTTGGGGTATTTTAGAAGGGTGTTACATTAGTGGTATCAGAGCATAGTCGGTCGTGTCGAGTCGTAATTATTCTGTTTCCCCTGTACGGGATAGGTGTTGTGTAACCCTATCAGTACTTATTGTTTTGGTTTGTTGGGTTTCAGAATAGAGATGGCTGGAAGAGGTAGAGATGATGCTGCAATTGCTGAGGCTCTGGGTATGCTAGCGGGAGTGCTTGGAGGAAATCAGAATGTTATGGGAATGGGAGCTGCTCGTCAACTGAGTGAGTTCCAGAAGAACAATCCTCCAATGTTCAAAGGAGCATACGATCCAGATGGTGCTCAGAAGTGGTTGAAGGAGATTGAGAGAATCTTCAGAGTAACTGAGTGTGCTGATAACCAGAAGGTCAGGTTCGGTACACATATGCTGTCAGAAGAAGCTGATGATTGGTGGGTTGCTACCCGCACTGAGTTGGAATCTGCTGGGAATGCTGAGATTACTTGGGCTGTGTTCAGGGAGAGATTTCTGAGGAAGTATTTTCCAGAGGATGTCAGAGGGAAGAAAGAAATAGAATTCTTGGAATTGAAACAGGGTAACAGGACTGTTACTGAGTATGCTGCGAAGTTCACAGAGCTGTCAAAGTACTATACTCCCTATAATGAGGCTGCTGGAGAATTTTCGAAGTGTGTGAAGTTTGAGAACGGGTTGCGTCCTGAGATCAAACAAGCTATTGGATATCAGAGGATTCGAGTGTTTTCTGATTTGGTTGACTGTTGCAGAATTTTTGAACAGGATTCCAAGGCTAGAGCAGAGAGCTATCAGCAGAGGGTTGATAGGAAGGGTAAGAATCAGATGGATCGTGGAAAACCGTATGCAGCTGGCAAAGGTTTTCAGAAGCAGAGTGGGATGAAGAGGCCTAGTGGGGGAGACTCTAGTGCTCCTGTTAAGTGTTATAGATGTGGTCGGGCTGGACATCGTGTTCATGAGTGTACCAGTGCTGAGATGAAGTGTTTCAAGTGTGGGAAAGGTGGTCACTTGGCTGCAGAGTGCCGATTGAAGACTGTAACTTGTTTCAACTGTGGAGAGTTGGGTCATATCAGTCCCCAGTGTCCTAAGCCGAAGAAGGAGAATCAGTCGGGAGGCAAGGTTTTTGCTCTATCAGGTTCTGAGACTTCTGCAGATGATCGTTTGATCAGAGGTACGTGTTATATTAATGGCTTTCCTCTTATAGCTATTATTGACACAGGTGCTACTCATTCTTTTATATCTGTGGATTGCGTTGTGAAGCTTAAGTTAGAGATATCTGAGATGCGTGGAAGTATGGTGATTGATACTCCTGCAAAGGGTTCAGTGACTACTACTTCGGTTTGTTTGAGTTGTCCTTTGAATATTTTTGGTAGAGATTTTGGGATAGACCTTGTATGTCTTCCATTAGTGCAGATTGACGTTATCTTGGGTATGAACTGGTTGGTGTTTAACCGAGTCTATATCAACTGTTTTGATAAGACGGTGATATTTCCTGAGATTGAGGAAGGGCAGAGTCTGTTTCTATCAGCCAGGCAAGTGAATGAGGAAGTGGCAGATGGGGCAGAGTTGTTTATGCTGTTGGCAACTTTAGAGGCTAAAGATAAACTGGTGATTCGTGATCTAGCAGTGGTGGGTGACTTTCCTGATGTGTTTCCGGAAGAAGTGAATGAGTTACCGCCAGAGCGTGAAGTTGAGTTCTCGATTGAATTGGTACCTGGTACTAGACCGATATCGATGGCTCCGTATCGTATGTCTGCTGTTGAGTTAGCTGAATTGAAAAGTCAGTTGGAAGATTTGTTGGATAAGAAGTTTATTCGTCCAAGTGTGTCACCGTGGGGTGCACCAGTGTTGTTGGTTAAGAAGAAGGAAGGTACTATGAGGTTGTGTGTGGACTACAGGCAACTGAATAAAGTGACGATCAAGAATCGGTATCCTTTGCCGAGGATTGATGATTTGATGGATCAGTTGGTTGGTGCGAGTGTGTTCAGCAAGATAGATTTGAGATCTGGGTATCATCAGATACGTGTGAAAACTGAGGATATTCAGAAGACTGCTTTCAGAACAAGGTATGGACATTATGAGTATTCTGTAATGCCTTTTGGTGTGACTAATGCGCCTGGAGTATTTATGGAGTACATGAATAGGATTTTCCATCCGTACTTGGATCAGTTTGTTGTGGTGTTTATTGATGACATTTTGGTGTATTCGAAATCTGAAGAAGAGCATGCCGAGCATTTGAGAGTGGTTTTAGGAGTGCTGCGAGAAAAGCAGTTATTTGCTAAACTGTCGAAGTGTGAATTTTGGTTAGAAGAGGTTAGTTTTCTTGGCCATGTGATTTCAAGAGGTGGTGTTGCTGTGGATCCTTCTAAGATAGAAGCGGTATCTAAGTGGGAAGTTCCGAAGTCTGTTGCTGAGATTCGAAGTTTCCTTGGTTTGGCTGGTTATTATAGGAAGTTCATTGAGGGATTTTCTAAGTTGGCGTTACCGTTGACGATGTTGACTAGAAAGGGGCAAGCATTTGTTTGGGACTCAAAATGTGAAGAAGGTTTCCAAGAGTTAAAGAGAAGGTTGACTACTGCTCCTATTCTGATATTACCGAGTTCGTCGGAACCATTTGAGGTTTACTGTGATGCTTCATTGTTGGGTTTAGGTGGTGTGTTGATGCAGAATAAACAGGTTATAGCTTATGCTTCGAGACAGCTGAGGGTTCATGAGAGGAACTATCCTACACACGATTTAGAGTTGGCAGCTGTGGTGTTTGTTCTGAAGTTGTGGAGGCATTACTTGTATGGATCAAGATTTGAGGTTTTCAGTGACCATAAGAGTTTAAAGTATTTGTTTGATCAGAAAGAGCTGAATATGAGACAAAGGAGATGGTTAGAGTTTCTGAAGGATTATGACTTTGGTTTGAATTACCATCCGGGTAAAGCAAATGTAGTGGCTGATGCATTGAGTCGGAAATCATTACATATGTCTATGTTAATGGTTAGGGAATTGGATTTGATTGAGCAGTTTAGAGACTTGAGTTTGGTGTGTGAGAGTACTCACAATAGTGTTAAATTGGGAATGTTGAAATTAACAAGTGGTATTCTGGAGGAGATCAGAGAGGGTCAGAAATCTGATATGCTTTTGGTTGATAAGTTGACTTTAGTGAATCAAGGCCAAGGTGGTGAATTCAGAGTTGATGAGAATGGTGTTTTGAAATTTGGTAGTCGGGTGTGTATTCCGGATGTTACTGAGCTTAAGAAGAGTATTCTTGAGGAGGGACATCGTAGTGGCTTAAGTATCCATCCTGGAGCTACGAAGATGTATCATGATTTGAAAAGGTTATTTTGGTGGCCGGGAATGAAGAAAGAAATTGCAAGTTTTGTGTATTCCTGTTTGACTTGTCAGAAGTCGAAGATTGAGCATCAGAAGCCGTCTGGGCTAATGCAACCGTTGGCTATTCCAGAGTGGAAGTGGGATAGTATCAGTATGGATTTTGTTTCTGGTTTGCCGAGGACAAATAAGAATTTTGAAGCCATTTGGGTGATTGTGGACAGGTTGACAAAATCGGCTCATTTCATTCCGATCAGAATGGATTATCCGTTAGAGAGATTAGCCGAGTTGTATATTGAGAAGATTGTAAGCTTGCATGGTATTCCGTCGAGTATTGTTTCGGACAGAGATCCTAGATTTACATCGAAGTTCTGGGAAGGTTTGCAGAAGGCTTTGGGAACTAAACTGAGATTGAGTTCTGCATATCATCCGCAGACTGATGGTCAGACTGAGAGGACGATTCAGTCATTAGAGGACCTTTTGAGAGCTTGTGTTCTGGAAAAAGGAGGTGCTTGGGATTGTTATTTGCCTTTGATTGAGTTTACCTACAACAATAGTTTTCATTCGAGCATTGGTATGGCACCGTTTGAAGCTTTGTATGGTAGGAGATGTCGGACACCTTTATGTTGGTATGAGTCCGGTGAGAGTGCTGTGGTTGGACCGGAGATTGTTCAACAAACTACGGAAAAGATTAAGATGATTCAGGATAAGATGAGAATTGCTCAGAGTCGTCAGAAGAGTTATCATGACAAGAGGAGGAAGTCACTTGAGTTCCAAGAGGGAGATCATGTGTTTCTTCGTGTCACTCCGATAACTGGTGTTGGTCGAGCTTTGAAGTCGAAGAAGTTGACACCTCGATTCATTGGTCCTTATCAGATTTTGGAGAGGATAGGAGAGGTAGCCTATCGTATCGCTTTACCGCCGTCGCTTGCGAATTTGCATGAGGTTTTTCATGTGTCTCAGTTGAGGAGATACATTCATGATCCGTCGCATATAGTCCAAGTAGATGATGTACAGGTGAGAGATAACCTGACTGTTGAAACATCACCTATGAGGATAGAGGATCGAGAGTTGAAGAAGTTGCGGGGTAAAGAGATTGCCTTGGTGAAGGTAGCTTGGGGAGGACCAGCAGGTGGCAACGTGACTTGGGAACTGGAGAGTAAGATGAAGGAGTCTTACCCAGAGTTGTTCGCTTGAGGTATGTTTTCGAGGACGAAAACTCTTTTAGTGGGGGAGAGTTGTAACACCCCGATAATAATAAAATAATTATTTAAATTGAGTTAATAATGTAATTATTAATTTAATTGAATAATTAGAAATTTTATTATTATTATTTTTGGATTATTATTATTGGAAAATATATATATGTTGGAATAAGGAAAAGTTCTCATTTGGAAAAGCATTTCACGTGAAAACAGAACAGAGAAGCATCGTGAGAGAAAAGGGAAAAAAGGCAGAGAAGAGGAGCTGAAGAGCAAAGGTTGGAGAACGAAAACTTGAAGCTCAAAGATTTTGCCGGATTGTTAAGGTAAGGGGGGTTTATCTCGATTAATGGGTATTATGGGAGAATATGTGATGGGTAGTAATGAGCTGTTAATTCGACCCTAATTGGGAATTGTGAATGCTGAAAATTTGTTAGATGAACCGTGTTAGAAGTTGAAATTAAATCGGTAATTGAGTCTGTTGTAATTTTCCGATCGTATAGCTTTTTACGGAATCGGATTCGGAGGTCCGGAAGTCCTCCAACGGCGGAAAATGCGGAGAATTCTGCATTCTGCCTTGAGTTAGCGCAGGAACAGCTTCTGTCTTGCGTTAACCGGTTAACCCAGGGTGTTAACCGGTTAACACTGTGTTGGATTATGAATATGTGTTGTTTGTCTGCGTTAACCGGTTAACCCAGGGTGTTAACCGGTTAACACTGTTGTCATTTCTGATATTTGGCTGTTTGTGCTGCGTTAACCGGTTAACCCAGGGCGTTAACCGGTTAACACTGTTAAAAATTGAGACAGAAGGCGTGTTGTGCTGCGTTAACCGGTTAACCCAGGGCGTTAACCGGTTAACGCTGTAGCAGAATGGAAAAATTGTTGTTTTAATTGTTGTGTACCTATGTGAGGGTTGGCCTATGTTGCCTATGGTGTGATAGGGATTAATTCCCGCTGTTTTGAGCAGGAGATGTAATATTAGAATGTACTAATATTGTAGTGGTTGTTTGGCATAATCTGACATGCTTATGTGATGAAATATTGCTGATGTATATGATGCGATGAATGTATATATTATGCATGATGTTGTGAATGTATGCAGTTGTGAATAGACTATTCGATGGCGTAGAGTGCGAGCATGTGTCTATTCTTGAGTTGTTGTTGATGTTGTATTGCTAGGTGATTAGCATGCGTAGTTTAGCCTTTGGGGCTGTAGCTGATTCCCATGGTGAGGAATTAGTGAGTTGTGAATTGTTGTTGATGTTTGCATACTAGATGATTAGTGTGCATAGTCTAGCCTTTGGGGCTGTAGCTAATTCCCATGGTGAGGAATTAGTGAGTGAGGCATTAGATCTCAATGAGTGGGACTAGTGAGCTCAGTAGCCGTATCTGGAGGGATCGGTGAGCTTGAACTATACGTTCGAGAAGAGTCGGTACCGCATTTCATGGAGTCTCATTGCATAATGAATGCATGGCATAGCCTGTGGGGCTGTAGCTAATTCCCATTGTGAGGAATTAGTGAGTAAATCGTTGTGTTGCGTTGTTGGTGTTGAATATGGTTTGAGGATTTTACATATGATATATATTATTGTTGAATATGATGTTTGGACGGATATTGCCGTTGCTGAATGCGTAGTCTGGTTAGGGTGAATTGATGTGTTATTTACTTAGCATTACATGTTGTTCTATAATGCTTATTATATGGATTGAGGAACTCACCCTTACAACCAATTTTTCAGGTAACGAGAAATGAGTCGAGTGGAAGCTAATGCTTGGAGTCTAGAGTAGTTCTTATGGGTCATGCTCTGATAGATGTAACATCGGGCGGGAACACTTTGATTATTATTGTAGTTGTTGTTGAACTAAATTACCTGTGATGTTACATGTTTTGCATGATTGAGTTGATCTCTATCTGCTGCGTAACTGTGCAAATACTTTATATTTAAATTAAATAAAAGAGCATGACTGTTATATTGGTTGAATGGTGTGGAATGTTTGTGTGACACCCTTGGTGCACTATTACTCTGATTATATGTTTATTATTTTAAATAATTTTTGGGGTATTTTAGAAGGGTGTTACATTGAGTTCCTTTGTCACCTCATCGACTGAGAAAGAGAATGATGGAATTTCTCGGGCTCATTTGGAGTTTTCTGAAATCAATTCAGCTTAGAGCCCTTGTGGCATGAACTGAGCTGCTGCATAAGCAAGATAGAACCCTACTCTGAGCCAGCATCTGAGATTTCAATACCTTTCATTTCCATCTGGTCAGCACGACTTATCGTCATCGGCACCTCAATTCACACCTCCTCCCTGCAAGCATCAAACAATACATATCATATTCAAGTGAATTCGCAACCGTGAATAGCTTTTTACCGGCGGTAAAAATTCACAAGCAACAAAAGGGAATCAAAATATTTTCAGGAGAAGGTACAAGGTACAAGTTACCTTCTTCAGAGCAAGCACCAAAATGGGGTAGACAACAGAGCAGCACAAGAAAACACTTCTATTTCCAATACTCTTTTGATCTCAGTGACCAATTCCAAACCCTAGCAGTGGGATTATATAAGGGACGGATACTATTCACAGGAGGGGAGGAGGCGGCTACCGTTCAAAAAAGAAAAAGAGAGGATTCAAGAAAACGGTTCACACAGAAAAATAACCCTCAATACTCCACGCTTCAGCTGTAAAAATCACAAATCCCTTAAACTCTCCGCCGTCTCCCTTGTTACAACCAGAAAGGCTACAATCGGAACCGTCGCATCACGACTCTGACATTTTTCCGGCAACAATAACAACCTTCGAGCTCAATCTATTCTTCATTTTTCTAGCGTCAAACCTTGGCTATTGGGGTGAGGGCATCCTCGCCTAAGTCTCCACTGTAGTCACCCAAATCCGATCTCTTTTGCATAGGTAATGGTTTGGTTACATGTTTTTATTATTGTTTGTTTTTGAATATGCTTGTTGAGTTTCTTTACACTTGATGATTGTGTCACTTCAAGATATGTTTGGATTTCTGTTTGAAAGGCTTTGCGATTTCGGTTTTGTGCCGGAGAAACATGTTTCGTGGGATTTGCCGTTGTTTTAACATCACCATGAAGCAATCATTTCCTGCTGGATAGCCTGTTGTTCCTTTGTTTAGCTTTTTTTCACTTAGGCATCTTTTTTCCCTTTTATTATTTTTTCTTGCCGATGTCATCATCAGTGGACCAGTGGTGGAGTTGGCCAGAGTGTTGGTTTGGTAGGCCCTTAGTCCTGGGTTCGACACCCACGTGTGTTATTTTGGTTTTTCAACATTCCATTTTCTCAGTTTTGTTTTTTAATTCTCATGTTTATATTTTATTATGATTTCTCCTACCCTCATATTTTCATTATCACTTAATAACACAAATTTGGTTTCCTTTAATTTCATCATCCATTCAAAACCGCTTTAAAAATATAAATCTCCTAATTCTCGATTCAATGTCTAGCCCATTTCCATACCCATGTAAGTCGATTGCTTTTAAGCATCGCCATCAACCTCACATGGCTTACTCTTGGGCCTTCTTACAATGAGCTCTTAAGCAACATCAACTTAACTTTCAATAATTTCAAACCTCTGTACTTTGATTATTTTAATTTATTATTCAAGACATTTTCTAAATAAAACGTGAAGAAAAAGATTATCCTGGATGGAATATCCAGTTATAATCCCGTACTTTGATTATTTTAATTTATTATTCAAGACATTTTCTAAATAAAACGTGAAGAAAAAGATTATCCTGGATGGAATATCCAGTTATAATCCCGAATATTAGGCTCAAGCTGTAAGAGCTTGCAAGCCGTTAATATTCGTCTTCTCTTTAACACTCTAATATTCAAATCGTTTTCTAAATAAAACATGAAGAAAAAGATTATCCTGGAGGGAATATCCAGTTATAATCCCGAATATTAGGCTCAAGCTGTAAGAGCTTGCAAGCCGTTAATATTCGTCTTCTCTTTAACACTCTAATATTCAAATCGTTTTCTAAATAAAACGTGAAGAAAAAGATTATCCTGGAGGGAATATCCAGTTATAATCCCGAATATTAGGCTCAAGCTGTAAGAGCTTACAAGCCGTTAATATTCGTCTTCTCTTTAACACTCTAATACTCAAATCGTTTTCTAAATAAAATGTGAAGAAAAAGATTATCCTGGAGGGAATATCCAGTTATAATCCCGAATATTAGGCTCAAGCTGTAAGAGCTTACAAGCCGTTAATATTCGTCTTCTCTTAAACACTCTAATATTCAAATCATTTTCTAAATAAAACATGAAGAAAAAGATTACCTGGATGGAATGTCCAGTCGTAATCCCGAATATTAGGCTCAAGCTGTAAGAGCTTGTAAGCCATAAATATTCGTCTTCTCTCCAAAATAGTTATGAATATCTAAACCATTTTCTTAATAAAGTTGGAAGAAATAGATTACCTGGATGGAATGTCCAGTCGTAATCCCGAATATTAGGCTCAAGCTGTAAGAGCTTGCAAGCCGTAAATATTCGTCTTCTCTTTAACATTCCAAATATTCAAATCTTTTTCTAATTAAAACGTGAAGAAAAAGATTATCCTGGATGGAATATCCAGTTATAATCCCGAATATTAGGCTCAAGCTGTAAGAGCTTGCAAGCCATAAATATTCGTCTTCCCTCCAAAATATTCGTAAATATTCAAATCATTTTCTTAGCAATATTGGAAAGAAACAGACTGCCTGGGTGGAATGTCTAGACGTAGTCCCGAGTATTAGACCCAAGCTGTAAGAGCTTGTAAGTCACAAGTACTCGTCTTTCAAACTTCAAAATACCTAATTCCTACCTTAATACTTTTTCAACAAAGATGGAAATGGAACATGGTGTATACCGTGCACTCCTGAGACTAGGATTCGAGATGTATATCTCGCTCATCCAAGTTCTCGCCATTATTCAAAACACATCAAATCAATCAATTTCTTTCCTCGCCGCCGTGCGATTGATCTCTTAAACCTTTTCACAAACGAAAGGTACTTTGTTTCAAAACAATGCAAGGCAATGTTTCTCCACCTGTTTTGGGTAGTCCAACAATGTTTTCGTCGATTTGACACAAAGTAGCTTTCGCTAAAATCGACCAACAAACAAACATTTTTCTACCCAGAACTACGTAAGCCTTGATTTCTCTTTTGAGATACGTATGAGCAGGATTTGTAAATCTTGTCAGGCCCACTAATAAAAAACTTAGGTTTAGTCCTTCGTTAAAAATCCAAAAAGCATTCTCTTCTCATCCTTTCTTTCTTTCCCACCTAATAATTCGAAAAGCCTAATATTTCAACTAATTCCCGTTGAGTACAACGGACGTGAGGGGTGCTAATACCTTCCCCTTGCGTAATCGACTCCCGAACCCTGATATTGGTTGCGATGACCATATCTTATCCTTTCTTTTAGGGGTTTTATTGATATTTTCCCTTTCCCATTTTGGGAATATATAAAGTTCGGTGGCGACTCTGTTCAGTCCATCATTGCGAGCGTGCGATCGCGCTTCGCTTTGAAGTCGTATCCCCATTTTTCGAGGTGCGACAGATGGCGACTCTGCTGGGGAGGACAAATCCCTAAGTGAGTCAAGCCTAGTTAGGTCGTTTGTGTGCCTTTGTTTGTTTACCTATGTGGCTTTTCTTTATTGTTTTTACTATCTCTATTGTCATATTGATATGAATCTATTGTATTGGTTCGATTATGGTTTGGTACTTGGATACTCTGATTGCAAACCTTGTGGGAAAGGCTTTTTACCCGAGTCTTGAGTAAAAACATAAGATAGGACGAGGTTGAGTAGTGCGGGTCCGCGAGATGTATTTCTCGTTGGGTCGGTACGAGAACCTTACTTAGAGTAGATTCTTGAGAGGATGTTGTCGCTCGGCAAGTAAGTTGCCGTAAGCTTTGATATTTTCTTTAGGATCCATGACTCTGAGAACCATTTGTAGAACCTTAGTTCTTTGCCCAACTAGGAAAGATGGTTGCGTAGTGTGGGTCTGCGAGATGTATTTCTCGTTGGATCGATGCAAGAACCTCACTTAGAGTAGATTCTTTAGATGGAGTTGATGCCCGGCAAGTAAGTCGCTGCAGGTAGCAAACAGTCTAATGGATCCATGACTCTAGGAACCTTTGTAACCCTAGATCATACCCGGTGAGAACCTATTCTTGGAGAGCAATCTGATTCATCAGTACCTCAGACTTTTGAACCCGTGTATTGAGAAAAAAAACAAATATGCATGGCTTGCATTGCATTCATTCACATTCCCTTGCATCTGCATCTCATCATAACGCATGTCATTTTCCAGACAAAATACAAAAAAAAACTCATCCATCCTTTGTCTGTGATCAGTAAAGTGATTCTCAACACGCATTTAGAATAAAGAACCATGTCTCAGGAGATGATGGACGAGCTAAGGAAAAGCCAAGAAGCACGGAAGGAGGAACTTAATCTTTTGAAAAGCCAAATGAGATGGGTCTTGGAAACCCTGCAAGTCTTGTTGAGAAAAGAGGGTCACCCAATATACACTGCTGCAACAAAGGGAGCTGCTACCCCACATCCATCTGGTGTTACCCCAAGTCAAGGGAAATTCTATGTGGCAACTCCCCATCTACCGACATATGGCCCTCCCTCAAGACGTCTTCATCAACATCCTCTGGCTATTCCTCCTCAAAATCACCGAAGTCAGGTTCAGAACAAAAATCAGAATCAGAACAAGAGGAACGAAAATCACAATGACCCAATTCCGGTGCCATATAGCAAGCTCTACCCACAACTAATCCAAAATGCTTTGGTGACCCCTCGAGCTCTCACACCTGTGTCACCATACCTGTCATGGTACAACCCAAATGCAACATGTGAATTCCATAAAGGGGCAGTGGGACATGACCTAGATTCTTGCTTAGCGCTGAAAGCCTTGGTACGAGAGCTGATTAACAAAAAGAGCTTAGTCTTTGAAGAAGATCACCTGAAGATCAAGTGCCAATACCATACTGGAACAATGGGGCACTCCATCGAGGAATGCAAGAGTTTTAAGTTCAAGTTGCAAAGATTGATTGACATAAGGTCACCAACACTCAAGGAGGAAGGCTCAGGTACATATACCTTGATCTCTGGGCCAGGTAATGAGAAAGGGAAAGGACCCTCGAAACCCCTCAAGATTTTGTTCCACAAGGAAGATGTCAGGGATGTGGCTAATGAGCTATCATTGTTTCCTGGTAAGAGCATTGAGATACCGCCTTGGATTTCCAATGTCATGACCCATACCAATGAAAGAAAAGGAGAAGTGAGTAGTGGATCCAAGAGGGTTGCGTTCAACGATGAGATTGAAAGAAAAGAATTTGAAGATCATCATGTCAAAAAGCTTGTTGAATCCCAACCTTCAAGTTTGAAGAAGTTAATTCCCTAAAGTTGGCAATCATTTGGCTGTCTCAACACTTCTTTTGTAGTTTCTTTGCATGTTGGTTGTTATTTGCGTTTAAGCATTGTTGTTTTATTTGAACTGGTAAGATTAATGAAATGTTTATGCATCTTTTAAATTAATCCATTCATATTCACTCGTTTTTCATTTATGTTAAAAATTAAAATACTCCTCTCATTCACTTTTGTTTTTCAAACCGTTGTGTTAACAAAGATTGGAAGGAGGATGATGAAAACGAAACACCTGAAATTGTTGTGGTATGCTTTTGAGTAAAACCTTGTCGATGATGTAAGGCATTGTTTCAAATCCCCAAATACGGAAGAGATAAGGAGTTAATCCCTAGTCAACCACTTTAAGCCTAGAAGTTGGTGTTTATTTCGGATCTAAAACCATTAATCATAACCTGGGGCAGGGTAGTTATATTCAGATAGTTTGATCGTGCATTCGATCTTTCAAAAAATCGTCCATATGTACACCCTCCAATTAGGTTCAACCACATGTTATCCTTCTCACACATGTTGAAGTGTCAAAGAAGTTGAGAAAAGATAAAATTAGTGTTGGTTGATCCTCATCCACCAATAATGTGGCAGTCACACCTTTTAAAAAAAACAGAAAAAGTCCGCTAAGTCAAATACCACAAAATGACTTAGGCAGAAATCAGGGCATCCCGATGGCCCAAAAGCTTCAGAGAAGCGGTCCAGGCAAAATTAGGGATAAAGAAAATCAATCAAAAGAGGTCACCAAAATCCTCAACAAAACAAAAAAATAAGGTGACTGCCATTTCAAGAAAATTCGTCTTGAATCCTCATCACACCTTCGAACCCTCTTGGAAGTTGAATGCGTGTATCGAATTAACTGAACGTAGGATCTGGAGATCATAAAGAAGAAGGGGTGGGTAAAAAATAAATTTTGAGCCTTATATCCTTTTATTTAAAAAACCGTGAACCAGGCCACGTTATAACCCTTAAAAGACCTAATTGAGACAGGGTCTATTTTGAAAGCATACTACAATAAGGTTGTGTTAACTTGACTCCAAATGATTTTTTGTTAATCATTTGATGGCACCAACTTGCATACTGTGAATGACTTGATCACCATTGTGCTCTTATCAATGACTCGCTCACTATATTTCACCCATTCTGTCGCAACGCGAAAAACAACCGGCGGGAAAAACAAACAAACAGAGCCGCCACCGTGCGTTATTTATCCCAAAAGAGGGAAAGGAAACGCTCGAAGTAAACCTGGAAAGGGAATGGTCTTACGGCCGGAGATTGCAAGGATCGGGAGTCGGTTACGCAAGGGGAAGGTATTAGCACCCCTCACGTCCGTCGTACTCGACGGGATCCACGCTCAGAAAGATAGAACAAGGTTGCTGAAACTGCTCAAAGAATGCACACACGCTGGAATAAAACACAGATGGAAAGAGAGGGGAACGGGCTCGCTAGGATATCGCATCCTATGCCTACGTATCTCATCTAGAATGAGAATCAGAGCTACCGTAGTTCGGCTAACGCACGCCAAACAAAACGCACACGAAGACGCTGAGACGTCAGAGCAAACACCCAAACACAAACTGGAAACGGAATGCCAATCGCTGGGCTTACATCCGACTCCACAAAAGAAACGCAAACAGGAAACCGACTGCCAATCGCTGGACTTACGTCAGACTCCAAACAAGCAGACACACACAGGAAACCGACTGCCAATCGCTGGACTTACGTCAGACTCCAAACAAGCAAACACACACAGGAAACCGACTGCCAATCGCTGGACTTACGTCAGACTCCAAACACACACAAGAGGGTTATCAAACAGACAAGCTAATAGGGAGTCTGGAACTCGAGCCTAATAACTGTCAAGCAAACACACACAAAAAGAGAAAAAAGGTGCCCAGAGAGATCTCGCACGATCTCCTGCCTACGTACTTCATCTGGTATGAGGATCAGGGCGACGTGGTTCCCCTGAACAGGGAAGAAATTTCTATCCTAACCAGAGACTGGGAAATGACAAACTAGAAGGGAGACTGACTCGAGCCTAATAGTTATCATGTAATCCATAATAGTCATAGGTTGAGGTTTCTAACAAGAGTTTGACTCACACAGGCAGTGAGTCAACTCAAGTCTATCTCTACGTACGTCAACTTCCTCAAAAGTTGATCATACGACTCCTACAGAAAGGAGATGAGAAGCTAAGCAGGTAAACATCAAAAGCAAATAGCACACACTATACACAACCAAGGGGCTCAAGCAAGGTTAGGCTTTAGTCAAGGGGTCATATCGACCTTGACAAACAAGCCAAATACTGGAATGGGTAGTCAGGCTCTTAACCTCTAACATTGAGAGTTAGGGTGAGCAGATGAAATGGAGATGAGGGTTATGCCTCATGGCTCTTAACCCAGGCCTGGGTGAGCTTGAATCAAAGAATGTGTGGGAGTCCAGAATGTGGGACTCTATTCCACATGACTTGACACAACAAGATTTTGGGTTTTTATTCAAAGTGCATCAACACAGGGTGTGAGCAGGATGAATGACACAACTGAGTAGCAGGGGATGGATTACACATCCCTTTTATCTGCCAATTGCCTCTTAAGAGGACTTAACCTGCTTGGCACAAAAGTAAACAACCACAAACATTGCCTCTTAAGGAGGGCTTCAGACAGGTGCCTGCCAATAACAGTAGGTCTTCCAGACTACATGCAGAATAGGGATTATACCTAAGTGGTATGCCAACCACAAGCAAAACAAATTAAAGTTCAAATGAACTTAAAGCAACTTAGGTACCTGTGTAAACAACTAAACAAATCAGTACAGTATTTAGACAAACAGACAACAATCAATCAACAAACAGACAATCCCAATGTACAACATATAAGCCATAAGGCAAACTCAAGTGAGTTATCATCAAAGCCTACAAAACAACCAAATGTTAGCAATCAGCAGCAAATATCAACATTCAAATGATGAAGCAACATCAACCATGGAGATTAGGTGCTTGGTCCTGAAATTCAAAGCTCACATGTAAGTCTAAACCACTAGGTCAAAGCCTAGGGTCAAAGGTGAAGAAAAAATTCAAAACAGGAGCTGAAATTCAACACAATGCAACTTCAAACACATATGAATATGTCCTAAAAAGGACCAAAACAAAATCATCAATCAAAGGCATTTCATGTGCAAGGGAAGTCAAAGACAATTTCAAAGCTCATATTTGGACATTGAGAATGAAAATTCTAAATCAAAACAGAAATGATTCAAATAATTCTGGAAAAATTCATGAGCATTCAACACATTCAATACAGTCATCATACAGAAAATCAGAAGCATCAAAGATCAATTGGCATGGAAATGAAATTGCACAAGTTGATCAAACAAATGTGTGACACAAATTGTCACACCATGTTAACATGTACATAAAATAGTGAAGCCAACAGCAAAAAATGCCAAATAAAATCACATAAATCCATAAACATGTCAAGAAACATCATGCAAAATTTCATGGCATTTGGATTAAAATCAAGCATTTCACAATAGGAAGAGTGGAGCAAGGTCACAAATGTACACATGTTCATATATTCTAACACAAATGAAAAACCAGCCAGGCACAACTTCAGCAATTATCATCATAAAAAACTAGATAAACAGAGGATCATGCTACAAAAAAATTGGAATTAATTGAACCATTTTTCAATTTATTATGGATTTTTGAAGTTAACAAAAAAAATGAAATGAAAATGAGCAAAGCATATGGAAATTGGAGGGAAAAGGCTCATGAGGAATTATTTGAAAATAATGCCGCAGGCCAGGATCGAACCAGGTGTAAGCGCCAATCAAAACGGCGTCGTTTCATGGCCTGGAAATAAAAATGAAAAAAACACACAAACACGCTCCACATGGATCGAATTGAGAAACAAGGATCAAACGCGTTCTGGCGCATGTTCTTCATCAAGAACCCTAGCGCCATGTGCCAGAAATAGACGGACGCAAAAACGGACGCAAAGCCGTCGCTACTTCGTCTTCTTCGTGAAGACAAAGATGAACAGTAGCAAGCTCAAAATATTTTTCCAGAATTTCAAAATAAGTACATCATTTGAAAGCTCATGTTATGGAGGTTACGAATCAAGCATCAATTCATCTTAAAACATCATGACCAAAGAGAATCGAAGGAAAACTTTCTAGATCTACAAACTTTAATCAACCATAACTTCATGAATATTGCATCATTTTACATGAAATTTTCACCAGAATCATCAGCAACATGAGACCTACACTATCATGCACATAGATTTGAGAATTAAAAGGATCGAAAATGTGACCTCTTGAAGAACAATTCTTGAAAAACGCACGATCCAAGGCCTTGAATGATCCAAATCCAATCCAGAATACTTGTGA
Organism: Lathyrus oleraceus; assembly: GCF_024323335.1. NCBI lineage: Eukaryota > Viridiplantae > Streptophyta > Magnoliopsida > Fabales > Fabaceae > Lathyrus > Lathyrus oleraceus. Next base: position 204,987,021 of record NC_066582.1, read on the forward strand.
TGAAGTTTGGTGAAGAAATTGAAGCTTGAAACCGTGTAGATCTAGCTCACCAATCCATTTCCATTCTTGAGTTCTTGCTTGAATTAGGCTTGAATTCTGACCAAAATCAATGATCCAAAGCTTGATTCTCCATTTACTACACTCAATGATTCAGAATATCAAAGAAAAATGCAAGGTTATGTGAAGAAATTGCAAGTTTTGGTTGAGAGAAAATTTTTGATGTGAGATGAAAACTAGATCTAAAATGGTGAAAAAATGATTAACCTCTTGAAATTATGTTATGATTTAGTATATATATGATGTGCTAATCCACTCTTAATCAAAATTAAGCAAAGTTAAGTTGAAATTAAGTGAAAACAAGGTGCATGGCAAAAAATGACAAATTGGAGGGTGTGTGAAGCATGCACACGTGAACAGTAACCATTACCAGCCCAAATGCACTTAAAATCATTTTCTTAACACATTGGCAATGGTAAAAAGTTCATGTAATGCACCATTTTTAAATTTTGCAATTTCCCTCCAAAATGGGCATGGATATGCAAATGATCATGTGATGACATTTTATGCAATGTGATGAATGCTTTGGAAACTTCATGTTATGAGAAACATTGTAGAAAAAGAGGCACCAAATTTGGAGTTATGAATCAAAAGTTATGGCCATTTGAAGTTCCAAGCACAATTGGCAATGATTTGATCACATCTCCTCAACCATTCATCAAATGCTCATGATCTTGGGATTTTTGGAAATGGGAGAGAGAGATCTTCAACTTTCATGTTGGACAAAATTTCATTTGAAGCATCTTTGATGATGCAAGATCAAGTTGAATTTGAACCAAAAACTTTCCATTTTTGGAAACTTCCAATTACAGGTCACTTTCCATTTTTGGAAAGTTTTGATCTGGCCTCAAATTCTTCAAGATATGCATTTGACATGATTAATAAGCCTCTTTTGAACATGAATGAAATGTTGAAACTCATTTCTCCACCTCATAGCCCTCAGTTGACTTTCTAGTTGACAGATGACTTAGAAATGCCCTGATAAGCCTGAGCCTTAACCACTTGAGGAATTGGCTCCAAAATGAACCCCTAGCTCTTGTACAAGCTCAATAACATCATATGATGATCTCCTTCTCAATAAAGACCTCATCTCCTTGATAATCCCTGACTGGTAGAATGCAACTGTTTAGGGTTGACCAGAGGTCAAAACCCTAATCCCAAAGAATCTGAGCCTGAACAATGAGCCTTTGAGGAGGACATAACCATGATGATGATGATGTACCCTTGCCAATAAGATAATGCTCAAACTCCTTGAAGGACCAAGAAACCCTAATTGAAGCACAAACCTCAGATGATTAGTGATCAATTTATGAGACCCTCAGGCTTGCATCTCTTCACCTCCCTATCTTCTGAAAAAGACTTTGGAGGATGACTTGTTTATTTCACATGATATGCAAAGATGTAATGCCTAATGTCCTACAAAATGAAATGCAATATGCTAAGCTAGTCCCAAGAGAGGAGGGCAAATTTTGAGGTGTTACAGCTGCCCCTATTCAATCCACTGTGAACCTGTCGATATGAACAACCTCGGCTTTCAGATGATCAGGAGGAAGAGTGATTGAATACCAAGAACAGACAAACAATTTGCGCTCCGTTGGGAAAATAAATAACAAAGCCTGTCAGAATCGGCAAAGAAGCAATCTCAAAAGAAGAATCCGTCTGGTTCGGTGAAAGTCAGCCTGAATACCGAAACAAAATGTTGACCTGGATACCAAAATAAATGGTAACACAGGAATAACCACGGCCTGAACGCCGCTCATCAGTCTGAATACTGAGCATCAGAATATGAGAGTATTAATGTCGGTCTGACTACCGAGAGATTGGCCTGAATGCCCCTTCGGTTTGAATACCACTTCAGTCTGGACACCGGAAACCTGGCCTGAACGCCGCAAGCTGCACCGATCTGAACTTCGGAAGCTTCTTCGATCTGAAAATCGGAAAGTCTGGTCTGAATACCCACCTCGGCCTGAACGCCGGAAACCTGGCCTGAATGCCGTAAGCTGCATCGATCTGAACTTCGAAAGCTTCTTCGATTTGAAAATCGGAAAATCTGGTCTGAATACCCACCTCGGCCTGAACACCGGAAACCTGGCCTGAATGCCGCAAGCTGCATCGATCTGAACTTCGGAAGCTTCTTTGATCTGAAAATCGGAAAATCTGGTCTGAATACCCACCTCGGCCTGAACACCGGAGACCTGACCTGAATGCCGCAAGCTGCATCGATCTGAACTTCGGAAGCTTCTTCGATCTGAACATCGGAAAATCTTCATGCCTGTCAGTATCGGCAAAAATAAGGAAAAGTGATGAATGAGGCCGCACGCGGGCCAACGACTTATGCTGGGGATAATACGCCAGGAGCATGCCATCCCTACTTAATCCACTGTGAACGACCAATTTGCGCTCAGCCGGGGATTATTCTCCTTCTCTCCTTTTTTGTTTTTGTTTTTCTTGAACCCCGAAAACCTTTTAATCTTCACTTCCAATCTCCGCCCGACGGAATACTATTGACTCAGAATCACGATGCCGAACTCCTCAGAGTAACATTTTCCAACTTCCATCTCGCACGACAGAAATCTTCCTCCAATATCGCACTACTGGGGAATACTGTTGACCCAACGTAACGATGCTAAACTCCTCAGAGTAACATCTTCCAACTTCCAGCAAAACCAATCCTCAAACGGTACCCATGGCTTGAGACTAGTTTATGCTTGCAATGCTGATGCATGATTTTTTTACAGCGTAATGCTCCACAACCATGGAAATGCTACGCAATTAGCTATGCAATAGGCTATGCTTATCTATATGATGAATGCATAAAAAGTATCCCCCTCAAGGGACTCTTCTGGGGAGCTCGAGGCACTCTGTTGAGGAACTCGCTATCGCTCCAACCTCCACCCTGTTAGGGAATAGCACCGCTGTTGGGGAAAGGACCACCCTCACCGGGGTTGACCTCCACTGAACCCGATCTGCTTGGGGACTTCGCTGGGGAAGAAACCACCAACGCACTCTGCGGTGAAAACAACAAACTTCGACCAGCTGGGGGAAACTAACAAGCTCCGCCGTGCTAGGGGAAACAGCTACCAACAGACACCTCTACTGGGGAAATAGCAACCTTCAGGCCTGGCTGTTGAGGAAATACCAGTCTCGAAACTGCTGGGGAGATAACAATCCCGACTCTGCTAGGGGAAACAAGGAATAACTTGGCACAGAACACCCGTTGACTCGTCGAACCCTGGTATTCACCATCTAACTCCAGTGTCAGCTTTCCACTTTTGAGAGCTCCCAGACTCGTCCGGACTTTTCTGATTCATCACCTTGTATTCTCGACTTCTCCGTACTCTACGGAGATCGAACTCCTCAGATTCATGCAATCTTTCCAGTCCTCAGACTTTGAAGAGTCTTCTTAATTAACCTCCAGGATCACCGTACGTATCTCGCTGTCTTTTCACCATTCTTCAATCCCTTGTCCCTGATTGGACTCCACGGGGATCTTTTGTCAAAAGCTTCACATCACAACCTGCAAGTGAGTCAAAATATCTAACAATACCTGCAACAGAGATCGTTAGATAAAAACGTGCCCCAGGCGTGCCAAAATTTTAACACCTAGGTCACTCAAACTTTCCGAATAAGATTTCAAGCTTTCAATCTTATAAACATGCATTGGAAGGGATCTCCATGTATCAAAATGCAAAGATTCTTTATCAAAATAAACGGATGTTTTTGCAATCAAAGCGGTAATGAAAACAAAACAAAATTATTTGACTGAATATGCATTTTATTGATTGAAAAATGTGTGGCTCGAAACTGAGCAATACGCAGGAAGCAATTCCTGAAAAGAGGTAATTGCGCACAAAAGGAAAAATCTATCCTAATGGCAATGTGAAACCGTGATCTCATCGAGTTCCAACTCGGTTACACCCCATATGTCCTCAAGACTCTCTGTGCTTTCTGCCTTCTGAACAAGACGCTTCGGACCGATCCCTGCTGGGGATTACCCATAATGTCATAACCAAAGTACAAACGATCATGCTAGACGCAGTTGTTCGTTTCAATCCCTCTTTTGCCTGGACCGCCCTTTCGGGTTTTCAGTCCACAGGGATACCCTTTTTTGCCCAAGCCGCCTTTTCAGGTTTTCGACTTGCCGGGTGTACAATTTTCCATTTTATCCCTAATTTTTGCCCGAACCTTTTCTTTTTCTTTTGGTTCGCTGGGATGCCCTTTTTTGCCTGGACTATTTTATTCTTTTCGTCCAGCGGGTCTCTTATACGAAGTATTTTTTAACTACGTCCGCATTCACAGGGGATGGAAAGTCCTCGCCATCCATGGTCGTTAACAACAAGGCTTCGCCAGAGAAAACCTTCTTGACCACGAACGGACCCTCATAATTGGGTGTCCATTTTCCCCTTCGATCGTTTTGAGGAGGAAGGATCCTTTTCAGCACCATATTGTCGTGGCCTAAAAAAATATAGTATGCGAAAAAACAACCGGTGAGAAAGAAATGACAGAAGAGTCGCCACCGTGCGTTATTTATCCCAAAGGAGGGAAAGGAAACGCTCGAAGTAAACCTGGAGAAAGGAAAAGAAAAAGACAAGGTCTCGCAACCAAATCTTGGGTTCGGGAGTCGATTATGCGAAGGGAAGGTATTAGCACCCCTACGCATCCGTAGTACTCTACGGGATCCACTCTTGTTGTTCTTGTCTAAAGGGTGTGTGTAATATCTAATGTATTATTTACTAAAAGAGGGGTCAAAGAAAATGACTCGCACGGATGTTGCATCCACTGCATACGTATCTCATCTGAATATGAGAATCAGAGTCTTCGTAGCTCAGCTACCTAAGGGTTAAGGATAAGTGTGCTCGCTAAGACATTGCGTCTTATGCCTACGTATCTCATCGGGAATGAGAATCAGAGCAAAACGTAGTTCAAACTAACTAAGGGAACAAGGGTCTCGATTGCAACTAGGGCAAGAGAAAAGGAAAGTCTCGATCGCAACGAGGGAGAGAGAAAGGATCGCAACGAGGGCGAAAGCAAACAAGGATTAGTTGTTAGTTGTTAGTTAAACTCGGCAAAACATCGCATCTTGTGCCTACGTATCTCATCTGAACATGAGAATCAGAGTTGCCGTAGTTCGGCTACATAGGGGTTGCCATCTGAACATGGACTTACAAAGGAGGACACCAGTTGTGTCAAAGGAGAATGGGCAATGTGTTCATGTCCTAGCAGCAGGTGTCGCAGCTCGCTGAATCGAGTCTTAGGCAGTTACCTCTTTGCAATAGAACGGACTACATGCCACAAGATCGGAGACGCACGGAAGGTCTAAAAATGGGGAAGTTCTGCCCTAGAGTTGTCATGCAATATGTACTTAAGTGTTAGGATTTACAAATGGGAATATCTACCTAATGTTAGCATGCAAAGAATATGGGAATTCTACCTATGTTATCATACAGAAGAATAAGGGAATCCTACCTATGTTATCATACAAAAGGATATGGGAATCCTACCTATGTTATCATACAAAAGGATATGGGAATCCTACCTATGTTATCATACAAAAGGATATGGGAATCCTACCTATGTTATCATACAAAGGGTTCTATCTAATGGGTGCTACCTAATCGGAACAAGAATTGACGAGTGGAGCAAGGAGAGGTGGTAGGGATAAGGGTAGACGGCGATGCATGAAGCAATTGACTTACAAGGTTGATGGCGATGCATAAAGCAATCGACTTACAAGGTTGATGGCGATGCATAAAGCAATCAACTTACAAGGTTGATAGCGATGCATAAAGCAATCGAATTACAAGGTAAATGGATGAACACGTGCTGGTTCTGTTATGTTTTGAAAATGATTACTCGACGTTGAATCGAGGTTTTGATCTTGTTATGAAATGGTTATCGGATGTTCTTTTTATTTCTTGTATTAACAGATGAATAAAGAATGAGGGAAATAAACATTATACAATTCATGGGAGAGGGATACATTTGTAATGAATGGGGATTGTACATGGCAAACAAACAATAATAATATATGCCTCATACATCATACAAGTAGGCAACAGTTATTAATCAGACAGATAAGATATATGAACAAGTATATGATCAAGTCAAATAATCAAAGAATGAAATAATAAGACATTAAACAATGTATGACAAGTATAAACATGTTAAACAATCAATCAATAGAAGCATGGATGAAAGAAACAAGTGTAAAAAATATCAGATGAAATCAGACAAGTGAAACTATGCACACAAAGAACCAATGAATAATTTAATCGGGAAATGATGCAAGGATCAAATAAAATCAAGATGAAATGCCTCTAATATGTGGCACATGTGATGAATAAGGGAGGATCAAAAGATCTCTTCAATTGCCCTAAGCAATCCCTATGTCAAGCATCAATCATAGAAAAGTCAACCGAAAAGTCAAGTCAACTTAAAAAATGTCAAATAAATAGTAAATTAATCACAAAAATTATGAAAAATTAAATTAAGTTAGGTGGGGTCAGGACATCATCATCCCCCCAAAAGATTTTAAAAATAATGAAAATTAGTGTACAAATTAATTGAAATAGAACAGAAGTCAAATGTAGAGTCAACCGAGCAAACTAGGCCAAAAATAAATCCAAAATAAATAAAAAAAGGGAAATAAAATTCCAATAAAAGGTCAGGTTGACCATGAGACATAGGTCAACCCTCATCCCAAAAATCAGAATCTAAAAATAATTTTAAGTTATGGAAATAAAATAAATGAAAAAAAGTGTGTTAAAATGGCCTATTTGAAACAAATAATTAAAATAAAATACTAGCATTAAATAAAAACGAAAATAAAAATTAAAATAAATTAAATAAAACATTAAAGAAAGTAAAATATATTTTTTGATATTTTTATAAATGAATAAAACATTTTTTATTAATTAAATCAAAACAGAATAATAAAATGAAATGGAAAAGAAAATAAAAAATAAAATATGAGTAAATGAAATGAATGGGCCTTGATGTGGGGGTGCAGGTAGCGCGCCAGCCAGGCCCAGTCCAATACCCATTGCCAGCGTGACAGTACACGGGGTTCTGTCCTAGCGGATAAAACAAGGTGTGGACGGCTGGATGTGCGCGGGTTCGAATCGTGTCTGTGTTATTTTTTATGCCAAATAAAATAAAATCCCTACAGCCATGCATGCAGCAGCAACAGTACACGAAAAATGCAACCATTTTCTACCAACCTTCCAACTAGCATATCTCACTCTCTAATGCTCCAAATGGGATGATGTAAAAATCAAAATTTAAGTTTAAAATATGTAGAACACAATGGTGTCTTGTTTTATGAAAAATAGTGGCCCTAGCATGTAGAAAAGTGAACAACAAGGGGGCTTCATGCACCCAAATTCAGCACACATGAAAAACGCAGCCCATTTCCTCCATTTTTAAACCAACATAACTAATGCTACAGGGCTCCAAATGAGGTGATGTAAAAATCAAAGTTTGAGTTTGGAACATGTAGAACACAATGGTGCTTTGTTTCGTTAAAAATAATTACTCTAACATGTAGAAAAGCGAACAACAAGGGGGCTTCATGCAAGGATATGGCAAAAAATTTAATGTTGCAAAATCAAAGTTTAATGAACATGCTTCAATGAAGGGTCCATAATACAAACATAGCATAATATTAACATGTAAAATAAGCACGAAAAAAAAAAGAGCATGGCAATAAATGAAAAATACATAAACCATGAATGGATAGCATGAAATGAACATGGAAGATATGATGAGCAAGCATAGCATAAGCATGGAAGAGAGTGATAAGATGCTTACCTAGTGGACGAAAGGTCCACTGCCCCTTGAAGATGGAGAGGATGGGAGAAAAAAGAGATGCTCTTTTGATGCTTGTGCTTGAAAAAAATGAGAAAATGGATCTTGAAATGAAAACCAAGTTTGCTTTTGCTTGCCTTGCCCTAAAGTTCTGCAGCCTCCACCCTTCAAGTTAGGGTTTCTTGTGTTTATATATGTTGGATTTAAGTGTTCTAATTGGGCTTGAAAGGTTTTTTTGATTTATGCAAAATGATGCAAAAAGTGGGGTGGTATGAGCAAGTTCTAAAAGTAGCAAAACTTAAGTGAGTGATCATAAAACAAATGACCAAATGAGGAAAAGAGTGTGTTGGTTGGTTTGTGCAACAAGACATGGTTTTTCTGTTTTGAAATAAGTTCAAGAGGGTGACTTTATGACCTTGTAACTTGATGAGAACATGTGCAAATGGCAAGGCAATGCAAACAGTAGAAAGAGGGCATGGAACTTAACATTTTTCATGTTGAACACATCTTGAAATGGTGAGTGGAAAGAGGTGAAAAATGGCCATAAAGTTCAGGTCTCATGGCTGCAAAATGGTTGGGCCAGTTTGGCCTAAATGCTGTCAAAAAATTCAACCTATGATACCAACTTTAGATGAGTGTATCTTCCAAACCAATGATCCAAATGGGGTGGCAATGCAAACAGTAGAAAGAGGGAATGAAACTTAACATCTTTCATGTTGAACACAAGTTAAAATGATGAGTGGAAAGAGGTGGAAAATGGCCATAAAGTTCAGGTTTCATGGCTGCAAAATGGTTGGGCCAGTTTGGCCTAAATGCTGTCAAAAAAATTCAGCCTATGACACCAACTTTAGATGAGTGTATCTTCCAAACCAATGATCCAAATTGGGTGGTTCCAAAAAGGTGTGAAAGATGACATATCAAGGTACAACTGTCATGAAGAAAGTGTTTTCAAAAGATGCCTTGAAGTGCAAGAAATCTGGCCCATAAGTCTTGACAAATTTTGCAAATTTTGGACTTAAAAAATTTTCTAAGTGTTCTAAAATAATATCTTACTTTGACCAAGCCTAACTTTCTCAATTTTAATCCAAATGAAACAAACTTTATATCTCTAGAAAGCTTGGAACAAGGGGAATAACTTTCATGTTGGAGAAATTTTCAAATGAAGTTTTCATTTTGATGGAATATAGGCTTAAAGTGGGTGCAAAAACCATAAAAACTTGCCTTAAATGGAAAGTCAACTATTTCCAAATTTAGTAACTTTTCCAACTCCTTATTAAATGATGAATCCATGATACAACCTTGATCAAATTTCACATGTAGGCTTCCTTAGGCATGAATTTTGATATTCCACCTTCAAAATGTCAGGAGTTGACTTTTTTGGCCCCACAGTTGACTTTTCCCAAACCGTTTGATTCCCGATTCCATTGATCAATTGAGGCACCTCTGGCTCAAATAAAGAGCTGATTTTTTTGCATGTAGATCCTTGTGGACATGTGGAGGGCCATGGAAATGAGTTTCACTCAAGGAATCAGAAATAAACCGATTTTATGCAAAAACCATAGTTTTAGGGCAAAAATGACTAGGAACTCATTGCACTGATTACCAATGGATCTTTCTGTGATAATTGTGAATCTTCCTAGGCCAAGATGCCTCTCTAATCATGACATGAATGAGCCCCCTTTTCTTCCCATCAAACATTGCCTGTTGCAGATAGCCATGAAACCCTGATTTCTGATCAAATGCAGATGCACACTCTGAGAGCTCTGACTCTTCCACTGACGAACTGCAGACCACCATGAGATACCTGGACCACCTTGAGACCCTTGAGGCTTGCATATTTGGAAAATGAAGTCCAATTCTCAAACTTGCTTTGTGTGGGCTCCTTCTGGTAAGGAGTGATCAATCAAAACCTGATTTCCCAAGTCACTGATGCAGTATGCAATGTGTATGACCTAGTATGATGCTAATGCAATCCCATGCTTTCCATGAAAAAGTGAAGGGTAAATTTTGGGGTATTACAGCTGCCCCTATTCAATCAACTGGAGACCCGAAAAGAAGATAGCAGCGGCTTTCACACTTTCGAGGTATCAAGGGATTGAATACAACAAAAACCCGGAAATTTACACTGAAGTGAAGTGAGGTAACAATGCCTGTCAGAATCAACAAAGAGGTGGTTTTGAATAAGAATCCGTCTGGTACGGTTAGAATCGGTCTGAATATCGAAAAAGAATGGTAGTCTGAGTACCAAAATAAATGGTAACACAGGACTCTTGATCTGAGCATCAACAAAGAAATCCGTCTGGTACGAAGAGAGTCGGTCTGAACACCGAAAAAAGAGAATGTTAGCCTGAATACCAAAATAAATGGTAACACGGGAATAACCATGGCCTGAATGCCGCTCATCCGTCTGAATACTGGAAATAACTTCGATCTGAGCATCAGGAGATACAAGATTATCAATAATCGGTCTGAACACCGGGAAATTGGCCTGAATGCCATTTCGGTCTGAATACCGGGAGATTGGCCTGAATGCCACTTCGGTCTGAATACCGGAAAATGGGCCTGAATGCCACAAGTTGCATCGACCTGAACGTCGGAAACTTCTTCGATCTGAACATCGGGAAATTGGCCTGAATGCCGCAAGTTACATCGACCTGAATGTCGGAAACTTCTTCGATCTAAACATCGGGAAGTTGGCCTGAATGCCACAAGTTACATCGACCTGAACGTCGGAAACTCCTTCGATCTGAACATCGGAAAGCTGGCCTGAATGCCACTTCGGTCTGAATACCGGAAACTGGCCTGAATGCCATAAGTTGCATCGACCTGAACGTCGGAAACTTCTTCGATCTGAATATCGGAAACTTGGCCTGAATGCCACTTCGGTCTGAATACCGGAAAATTGTCATGCCTGTCAACGTCGGCAGAAATAGGGAAAGTAATAGTTGAGGTGGCACATGGGCCAATGACCTATGCTGGGGATAATGAGTCATGAACAACCTTCAGTCTGAGCACTGGAAACAACTTCTGGTTTATCACTTGGGGTACCGAGAATGTCTTATGCTTTACATGCATATGTTTGAATTTTTCAATGGCGTAATGCTCCATGAAAATGAAAATGCTACGCGATTTGGGAGGATGCAATGCAATATGATTCTACATGCAGGGATGTGAAATACTGGGGAGAATGCCAAGCCGAGGCAAGGAATCCTGCTGGGGAAATGATCACGATCTTCTGGACCCAGGCAAAGCTGTTAGAGATGCACAACACAATGAACTCTATGGGGAAACAACCGGCCATGCGGTGTTCTAACAATGGCGAAATATCGGGACTCTGACTGGGGAGAGAATGGCACTGAGAGCCTGCTGCTGAGGAAAGCGACAACGGGTCTGGCAGCCAAAATCTGCGAGAGATACGACTCAGAAAGGGAAGCAAACACCGATACGGTACCGAGATTATGTTTCAAGGAAAGAGATCATCGATCTGGCATCGAGATCATCGATCTGGAATCGAACTCTGAGGAACAGCTACTTCTGCTGGGAAGATACAATCGGGCACTGTCAACTCCGTTGGGGAGTGTATAGTCTGAAACACATGCTTGGGGAAACACCAAAGTGAGAACCTGCTGGAATCTCAAGGAAATGCCCCAAGTGTACCTGTTCTGAATAGAAGATTCAAAGTTCTTAAAATTTACAGCAATTTTAAAATGTTCATTGAGCATGTACCTGTAAAGCTCTTATGTTTCATGATGCAATGTTTATCAAAAAATTCGGACGTCATTTTTGCAAACAAAACAGTAAAATGAAAATGAACACAGAGATATTCTAAATAACATGATTTCATTGATTGAATGGCCTATGAATAGGCATTTACATCGGGAAGCAATCCCTGGAAAGAGGTAATCGCACAAAAGATAAAACAGAAATTAATCTAATGGCAATGTGAAATGGATTTCTATTGGGTTCCAATTCTGCTATGACTTGCTCGTCTTCAAGATCCTCTAGATGATCGACTTTCTGAAAAGGGTGATTGGAAAGTTTCCAGTTATCGACATGAGATGAGATTCAGAATTACTCAGAACACAGTCATTCGCTTAATCCCAAACTTTTGCCTGGATCGCCCTTTCGGGTTTTCAATCCACCGGGATACCCATTCTTGCCTAAGTTGCCCTTTCAGGTTTTCAACTTACCGGGTGTACAATCTTTTCATTTTTAATCCCTAATTTTTGCCCGAACCTTTCTCATTTTCTTGGTTCGTCGGGATGCCCATTTTTGCCTGGACTATTCTTTTATTGTCCAGCGGGTCTATTTTATGCGAAGTATTTTTTAACTGCGTCTGAGTTTACAGGGGAAGTGAAATCTTCACCATCCATAGTTGCAAGCATTAAGGCCCCACCATCAAAAACCTTGGTGACAATATACGGTCCCTCATAGTTAGGAGTCCACTTGCCCCTGTGATCTGTCTGAGGAGGAAGGATCCTTTTCAACACTAAATCTCCGACTTGGAAACACCGAGGATGCACTTTCCGATCAAAGGCTCTCTTCATTCGACTCTGATACAACTGCCCATGACAAATGGCTGCCATTCGCTTCTCTTCAATAAGACTCAACTCGTTGAATCTTGTTCGAATCCATTCAGCTTCGTCCAACTTGACATCCAACAGGACTCTTAGGGAAGGAATCTCCACTTCAACAGGCAGGACTGCTTCCATACCATAGACAAGGGAGTAAGGGGTTGCCCCGGTCGATGTACGTACTGAGGTACGGTACCCATGCAAGGCGAAGGGTAGCATCTCATGCCAATCTCTGTACGTAACGACCATCTTCTGCACAATCTTCTTTATGTTTTTATTTGCTGCCTCAACAACACCGTTCATCTTAGGACGATAGGGGGAAGAATTATGGTGTTGAATGTTGAAGCTCTGACACAACTCCTTCATCATTTTATTATTGAGATTGGAACCATTATCAGTAATGATTCTTTCGGGAACCCCATAACGACAAATGATTTCTTTCTTGATGAATCGGGCAACCACATGTCTGGTGACATTCGCGAATGACGCTTCTTCGACCCACTTGGTGAAATAGTCGATGGCAACAAGGATGAAGCGATGCCCATTGGAGGCGGTCAGCTCAATCTTTCCAATCATATCAATGCCCCACATAGCAAAAGGCCACGACGAAGACATCACATTCAAAGGATTTGGCGGCACATGCACCTTATCAGCATAAATCTGGCATTTATGACACTTCCGAGCATATTTGAAACAATCAGATTCCATGGTCATCCAGTAATAACCCGCTCTTAACAATTTCTTAGCCATTGCATGTCCGCCGGCGTGAATACCGAAGGAGCCCTCATGAACTTCTTGCATCAACATGTCTGCTTCGTGTCTGTCCACGCATCTGAGCAAAACCATGTCGAAGTTCCTCTTATACAGCACATCGTCCTTGTTCAAGAAGAAACTACTTGCCAATCTTCTCAAAGTCTTTCTGTCATTGTTGGATGCCCCTGCAGGGTACTCTTGATTCTTTAGAAAGCATTTGATGTCGTGATACCAGGGTTTGTCATCTACTACCAGTTCAGCAGCAAACACATATGCGGCCCTGTCGAGGCGCATCACATCGATCCTGGGAGCATGGTTCCAACGAATTACCTTGATCATGGAGGATAGAGTAGCAAGTGTGTCCGCCATCTGGTTCTCATCACGAGGTATATGATACAATTTTACTGTTGTGAAGAAAGTCAACAGTCTTCTCGTGTAATATCTGTAGGGGACCAGAGTGGGCTGGAGAGTATTCCAATCACCATTCACTTGATTGATCACCAAAGCTGAATCTCCGAAGATGTCCAAAGTCTTGATTCTCAAATCAATGGCTTGCTCAATACCCAAGATACAGGCCTCGTACTCAGCTTCATTATTGGTGCACTCGAAGGTCAGACGAGCGGTGAAAGGTATGTGGGCACCTTTCGGGGTGGTAATGACAACACCAATTCCACTTCCTTTGGCATTGACAGCCCCATCAAACAACAAAGTCCACTTTTCGTCTGGATCAGGTCCCTCAACAACTGGCTCTTCACAGTCTTTCATCTTGAGGAACATGATGTCTTCATCAGGAAAATCAAACTTCATCGGCTGATAATCTTCAATCGGTTGTTGAGCAAGATAGTCTGACAGAATACTCCCCTTGATGGCTTTCTGGGATGTATACTGGATATCATACTCTGTCAATACCATTTGCCAACGAGCAACCCTTCCGGTGAAAGCTGGCTTCTCGAATATATACTTGACTGGATCCATCTTGGAGATCAGTAAGGTTGTGTGAGTCAGCATGTATTGTCTCAATCGCTTAGCAGCCCATGCAAGTGCACAACATGTCTTTTCAAGCATTGAGTATCTCGACTCGCAGTCTGTGAATTTTTTACTCAGGTAGTAGATGGCATGCTCTTTCCTACCTGTCTCGTCGTGTTGACCGAGAACACAACCCATGGAATTGTCTAGTACTGTCAAGTACATAATCAGCGGTCTCCCTGGGACTGGAGGCATGAGGATAGGGGGATTCTGCAAATACTCTTTTATCTTTTCAAAAGCCCTTTGACAATCGTCATTCCAACTGATAGCCTGATCTTTCCTTAGCAATTTGAAAATTGGCTCACACGTGGCTGTTAGGTGAGAGATGAACCTTGCAATGTAGTTCAACCTTCCTAAGAACCCACGGACTTGCTTCTCTGTTCTTGGCTCAGGCATTTCCTATATTGCTTTCACTTTGTCAGGATCCACCTCAATCCCTTTTCCGCTAACAATAAAACCCAGCAATTTTCCAGATCTCACCCCGAAAGTGCACTTGTTCGGGTTAAGCCTCAACTTGAATTTTCTTAACCGTTCAAACAATTTCTGCAGATTCACCAAATGTTCTTCTTCTGTCTGAGATTTAGCAATCATATCGTCCACATAAACCTCGATTTCATGATGAATCATGTCATGGAATAGAGTCACCATAGCTCATTGATATGTTGCCCCAACGTTTTTCAAACCAAACGGCATCACCTTGTAGCAGAAGGTGCCCCATGGGGTTATGAAAGTTGTCTTCCCCATGTCTTCTGGTGCCATCTTGATTTGGTTATAGCCAGAAAAGCCATCCATGAAGGAGAATACCGAGAACTGAGGAGTGTTATCCACCAAAACGTCGATATGAGGTAATGGGAAATCATCTTTAGGGCTAGCTCTGTTCAGATCCTGGTAGTCAACACACATCCGTACCTTTCCATCCTTCTTAGGTACTGGAACGATATTTGCAACCCATGGCGGATAATTTGTGACTGCTAGAAACCCTGCATCCAACTGTTTTTGCACTTCTTCCTTTATCTTGACAGCCATCTCTGGTCTTGTTCTTCTGAGCTTCTGCTTGACCGGAGGACAACCTTCTTTGAGAGGCAAACGGTGTACCACAATATCTGTGTCAAGCCCTGGCATGTCCTGATAAGACCAAGCGAAGATGTTAACATATTCTCGCAGCAATTCAATCAGCCCTTTCTTCACATCATCTTCCAAAGCAGCCCCTATCTTGATTTCTCTCTTGGCGTCCTCGGTGCCGAGATTAATCACTTCAGTAGACTCTTGATGCGGTTGAATGACCCTTTCCTCTTGTTTTAAGAACCTGGCAAGTTCTTCAGGGAGTTCACAGTCTTCATCACCCTCTTCTTCAGCTTGGAAGATTGGATTTTCGAAGTCGAAGCGAGCCATAGCAGAACCGTTATCAATAGGATCCGGTGATGTGCATCTGCATGAGTGATGGTATGTGCTTATGAGTGTGAACAGTGAGTGAAAACTGAACAAAACATTGCCAAATATTTTTATTCTTTTGAAATTTTGAAAACTGCAAAAATAGAAAGACAGTGAACAAAATATTTGAATGCAAAAGACGTCCTTCATTTATGATAAACAATGCAGGTATTCACATAGATGAGCCCTACAATGAGTCATTACGTCCTGGGCGGAACGTAAGACTTGGACATGCATGAATAAACAAAGAAAAATTACTCCTCTAGAAGAGTGACTTGGACAATTTCCTCGGCAGACCAATTGTTGATGACTTCACCCGGGATCCTCGGACGCACCCAGTTGTCGATGTCGCAATCATTATCCCCATTTTCATCGTTGATCGCAGAGATCTGGCCATATTGGATGACGCCAGCACTGGAGAAAGTAATCGGCCCCTAACGAGTCTGAAGTGCTGAAGTTGTAGAAGTCAGCGCTGGTTGATACCCAATCCCGAACTTGTCGTCTTTCATTGGTAACTCCAACAGACGCCCCCAACCGGGAGCAACACCGGAATCCACCAAGGCTTGTGCCTGCTTGAAGGATGAGATAGAGGCACCTGCTTTAACCTCTTCCAACGGAGCTGCATCCTTGATCTGAACTGACTCAAAGGCCTGACACAGGGTCTCATGAATTTCACCTTCTACTTCTACATACTTGAATGTAGACAGGTTACTGACCAGGATGTCCTCCTCACCACAGACGGTGATAATTCGTCCGTTGACCGGGAACTTAATCTTCTGGTGTAGAGTTGAAGAGACTGCCCCAGCATTATGGATCCAAGGACGACCCAGCAGGCAACTATACGAGGGACTGATATCCATCACATAGAAGACAGTGTTGAAGGTTTGTGATCCAATCAGAATGGGCAATTCTACCTCTCCAAACACCGACCTCTTAGAACCATCGAAGGCTCTCACCACGAGATTAGAAGGCTTCAAGACCAAACCTTCTACTTCTAACCTTGACAGGGCTCTCTTGGGTAACACATTGAGAGAGGAACCTGTATCCACCAGAACATGTGATAACACGGTGTCCCTGCATTCCATCGAGATGTGCAGAGCCTTGTTATGATTGCGTCCGGCTGGTGTCAAGTCAGAATCGGTGAAACCTAACCCGTTGCTTGCATGAACATTGGCAACGATCCCTTCTAGTTGGTTTACCGAGATCTCTTGAGGTACATAAGCAACATTAAGAACCTTCAGAAGTGCCTCCCTGTGTGCCTCCGAACACAACAGGAGTGAGAGAATAGATATCTTAGACGGCGTCTGAATCAGCTGATCGACTACCTTGTAGTCGCTTTTCTTTATGATTCTCAAAAGCTCATCCACATCCTTCGCAAAAGTAGGCTCAGAACCAGTCTGTGGTGCAGAGGTACCCTCATTCACGACTTGCTTGCCTTTGGCTTTCACCGCAGCATCAGCAATATCAGCTTGGGTAATCGGTGGTGAGAACAGTCTACCACTCCTGGTAAATCGCCCAATCCCACCAACATTGTCCACTGCGGGACCTTCAACTTCAAGTTCAGACTTATGACCCTCTTCTAATTTCAGTGGTCGTTCCACCCCATAATCGTGCGTGTATACACTCCCCCCATAATGCCAAGGGATGGCCCTTTCACTGGTGAAAGGTAAAGGACCAGGGGTTGTGATAGTCATAGTGGACGGTCGCACTAGTGGCACCGGTTGCACTTCTGGCACATTGATCTGATTAGTTGGGTAGAAAATGGTGATAGTAGCAACATCATAGTCATACTCAGAAATCTCATTCATTGAAGCATAAACATCCGAAACATCGGAATCAAGTTCAGTTACATCAGCATCAACCGCATAGTTTGGGATATTAGCAACAACATTGGAAAAATTAAATACATCATTACGAGTTACAGAATCAGCAGGAACAACATCTGTGAATTCTTCAACAACATTTTCAAACACCTCTTCAGCTACCCATTCAGCAAACTCTTTGACAGACAAGTCTTCAACTTGGAGGATACCATTGTCAAGCAAGACCTGGATACCCTGCTGCAGCTTCAAGCAACCCTTGCCCTGTATAGCACAATCCAAACAATCCTTCCCACAACCGGGGAAAACATCGGCCTTCAGCAAGCATTCTTTAATCTCCAACAGCGGAGTTTTCAACTTCAACACATCCTTAATGGACTTGGCTTCTCCTTCCAGCATATTAACGTTTGCACCACCATGTCGCGGCATGGGATTGTTGACGACATTAGGAGCCGGTGCAAGGTTGATGGCCTTTGAATCTATGAGGTCCTGAACTACGTGCTTAAAAGCTTTGCAGTTCTCAATGTTATGGCCAGGTGCCCCAGAGTGGAAGCTACACCTAGCGTTGGCGTCGTAACCCACTGGAAGCCTACCAACAGGAGAAGCCAGAGTGCGTAATTGCACAAGTTGTAATTGTTGAAGACTAGAAAGCAACTGAGCGTACGACATTGGAAGAGTGTCGAAACGCCGATCCATCATCCTTTGCCTCTGTTGATAGGCGGGTCTGTTACCCGGTTGTTGCTGTTGTTGGTACTGAGCTGGTTGACGTTGTGGTTGTTGTTGTTGTAGTGGTGCTGCAGTTGGAATGGTCACAGCCACAACATACGGTTGTTGATGGTAAGTCTGAAAATTATTCCTCCGAACACCTCTGCTCTGATATGAAGTCACAGAATTCACTCCCCCTCTCTCTGCTTATGCCCTCCAATGAACGGCTCTTTTACCCCTGATGAAGATCCACCTCCATTTTGGATCTTGCAGGTCTTCAGGTAATTCTCCACCCTCTCTCTGGTAGAGACCACATCAGCAAAGTTGGAGGCATTGCACCCCACCAGACGCTCCAGGTAAGGTCCAGGCAGCGTATTCATGAACATGTTGGCCATTTCCTTTTCCAACATAGGAGGCTGAACACGAGAAGCTGTCTCTCTCCAGCGTTGGGCGTATTCCCTGAAGCACTCATTGCTTTTAAGAGACAGATTCTGAAGTTGAGTTCTGTCCGGAGCCATGTTTGCATTATACTGATACTGCTTCACGAAAGCCTCAGCCAAATCCCTCCAGCAACGGATGTGGGCTCTATCCAGCCTCATGTACCATTCCAAGGATGCCCCAGCTAGGCTGTCCTGGAAGAAGTACATAAGTAGCTTCTCGTCATCGGAGTATGCAACCATTTTACGGAAATAGGCTTGCACGCGAGTTTTGGGGCAAGAGCTGCCATTGTATTTGTCAAAGACTGGGACTTTGAATTTTGGTGGCACCCTCACGCCTGGGACCAACCCCAAGTCAGAAACATCTACCCCCAGAGGGTTTTGTCCTTCCACCGCCTTCAGTCTCTCCTCTAATCTCCTGAACATGGGGTCCATGCCATGGCCCATGCCAAAGTCTTCATGCATCTGGGTGAACTGGTCGTCCTGATCATCATGGACGGGCTGTTGGCCAGAGTTGACATGCGGAATCGGGGTAGGCCCCGGTCCACTGGGTCCGTTAACCTCTCCAACTGGAGGATCAGTCAACGTCTCTAGTTGAGTAGTGGCGGGATTCCTCTGCATCATCTGCCTGAGCTCTTGCTGTCCCTGAGCCACCCCTTGAACCACATCCATGAATTGGGTCATGCGGATCCTCATCTCGGCGAGCTCTGCTTGTAGGCTTTCCATTGCTCTCTGCTGGTTTCTGCGGGTACCGTACCGGTGAATTCCTGAATCAGCTATCCTGCTAGTGGAACACCAAATGATATGAGAACACCGCAGCGGTACCTGTTTGTCGCAACCTGAAAAATACAGTGCGGAAAAAAACAACCGGCGAAAGAAAAAGACAGAAGAGTCGCCACCGTGCGTTATTCATCCCAAAGGAGGGAAAGGAAACGCTCGAAGTAAACCTGAAAAAAGGAAAGGACAAGACGGGGTCTCGCAACCAAATCTTGGGTTCGGGAGTCGGTTATGCGAAGGGAAGGTACTAGCACCCCTACGCATCCATAGTACTCTACGGGATCCACTTTTGTGGTTTTCGTCTAAAGGGTGTGGATTTACCTAATGTGTTTATTTACTAAAAAGGTTAAGAGAAATGACTCGCGCGGATGTCGCATCCACTGCATACGTATCTCATCTGAATATGAGAATCAGAGTCTTCGTAGCTCGGCTGACCTATGGGTTAGGGGATGTGTGCTCGCTAAGACATCGCGTCTTATGCCTACGTATCTCATCTGGAATGAGAATCAGAGCAAGCCGTAGTTCGGCTAACTACGGGGTTATGGATTGGGTTTTGGACGAACAACATCACTACGCAATCTACCGGATGCTCGACCTTTGGAGACTTACTCGCCTGTAGTAGAAGGAGTAAACGTGTGTTATGGGTTTTAGGGTTTGGGATGCTCGAGGGCAAACAGGCAGTCCTTGACGAAGGAACCGCGCTACATATGGGGATACGAATACAAAACACAAAACATGTATCTCAAAGTACAATGCCACCAAGGGGCTCAAACATTGCCTCCTATCGAGGTCTTCCAGCTAAGAAAGCGATAAAGTACGAGAAAGGGAAAAAATTACCACACGGATAAAGATCCGAAGCTATAGCAGTTAAAGGAGCAAGAAACCCTGAAATCTCTCCAGCTGGACCGTCAAAGGAAATCAGTCAACACGCATAATCAGAATAAAACTTTAGGGGGTATCCCACAAATAAAGTGGGAAACCACGCGAGCGTCTCTGCAAAAGCCATATGAGCCCTCACAAAACTCGACAAAAAGGTTAGACAAACAAGATGAGATCCAGGGAAAACAATGCCATGGCAACACAAAAACAGGTTAGAACAAAACAGAACAGAAAGCAGATACTGTCACGTTCGCGACTGCTTCGCCTAGCGAAGGCTTAGCGAAGCTTCGCTACAGGCTCGCCTAGCGAAGCGGCTAGCGAAGGCCTGCGGGTTTTGGATTCCTCCTTGATAACAGTCCGATCTCTATGATCCGAAACCCTGTGGTATCCAACTCATAAACGAAAATGATTAAGACATTCAAGGTATTGTTACACATATTCATACCCAAATGTAAACCCGTGGGCAAAACCTCATACCTTCATAATATTCAAATTCAAGGCGTAAGGTAATAGGAACAAAGGCATACCTGATGAGAGAGACTGATTAGGATTGAATGGTACGGCCGGATCTGCAAAGTAGTGCTAGGGTTCGTGTGAGGCGGAGTGAACTTCTCAGAGTTGCCTGAAGGTTTCTGCAGAGTGGTTCCTAGGTCTCCTTCTCCAGTCTCTGGTCTTTTCTGTTCAGCCAGTGTTCAGGTTTATTTCATTGACTACTCTGGTATTTATAGGCCAAATTTCGCAGCTAGTGGGCTTTGAATGAGGACAGCTCAGGCCCAAAACTTTCTGATATTTTCTGAAATGCGCGTCCTTCGCCTAGCGAAGGATTTGCTCGCCTAGCGAGCATGACAGTACTCTTCGCTAGGCGAAGCATCTGCTCGCCTAGCGAGCATGACAGCTCAGCAGCAGATTCTCGCTTCTTCCAGTTTGGCGATTTGCACGGTGAATAGGCCTCATCTGGCCCTGTTGGTAGTACCTCAAGTCTTTTCCTTGTGTTGACTGACCATTTGAATAAAACTCACAAAGTGTCCTGGATGATGTCCGAGCTTCTTGGAGCTAATCCCGATTGACATGATGCAATGTGGTATGAAATGCTAAATGACCTAAAAAATGAATGCATGAGTGAGGAGGGCAAATTTTGGGGTGTTACAGCTGCCCCTATTCAATCAACTGGAGACCCGGAAAGAAGATAGCTGCGGCTTTCGCACTTTCGAGGTATCGAGGGATTGAATACAATAAAAGCCCAAAAATTTGCACTGGAGTGAAGTGAAGTAACAATTCCTTGAAAGAAGAATCCGTCTGGTACGGTGAGAGTCAGTCTGAATACCGAAAAAGAATGTTAACCTGGATACCAAAATAAATGGTAACGCAGAAGTAACCATGGCCGGAATGCCGCCCATCATTCTGAATACTGGAAATGACTTCGATCTGAACATCGGAAACTTGGCCTGAATGCCACAAGTCGCATCGACCTGACCGTCGGAAACTTCTTCGATCTGAACATCGGAACACTGGCCTGAATGCCACTTCGATCTGAATATCGGAACACTGGCCTGAATGCCACTTCGATCTGAATTTCGGAACACTGGCCTGAATGCCACTTCGGTCTGGATACCGGGACACTGACCTGAATGCCACTTCGGTCTGGATACCGGAACACTGGCCTGAATGCCACTTCGGTCTGGATACCGGAACACTGGCCTGAATGCCACTTCGATCTGAATATCGGAAAACTTCATGCCCGTCAGCATCGGCAGAAATAGGGAATGATAATAGAGGCGGCGCATGGGCCAATGACACTTGCTGGGGATGAACAATCTTCAATCTGAGTACTGGAAACAACTTCTAGCTTATCACTTGGGATACCGAGAATGTTTTATGCTTACATGCGTATGTTTGAATTTTTCAATGGCGTAATGCTCCATGAAAATGGAAATGCTACGCGATTTGGAGGGATGCAATACAATATGATTCTACATGCAGGGATGCGAAATGCTGGGTAGAATGCCAAGCTGAGGCAGGGGGATCTGCTTGGGAAATGATCACCATCCTCTGGGCTCTGGCCTGGCTGTTGGAGATGCACAGCGCAAAGAACTCTGTGGGGAGATGACTAGCCATGCGGTGTTCTGGCCATACCGAGACTCTGATCGGGGAAAGAATGACATTGGAAGCCTGCTGCTGAGGAAAGATACAATGGTTCTGGCAACCACGATTTGCGAGAGATGACTCAGCAGGGGGAGCAAACACTGATACGGTACCGAAGTTTTGCTTCAAGGAAAGAAACCATGGATCTGGCATTGGGATTATCGATCGGGCATCGAACTCTAAGGAGCAGCCACTTCTGCTGGGAAGATACAGTCTGGCACTGTCAACTCCGTTGGGGATATGTAGTCTGGTACTATCAACTCTACTGGGGAGTGTATGTCCTGAAACAACCACTTGGGGAAGTACGGTGGTGAGAAACTGCTGGGGATTGAAGAATCCAACGCTCTGATCAGCTCTGCAGGGATAAGACACCGAATTTGTCTGTTGGTGACTTCACTGGGGAAGATATTCACGATCATCTGCAGGGAATTTTAAGGAAATGCCCCGAGGGTATCTGTTCTGAATAGACGATCCAAAGCACTTAAAATTTACAACAATTTTAAATGTTTATTAAGCATGTACCTGTAAAGCCCTTATGTGTCATGATGCAATGTTTATCAAAAATTCGGACGTCATTTTTGCAAACAAAACAGTAAAATGAAAACAGAGATATACTGAATAACATGATTTTATTGATTGAATGGCCTTTGAATAGGCATTTACATTAAGAAGCAATCCCTGGAAAGAGGTAATCGCACAATAGATAAAAACAGAAATTAATCTAATGGCAATGTGAAATGGATTTCTATTGGGTTCCAATTCCGCTATGACTTGCCCGTCTTCAAGATCCTCCAGATGATCAGCTTTCTGAAAGAGTGATTGGACTGTTTCCTATCCTTCAAAAATTTCCAGTCATTGGCACGAGATGAGATTCAGAACTACTCAGAACGCAGTCATTCGCTTAATCCCTAACTTTTGCCTGGATCGCCCTTTTCGGGTTTTCGATCCACCGGGATACCCATTTTTGCCTAAGTTGCCTTTTCAGGTTTTCAACTTACCGGGTGTACAATTTTTTTTTTTTTTTGTCCCTAATTTTTGCCCGAACCTTTTCATTTTCTTGGTTCGTCGGGATGCCCATTTTTTTGCCTGGACTATTCTTTTTACTGTCCAGCGGGTCTATTTTATGCGAAGTATTTTTTAACTGCGTCTGAGTTCACAGGGGAAGTGAAGTTTTCACCATCCATAGTTGCAAGCATTAAAGCCCCACCATCAAAAACCTTGGTGACAATATACGGTCCATCATAGTTAGGAGTCCACTTGCCCCTATGATCTGTCTGAGGAGGAAGGATCCTTTTCAAAACTAAATCTCCAACTTGGAAACAACGAGGACGCACTTTCTGATCAAAGGCTCTCTTCATCCGACTTTGATACAACTGCCCATGGCAAATGGCTGCCATTCGCTTCTCTTCGATAAGCCTCAACTCATCGAACCTTGTCCGAATCCATTCAGCTTCGTCCAGCTTGACATCCAACAAGACTCTTAGAGAAGGAATCTCCACTTCAACAGGTAAGACTGCTTCCATACCATACACAAGGGAGTAAGGGGTTGCCCCGGTCGATGTACGTACTGAAGTGCGGTACCCATGCAAGGCGAAAGGTAGCATCTCATGCCAATCTCTGTACGTGACGACCATCTTCTACACAATCTTCTTTATGTTCTTATTTGCCGCCTCAACAGCGCCGTTCATCTTAGGGCGGTAAGGGGAAGAATTGTGATGCTGAATGTTGAAGTTCTGACACAACTCCTTCATCATTTTGTTGTTGAGATTAGAACCATTATCAGTAATGATTCTTTCGGGAATCCCATAGCGACAAATGATTTCTTTCTTGATGAAACGGGCAACCACATGTCTGGTGACATTCGCGAACGACGCTGCTTCGACCCACTTGGTGAAATAGTCGATGGCAACAAGGATGAAGCGATGCCCATTGGAAGCAGTCGGCTCAATCTTTCCAATCATGTCAATGCCCCACATAGCAAACGGCCACGGCGAAGACATCACATTCAAAGGATTCGGCGGCACATGCACCTTATCAGCATAAATCTGACATTTATGACACTTCCGAGCATACTTGAAACAATCTGATTCCATGGTCATCCAATAATAACCGGCTCTCAACAATTTCTTAGCCATTGCATGTCCACCGGCATGAGTACCGAAGGAACCTTCATGAACTTCCTGCATTAACATGTCCGCCTCGTGTCTGTCCACACATCTGAGCAAAACCATGTCGAAGTTCCTCTTATACAGCACATCGTCTTTGTTCAAGAAGAAACTGCCTGCCAATCTTCTCAAAGTCTTTCTGTCATTGTTGGATGCCCCTGCATGGTACTCTTGATTCTTCAGAAAGCACTTGATATCGTGATACCAGGGCTTGTCATCGACTACCAGTTCAGCAGCAAACACATACGCGGCCCTGTCAAGGCGCATCACATCGATCCTGGGAGCATGGTTCCAACGAATTACCTTGATCATGGAGGATAGAGTAGCAAGTGCGTCTGCCATCTGGTTCTCATCACAAGGTATATGATACAATTTTACTGTTGTGAAGAAAGTCAACAGTCTTCTCGTGTAGTCTCTCTAGGGGACCAGAGTGGGTTGGAGAGTATTCCAATCACCATTCACTTGATTGACCACTAGAGCTGAATCTCCGAAGATGTCCAGAGTCTTGATTCTCAAATCAATGGCTTGCTCAATACCCAAGATACAGGCCTCGTACTCAGCTTCATTATATGTGCACTCAAAAGTCAAACGAGCGGTGAAAGGTATGTGGGCACCTTTCGGAGTTGTAATGACAGCGCCAATTCCACTACCTCTAGCATTGACAGCCCCATCAAACAACAAAGTCCACTTTTCGTTTGGATCAGGTCCCTCCTCAACAACTGGCTCTTCACAGTCTTTCATCTTGAGGAACATGATGTCTTCATCAGGGAATTCAAACTTCATCGGTTCATAATCATCAATCGGCTGCTCGGCAAGATAGTCTGACAGAATACTACCTTTGATGGCCTTCTGTGATGTGTACTGGATATCATACTCTGTTAAAATCATTTGCCAACGAGCGACCCTTCCGGTGAGAGCTGGCTTCTCGAATATGTATTTCACTGGATCCATCTTAGAAATCAACAAGGTAGTATGGTTCAACATATACTGCCTCAGTCGGCGAGCAGCCCAGGCCAAAGCACAACAAGTTTTCTCAAGCTGCGAATATTTGATTTCACAGTCGGTAAACTTTTTGCTAAGGTAGTATATGGCATGCTCTTTTCGACCAGACTCGTCATGCTGTCCCAATACACACCCCATCGAGTTCTCAGTCACTGATAGGTACATTATCAGAGGTCTCCCAGGAACTGGAGGTATAAGGATTGGAGGTTTTTGTAGATACTCTTTTATCTTCTCGAAAGCCCTTTGACAATCTTCATTCCACCTGATAACCTGATCTTTCCTCAGCAATTTGAAAATTGGCTCACACGTGGTTGTTAGGTGAGAGATGAACCTTGCGATGTAGTTCAACCTCCCTAAAAAACTACGGACTTGCTTCTCTGTTCTTGGCTCAGGCATTTCCTGTATTGCTTTCACTTTGTCAGGATCCACCTCAATCCCTTTTCCGCTAACAATAAAACCCAGCAATTTTCCCGATCTCACCCCGAAAGTGCACTTGTTCGGATTAAGTCTCGGTTTGAATTTCCTCAAACGCTCAAACAGTTTCTGCAAATTCACCAAATGTTCTTCTTCTGTCTGAGATTTGGCAATCATATCGTCCACATAAACCTCGATTTCATGATGAATCATATCATGGAACAGAGTTACCATAGCTCGTTAATATGTTGCTCCGGCATTTTTCAGACCAAACGGCATCACCTTGTAGCAGAAGGTGCCCCATGGGGTTATGAAAGTTGTCTTTTCCATGTCTTCTGGTGCCATCTTGATTTGGTTATAGCCAGAAAAGCCATCCATGAAGGAGAATACCGAGAACTGAGCTGTATTATCCACCAAAACGTCGATGTGAGGTAATGGGAAATCATCTTTAGGGCTAGCTCTGTTCAGATCCCGATAGTCGACACACATCCGTACCTTTCCGTCCTTCTTAGGTACTGGGACGATGTTCGCAACCCATGGCGGATAATTGGTGACTGCTAGAAACCCTGCATCCAACTGCTTTTGCACTTCTTCCTTTATTTTGACAGCCATCTCTGGTCTTGTTCTTCTGAGCTTCTGCTTGACCGGAGGACAACCCTCTTTGAGAGGCAAGCGGTGTACCACGATGTCTGTGTCCAGCCCAGGCATGTCCTGATAAGACCAGGCGAAGATGTCAATGTATTCTTGCAGCAATTCAATCAGCCCTTTCTTCACATTGTCTTCTAAAGCAGCCCCTATCTTAATTTCTCTCTTGGCGTCCTCGGTGCCGAGATTAATCACTTCAACAGATTCTTGATGCGGTTGAATAACCCTTTCCTCTTGTTTTAATAACCTGGTAAGCTCTTCAGGGAGTTCACAGTCTTCATCACCCTCTTCTTCAGCTTGAAAGATTGGATTTTCAAAGTCGAAGCGAGCCATAGCAGAACCGTTATCAATAGGATCCGGTGATGTGCATCTGCATGAGTGATGGTATGTGCTTATGAGTGCGAACAAGAAGTGAAAACTAAACAAAACATTGCCATTTTTTTGAAAAACTGCAAAAATAGAAAGACAGGGAACGAAATATTTGAATGCAAAAATACGTCCTTTATTTATGATAAAAATGCAAGTGTCACATAGATGGGCCCTACAATGAGTCATTACGCCCTGGGCGGAACGTAAGACTTGGATATGCATGAATAAACAAAGAAAATTACTCTTCAAGAAGAGTGACTTGGATAATCTCTTCAGAAGACCAATTGTTGATGACTTCACCCGGGATCCTCGGACGCACCCAGTTGTCAATGTCACAATCCCTATCCCCATCTTCTTCGTTGATTGCAGAGACTTCACCATACTGAATGATGCCAGCACTGGAGAAAGTAATCGGCCCCTGACGAGTCTGAGGCGTTGAAGTACACACATCCGAAACATCGGAATCCATTTCAGTTACATCATGGATTACAGAATCAGTAGGAACAACATCTGCGAATTCATTAGTAGCATCTTCAAACCCTTCTTCCTCAACCCCTTCCGCAGACTCTTGGACAGACGGACCCTCAACCTGGAGGATACCTTTGTCGAGCAAGGCCTGAATACCCTGCTGTAGTTTCAAACAACCTCCACTCTGAGTGGCACAATCCAAACAACCCTTCCCACAACCGGGGAAAACATCGGTCTTTAGCAAGCATCCTTTGATATCCAACAATGGAGTCTTCAACTTCAACACATCCTTAATGGACTTGGCTTTTCCCTCTATCATGTTAACATTCGCACCACCATGCTGGGGCATGGGATTGTTAACGACATTCGGAGCCGGTGCAAGGTCGATGGCCTTTGAATCTATGAGGTCCTGAACTACGTGCTTAAAAGCTTTGCAGTTCTCAATATTATGGCCAGGTGCCCCAGAGTGGAAGCTACACCTAGCGTTGGCGTCGTAACCCACCGGAAGTCTACCAACAGGAGGGGCCAGAGTGCGCAGTTGCACAAGCTGTAGTTGTTGAAGACTAGAAAGCATCTGAGCGTACGACATTGGAAGGGTGTCGAAACGCCGGTCCATCATCCTTTGCCTCTGTTGATAAGCGGGTCTGTTACCCGGTTGTTGCTGCTGTTGATACTGAGCTGGTTGACGTTGTGATTGTTGTTGTTGTAGTGGTGCTGCAGCTGGAATGGTCACAGCCGCAACATACGGTTGCTGATGATAATTCTGAAAGTTATTCCTCCGGTTATCCCTGTTCTGATAAGAAGATATGGCATTTGCATCCCCTTCTCTCCTCTTCTGTCCCTGAATGAACGGCTTCTTCACCCCTGATGAGGATCCACCTCCACTCTGGCTCTTATAGGTCTTTAGGTAATTCTCCACCCTTTCTCCAGTAGAGACCACATCAGCAAAGTTGGAAGCATTGCAACCTACCAGACGCTCCAAGTAAGGTCCGGGCAGAGTATTCATGAACATGTTGGCCATTTCCTTTTCCAACATAGGAGGCTGAACACGGGAAGCTGTATCCCTCCAGCGTTGAGCGTATTCCCTGAAGCACTCATTGCTTTTAAGAGACAGATTCTGAAGTTGAGTTATGTCCGGAGCCATGTCTGCATTATACTGATACTGCTTCACGAAAGCCTCTGCCAAATCCCTCCAGCAACGGATGTGGGCTCTGTCCAGCCTCATATACCATTCCAAGGATGCCCCAGCCAGGCTGTCCTGGAAGAAGTACATAAGTAGCTTCTTGTCGTCAGAGTATGCAACCATTTTACGGAAATAGGCTTGCACGTGAGTTTTGGGGCAAGAGCTGCCATTGTATTTGTCAAATATCGGGACCTTGAATTTCGGTGGCACTCGCACACCTGGGACCAGCCCCAAGTCAGCAACATCTACTCCCAGAAGATTATGTCCTTCCACTGCTTTCAACCTCTCTTCCAATCTTTTAAACATGGGGTCCATGCCGAAGTCTTCCTGAAGCAAAGGGAACTGATCATCCTGACCATCCTGAATGGGTTGTTGATCTAGGTTGATACGCGGGATCGGGATAGGCCCTGGTCCATTGGGACCATTAGCCTCTCCAGCTGGAGGATCGGCCAACGTCTCCGGTTGAGTAATAGGGAGATCCCTCTGTACCAACAATCTAAGCTCCTGCTATCCTTGAGCCACCCCTTGAACCAAATCCATGAATTGATTCATGCGAATCTTCATCTCGGCGAGCTCTGCTTGTAGGCTCTCCATTGCTCTCTGTTGATTCCTTCGGGTACCGTATCGGTGAATGCCTGAGTCAGCTATCCTGCTAGTGGGACACCAAACAAAATGAGAACACTGCAGCGGTACCTGTTATGCAAAATATGACAATGAATATGTAAATGCAATGACATGTTTATCAATTCCAAAAGGTATTCTACCCCCTTGATTCCAGTCTCACATCAGGTGAATAGTGCAAGAAGACTGAGTCATGGATAAACCTCTGAGATCAAGATGCAACAAAGGGAAACCAACATACAAATGAGTTCCAGGAAAAGGGCCTTAGCCAAAAGTACATCAAAAGAGGATCCCCACAACAAGCCTGTGGATTATCACTTAACAACAAAACAAAAGGTAAAGGGAGGAACATAAACCAAGGATCAGTCTCATGTATACAACCCATAAGGACTGCTCCTCACTTCATCCAGTAATGCCACCGTGTCGGGATGACCTGGAGATTCTGTCAAATGCCGGATAAGAAGATTCCTCTTGTGAATGATCCCATCCAGTTCGTTGATGTGTTCTCTGTAGTAATTCCCATCATCTTCTCTGAATACCTCTTCAAGTCTGGATTTCTTCAAACCTGCCAACACCTTGAGTCCTTCAATCTGTCCTCGAGCCTCATTGAGTTGATCTGTGATGTAGCCATTAGTAGAACGGGCGCACATAAGCTCATTGTTCTTCCCCTTCAGCAAAGTCGTCAATTTCTCTATTTGACCAGTCAGTTCGGCTACTGTCTCCTCCTCCTTTGCCCTCTGAGAAGTTGAAAATGCATCCCATTGCTCCTGCCACCCAGCTAATTTACCATGAGCATCTACTAACTGCTGCTTGACTCGCCTCAACTCAGAACTGGATGATCTCAAGGCTTCGTCTGTCTTCCGGAAGAAGTCCACCTCCACAGCAAATTTCCTCTCTGCTTCCTTTTGCACTCTGACGGCTTCCCCCTTCTGATATTCTGCCTCCTGGAATTGATGCATACAGTCTTGCAACTTCTCACTTAACTCTGAGTTCTTGGTTTGAAGTCCCTCCATGGCACTCTTCAACTTGTCATACTCCTCTCGGCTTACCATTGTTGACTGCTCAGGAGTAGGTGGATACAAAGGTTCTTCAATAGGGAACGGCAGACCGAATTCTTCGACTCTTCCTTGAAGCCACTCTTCATACCGAGGGTAAGTTCTACAATCTCCTTTTCCAAGCACAGTTCTTCCCTTCTTGATCACCTTGAGCCAGGCCTCAGCTGCCCTACGGGATACCGTCAAATCAGGCGAAGAATGGAAAAATAGAGATTCTTCCACATCCTTTTCCAAAGGCGGAGTTCTTAAAGCATATCCAAACTGTCTAACTGCTAGAGAAGGATTATAGTTGATTCCTCCTCTTCTTCCTACCAACGGAACATTTGGGAAGTTCCCACAACTATGAATAATATCTGCCCGAAGCAAGCTCCGGTCGGACCACCAAGAAATATCTTCAGCTCTCAACCCCATCAATCTCTTCGACCAACTCAACGAGTCCTTGACATTAACGAACACTCCTGATTTGGGTAGGTGAGAACTGAACCACTTATAAAACAAAGGCGCACAACAATTCAACAACCCTCCTTTTCTATTCTTATTTTTGTGGTGCACTGAATGAAAGAAATCTCCTAGCAAGGTCGGTACTGGATTTCTCAACACGAAGAGGCGTATTGCGTCCATGTCCACAAATTTGGCAACATTAGGGAACAAGACAATCCCATACACACAAAGAGCCAACACAGCATTGAAACCCCTCTGGTTACCGTCTTCTAGTTTCTTCTTTGCTTCTCCCAATAAGAAACTCATATGAAAACCACTAACTTCTCCCTTCTGACACATATTAGCCTTCCAGACTGATTCCTCCAAATATGTGGCTGAAGCAACCATGCTGAGATCGGGCAGAAACTCAGAACTGTAGAACAATAACTGTGACCTGATAGGAACTCTGAGAAAACTGGCAATCTCCTCCAAAGTAGGGACCAAAATATAATCCGGGAAAGTGAAACCTCTCAGTGGAGGGTCATAGAACTGTAGTAGTGTGAATAGGGCGCCATGTTGATCTTTGGAAAGAACCGTGACGAAACTTAGAATCAAACCGTAATCCTTTCGGAATCCTTCTAGGGAATCAGGATCCATTAACTGCATCAACTGTTGGATGGGCTCCCAACAGACCACCGGAAACTTGTAGGCGACCAGTCTCTTTCTGCCAATATCCATCTTCAGAAAAACCCCGACCGGAATCAAGAAGAAGATTTAAACCCCCTTGAAATGGATAAACATGTGTTAAATACTATGAATGCAAATGATGTGATGATGCGAATGCAATGCAGTGGCATGTCAATCAGGATTGCTGTATCTGCTTGAACATCTGTCAGGTTGCACTGTCTGAAGAGAGAACCACTGAGGAATATAATACAAGATCAAAGCTCTGCTCCAGAAAACCGGGTTGGTTGGAGGTTAAGGTTTCCTGAATTTAGCCCGCCCCTCACTGGTAGGTTCTAAGAACAGAAGTTCGTCAACTTCAGCCCTTCAGTCGCGAATAATACGTTTACCACTGAAGGTTTGGCATTATTACGGGATAAAAGACCTCCACTGACTCCCCTCAACAGGACATCCTAAAGCAAGTTCCCAGTCTCGGGGTCCTCGGGTTGATCGGCGAGAATGCGCCCACCAGAGCTAACATAATCACGTCTCGGAGGAGAGGCCTCGACTGAGTTCTCGGGAAATGGTCACCAGAGTCGACAATTTCTAAAGGAACATCATGTCGTTACGGAACATCCGTAGGACATAATATATCCAAGAGAAACCTCGTCTGGGTGTGGTTCTTCACGAACGACTTAACGTAGCAACATGCCACGCAAGCCTCATGATCATCCACTCTAAAACCTGTGTGTACACTCAAGCCTGGGTAATGGGCTTATCTCTCGTAGAACATCCCATCCCAACAAACAAACAACAGCTCCAACAGATACAGCAGATGAATGCAAGCAAGTAAGTAAATAAAATATACAAAAGCATGAACACCCACTAAACAAGAAAATCACACAAGCTAGGAGGGACTCGATTAGGGAAGATGGACCAGCAAGAGGTCAACTTCTTGATTTCCCCAACAGAGTCGCCAGCTGTCGCAACCTGAAAAATACAGTGCAAAAAAAAACAACCGGCGAAAGAAAAAGACAGAAGAGTCGCCACCGTGCGTTATTCATCCCAAAGGAGGGAAAGGAAACGCTCGAAGTAAACCTGAAAAAAGGAAAGGACAAGACGGGGTCTCGCAACCAAATCTTGGGTTCGGGAGTCGGTTATGCGAAGGGAAGGTACTAGCACCCCTACGCATCCATAGTACTCTACGGGATCCACTTTTGTGGTTTTCGTCTAAAGGGTGTGGATTTACCTAATGTGTTTATTTACTAAAAAGGTTAAGAGAAATGACTGGCGCGGATGTCGCATCCACTGCATACGTATCTCATCTGAATATGAGAATCAGAGTCTTCGTAGCTCAGCTGACCTATGGGTTAGGGGATGTGTGCTCGCTAAGACATCGCGTCTTATGCCTACGTATCTCATCTGGAATGAGAATCAGAGCAAGCCGTAGTTCGGCTAACTACGGGGTTATGGATTGGGTTTTGGACGAACAACGTCACTACGCAATCTACCGGATGCTCGACCTTTGGAGACTTACTCGCCTGTAGTAGAAGGAGTAAACGTGTGTTATGGGTTTTAGGGTTTGGGATGCTCGAGGGCAAACAGGCAGTCCTTGACGAAGGAACCGCGCTACATATGGGGATACGAATACAAAACACAAAACATGTATCTCAAAGTACAATGCCACCAAGGGGCTCAAACATTTCCTCCTATCGAGGTCTTCCAGCTAAGAAAGCGATAAAGTACGAGAAAGGGAAAAAATTACCACACGGATAAAGATCCGAAGCTATAGCAGTTAAAGGAGCAAGAAACCCTGAAATCTCTCCAGCTGGACCGTCAAAGGAAATCAGTCAACACGCATAATCAGAATAAAACTTTAGGGGGTATCCCACAAATAAAGTGGGAAACCACGCGAGCGTCTCTGCAAAAGCCATATGAGCCCTCACAAAACTCGACAAAAAGGTTAGACAAACAAGATGAGATCCAGGGAAAACAATGCCATGGCAACACAAAAACAGGTTAGAACAAAACAGAACAGAAAGCAGATACTGTCACGTTCGCGACTGCTTCGCCTAGCGAAGGCTTAGCGAAGCTTCGCTACAGGCTCGCCTAGCGAAGCGGCTAGCGAAGGCCTGCGGGTTTTGGATTCCTCCTTGATAACAGTCCGATCTCTATGATCCGAAACCCTGTGGTATCCAACTCATAAACGAAAATGATTAAGACATTCAAGGTATTGTTACACATATTCATACCCAAATGTAAACCCGTGGGCAAAACCTCATACCTTCATAATATTCAAATTCAAGGCGTAAGGTAATAGGAACAAAGGCATACCTGATGAGAGAGACTGATTAGGATTGAATGGTACGGCCGGATCTGCAAAGTAGTGCTAGGGTTCGTGTGAGGCGGAGTGAACTTCTCAGAGTTGCCTGAAGGTTTCTGCAGAGTGGTTCCTAGGTCTCCTTCTCCAGTCTCTGGTCTTTTCTGTTCAGCCAGTGTTCAGGTTTATTTCATTGACTACTCTGGTATTTATAGGCCAAATTTCGCAGCTTGTGGGCTTTGAGTGAGGACAACTCAGGCCCAAAACTTTCTGATATTTTCTGAAATGCGCGTCCTTCGCCTAGCGAAGGATTTGCTCTCCTAGCGAGCATGACAGTACTCTTCGCTAGGCGAAGCATCTGCTCGCCTAGCGAGCATGACAGCTCAGCAGCAGATTCTCGCTTCTTCCAGTTTGGCGATTTGCACGGTGAATAGGCCTCATCTGGCCCTGTTGGTAGTACCTCAAGTCTTTTCCTTGTGTTGACTGACCATTTGAATAAAACTCACAAAGTGTCTTGGATGATGTCCGAGCTTCTTGGAGCTAATCCCGATTGACATGATGCAATGTGGTATGAAAGGCTAAATGACCTAAAAAATGAATGCATGAGTGAGGAGGGCAAATTTTGGGGTGTTACACTGTTATGCAAGATATGAAAATGAATATGTAAATGCAATGACATGTTTATCAAATCCAAAAGGTATTCTCCCCCCTTGATTCCAGTCTCACATCAGGTGAATAGTGCAAGAAGACCGAGTCATGGATAAGCTTCTGAGATCGGGATGCAATAAAGGGAAACCATCATACAAATGAGTTCAAGGAAAAGGGCCTTAGCCAACAATACATCAAAAGAGGATCTCCACAACAATCCTGTGGATCATCACTACATAGCAACAAGACAATAAGTAAAGAGAGGAGCAAAAATCAGGACTCAGCCTCCTGTGTACAACCCATAAGGACTGCTCCTCACTTCAGCCAGCAACGCCACCGTGTCAGGATGATCTGGAGATTCTGTCAAACACCGGATAAGCAGATTCCTTTGGTGAATAACTCCATCCAACTCGTTGATGTGCTCTCTGTAGTAATTCCCATCATCTTCTCCGAATACCTCTTCAAGTCTGGATTTCTTCAAACCTGCCAGCACCTTGAGTTCTTCAATCTGTCCTCGAGCCTCATTGAGTTGATCTGTGATGTAACCATTGGTAGAACGGGCGCACAGAAGCTCATTGTTCTTCTCCTTCAGCAAAGTCTTCAATTTCTCCATCTGACCAGTCAGTTCGGCCACCATCTCCTCCTCCTTTGCCTTCCGAGAAGTTGAAAATGCATCCCATTGCTCTTGCCACCCAGCTAATTTACCATGAGCATCCATTAACTGTTGCTTGACTCGCCTCAACTCAGAACTGGATGATCCCAAGGCCTTGTCTGTCTTCCTGAAGAAGTCCACCTCCACAGCTAATTTCCTCTCTGCTTCCTCTTGCAATCTGACGGCTTCCCCTTTCTGATATTCTGCCTCATGGAATTGATGCATACAATCTTGCAACTTCGCACTTAACTCCGAGTTCTCGGTTTGAAGTCCCTCCATGGCATATTTCAATTTGTCATACTCCTCTCGGCTCACCATTGTTGACTGCTCAGGAGTAGGTGGATACAAAGGTTCTTCAATAGGAAACGGCAGACCAAACTCTTCGACTCTTCCTTGAAGCCACTCTCCATACTGAGGGTAAGTTCTACAATCTCCTTTTCCAAGCACAGTTCTTCCTTTCTTGATCACCTTGAGCCAGGCCTCAGCTGCCTTACGGGATACAGTCAAATCAGGCGAAGAATGGAAAAACAGAGATTCTTCCACATCCTTTTCCAAAGGCAGAGTTCTTAAAGCATATCCAAACTGTCTAACTGCTAGAGAAGGATTATAGTTGATTCCTCCTCTTCTTCCTACCAACGGTACATTTAGGAAGTTCCCACAACTGTGAATAATATCCGCCCGAAGCAAGCTCCGGTCAGACCACCAAGAAATATCTTCAGCTCTCAACCCCATCAATCTCTTCGACCAACTCAACGAGTCCTCAACATCAACGAACGCTCCTGATTTGGGTAGGTGAGAACTGAACCACTTATAAAACAAAGGCGCACAACAATTCAACAATCCTCCTTTTCTATTCTCATTCTTGTGGTGCACCGAATGAAAGAAATCTCCTAGCAAGGTCGGCACTGGATTTCCCAACACGAAGAGGCGTATTGCGTCCATGTCCACAAATTTGGCAACATTAGGGAACAGGACAATCCCATATACACCAAGAGCCAACACAACATTGAAACCCCTCTGGTCACCATCTTCAAGTTTCTTCTTTGCTTCTCCCAGTAAGAAACTCAAATGAAAACCACTGACTCCTCCCTTCTGACACATATTAGCCTTCAAGACTGATTTCCCCAAATATGTGGCCGAAGCAACCATGCTGAGATCGGGCAGAAACTCAGAACTATAGAACAACAACTGTGACTTGATAGGAACTCTGAGAAAACTGGCAATCTCCTCCAAAGTAGGGACTAAAATATAATCCGGGAATGTGAAACACCTCAATGGAGGGTCATAGAACTGCAGCAGTGTGAAGAGAGCATCATGCTGATCCTTGGAAAGAACCGTGATGAAACTTAGAATCAAACCGTACTCCTTTCGGAATCCTTCTAGAGAATCATGATCCATTAACTTCATCAGTTGTTGAATAGGCTCCAAATAAACCACTGGAAACTTGTAGGCGACGTGTCTCTTTCTGCCAATATCCATCTCAGCAGAACCAGAAAACCCCGACCGGAATCAAGAAGAAGATGTAAACCCCTGGATATAGATAAACATGTATCAAATGATATGGGTGCAAATGATGCGATGCAATACAGTGACATGGAAATCAAGACTGTTGTATCTGTTTGACATCTGTCGGGTTGCACTGTCTGAAGAGAAACCCACTTAGGAATATAATACAAGATCAAAACTCTGCTCCAGAAAACCGGGTTGGTTGGAGGTTAAGGTTTCCTGAATTTAGCCCGCCCCTCACTGGTAGGTTCTAAGAACAGAAGTTTGTCAGCTTCAGCCCTTCAGTCGAGAATAATACGTTTACCACTGAAGGTTTGGCATTATTACGGGATAAAAGACCTACACTGACTCCCCTCAACAGGACATCCTAAAGCAAGTTCCCAGTCTCGGGGTCCTCGGATTGAGCAGCGAGAATGCGCCCACCAGGGCTAACATAATCACGTCTCGGAGGAGAGGCCTCGACTGAGTTCTCGGGAAATGGTCGCCAGAGTCGACGATTTCTAGAGGAATATCTGTCATTATGGAACACCCATAGGACAAAATATATCCAAAGAAACCTCGTCTGGATGTGGGTCTCATGAACGACTTAACGTAGCAACATGCCACGCAAGCCTCATGACTATCCACTCTAACACTTATGTGTACGCTCAAGCCTTGGTAGTGGGCTTATCTCTCATAGAACATCCCTACCCCAACAAACAAATAACCCAACAGAGCCAACAGACACAACAATGATATGTACACAATGCAAAAGATAAAGCAGATAAATGCTTGGAAGTAAATAACTGTACAAAAGAATAAACACCTAACAAACAAGAAACCTACAAAAGCTAGGAGGGACTCGCTTAGGGAAACCGGGTCCCCAGCAGAGTCGCCAGCTGTCGCGGCCTAAAAAAATATAGTATGCGAAAAAACAACCGGCGAGAAAGAAATGACAGAAGAGTCGCCACCGTGCGTTATTTATCCCAAAGGAGGGAAAGGAAACGCTCGAAGTAAACCTGGAGAAAGGAAAAGAAAAAGACAAGGTCTCGCAACCAAATCTTGGGTTCGGGAGTTGATTATGCGAAGGGAAGGTATTAGCACCCCTACGCATCCGTAGTACTCTACGGGATCCACTCTTGTTGTTCTTGTCTAAAGGGTGTGTGTAATATCTAATGTATTATTTACTAAAAGAGGGGTCAAAGAAAATGACTCGCACGGATGTTGCATCCACTGCATACGTATCTCATCTGAATATGAGAATCAGAGTCTTCGTAGCTCAGCTACCTAAGGGTTAAGGATAAGTGTGCTCGCTAAGACATCGCGTCTTATGCCTACGTATCTCATCGGGAATGAGAATCAGAGCAAAACGTAGTTCAAACTAACTAAGGGAACAAGGGTCTCGATTGCAACTAGGGCAAGAGAAAAGGAAAGTCTCGATCGCAACGAGGGAGAGAGAAAGGATCGCAACGAGGGCGAAAGCAAACAAGGATTAGTTGTTAGTTGTTAGTTAAACTCGGCAAAACATCGCATCTTGTGCCTACGTATCTCATCTGAACATGAGAATCAGAGTTGTCGTAGTTCGGCTACATAGGGGTTGCCATCTGAACATGGACTTACAAAGGAGGACACCAGTTGTGTCAAAGGAGAATGGGCAATGTGTTCACGTCCTAGCAGTAGGTGTCGTAG
Organism: Lathyrus oleraceus; assembly: GCF_024323335.1. NCBI lineage: Eukaryota > Viridiplantae > Streptophyta > Magnoliopsida > Fabales > Fabaceae > Lathyrus > Lathyrus oleraceus. The sequence continues at coordinate 205,025,227 of NC_066582.1, forward strand.
CTCGCTGAATCGAGTCTTAGGCAGTTACCTCTTTGCAATAGAACGGACTACATGCCACAAGATCGGAGACGCACGGAAGGTCTAAAAATGGGGAAGTTCTGCCCTAGAGTTGTCATGCAATATGTACTTAAGTGTTAGGATTTACAAATGGGAATATCTACCTAATGTTAGCATGCAAAGAATATGGGAATTCTACCTATGTTATCATACAGAAGAATAAGGGAATCCTACCTATGTTATCATACAAAAGGATATGGGAATCCTACCTATGTTATCATACAAAAGGATATGGGAATCCTACCTATGTTGTCATACAAAAGGATATGGGAATCCTACCTATGTTATCATACAAAAGGATATGGGAATCCTACCTATGTTATCATACAAAGGGTTCTATCTAATGGGTGCTACCTAATCGGAACAAGAATTGACGAGTGGAGCAAGGAGAGGTGGTAGGGATAAGGGTAGACGGCGATGCATGAAGCAATCGACTTACAAGGTTGATGGCGATGCATAAAGCAATCGACTTACAAGGTTGATGGAGATGCATAAAGCAATCAACTTACAAGGTTGATGGCGATGCATAAAGCAATCGACTTACTAGGTAAATGGATGAACACGTGCTGGTTCTATTAAGTTTTGAAAATGATTACTCGACGTTGAATCGAGGTTTTGATCTTGTTATGAAATGGTTATCGGATGTTCATTTTATTTCTTGTATTAACAGATGAATAAAGAATGAGGGAAATAAACATTATACAATTCATGGGAGAGGGATACATTTGTAATGAATTGGGATTGTATATGGCAAACAAACAATAAGATATGCCTCATACATCATACAAGTAGGCAACAGTTATTAATCAGACAGATAAGATATATAAACAAGTATATGATCAAGTCAAATAATCAAAGAATGAAATAATAAGACATTAAACAATGTATGACAAGTATAAACATGTTAAACAATCAATCAATAGAAGCATGGATGAAAGAAACAAGTGTAAAAAATATCAGATGAAATCAGACAAGTGAAACTTTGCACACAAAGAACCAATGAATAATTTAATCGGGAAATGATGCAAGGATCAAATAAAATCAAGATGAAATGCCTCTAATATGTGGCACATGAGATGAATAAGGGAGGATCAAAAGATCTCTTCAATTGCCCTAAGCAATCCCTATGTCAAACATCAATCATAGAAAAGTCAACCGAAAAGTCAAGTCAACTTAAAAAATGTCAAATAAATAGTAAATTAATCACAAAAATTATGAAAAATTAAATTAAGTTAGGTGGGGTCAGGACATCATCATCCCCCAAAAAGATTTTAAAAATAATGAAAATTAGTGTACAAATTAATTGAAATAGAACAGAAGTCAAATGTAGAGTCAACCGAGCAAACTAGGCCAAAAATAAATCAAAAATAAATAAAAAAAGGGAAATAAAATTCCAATAAAAGGTCAGGTTGACCATGAGATATTGGTCAACCCTCATCCCAAAAATCAGAATCTAAAAATAATTTTAAGTTATGGAAATAAAATAAATGAAAAAAAGTGTGTTAAAATGGCCTATTTGAAACAAATAATTAAAATAAAATACTAGCATTAAATAAAAACGAAAATAAAAATTAAAATAAATTAAATAAAACATTAAAGAAAGTAAAATATATTTTTTGATATTTTTATAAATGAGTAAAACATTTTTTATTAATTAAATCAAAACAGAATAATAAAATGAAATGGAAAAGAAAATAAAAAATAAAATATGAGTAAATGAAATGAATGAGCCTTGATGTGGGGGTGCAGGTAGCGCGCCAGCCAGGCCCAGTCCAATAGCCATTGCCAGCGTGACAGCCAAATATATTGTTCATTTTTAAAATAATATATGGACTATGCATCAATATATCAGCTTCTACTTTTGTCCTAGCGGATAAAACAATGTGTGGACGGCTGGATGTGTGCGGGTTCGAATCGTGTCTGTTTTATTTTTTATGCCAAATAAAATAAAATCCCTACAGCCATGCATGCAGCAGCAACAGTACACGAAAAATGCCAGCCATTTTCTACCAACCTTCCAACTAGCATATCTTACTCTCTAATGCTCCAAATGGGATGATGTAAAAATCAAAATTCAAGTTTAAAATATGTAGAACACAATGGTGTCTTGTTTTATAAAAAATAGTGGCCCTAGCATGTAGAAAAGTGAACAACAAGGGGGCTTCATGCACCCAAATTCAGCACACATGAAAAACGCAGCCCATTCCTCCATTTTTAAACCAACATAACTAATGCTACAGGGCTCCAAATGAGGTGATGTAAAAATCAAAGTTTGAGTTTGGAACATGTAGAACACAATGGTGCTTTGTTTCGTTAAAAATAATTACTCTAACATGTAGAAAAGCGAACAACAAGGGGGCTTCATGCAAGGATATGGCAAAAAATTTAATGTTGCAAAATCAAAGTTTAATGAACATGCTTCAATGAAGGGTCCATAATACAAACATAGCATAATATTAACATGTAAAATAAGCACGAAAAAAAAAGAGCATGGCAATAAATGAAAAATACATAAACCATGAATGGATAACATGAAATGAACATGGAAGATATGATGAGCAAGCATAGCATAAGCATGTAAGAGAGTGATAAGATGCTTACCTAGTGGATGAAAGGTCCACTGCCCCTTGAAGATGGAGAGGATGGGAGAAAAAAGAGATGCTCTTTTGATGCTTGTGCTTGAAAAAAATGAGAAAATGGATCTTGAAATGAAAACCAAGTTTGCTTTTGCTTGCCTTGTCCTAAAGTTCTGCAGCCTCCACCCTTCAAGTTAGGGTTTCTTGTGTTTATATATGTTGGATTTAAGTGTTCTAATTGGGCTTGAAAGGTTTTTTTGATTTATGCAAAATGATGCAAAAAGTGGGGTGGTATGAGCAAGTTCTAAAAGTAGCAAAACTTAAGTGAGTGATCATAAAACAAATGACCAAATGAGGAAAAGAGTGTGTTGGTTGGTTTGTGCAACAAGACATGGTTTTTCTGTTTTGAAATAAGTTCAAGAGGGTGACTTTATGACCTTGTAACTTGATGAGAACATGTCCAAATGGCAAGGCAATGCAAACAGTAGAAAGAGGGCATGGAACTTAACATTTTTCATGTTGAACACATCTTGAAATGGTGAGTGGAAAGAGGTGGAAAATGGCCATAAAGTTCAGGTCTCATGGCTGCAAAATGGTTGGGCCAGTTTGGCCTAAATGCTGTCAAAAAATTCAGCCTATGATACCAACTTTAGATGAGTGTATCTTCCAAACCAATGATCCAAATGGGGTGGCAATGCAAACAGTAGAAAGAGGGAATGAAACTTAACATCTTTCATGTTGAACACAAGTTAAAATGATGAGTGGAAAGAGGTGGAAAATGGCCATAAAGTTCAGGTTTCATGGCTGCAAAATGGTTGGGCCAGTTTGGCCTAAATGCTGTCAAAAAAATTCAGCCTATGATACCAACTTTAGATAAGTGTATCTTCCAGACCAATGATCCAAATTGGGTGGTTCCAAAAAGGTGTGAAAGATGCCATATCAAGGTACAACTGTCATGAAGAAAGTGTTTTCAAAAGATGCCTTGAAGTGCAAGAAATCTGGCCCATAAGTCTTGACAAATTTTGCAAATTTTGGACTTAGAAAATTTTCTAAGTGTTCTAAAATAATGTCTTACTTTGACCAAGCCTAACTTTCTCAATTTTAATCCAAATGAAACAAACTTTATATCTCTAGAAAGCTTGGAACAAGGGGAATAACTTTCATGTTGGAGAAATTTTCAAATGGAGTTTTCATCTTGATGGAATATAGGCTTAAAGTGGGTGCAAAAACCATAAAAACTTGCCTTAAATGGAAAGTCAACTATTTCCAAATTTAGTAACTTTTCCAACTCCTTATTAAATGATGAATCCATGATACAACCTTGATCAAATTTCACATGTAGGCTTCCTTAGGCATGAATTTTGAGATTCCACCTTCAAAATGTCAGGAGTTGACTTTTCTGGCCCCACAGTTGACTTTTCTCAAACCGTCTGATTCCCGATTCCATTGATCAATTGAGGCACCTCTGGCTCAAATAAAGAGCTGATTTTTTTTGCATGTAGATCCTTGTGGACATGTGGAGGGCCATGGAAATGAGTTTCACTCAAGGAATCAGAAATAAACCGATTTTATGCAAAAACCATAGTTTTAGGGCAAAAATGACTAGGAACTCATTGCACTGATTACCAATGGATCTTTCTGTGATAATTGTGAATCTTCCTAGGCCAAGATGCCTCTCTAATCATGACATGAATGAGCCCCCTTTTCTTCCCATCAAACATTTCCTGTTGCAGATAGCCATGAAACCCTGATTTCTGATCAAATGCAGATGCACACTCTGAGAGCTCTGACTCTTCCACTGACGAACTGCAGACCACCATGAGATACCTGGACCACCTTGAGACCCTTGAGGCTTGCATATTTGGAAAATGAAATCCAATTCTCAAACTTGCTTTGTGTGGGCTCCTTCTGGTAAGGAGTGATCAATCAAAACCTGATTTCCTAAGTCACTGATGCAGTATGCAATGAGTATGACCTAGTATGATGCTAATGCAATCCCATGCTTTCCATGAAAAAGTGAAGGGTAAATTTTGGGGTATTACACATATCACCTACGTGATACACCCGAGGTCTCACCTTTCGGTCAAAAGCGCGCTTCATCCGCTGCTGGTACAACTGCCCATGACAGATGGCCGCCAGCCTCTTCTCCTCAATCAGGCTCAACTCTTCGTACCGAGTCCTTACCCATTCAGCCTCTTGCAATTTTACGTCCATCAGGACCCGTAACGAAGGAATCTGAACCTCAACCGGCAACACGGCTTCCATCCCATACACAAGTGAGAAAGGCGTTGCCCTAGTAGATGTGCGCACTGAAGTTCGATACCCATGCAATGCAAACGGCAACATCTCATGCCAATCTTTATAGGTCACGACCATCTTCTGCACAATCTTCTTGATAGTCTTATTGGCTGCCTCAACCGCCCCATTCATCTTCGGACGATAAGGAGAAGAATTGTGATGCTCGATTTTGAATTCCCGGCACAGTTCTGTCATCATTTTGTTGTTCAAATTAGAACCATTATCAGTAATGATTCTCTCAGGAACCCCATATCTGCAAATGATGTCTCTTTTCAGGAATCTGGCCACGACCTGCTTCGTCACATTTGCACAAGAGGCTGCTTCCACCCACTTGGTGAAGTAATCAATAGCCACTAATATGAACCGGTGCCCATTCGAAGCCGTAGGCTCAATCTTTCCGATCATATCAATGCCCCACATAGCAAATGGCCACGGAGACGACATTAAGCTCCACGGATTAGGAGGCACGTGCACCTTGTCAGCATAAATCTGGCATTTATGACACTTCCGCACGAAATTGAAACATTGGGCCTCCATTGTCATCCAGTAATAACCTGCCCTCAGCAACTTTTTCACCATTGCATTTCCACTGGCATGGGTACCAAACGACCCCTCATGAACCTCTTTCATCAACTGGCTTGCTTCTCTGTCATCAACACATCTAAGCAAAACCCAATCAAAATTCCGCTTGTACAAAACCCCATCCTTGTTCAGATAGAACACCATGGCCAACCTCCTCAGAGTCTTTCGGTCTTTCTTGGATGCTCTCTCAGGATACTCCTGGGTTTCCAGATAGTGCTTGATATCAAAATACCACGGCTTCTCATCATCAGGCACTGTGTCAACAGCAAACACATAAGCCGGTCTATCCAGACGTCCCACCTCAACACTTGGAAACTGATTCCACCACTGCACCTTAATCAAAGCAGCCAGAGTAGCCAAGGCATCTGCCAAAGGGTTCTCTTCTCTAGGCACATGATGCAATTCCACCTTGGTGAAAAACGTCAACAATCTCCTCGTATAATCCCGGTATGGAATTAAATGAGATTGATGCGTATACCATTTTCCGTTAACCTGATTCACAACCAAAGCTGAATCTCCATATATTACGAGGTTCTTGATCCTCAAATAAATCGCCTCTTCAATCCCCAAGATGCAAGCTTCGTATTCAGCCACGTTGTTGGTGCACTCAAATGTTAGCCGGGCAGCAAAAGGAATATGAGATCCTTTCGGCGTAACCAAAACAGCACCAACACCGCTACCATTCACGTTAACGGCCCCATCAAACATCAGAATCCATTCAGATTCAGGGTCAGGCCCCTCCTCCGGGATTGGTTCCTCACAATCTTTCGATTTGAGAAACATGATGTTCTCATCAGGGAATTCAAACTTCATCGGTTGATAATCCTCAATGGGTTGCTGGGCGAGGTAATCAGACAATACACTCCCCTTTGTTGCTTTCTGAGAGGTATACTAAATATCGTATTCGTTAAAATCATTTGCCATCTCGCAACCCGTCCGGTCAATGTTGGCTTCGCAATTTTATACTTGATCAGATCCATCTTAGAAATCCACAAAGTGGTATGAACCAGCATACACTATCTCAGTCGGCGAGCAGCCTATGGCAAAGTACAACAAGTTTTCTCGAGCAATGAATATATTGTTTCACAGTCGGTAAAATTTTTGCTAAGGTAAATTGCATGCTCTTTTCGACCAGACTCGTCATGCTGCCCCAGTACACACCTCATAGACTCCTCGAGGACTGTCAAGTATGGGTTTACGGTCTCCTTCCACAGGAAGGCAACAGAATCGGAGGCTCCTGCAACTTATTCTTTTATTTCTCAATGCCCCTTGGCAATCATTATTTCACCTGACCGTTTGATCTTTTTTTTTTCAACAACTTGAGTGGGTTCCCACGTGGCTGTTAGATGAGATGTGAACCGTGAGATGCAATTCAATCTATCTAAGAAACCACGAACCTCTTTCTCTGTCCTCGGTTCAGGCATTTCTTGTATCACTTTTTCCTTTCTTTTTCTTTTCCTTTTTTTTTAGCAGGATCAACCTCGATTCCTCTTTCACTCACAATAAACCCCAGCAACTTACCGGACCGCACTCCGAAAGTGCACTTATTCGAATTCAACCTCAGTCTGAATTGCCTCAACCAGTCAAACAATTTGGCCAGATCTACCAGACGCCCCTCTTCTTTTTGGGACTTTGCTATCATGTCATCAACATAGCATTCAATTTCATGATGAATCATATCATGAAACAAAGTCACCATGGCCCTCTGATAGGTTGCACCGGCGTTCTCGAGACCGAATGGCATCACCTTCGCTCTTGACCCTCGCCTCCAAGGTGGTCCCAACCTTTACTTCTTTCTGACCTCGTCGGTACCCAGATTAACGATCTCAACTCGCTTCTCGTGCGGTTGAATCACCTTCTCCTCTTGTCTCAACAACCTGGCTAATCTTCCAGCAGATCACAATCTTCTTCGCCTTCTTCTTCGGCATGATAGATCGGATTATCGAAGTCATACAAAGGTGTAACCGAATTGTTATCAATGAGATCCGGAGCATACGAAAGTCGGAACGAAACCAATCAAAAGGAAGGAAAAACATTGCCATTTTTATTATTTTTACACTGTAAAAATAAATGAAAAACAGGGAACACCGCTTTTACTACAAAAACATCCATTTATTAATGATGCAAAATGTTACAAAATGAAACACATGAGGTGGCCCTTACAATGGACCATTACGTTTCGGGCAAAACGTATGGCTTTCATGCAAACAGAATTAAAAAACAGGAAATATTACTCTTCACGTAGAGTGACAGTGATGATCTTTTTGGCCTTCCAGTTCCCTGGTACGCACGATTTTATCCACAAGTCAAGTTCGCAGTCACTGTCAATCTCTTCACCCACCGCACAAGCGTGACCTGGATCCAACATTCCAGCACTAATGAATGTGAACGGTTGACGACGTCTTCTGTTTTGCTCAGACGGGTCTTGGCTTTCCTGATAACCAATCCCGAACGTATCTGCTTTCACCGCAATGTCTATCATTCTTCCCCAGCCTGGGATCCCTCCATTTCTCACCACTTCCACGGCCTGTTTGTAAGAAGAAATGGACAACTTTTTCTCTTTCTCAGTAATAATGGCATTCTCCACCTTGACGGTTTCAACTGCCTGACATGGTGTTTCAAATTTTTCACCATCCATTTCCACCTCCATCATTCTCTGAGTCGTTTCCCTCATCATTACACACTTGTTTGTGGCGACAATCGCACAACAATTATCACAACCAGGGAAATCTCCACTCTTCATCAGAGGTCTCTGGACCACAGACATTGGAGTTTTTAACTGATCCCCATTCATCAGCCCAATCGTCCTCCTATCCTCAAAAATTGTATTCACACCCATCTGACCATGCGCGGGCATGTGATTAGCATTAACATTTGGAGATTGTGCAAAATTAATGGCCTTGGAATCTACCAGGTCCTGGACAATATGCTTAAAAGCTTTACAATTCTCCACATTGTGTCCAGGGGCACCAGAGTGGAATTCACATTTGGCATTCTCATCATAACTGGCAGGCCTCTGATCAGGTCTCAACGGAGCCAACATCCTTGGCCGCACCAATCCAAGATCCTTCAACCTCTTCAACAGAAGAGCATACGTCATGGGTGGCTTATCAAACTGCCGATCTGTCTTCCCTTTTCTCACTTGGCACCCGGCTTTCTGTACTCTCTGTTGAGGTGGCTGTTGTTGTTGTAGTACAGATTGATTACCAGCAGGAATGGTTACCGCAGCAGCATACGGGTGATAACGATCCTTACCCCTCTTGGCATGCACATCACTTGATTCAACCTCCTTCTTGTGCTGACCATTACCAGAGGGCTTCTTTATTCTAGACGACGGAGCCTTTCCCTGAGTTTTCTCCGTTATCAGCCATTTTTCAATCCTTTCCACCCTTTCAGCGATTGCTTTCTGCCCCAAGGCGAGCCCTTGCACGACATTGAACAACTCCATCATCATCTCTTTCAATTCGAGAATGTCGGCGTTGGGTGGATCCATCAGCTTGGACTTGTTGAGTCTAGTAGGATACCTGAGCGGAAGAGCTATGTGCACCGGTTAGATACTGACACCTACAAAACAGAAGACAGGTTAATATGACTCACACATGAATGCAATGTCTATCCGTATGAGGAACATTCTGTCCTTCGATCCTGGTTTCATCGAGACAGATAAATTTTTTGACCATAACATTCTGACATCAGGATGTCTCTCAACCAGAATCTCAATTGAGAATGTACCCTGAGTATGGATAGACATGGGTTAGATGCAGATAAATGCAAAATGGGAATGATGTTGATGTATGAATGCAATGCACTGTGCCATCCTCCAAGTCATATGAACATCAACTGCACTGAGGCCCTGGTCTCTGAACTGATCACAACCATCTGAGGGAACGAGTAACCACAAATCCGACTTAGGGTTCCGAAATAAACGGAACTGAAGGATATACCACCATCATCACTGGGAAGTCACTGATCGGATAACAACAAAAGCATCTGAATCAACCCAGGGAATCTTGAAATAAACGGATCCCCACTGATAAATACCACATACAGAACTCCGGCGTCTCAGAAATAAATATCCATAAATCCGACTGAACCAAAGTCACCATCAAAACATGCATCTGTAAGAATCAAACCCTCCCCTCACAGGTGAATTCTAATCAGGTCATCCTAAGGCGGATAATGGTCTCGACAATCAGGCAAAGATACTCAACGGGTTTGCCCTTTCGGGTGTGTCGTTGCAGCTCTCTTAAGATCGTCTAAACCAAAGATCCGGGAAAGAACGGTCACCGAAGTCAACAGCTCTAAAGAGGTAACTCGACCAAAGTGGAATACTCCATAATGGAAGAGCTCTCTCAGAAGAACCTCGTCCGACTTGTGGTATGTCACGTTGCAACAACATGCCCAACCAACATGTGAGGAACGTGAGACCACACTAATCCTAGGTGTATACTCGGGCATGGGTTTTAGCCCCACTCAGAACACCCACCCCAAACAGAGGAACCAACCTGTACAGAGTCAGCACAAGGATAATATGATGCATGCAAACATATATGCAAATAATCACAGTATAATAATCATAAATGCAATAAATAGAGCAATAAAAGCAATCACCACTCTCCTAAAGAGCGCTAGGAATGACTCGCTTAGGGAAGATGGACCAGCAAGAGGTCAACTTCCTTGTTATTCCCCAGCAGAGTCGCCAGCTGTCGCAACGCGAAAAACAACCAGCGGGAAAAACAAACAAACAGAGCCGCCACCGTGCGTTATTTATCCCAAAAGAGGGAAAGGAAACTCTCGAAGTAAACCTGGAAAGGGAATGGTCTTACGACCGGAGATTGCAAGGATCGAGAGTCGGTTACGCAAGGGGAAGGTATTAACACCCCTCACGTCCGTCGTACTCGACGGGATCCACGCTCAGAAAGATAGAACAAGGTTGCTGAAACTGCTCAAAGAATGCACACACGCTGGAATAAAACACAGATGGAAAGAGAGGGGAACAGGCTCGCTAGGATATGGCATCCTATGCCTACGTATCTCATATGGAATGAGAATCAGAGCTACCGTAGTTCGGCTAACGCACGCCAAACAAAACGCACACGAAGACGCTGAGACGTCAGAGCAAACACCCAAACACAAACTGGAAACGGAATGCCAATCGCTGGGCTTACATCCGACTCCACAAAAGAAACGCAAACAGGAAACCGACTGCCAATCGCTGGACTTACGTCAGACTCCAAACAAGCAGACACACACAAGAAACCGACTGCCAATCGCTGGACTTACGTCAGACTCCAAATAAGCAAACACACACAGGAAACCGACTGCAAATCGCTGGACTTACGTCAGACTCCAAACACACACAAGAGGGTTATCAAACAGACAAGCTAATAGGGAGTCTGGAACTCGAGCCTAATAACTGTCAAGCAAAGACACACAAAAAGAGAAAAAAGGTGCCCGGAGAGATCTCGCACGATCTCCTGCCTACGTACCTCATCTGGTATGAGGATCAGGGCGACGTGGTTCCCCTGAACAGGGAAGAAATTTCTATCCTAACCAGAGACTGGGAAATGACAAACTAGAAGGGAGACTGACTCGAGCCTAATAGTTATCATGTAATCCATAATAGTCCTAGGTTGAGGTTTCTAACAAGAGTTTGACTCACACAGGCAGTGAGTCAACTCAAGTCTATCTCTACGTACGTCAACTTCCTCAAAAGTTGATCATACGACTCCTACAGAAAGGAGATGAGAAGCTAAGCAGATAAACATCAAAAGCAAATAGCACACACTATACACAACCAATGGGCTCAAGCAAGGTTAGGCTTTAGTCAAGGGGTCATTCGACCTTGACAAACAAGCCAAATACTGGAATGGGTAATCAGGCTCTTAACCTCTAACATTGAGAGTTAGGGTGAGCAGATGAAATGGAGATGAGGGTTATGCCTCATAGCTCTTAACCCAGGCCTGGGTGAGCTTGAATCAAAGAATGTGTGGGAGTCCAGAATGTGGGACTCTATTCCACATGACTTGACACAACAAGATTTTGGGTTTTTATTCAAAGTGCATCAACACAGGGTGTGAGCAGGATGAATGACACAACTGAGTAGCAGGGGATGGATTACACATCCCTTTTATCTGCCAATTGCCTCTTAAGAGGACTTAACCTGCTTGGCACAAAAGTAAACAACCACAAACATTGCCTCTTAAGGAGGGCTTCAGACAGGTGCCTGCCAATAACAGTAGGTCTTCCAGACTACATGAAGAATAGGGATTATACCTAAGTGGTATGCCAACCACAAGCAAAGCAAATTAAAGTTCAAATGAACTTAAAGCAACTTAGGTACCTGTGTAAACAACTAAATAAATCAGTACAGTATTTAGACAAACAGACAACAGTCAATCAACAAACAGACAATCCCAATGTACAACATATAAGCCATAAGGCAAACTCAAGTGAGTTATCATCAAAGCCTACAAAACAACCAAATGTTAGCAATCAGCAGCAAATATCAACATTCAAATGATGAAGCAACATCAACCATGGAGATTAGGTGCTTGGTCCTGAAATTCAAAGCTCACATGTAAGTCTAAACCACTAGGTCAAAGCCTAGGGTCAAAGGTGAAGAAAAAATTCAAAACAGGAGCTGAAATTCAACATAATGCAACTTCAAACACATATGAATATGTCCTAAAAAAGACCAAAACAAAATCATCAATCAAAGGCATTTCATGTGCAAGGGAAGTCAAAGACAATTTCAAAGCTCATATTTGGACATTGAGAATGAAAATTCTAAATCAAAACAGAAATGATTCAAATAATTCTGGAAAAATTCATGAGCATTCAACACATTCAATACAGTCATCATACAAAAAATCAGAAGTATCAAAGATCAATTGGCATGGAAATGAAATTGCACAAGTTGATCAAACAAATGTGTGACACAAATTGTCACACCATGTTAACATGTACATAAAACAGTGAAGCCAACAGCAAAAAATGCCAAATAAAATCACATAAATCCATAAACATGTCAAGAAACATCATGCAAAATTTCATGGCATTTGGATTAAAATCAAGCATTTCACAATAGGAAGAGTGGAGCAAGGTCACAAATGTACACATGTTCATATATTCTAACACAAATCAAAAACCAGCCAGGCACAACTTCAGCAATTATCATCATAAAAAACTAGATAAACAGAGGATCATGCTACAAAAAAATTGGAATTAATTGAACCATTTTTCAATTTATTATGGATTTTTGAAGTTAACAAAAAAAATGAAATGAAAATGAGCAAAGCATATGGAAATTGGAGGGAAAAGGCTCATGAGGAATTATTTGAAAATAATGCCGCAGGCCAGGATCGAACCAGGTGTAAGCGCCAATCAAAACGGCGTCGTTTCATGGCCTGGAAATAAAAATGAAAAAAATACACAAACACGCTCCACATGGATCGAATTGAGAAACAAGGATCAAACGCGTTCTGGCGCATGTTCTTCATCAAGAACCCTAGCGCCATGTTCCAGAAATAGACGGACGCAAAAACGGACGCAAAGCCGTCGCTACTTCGTCTTCTTCGTGAAGACGAAGATGAACAGTAGCAAGCTCAAAATATTTTTCCAGAATTTCAAAATAAGTACATCATTTGAAAGCTCATGTTATGGAGGTTACGAATCAAGCATCAATTCATCTTAAAACATCATGACCAAAGAGAATCGAAGGAAAACTTTCTAGATCTACAAACTTTAATCAACCATAACTTCATGAATATTACATCATTTTACATGAAATTTTCACCAGAATCATCAGCAACATGAGACCTACACTATCATGCACATAGATTTGAGAATTAAAAGGATCGAAAATGTGACCTCTTGAAGAACAGTTCTTGAAAAACGCACGATCCAAGGCCTTGAATGATCCAAATCCAATCCATTCTTGAGTTCTTGCTTGAATTAGGCTTGAATTCTGACCAAAATCAATGATCCAAAGCTTGATTCTCCATTTACTACACTCAATGATTCAGAATATCAAAGAAAAATGCAAGGTTATGTGAAGAAATTGCAAGTTTTGGTTGAGAGAAAAATTTTGATGTGAGATGAAAACTAGATCTAAAATGGTGAAAAAATGATTAACCTCTTGAAATTATGTTATGATTTAGTATATATATGATGTGCTAATCCACTCTTAATCAAAATTAAGCAAAGTTAAGTTGAAATTAAGTGAAAACAAAGTGCATGGCAAAAAATGACAAATTGGAGGGTGTGTGAAGCATGCACACGTGAACAGTAACCATTACCAGCCCAAATGCACTTAAAATCATTTTCTTAACACATTGGCAATGGTAAAAAGTTCATGTAATGCACCATTTTTAAATTTTGCAATTTCCCTCCAAAATGGGCATGGATATGCAAATGATCATGTGATGACATTTTATGCAATGTGATGAATGCTTTGGAAACTTCATGTTATGAGAAGCATTGTAGAAAAAGAGGCACCAAATTTGGAGTTATGAATCAAAAGTTATGGCCATTTGAAGTTCCAAGCACAATTGGCAATGATTTGATCACATCTCCTCAACCATTCATCAAATGCTCATGATCTTGGGCTTTTTGGAAATGGGAGAGAGAGATATTCAACTTTCATGTTGGACAAAATTTCATTTGAAGCTTCTTTGATGATGCAAGATCAAGTTGAATTTGAACCAAAAACTTTCCATTTTTGGAAACTTTCAATTACAGGTCACTTTCCATTTTTGGAAAGTTTTGATCTGGCCTCAAATTCTTCAAGATATGCATTTGAAATGATTAATAAGCCTCTTTTGAACATGAATGAGATGTTGAAACTCATTTCTCCACCTCATAGCCCTTAGTTGACTTTTTGTTGACTTTCTGGTTGATAGATGACTTAGAAATGCCCTGATCAGCCTGAGCCTTAACCACTTGAGGAATTGGCTCCGAAATGAACCCCTAGCTCTTGTACAAGCTCAATAACATCATATGATGATCTCCTTCTCAATAAAGACCTCATCTCCTTGAGAATCCCTGACTGGTAGAATGCAACTGTTTAGGGTTGACTAGAGGTCAAAACCCTAATCCCAAAGAATCTGAGCCTGAACAATGAGCCTTTGAGGAGGACATAACCATGATGATGATGATGTACCCTTGCCAATAAGATAATGCTCAAACTCCTTGAAGGACCAAGAAACCCTAATTGAAGCACAAACCTCAGATGATTAGTGATCAATTTATGAGACCCTCAGGCTTGCATCTCTTCACCTCCCTATCTTCTGAAAAAGACTTTGGAGGATGACTTGTTTATTTCACATGATATGCAAAGATGTAATGCCTAATGTCCTACAAAATGAAATTCAATATGCTAAGCTAGTCCCAAGAGAGGAGGGCAAATTTTGAGGTGTTACACATTCATATCAATAAACTTTGAGTTCAAATTTTTGCATAAACATTGCATTAAAATTACCATTTTTGAATGAACAATCTTATTTGCGAGTCAACACTTAGCATCAAAGAAATTCCAAATACAGTGGAAGAATTGATAAAGTGAAAGAAGTCTAGTCAGGGGCAAATCACTTTGAGCATCAGTTAATTCGAGCTAATCACCCTAAGGGTCATCTCGCCAAGAGTAATTTGCTTCAAGACTCAGACCGGGGCAAGCCACCTCAGAGCTTAGTAAATCCAACTATCCAAGGAAAGTCAATCAAGAGTCTACCTTTCCCACATTTGGTTAGTCAAGTTCGGACCATTACAAGTTTCAAACACTAGGGGCAAGCCATCTCGAGGTGGTCTCATGGCAAGTTGTTTCCAAACTCACTTTCAAGGTGAACATTTTCAAGGACCCAACAAACTGGGGCAAGATGAGCCACAAAGGGGAAGACCCCCTTCATGCTTTCAAACTGCTCAAATAAATTCTGTCATACGTCAACAACTATTGAGTTTAAGACGAGTGCCCGGAAATTATGCTAGCACGATTCATTAATCCTCGAAAAGGATCCCATTGGCAAAGTTGTGGCTGTCAAGCTTGATAAAATTCTCCCTTGATAACATCTATCATAAAATATTTGGTTGAGTTCTTGGTGTTGAGGAATCAGAATCTCTGTAAACAGTCCCTACAAACTCCCAGTCTGCCTAGTGTCAGCATTCTCATATCATGATCATTCATATATCATGCATAAGCAAAATCCAAATCATGCATAGCCCGAAGTGCTTCGCGCTCATTTGCATAATCTCAGGTCTCGTTGTTGATTGTATCCCTTGACCTCTGAAATCAGTTGTTACTGGCATCGTCTGTTAAGTATGGTTGTCACCAGTGTCGTTGACCAAATCCAATTGTAACCGGTATCCTTTAAGGTCGGGTTGTAACCAGCATTTATTTTAAACCCAATTGTCGTTGGCATCACTGTCAGTCTGTTTGTAAATACATTTGTGGTTGATATTTGAAGTTTGGTTGTCGCCGACATCATTTCAAGTCCAGTTGTTGCTGGCAAACTCCATTGTAGCCGGTAATTGTTTACTATTGACTTTCATCAAGTCCAATTGTTATTGGCAAAATCCGTTAAAGAATCTGGTTGTAATCCATTGGTTACGGTCAAAGTCCAATTGTTGTTGGCACGTACAAAGAGTTTGAATACCTTGTCTTTCCTGATGGTTCCGTGAAAGTCATGTATGACTCACTATCTTGAGGAGTTCCCAGAAGCTTGGAGGTTTTGTTTGATTTCTCTGTAAAGAATCATCGTAGCCTTTTGCGTGGATGATCTACTTATAAGAAGACCCCTGTTTATCTTTGTTTTGCATAAATTTCCTATTAGGAATCTCCAAAATTTGTGATTGGATGAATTTCTTGTGAGAAATCTCCAAAACTATCAGATGTATTCTAAAGTGTCAGGTCATGTATGAACCTATTGTTGAAGCTTGCTTTGTGTGTTTTCCAATATTCTCAGGTCATCTATGAACCTATTGGTAAAACTCCCTTTGATTTTTTCCCAAGTGATGTCAGGTCATGTATGAACCTGTTAATTGAGCACTCTTTGAATAGACAAGTGTTGTCAGGTCATGTATGAACCTGTTATTGAATTCTTTGAATGTTCTGGTTTTGTCAGGTCATGTATGAACCTGTTGTTGAAAATTCTTTGAATGTTCCTGTTTTGTCAGGTCATGTATGAACCTGTTTAATTGAAATTCTTTGAATAGTCAAGTGTTACCAGGTCATGTATGAACCTGCTGTTGAAAGTTCTTTGAGTAGTCAAGTGTTGTCAGGTCATGTATGAACCTGTTGTTGAAAATTCTTTGAATGTCCCTATTTTGTCAGGTCATGTATGAACCTGTTGTTGAAAATTCCCTGAATGTTCCAGCATTGTCAGGTCATGTATGAACCCGTTGCTGTCGAGCCCTTATTCCAGTGTCGTCAAGTCATGTATGAACTTGTTCTGGAAATTTTCTCAAATTATTTCAGTGTTGTCAGGTCATGTATGAACCTATTGACATACTCTTTTTGAATTTTTCTGAGTTTGTTAGGTCATGTCTGAACCTACTGCTAGAAATTCTTTGATTGCCCCAGCATTGTGAGGTCATGTATGAACCCGTTGCTGTTGAGCCTTTATTCCAGTATTACCAGGTCATGTCTGAACCTGTTTTGAATAATCTTCTCCTTTGATTATTCCAGTTTTGTCAGGTCATGTATGAACCTGTTGCTGAACCTTTTGTTTCCAATGTTGTCAAGTCATGTATGAACTTGTTGTGGAAATTTTCTCAAAACGTTCAAGTTTGTCATCAGGTCATGTATGAACCTGTTGATATACTTTTTTTGAGTTTTTCTGAGTTTGTTAGGTCATGTCTGAACCTGCCGTCAAAAAAATTCTTTGAATGTTCCTGTTTTGTCAGGTCATGTATGAACCTGCTGTTCAGCCTTTATTCCAGTTTTACCAGGTCATGTATGGACCTGTTGTTGAACCTTTTGTTCCAATATCGTCAAGTCATGTATGAACTTGTTGTGGAAATTTTCTCAAAATGTTCAAGTTTGTCATCAGGTCATGTATGAACCTGTTGATATACTCTTTTTGAATTTTTCTGAGTTTGTCAGGTCATGTCTGAACCTACTGTCAGAAATTCTTGGTATTCTCCAACATTGTCAGGTCATGTATGAACCTGCTGTTGAGCTTTCATTCCAGTTTTACCAGGTCATGTATGAACCTGTTTTGAAGAATCTTTCTCTATGATTGTTTCAGTGTTATCAGGTCATGTATGAACCTATTGTAAAAAAAAAATCTTATTCGGGTTTAGTAAGTCATGTGTGAACTTACTACCGATATCTCTTGTATTCTAAGTGTCGTTCATCGAATTTCACTTTGAGTACTCTCTAGTGTGTGTCTGACTCTCTAACAGGATTGTTATCCCCAGCGAGTTGTTTTACCCTTTTGTCTGTGTCCCTGTGGACCATCAGTATTCCCCACAGATTGGTCTGTCCAGTAGCATCTCCGAATCCCTAACAGATAAATTCAAAAATAAAGAATCTTGCATCCATGCATATCATATCATAGCATTTTCATTTTTTTAGGTTCAAAATCTAGGTCTCCATGGTATTTAACCATCCCCCACTGCGATCCGATGAAACGTTACCGTTTCATTTTCCTCTGGTGGAGGATGTTTAAATAGGGGCAACTGTCATACCCCGATTTTGACCTTGAAATTTTTTTCCCATCAATCAGTCATTTGCATTTCTCCTCATGACCATTTCACTTCATATTGAGAGATCTTTCATTCATTCATGATTCAAAGAAATTTCACCCATATCCTCCATTTCATGTTCACATTTCTACATTTCATATTCGAATTTTTATTCATATTTCTTCATTCGCATTGAAAAGTTTTCCATTCATATTCAAAAAAATTCCACGTATTCATTCATTCATTCAACCATAATCATCCATTTACATGGCACGTGGATAAAGTATCTCATCACATGAATATCGGAAAGTTCTAAGCTTAGGATGAAGTATTAAAAAAAAAACAAAAAAAACATAATATATTTAAGAGTTACCACGGTTACTAGACAAAGAAGGGACTACTATCTGGCTCCACTCATTACAATTTCCCAAGTAATTCCTGTCTGCAGTCGGGTCATTAAAAGCACCAAGTGGTGCAACAGCTGTAGCACCTCAAATTTGCACCTATCATTGTACATACATTCTCATATTAGGTCATAACATAACATGGTCCACTGCATAGCATTGCATTGTCCCTTTTGCCTCAAGTGCAAGCCAGTCGGAAGAATTAGGTCAAACTGGTCAGGAGATCAGTCAGTCAATCAAGCAAGTACAATTTTTCATTGAGCCAAGGCCCTAGGGTTGGCCCAACTTGTTCACATGACCTAGGGGTCCTCTTGAAGTGTTTTGGTCAAAGATTGGATGTTCAGAAGTAATCAGTCAATGCACAGTTTACCAGAAACCCTAAAAAGTCAACCTTGGTCAACTGGGTTTGATTTTATGGATTTCAAGGTGGGAATTGGTTTAAGAGAGTTCATTCATGTCCATACAAGTCTCATATAACATGTCAAACATCATCATGGAAGAATTTGAAGCCAGACAAGAAATTTCCAAAAATAGAAAGTTGACCTGTAATTGGAATTTGCCAAAAATGGAAAGTCTTGATCCTCAAACGTACATCATGATACAAGCTTCAAATGAATTTTTGCCCAACATGAAAGTTGAATATGTTGTTCTCCCATTTCCAAAAAGTCCAAGAACACTCAATTCCCATGTATGGTTGGCAAGTTATGATCAATTCATTCTCAAAAATATTTGAACTTCAAAAGGCCATATCTCTCAAACCATTTGGCCAAATTGGGTGGGGTTTTTTGCAACAAGTCACATTTGATCTCCTCTTTCCAAATATGTAATCATCATTCACCAAAACATCATAGATCAAAATGGCATTTTTGAACTTACATGAATTAATTTCAAGTGAGGGTGAAATTTGACTTTTTGAAATAACCATTTTTAATCATTTTGGCCAATTGAAATTGATCAGAATATGTAATTGGAACTTGCCCAAAGGCCCATTTTCGAGCTGTAAGCATTGCACCTCACCACTTAAGTGAAATTGGCCAAATTAGCAAAACATGACATTTCTCAAAATTCCAATTACCACAGAACAAAACACACTTAGCAAACCTTAAACAGCACATAAATAGCTCATTTTCTCTTTGAGCAAAACCCTAGCAGCCCACTTTACAAACAGAAAATCACTCTCTCTCAAATTCTCATTTTTCATTCATTTGAACTGACTGCTAAGAACCCTTGAGGAAATCGAATTTGGTTTGTTTTGCCTTCATCCACCAACCCCTGTGGAGCCTTTGCAAGCAACAAATCTCAACTGCAAAGCCCGTTTCACCACTGCTACATCAAGAATTCATCCATGGCAGTTCAAAGTATGGATCATTTCAAGCCTTGCTGAGCTAGGATCTTCAAGCATTCACCATTTGGAACTCAAAGCTTCACCTGTTTCAAGCCAAAACCACCAAATCATCACTGCTTCATCATTTTCTTCAAAATCAAGTAAGATTTCGAACCTCACCATTTGCTAAATTTTAACATGTTTTGGAAAGGTCTTTGCATGTTGAGTTCATTAGTGGTCATAGTTTTGAAAATGATTGTGTATTTTTGAAGTTATGTGGAAATGAATTTTGTTGTTCATTATTGTTTTTGTTCGATTCATGTTGGATAAGTTGATTTAGTGAAAATGGATGATGTATTCCTGATGTGTGATGTTTGCTGAGTCCAATGATGTGCTCAATTTGATTTTCTGGGCACATTTGTTTTTCACGAATTTGGGAGGATGAAGATGATTCACTGTTACAGCCAAACCCTAGTTTCCATTTCCCAGGTTTTTGTTCTTTCACGTGTGCATGACACTGTTCCATTGCCAGCCAATCACAACATTTTATTTTCGTTACCAATGCGCAGCGTTTTGATAAGTTGGCCAGGTTATTACGAGTTTGCCATTGCCGTGCCACTTGACCCATTAATTCATGTTATTTTTTGCAATTTTAATTTCATTTGATGCTTCAACTTACAAAAATCATAGCTCCTTCATTTTAAATCCAAAATTCATGGGATTTTTTGCATCATGTTCATCACAATCTCTAGTTTATTATCATATTTTTTCCTGATTTTTTGGATAAGTGGATTTTAATTGGTATTAGGGTTTTGCTCATGTGACCACTTTTTGTACCTTTTGCCAAAACATTTGTGAAATGATGATGCTTTATCCTTTGCCCTTGAAATTTTTTGTGCATAAACTAGACACATTCATGGTGATTTTGGTATAGAGTTTATGAATTTATCATCTCTGGTCATTGAGTTATGATTTTTTGAAGTAGGGTGTGACAATTTGTGTCACACCATTGATGTGCAACTTGATGATTTTCAATACCATGCCTCTTGACCTCAAATTGGATTGAATTTTTGCATGAAAGTACTTGAGTATGTCTAGCTTACATGTGATTTTTCTTGGAATTGTTTGTGGCATTTCCTAATTGTTTGAGATTTTTGTCCCCTGTTTGGTCTTATGTTGACTTTTTGTGACACATGTTCCCATTTCATTTGTGAAATTCTCATATTTTATTAGATGGACATGAAATTTTATATGTGATTAGTAGACATCTTAAGCTTTGCCATGGTTTTGATCCCATTCATTTCTCATATGCTATCACTGATTTATGATTTTTTCAAGTTGATGCATGTTTGGTTGACTTCTTTGAGCATGCTTAAAATTGCCTTGCCTTTCTGATTTTCATTGACCACTTTATACTTGTCCAAATGAATTGAAATTTGACATGATTACCATGCTATGGGTTGTGTTTGATCATGATTTATTTGATGATTTTTTGAAATGTTTGAGTTTGTTTTTGATTCAAGTCTTGCTGTTGACTTCCATGAGCTTTTAAATGCCATGCCTTGACCTAATTTGTTCATGAAATGATGATGATGATTGATATGAATGTGAAACCAATTGAGCTTGATTCTTGATTGTTTGAATTTGATTTTGGACACTTGCCATTTGTTGTTTTAACATTTTCATCCCCTTTTGACCCTAGGCTTGTCCTAGTGGTCCTGTTACTCACATTTGAGTTCATGTTTTCAGGTTGACCAACAATTATCCAATGAGACCAATACAAATTGGCTGTGTGTGTTTGTTTATCATGACTAATCCATTTGTTTTGTAGGTCGCTTGGCTCACATGCCTTGAGCTTTGTGCATTGCACATTTGTCTGTTTGTGTTGACTGGTTGATATCTGTTTCCTTTTGCTTTAACTTTGAAGTGGTGTACTAATGTTGTCTGACTGGTTTCAGGTACTTTTAGTTGCTTATAGTTCTTTAAGAACTTTGCTTTGCTTTGCTTAAGAGCAATTTTCATTGAGGTATATTTTCTTATCTTCATGTAGTCTGGAAGACCTGGCCTGTTACTTGGCCAGGCAACTGTTTGAAGTCCTCCTTAAGAGGCAATGTTTGTGACTGTTTACATTTGTCCTTGTATAGAGTCAAAGACCTCCTAAGTGAAGAGGCAATTGGCAGAACCCAAGGGATATGCAACTTATCCCCTGCTATTCTGTGTGTCATCTGCTTTGCTCACACCACTGTGTTGATGCATTACAGATACAAACCCAAGATCTTGTACAATTGTACAGTTGAGTCAGTTTCAAATGTGTAGAAGGGTTCCCACTTTCTGAACCCACACATTCTTGTCTTAAGCTCTCCCAGGCCAGGGATAAGAGCTGTGAAGTCTTATCTTCACTCACCTTTCATCTGTTTCACCTTAGCCCCTCAATGGCAAGGTTAAGAGCTAACACTACCCAGTTCCAGTGGTTTGTTTGTTGAGGTTGATATGACCCCTCGACTAAAACCTAGCCTTGATGTTTGAGCCCCTTGTTGGTGTGTTTATTTCATGCTGTATGTGCTTGTGTGGTGTGATTGTATCCCTTAGGTTTGCTAGACTTCGCGTAGTCTCGTTTGCATGTCAAGTAAGGTAGCACGGTTCCTTCGTATAGGACTTCCTTTCTTGCTTGAGCTTTCCTAAAACACAAACAAACATTATCCCCTCTTAAGGATACGTTAGCTCCTTCTACTACAGGTGAGTAAGTCTCCAAAGGTCGAGCATCAGGTAGATTGCGCAGTGACGTTGTCCACTTAAAAAACACAAACCAACAGGAATAGTTTAGCCGAACTACGGCAACTCTGATTCTCATGTCCAGATGAGATACGTAGGCACGAGATGCGATGTCTTGTCGAGTTTGACTAACAACTAACACTAATTCTCTTCTCTCGCCCTCGTTGCGATTGAGACCTCCCCTTTCTCTTGCCCTAGTTGCAATCGAGACCCTTCTTCTTCCTGTGCAAGTTAGCTAGAAACCTTAACTTAGGGACGACTTTGCATGACAACATCTAGGCTCGAGTCGTAGTCTCCCTAGTGTTGTGTCTCCCTCTGTTATCTGGTTAGGCTAGTCCTTTTTCCCTGCGTAGGGGAACTACGTCGCCCTGATTCTCATACCAGATGAGGTACGTAGGCAGGAGATGAGCTGATCTCTCCGAGCGCCCTTTTTCTTTTTTCAACCTTTTTGTCTTCAACCCTTCTGTGTGTGTTGTTGTGTGCTCGGAAGCTGATGTAAGTCCATCGAGTGGCATTCGGGTTCCAGTGTGGGTTTGTTTTGGTTCGGATGCTGATGTAAGTCCAGTGATTGGCATTCAGGCTCCATGTTTGCCTTTGCCTGTGTTTGTTTGAGTGCGTGTCAGCCGAGCTACGAATGCTCTGATTCTCCTTCGTCCAAGGAGATACGTATGCATAGGATGCGATATCCTAGCGAGCATGTGTCGTTTCCCCAGTCCGAACTACTTTGACTCTGATGTCTATGCCTGATAGACTAAGTAGGCCCAGGATGCGATATCCTGCCGAGTCAGTCTTGTCTGTTTTCTTGTGTCTCTTTCAGCCAGTGTGTGTGTGTACGAGCAGTGTTTTAGCAACCATTTTCCTTCCTGTGGTGCGTGGATCCCGTCGAGTACGACGGATGCGTAGGGGTGCTAATACCTTCCCTTCGCATAACCGACTCCCGATCCCATTCTCTTTGGTCGCGAGACCATGTTCTTTCCAGGTTTACTCTGAGCGTTTCCTTTCCCTCTTTTGGGATAAATAACGCACGGTGGCGGCTCTGTTGTTCTTGTTTTCCCGCCGGTTTTTCGCGTAATGCGACAGCTGGCGACTCTGCTAGGGATTAAGAGAAGTTGACCTCTTGCTGGTCCGCCTTCCCTAAGCGAGTCTCTCCTAGCGCTCTCTAGGTTAGGGCTTTGGTTGCTTTGTGCTGTTATTTATTGCATTCATTTGTATATATTTGCATTTACTGTTTGCATTTATTGTTTGCATTAATGTTTGCATTCATTCATATTCATCTGCTGGTTGTGTTGTGTTTCTCTGTTTGGGGTAGGAGTTACTCGAGGTAAAAGGCCCAATACCCAGGCTATGAGTGAAATCTAGGAAACCTAGGAATAGAGTGATTCATGGGAAGCGGGTGGTGTACGCCACTTAGCGGAACATTGATATCACGAGCAGTTCAGACCCTGGTGGGATATTATCGGTGCATACATCGGGTGTGCACAGGATGATATTCTGCGAAAGGTTATTTATGCTGCGTTTCTCTCGACCTTACCCTGGCCTAGATGACACCCGTGAGTGGGGGGGATTGATCATTTTAACAGGTACAGTTACTGACTTGTTGGTGACTCTTGGTACTGATGGTGACTATGGATTGTGGACACTTATTTCTGGGACGCCGGAGTTCTATCCGTGGTTTATCAGCGGGTTCCGTTTATTTCGGATCCCCGGGTTGAATTCGAGAGTACCTGTTCAGAGGATCTGGCTGTCATCCATTCAATGGATGATCCTGTGATGATAGTAATGTAATCTCCAGTTCCGTTTATTTCGGAACTCCACAAGTCGGATTTATGGTGACTCGGTTCTCCAGATTTGGGTTCAGATGCCAGTTGATCAGATTGACTTTAGGTTTCAGAGGAATTGTGACTCCAAGTTAAAGCCAAAGCTCCGATCCGGTGTGTTGAGATGCACAGCCTGCCAGTCTTGGCTCCATCATTTGCATCATAGCATGTTTATTTTCCAAAAAAAATATAATAATGCATGAAAAAACAGAAAAAGTTAACTCGCATACGCATATCCTTTATCAGGATCATTCATGACAAAATAATACCCATATCATGCATATCATGCACATAGCATCCTTGCATTACAGACATGTTTGGAGAGACTTCTCACTTCGGTTCTTGACTGAGACAGGATTGCTGATCATCGTCCGCACCGCTACTCAACCAGATTGAATCAACAGAGGAGTATGGATCAGGTTCAAGCAGAATTGGCCGAAATGAGGGCAAACATGGCCCGGTTCATGACACTGATGCAAGAGATTCTGACAGTTGTCATCCCCGGTGGGATCTATCACAATTGGGTCACTGTGGGCGTTCCTACAGTTGTTCATACGTCAGAGTAATAATCACTTTGTTTAAAAACCCTTCTCCCATGCCAAAAGGAGAAGTGATGACATTGTTGGCAACATTTTGTGCAATGATATTTTCATTCAAATAAATTCATGTTAAACATTTGTTTTTCATTTGTTTTCCCTTTTCGCTTTTTGCATGAAATTGGTGATCACAAAAAACTCTAAAAAACAAGAATAAAAGCAATCTTTTCATCTGCATAACGATTGTCTTGTTTGATTTTCAAAGAGCTTTTCATATCAAAATCTTTATGCAGGTTGTTTCTCAAACCCATTGAACATAATGATCGGACGTCATCTCCCAATTTTGAATTCCCTGTATTCGAAGCGGAAGAAGATGATGCTTGAAGGGACTCCTGACGGTATTTCCCGACTTCTTGAGCAAGAAAAGAAGATCACACTCAGCTGCATTTCGAGAATCAGCAGAACAGCCAACTGGGGCATTATCAAAAAAAAAAAAAAAAAAAAAAAAAAAAAGAAAAAAAGAAAAAAAGAGAAAAAAAAGAGAAAGAGGAGGGTGCAAAATCAAAAGAAAGAAATCAAAAGAAAGAAAAAGAAAGAAAGAAACAAAAGAGAAATAGCACCCTCAAAGTCCCAAGTTGACTAGTGTTGAATTCGACTGAAAGAAAGAAGAGATCAACTGCCGTGTGTCATGGTCAGTTATTTCAGCAGAGAGTGAAGAAAGCACGCGATAAGTAGGTCAAGTCTCGAGTTCTGAGAGGATGACCTTGTGCTCAAGAAAGTCTTGTCTTTCGTGTCCGATTCCAGGGCAAGTGGACTCTAAGCTATGAAAGTCCATATGTTTTTAAGAGAGCCTTTTCAGGCAATGTTTTGACACTTACAACAATGGATGGAGAAGTTCACTCGTCCTGTGAATTCCGATGCAATCAAGAAATACTTCGCCTAAGATAAAAAAAAAACAAAAAAAGCAAAACAGCTCGCTAAGTCGAACACCCCAAAGGGCGACTTAGGCAAAAAGGAGCGTCTCGGTGGATTGAAAACCCGAAAGGGCGATCCAGGCAAAAGTTAGAGACATTTGAAAAAAAAAAAAAAAAGAATTTGCATCCCGCTAGATTGATCACCTCACACTGGGGCAATCTAGGCAAAAATTAGGGATTTGGCAAGTAACTGCATCTTGACAAGACTGTGCTCTATATCTGTCATCCGTCAGGGATTCTCGATTCGTTGTCGACTGAAGCTCCGAATACATCGAAAATTCGGAATGGTAGAGGAAAGGTCATTATGTTCAATGTAGCCCTCTCCAATATATATCACCGGTTTCAAACTTGTACAGATCCATGGAGTCTCGCCATTTGCAGACTACCATTCCATCACATCAATTTGAGCTTTTATCCAATTATTTGCATTCTTATTTGTTTCAACTCAACAAATGTTTTGCATGTTTTTAATTGATAAGGTATCATTGTTTTCAAAATAAACAAATTTTTCAAAAAAATTGTTCTTAAGCAAAGTGAACATTCACGATGGTGGAAGGATACTTAGGAGATCCGCAGTGCTCTCCCGAGGGTGGTATGATTACCAACAGGTAAGACATTTGTTCGTATCTCGAGCATAACTGTATCTTTTTCCTGTCGAACCTCTTTTGGTTTCTCCTCATCAAGGTTGCTCAGTGCAGTGTTGGTTGAAGTTGTTTATCTTCATGTTCCCGGCAGTACAACATTCTTCCTCCAAGTCCCTGTTAGCCTTATTGTGGGGCATCTCCAGTATAGGTTTGTTTGAGCCCTACCGGGGGGCATTCCCAGCAAGGTTGCTGTTGAAATACTTTTGTGGGGCAGTTCCCCAGGCAGAGTGTTTACTGAAGACGTTAGCGTCCGTCCCCCCAGCAGAGCAGTCTTCTCCTCTCCCCGCAGGATGGTGTTGTTCCCTGATATCCCGGTTCCCAGCAGATCGCGTTTGCTCTCTGGTGTTTTTGGCCTTCCCTATGGAAGAAGAGTAGTACCGGGTGGTTGATTCCCGGACCTGTGTGTTGAGCATGTCTGTTCGTCAGCATTCATCATACATTTTTAGGTATAATGCATACATGCATAATCATAGCATTCGGATACTCATGATGCAGCTGTTGCCGTGTATCTGTTGATGGTTGTCTCCTGCTATTTGTTGATACAGGTCTCTCCAGTAGATCCTCCCTAGCAGATGTGGGTGTGTCTGATCTCTCCATGTAGAGCCAACCCCTTAAGCAGAAAGTGTCTATCATTTCCTTCCATTTCCCCACTGAGATACATCCTCGTGGATGACGGTTGTTTCCGTTCCCTCCCACACATAACGGGATGGGTTTTCCCTATTGAGTTCTTTCCTCATTAGGACGAGCCTTGATTCAGTCTGCCTTTTTGGATCGATCCTAAATTGGCTTCCTGTTGGCTATCTCCCGTGCTTCCCTGAGGCATAAATGAATAGTCGATCGCTAACCGGCACTCATTCATCTTATCCTCAGCGGAATTTGTTGGCTTCTACCTACAAACCGGTAGCTGTAAGTCCTATCTTTGTGGTTTTCTACCTACTAACTGGTAGTTGTAAAATCCCACATTCCTCCCCTTGTTGGAGTTAACCCTGTGTGCTCATCCTATTGATGACTGGTTACTTTTCTGTGGTTTTTTACCTACAAACCGGTAGATGTAATCCCCTCTTTACGGTATTGATATTCTTTCCCCTCTGGATACTTGCCTTGATCAAGCAGTATTGTCCCCATTGGGTCTTCCCCTTCTTTTTGGATACTTGCTCTGAGTAAGCAACTTTATCCTCTTTTGATTGGTCATCTTTGCATACCTAGTCCTGGTACCGATGCCTGTCTTTTCGGTCGTTTATCCATTTAACAACCTGCAACCCGGTTATGGATAATTTTCCATGCGAGTGTATTATCTACATTTTGACGGCTATAGATAATATATCTCATGCACTCTTTGGTCAGTCTTTCGATTGTTTTCTCCAGCAGAGTTCATCCTACCAATGGATTGGACGAATTCCCGTAGCAGACTGATATCTGCATCCCCAGTTGAGTCGATCCTACCTATGGATTGCATTGGGTCGTCCCCAGCGGAACAGTTATTTCCCCAAAGCAGAGCTTATCATACCTGAGGTTTGTTTGAGCCTTATCCCCAGAGAGTTGCTTGGTTTATCTTCCCCAGCGGAGCAGTTATTTCCCCAAGCGGAGTTTATCCTACTGGTTGTTTGTTTGGGTTATCCCCAGCAATTGTACTTTTGTCAGTAGCAAGTTGCTTTATTACTCCCCAGCGAGTTATCTTGTCTTCCCCTAGCGGATTTTTATTTGATGGTTCCCCGGTAGTTGCCGTGTTTTTCCCCCAGCGGATTTGTATTGAAGGTTTCTCAGCACAGTCGTCCTGTGTATTTTGTAACACCCTTCTAAAGTACCCCAATAATTTAATTAAAATAATAAACATATAACAATTCAGAGTAATTATGCACTTCAAGGGTGTCACACAGAATATTCACACCATTCAACAATGTAAAGGTCATGCTCTTTTATTAATTTAAAACTTAAACAATTGCATAAAACACAGCGGATATAATTTCATCACTCATGTAAAACATTACATGTAAAATGGTTCTCAACCAACAATAAAACATTCAAAACAAGTTAAGACAACCCATCCCGATGTTACATCTATCAGAGCACGACCCACTAGGGAGACTACACTAGACTCCAAGCATTAACTTCTACTCAACTCACTGCTCGTTACCTGAAAAACAGTTGTAAGGGTGAGTTCCTCAATCAATATGATGAGTATTATAAAATATCATGTTATGTTAAGTGACTCAACACACTTCATCACCCTAATCAAAACACACATTCAGGAACAGCATATTAATTCAACATCATACTCAATAACAACACAACAATACCAACACAAATACACGTGTAATATTGGAATACATCCATTCATATTACACGCCATACATATATTATGCGATGAGACTCCATGCATGCGGTACCGACTATTTTGTGAACATATAGTTCAACCTCACCGTCCAATCCCGGCACGGCTACCAAGCTCACTAGTCCCACTCATTTGAGACATAGTGACTCACTCACTAATTCCTCACCATGGGAATTAGCTACCACCCCAAATGGCCCATGCTATGCACGCTAATCACCTAGCATGCAAACATCAACAATAATCAAAATGATTTACTCACTAATTCCTCACCATGGGAATTAGCTACCACCCCAAATGGGCCACAATATGCATGTTAATCACCTAGCAATGCAACAACAACAACAACACAAGAATAGACGTATGCTCACACTCTAAGCCATAAAACAGTCTATTCGCAAATGCATACATTCACATCATCATGTATACCATCGCATATCATCAACAAAAGCATATCATATCATGCCACATAATTAATCATAGTATTAGCACACTCTACTAATACCTATACTATTCAAAACAACGGGAATTGATCCCTACTACGTCATACATCAGCTAAGTTACATCACTCAGCCTAAACCACCAAAAACTGCACAACCACAGTGCAGAAAACCACAAGTCTGCCCATACGCGTATCGCCTATGCCCATACGCGTATGGCGCATTTCCTCGCCCAACCCATACGCGTATCGCCCACGCCCATACGCGTATGCTACGCGTACCACATCCTCATACGCGTACCAACAGAGACGTTTTCCCGTTCAAAACATCACCTCTTTCACTCATACGCGTATAGCATACACCATACGCGTACCACTCCAGGGATACGCGTATCACATGCGTATGGCGCGTACCAGCGCCAAAACCCCCATTTTCAAGCCATCCCATACGCGTATTGCCTAGTGCCATACGCGTATGACCAGAATCCAGTTTTCCAGATCTGCTATGGGTTTTCTCTGCTACGAGATCCTTCAGATCCAACCTCTCACAGTCCAATTTTTCATACACGTTCGTTCGTTTTATCAATTACAACTCAGATACATTCAACTTCTCAAATCGCTAACCTTACTACACCTAATTCCTACAATTTCATCAATTATCATCCAATTTCGTTCATCAATATATTTCACAAATTCATCACATATCATTTCAATCAGAGTCAAATTCAGAGGTTCATCACTACCCATTACATGCTATCCCATAAGACCCATCAAACGATGATAAACCCCCCTTACCTGAGTAAATCCGGCAGTCTCTGCGCTCCAAGCTTTCCCTTCCTTCAACCTTCGTTCTTTTGCTTTTTGCCCTTTCTGCCTCTTTTCCCTTTTCACGTGAAAAATAACTTTTTACCAAAAAAATGGGATTTTTCTAACTTCCAACTTATATATTTTCCAAATTATATTATTATTCCAATAATAATAATAATTCAATAATCCCAAAATAATATTAATAATCCAATAATTTTCTAATTATTCAATTAAATTAATAAATAAAATATTAACTTAATTTAAACAATTATCTTAATTTCATCGGGGTGTTACATATTTCCCCAGCGGAGTTTTCATCATTTTGCATTTTGCATATAGTAATCATCGCATCCTCAAAAACTGCGTAGCATTTCCATTCCATATGGAGCATTACGCCATAGAAAAATTCAAACATATGCATTCATGTGTTCGAAACCCAACCAGACCGTATCCCCGGCAGAGGCGGATTTTTGTTCAACCTGTACGGCACATTCGCTACAGTTGCTCCTGACAGCATTCAGGATATCCCCACAGAGGCTTATTTCCTCACCCGTTGGTGACAGAAAGTTTGTTTCTCCTCAGTGAGACCCCCAGCAAGTGATCAGCCTTGCCTTGGCATATCTAAGATGTCGTTCTTGTGATACCAGTAAGTGTCATGTCAACACCCGCGTGTGTTCTTTGTTTGGTGTCGGTAAACACCATTGTTTCGGTGTCGGTAAACATCGAGTCTAAGTTCCAGTCATCGGTAAATGTCTGGTCATTTTTGGTGTCGGTAAACACCATTGTTTCGGTGTCGGTAAACATTGAGTCTCACCCCAGTCATCGGTAAATGTCTGGTCATTTTGGTGTCGGTAAACACCATTGTTTCGGTGTCGGTAAACATCGAGTCTAAATTCCAGTCATCGGTAAATGTCTGGTCATCTTTGGTGTCGGTAAACACCATTGCTTCGGTGTCGGTAAACATCGAGTCTCACCCCAGTCATCGGTAAATGTCTGGTCATTTTTTTTGATGTCGGTAAACATCATCTTTCGATGTCGGTAAACGTCGAGTTTTTCCTCAGTCATCGGTAAATGTCTGATAAATCCCCAGCTAGAGATCCCCAGAAGTCGTCGGTAAACGTCTTGTCTGATTCCACCACAAAGATTTTGTTCCTCTCCAAGCAGAGATGCCATCGGTAAATGGCCCCAGTTTTCTTCGATATCGGTAAATATCGAATTCCCAGTTGTTTTCCCAGCAGCCATCGGTAAATGGTCTTGCTGAAGTTGATATCGGTAAATATCAAGTTTTAACCATCGGTAAATGGTTTTGTTTTTCAGAAGTTGTTTTCCCAGCAGCCATCGGTAAATGGTCTTGCTGAAGTTGATATCGGTAAATATCAAGTTTCCAGTTTTTAACCATCGGTAAATGGTTTTTTTTTTCAGAAGTTGTTTTCCCAGCAGCCATCGGTAAATGGTCTTGCTGAAGTTGATATCGGTAAATATCAAGTTTCCAGTTTTTAACCATCGGTAAATGGTTTTATTTTTCAGAAGTTGTTTTCCCAGCAGCCATCGGTAAATGGTCTTGCTGAAGTTGATATCGGTAAATATCAAGTTTCCAGTCTTTTAACCATCGGTAAATGGTTTCGCTTTTCTGAAGTTGTTTCCCAGAAGCCATCAGTAAATGGTCTCGCTGAAGTTGATATCGGTAAATATCAAGTTTCCAGTTTCTAACCATCGGTAAATGGTTTCGCTTTTCTGAAGTTGTTTCCCAACAGCCATCGGTAAATGGTCTCGCTGAAGTTGATATCGTTAAATATCAAGTTTCCAGTTTTTAACCATCGGTAAATGGTTTCGCTTTTCTGAAGTTGTTTCCCAGCAGCCATCGGTAAATGGTCTCGCTGAAGTTGATATCGGTAAATATCAAGTTTCCAGTTTTTAACCATCGGTAAATGGTTTCGCTTTTCTGAAGTTGTTTCCCAGCAGCCATCGGTAAATGGTCTCGCTGAAGTTGATATCGGTAAATATCAAGTTTCCAGTTTTTAACCATCGGTAAATGGTTTCGCTTTTCTGAAGTTGTTTCCCAGCAGCCATCGGTAAATGGTCTCGCTGAAGTTGATATCGGTAAATATCGAGTTTCCAGTTTTTAACCATCGGTAAATGGTTTCGCTTTTCTGAAGTTGTTTCCCAACAGCCATCGGTAAATGGTCTCGCTGAAGTTGATATCGGTAAATATCAAGTTTCCAGTTTTTAACCATCGGTAAATGGTTTCGCTTTTCTGAAGTTGTTTCCCAGCAGCCATCGGTAAATGGTCTCGCTGAAGTTGATATCGGTAAATATCAAGTTTTAACCATCGGTAAATGGTTTCGCTTTTCTGAAGTTGTTTCCCAGCAGCCATCGGTAAATGGTCTCGCTGAAGTTGATATCGGTAAATATCAAGTTTCAAGTTTCTAACCATCAGTAAATGGTTTTGCTTTTCTGAAGTGGTTTCCCAGCAACCATCGGTAAATGGTCTCGCTGAAGTTGATATCGGTAAATATTAAGTTTCCAGTTTTTTAACCATCGGTAAATGGTTTTGCTTTTCTGAAATTATTTCCCAGCAACCATCGGTAAATGGTCTCGCTGAAGTTGATATCGGTAAATATCAAGTTTCCAGTTTTTTAACCATCGGTAAATGGTTTTGCTTTTCTGAAGTTGTCATACAGTCGTCATCGGTAAATGACGTGGTTCTTTTTGTATTATATCCAGTTGGTGCAAATTTCTACGGTTCTTTGGTATTCAATCCCTGTTTACCCTGAAAGTCTGACAGCCATTGCTATCATCCGTTCGGGTTCCCAGCTGATTGAATAGGGGCAGCTGTAGCACCTCAAATTTGCACCTATCATTGTACATACATTCTCATATTAGGTCATAACATAACATGGTCCACTGCATAGCATTGCATTGTCCCTTTTGCCTCAAGTGCAAGCCAGTCGGAAGAATTAGGTCAAACTGGTTAGGAGATCAGTCAGTCAATCAAGCAAGTACAATTTTTCATTGAGCCAAGGCCCTAGGGTTGGCCCAACTTGTTCACATGACCTAGGGGTCCTCTTGAAGTGTTTTGGTCAAAGATTGGATGTTCAGAAGTAATCAGTCAATGCACAGTTTACCAGAAACCCTAAAAAGTCAACCTTGGTCAACTGGGTTTGATTTTATGGATTTCAAGGTGGGAATTGGTTTGAGAGAGTTCATTCATGTCCATACAAGTCTCATATAACATGTCAAACATCATCATGGAAGAATTTGAAGCCAGACAAGAAATTTCCAAAAATAGAAAGTTGACCTGTAATTGGAATTTGCCAAAAATGGAAAGTCTTGATCCTCAAACTTACATCATGATACAAGCTTCAAATGAATTTTTGCCCAACATGAAAGTTGAAGATGTTGTTCTCCCATTTCCAAAAAGTCCAAGAATACTCAATTCCCATGTATGGTTGGCAAGTTATGATCAATTCATTCTCAAAAATATTTGAACTTCAAAAGGCCATATCTCTCAAACCATTTGGCCAAATTGGGTGGGGTTTTTTGCAACAAGTTACATTTGATCTCCTCTTTCCAAATATGTAATCATCATTCACCAAAACATCATAGATCAAAATGGCATTTTTGAAGTTACATGAATTAATTTCAAGTGAGGGTGAAATTTGACTTTTTGAAATAACCATTTTTAATCATTTTGGCCAATTGAAATTGATCAGAATATGTAATTGGAACTTGCCCAAAGGCCCATTTTCGAGCTGTAAGCATTGCACCTCACCACTTAAGTGAAATTGGCCAAATTAGCAAAACATGACATTTCTCAAAATTCCAATTACCACAGAACAAAACGCACTTAGCAAACCTTAAACAGCACATAAATAGCTCATTTTCTCTTTGCGCAGAACCCTAGGAGCCCACTTTACAAACAGAAAATCACTCTCTCTCAAATTCTCATTTTTCATTCATTTGAACTGACTGCTAAGAACCCTTGAGGAAATCGAATTTGGTTTGTTTTGCCTTCATCCACCAACCCCTGTGGAGCCTTTGCAAGCAACAAATCTCAACTGCAAAGCCCGTTTCACCACTGCTACATCAAGAATTCATCCATGGCAGTTCAAAGTATGGATCATTTCAAGCCTTGCTGAGCTAGGATCTTCAAGCATTCACCATTTGGAACTCAAAGCTTCACCTGTATCAAGCCAAAACCACCAAATCATCACTGCTTCATCATTTTCTTCAAAATCAAGTAAGATTTCGAACCTCACCATTTGCTAAATCTTAACATGTTTTGGAAAGGTCTTTGCATGTTGAGTTCATTAGTGGTCATAGTTTTGAAAATGATTGTGTATTTTTGAAGTTATGTGGAAATGAATTTTGTTGTTCATTATTGTTTTTGTTCGATTCATGCTGGATAAGTTGATTTAGTGAAAATGGATGATGTATTCCTGATGTGTGATGTTTGCTGAGTCCAATGATGTGCTCAATTTGATTTTCTGGGCACATTTGTTTTTCACGAATTTGGGAGGATGAAGATGATTCACTGTTACAGCCAAACCCTAGTTTCCATTTCCCATGTTTTTGTTCTTTCACGTGTGCATGACACTGTTCCATTGCCAGCCAATCACAACATTTTATTTTCGTTACCAATGTGCAGCGTTTTGATAAGTTGGCCAGGTTATTACGAGTTTGCCATTGCCGTGCCACTTGACCCATTAATTCATGTTATTTTTTGCAATTTTAATTTCATTTGATGCTTCAACTTACAGAAATCATAGCTCCTTCATTTTAAATCCAAAATTCATGGGATTTTTTGCATCATGTTCATCACAATCTCTAGTTTATTATCATATTTTTTCCTGATTTTTTGGATAAGTGGATTTTAATTGGTATTAGGGTTTTGCTCATATGACCACTTTTTGTACCTTTTGCCAAAACATTTGTGAAATGATGATGCTTTATCCTTTGCCCTTGAAATTTTTTGTGCATAAACTAGACACATTCATGGTGATTTTGGTATAGAGTTTATGAATTTATCATCTCTGGTCATTGAGTTATGATTTTCTGAAGTAGGGTGTGACAATTTGTGTCATACCATTGATGTGCAACTTGATGATTTTCAATACCATGCCTCTTGACCTCAAATTGGATTGAATTTTTGCATGAAAGTACTTGAGTATGTCTAGTTTACATGTGATTTTTCTTGGAATTGTTTGTGGCATTTCCTAATTGTTTGAGATTTTTGTCCCCTGTTTGGTCTTATGTTGACTTTTTGTGACACATGTTCCCATTTCATTTGTGAAATTCTCATATTTTATTAGATGGACATGAAATTTTATATGTGATTAGTAGACATCTTAAGCTTTGCCATGGTTTTGATCCCATTCATTTCTCATATGCTATCACTGATTTATGATTTTTTCAAGTTGATGCATGTTTGGTTGACTTCTTTGAGCATGCTTAAAATTGCCTTGCCTTTCTGATTTTCATTGACCACTTTATACTTGTCCAAATGAATTGAAATTTGACATGCTTACCATGCTATGGGTTGTGTTTGATCATGATTTATTTGATGATTTTTTGAAATGTTTGAGTTTGCTTTTGATTCAAGTCTTGCTGTTGACTTCCATGAGCTTTTAAATGCCATGCCTTGACCTAATTTGTTCATGAAATGATGATGATGATTGATATGAATGTGAAACCAATTGAGCTTGTTTCTTGATTGTTTGAATTTGATTTTGGACACTTGCCATTTGCTGTTTTAACATTTTCATCCCCTTTTGACCCTAGGCTTGTCCTAGTGGTCCTGTTACTCACATTTGAGTTCATGTTTTCAGATTGACCAACAATTATCCAATGAGACCAATACAAATTGGTTGTGTGTGTTTGTTTATCATGACTAATCCATTTGTTTTGTAGGTCGCTTGGATCACATGCCTTGAGCTTTGTGCATTGCACATTTGTCTGTTTGTGTTGACTGGTTGATATCTGTTTCCTTTTGCTTTAACTTTGAAGTGGTGTACTAATGTTGTCTGACTGGTTTCAGGTACTTTTAGTTGCTTATAGTTCTTTAAGAACTTTGCTTTGCTTTGCTTAAGAGCAATTTTCATTGAGGTATATTTTCTTATCTTCATGTAGTCTGGAAGACCTGGCCTGTTACTTGGCCAGGCAACTGTCTGAAGTCCTCCTTAAGAGGCAATGTTTGTGACTGTTTACATTTGTCCTTGTATAGAGTCAAAGACCTCCTAAGTGAAGAGGCAATTGGCAGAACCCAAGGGATATGCAACCTATCCCCTGCTATTCTGTGTGTCATCTGCTTTGCTCACACCACTGTGTTGATGCATTATAGATACAAACCCAAGATCTTGTACAATTGTACAGTTGAGTCAGTTTCAAATGTGTAGAAGGGTTCCCACTTTCTGAACCCACACATTCTTGTCTTAAGCTCTCCCAGGCCAGGGATAAGAGCTGTGAAGTCTTATCTTCACTCACCTTTCATCTGCTTCACCTTAGCCCCTCAATGGCAAGGTTAAGAGCTAACACTACCCAGTTCCAGTGGTTTGTTTGTTGAGGTTGATATGACCCCTCGACTAAAACCTAGCCTTGATGTTTGAGCCCCTTGTTGGTGTGTTTATTTCATGCTGTATGTGCTTGTGTGGTGTGATTGTATCCCTTAGGTTTGCTAGACTTCGTGTAGTCTCGTTTGCATGTCAAGTAAGGTAGCACGGTTCCTTCGTATAGGACTTCCTTTCTTGCTTGAGCTTTCCTAAAACACAAACAAACATTATCCCCTCTTAAGGATACGTTAGCTCCTTCTACTACAGGTGAGTAAGTCTCCAAAGGTCGAGCATCAGGTAGATTGCGCAGTGACGTTGTCCACTTAAAAAACACAAACCAACGGGAATAGTTTAGCCGAACTACGGCAACTCTGATTCTCATGTCCAGATGAGATACGTAGGCACGAGATGCGATGTCTTGTCGAGTTTGACTAACAACTAACACTAATTCTCTTCTCTCGCCCTCGTTGCGATTGAGACCTCCCCTTTCTCTTGCCCTAGTTGCAATCGAGACCCTTCTTCTTCCTGTGCAAGTTAGCTAGAAACCTTAACTTAGGGACGACTTTGCATGACAACATCTAGGCTCGAGTCGTAGTCTCCCTAGTGTTGTGTCTCCCTCTGTTATCTGGTTAGGCTAGTCCTTTTTCCCAGCGTAGGGGAACTACGTCGCCCTGATTCTCATACCAGATGAGGTACGTAGGCAGGAGATGAGCTGATCTCTCCGGGCGCCCTTTTTCTTTTTTCAACCTTTTTGTCTTCAACCCTTCTGTGTGTGTTGTTGTGTGCTCGGAAGCTGATGTAAGTCCATCGAGTGGCATTCGGGTTCCAGTGTGGGTTTGTTTTGGTTCGGATGCTGATGTAAGTCCAGTGATTGGC
The DNA here is from genome assembly GCF_024323335.1 of Lathyrus oleraceus. NCBI lineage: Eukaryota > Viridiplantae > Streptophyta > Magnoliopsida > Fabales > Fabaceae > Lathyrus > Lathyrus oleraceus. The sequence goes on from NC_066582.1 coordinate 205,062,891, forward strand.
ATTCAGGCTCCATGTTTGCCTTTGCCTGTGTTTGTTTGAGTGCGTGTCAGCCGAGCTACGAATGCTCTGATTCTCCTTCGTCCAAGGAGATACGTATGCATAGGATGCGATATCCTAGCGAGCATGTGTCGTTTCCCCAGTCCGAACTACTTTGACTCTGATGTCTATGCCTGATAGACTAAGTAGGCCCAGGATGCGATATCCTGCCGAGTCAGTCTTGTCTGTTTTCTTGTGTCTCTTTCAGCCAGTGTGTGTGTGTACGAGCAGTGTTTTAGCAACCATTTTCCTTCCTGTGGTGCGTGGATCCCGTCGAGTACGACGGATGCGTAGGGGTGCTAATACCTTCCCTTCGCATAACCGACTCCCGATCCCATTCTCTTTGGTCGCGAGACCATGTTCTTTCCAGGTTTACTCTGAGCGTTTCCTTTCCCTCTTTTGGGATAAATAACGCACGGTGGCGGCTCTGTTGTTCTTGTTTTCCCGCCGGTTTTTCGCGTAATGCGACAACAGCGTACTCAGGTATCCTCATGTACTGAAGATACATTGGGTCAACATAAGGAGCCTGAAGACCACCGTCTGCAGTTGATTTCCCATTCCATTTAAAACACTCACATCAGATGGAGAAGAAATTCCAGAAGGAAAACCACCTCCAAGGATTCTTGAATCCATTCCAGGGGAAGCCATTGCCGACGTTGCAGCAACATTCTCAAGTAGATGTTGGCATGTTCCCAATTCCAAGTGGATTAGTCATGAAGGATGCCAAAGCAGGATTTCCACCATACCCACTCAGGCCATAGCTATTAAATGATGAATTGGTACCATCTGAAGGTTGGTACTGAGCAGGCAAGCCACCTCCGCCGTTATAAGGAGAGCTAGGTGATCCGTTGAAATACGAGTTATTGGGGATGTTGTGCCTGCTATCAAAGGACAAGGAACTGATGAGCAGTAGGCAAAGTTTTGCCTCTTGATAATAAGACGCAAATAATTGGATGTTATGCCCAAACCAAACTTGGTCATGAATCCAATGTACAAGGGCTTGAAACAACTGCAACATTGGATCCACAAACATATGAATTTGTTATTCACAACCCCATGTTTCATTGTTTATGCAACATATAACAGGCGATATTGGAATGAAATTTGGAAATACAACATATAACAGCATGGACATGCGAAGTGTCACTTGACGGCATTGATATTTTCAATAAAAGAAAAGCTTGAAGATTTTTTCCTTCATCTCACAGTTGTGATGTTTCCCATGTGAACCGTACCAGCTATCAGTTGATCGATATATCTGAAGTTGGTTTTGTGAGTCTGTTTGGTTGATGACGGAAGTACATTACACCAGATTGCTAGATCTTCCTGCATCTGATTTTACATGACAGGAAGACAATTCCAATAAACCTGCATCTGATTTTTCATGACAGGAAGACAAAATCCAACTTATGCTGCTGCAATTCAGCCAGCGACTCCAGTCTTTACATTTGTGTTGGCTATAATGATGGGTACAAAAAGAGTAAACTTGCTAAGATATGAAGGTCTGTCCAAGGGTGGAGGAATTTTCGTCGGTGTTTTGGGGGGCCTTAATGATGGTTTTGTACCGTGGACCAACACTGGTAGGATCTTCGGAATTGGACATTATATCACACGGTGAAATAAGTTCCAGAGGTCAACCAGAGCCTTCTAGATGGTTAGTTAATGGTTTAATGGATCTTGGACTTGACCATTTTCATCTTGGAGTTTTGTGCTTCATAGGGAACTGCATGTGCATGGCTTCTTTTCTATCCATTCAGGCTCCATTATTAAAAAAGTATCCTGCAAACCTATCTGTCACAACATATTTGTACTGCTTTGGAGCTTTACTAATGGTAACTGCATCATACTTCGAACTGATGAGTTAACTGATTGGAGTTTGAATCAGTCTGAAACATTTGCCGTTTTATATGCTGAAATTATTGCATCTGCACTTAATTATGGAATCATCACATGGAGCAAATTTGGATTATCTTCACTACCAAAGCCGGAAACCAATTATAAACCAAGCATTGTCACAGAAAACGAATGCAAGTCGTGACAGCAATGTGCTGAGTCAGAATACTCAAAAGCAAAACGACATGATTTCCAAAGGTAAATCAACTTCAAAAGTAGATTCACAAGCCAAGAGCTCGAGAATGCTGCATCGGATGTGTCGAACCTATTTTCCACAATTGAGCGGAAGGTTCTGGTTCAGATGCACAGGACAGTGCACCAGACAATAAACAAAGTACCCTTGTTTTTCCCAAGGGAAATTCCATTCCAAGTGCCAAGGTACTGACATTCTTCAGGACATAAACCTTTTCTGTTGATGTACGATGTCATGATCAGAGTGATACACAAGGACCTTCGTCGTGCACTGACGGCGTCGTGGCTTCTCTCAAAAACAAAGTTGAAGTGTGCGTGAAGTTTAAAGAAAACGACATTGATACGAAGTGAAGGCACTCACCTATTTGAAGTTTCGGGATGAACAATCAGTGATACAAATTACGCAAAGAGAATTGAAATTTCACGGAGTTGGTGTTACGCCAAAAGAAATCCCCGAAACTGCAAACATAAAGTTGCCTTACAATACAACTCGGTGCCAAAACTCGTCGAAATCCAAAAAGACAGTGTCTGTTACCGTCGGCTTAGTTCTGGCATCAATAGCAGTGTCAGCATGTAGGCATTCTAGCTTTCACAATGTACCGTCGACGGAAGCAAAAGCTTGGTAGTGCCTTTGATATCACTGAAAGTCGTCTAAGTACCGATCAAACCAGAAGTATTTACAGGAAAAATGGATCTCCATTCGCAACCTTATAAGAAATGACTATCGTGTGCATGTGGGCAACATTTGTGGATGAGTCGGATGTAGCGGAAGCCGGTTCTCATGGTGATGTGGAAACCAGTTGCACAAGATTTAGTTGGTGCAAGGCCAGACATTCCTGATTGAAAGTAACGAAGATAACCAGTGGATTGACGCATTCTCCCGTGGGGGTAGTAGCATAGAGTTCAACTCAACTGCTGTTGGATCTTGCTCTATATCAAGGTATGGTAATGTATGGTGTGAGGCCATTTCCCCAGAGTCTGTCGAAATGCTCTTGAAATATGTTGGACAGGGGGAGTATACTCCTAGGCAAACTGTTATTCAGGAATCAGATGCTTGTGATGAACTGGCCTACTTAGCTAAGCAAATGCACTCCAATCCAAAACCTGATGATAGAAATGAATTTACAGATAATGTTACAGATTTACAACCGCCCGGTGATGCTCATATAAGTTTTTCTGGATCGAAGAAGCCCGCAGGAATTGAACAGTCTCAGACTGGAATTTCCCAAAGTCACGAAGGTGAATTATCCATTGAGGGAAGTTCAGGTATTCTGGAACCAAATGATATGTTCCAAAATATTGACTTGCTTATGTCTGAGCATAGTCGAACCTTCTTTACCGATGATAAATTTGACATTACTAATCAAAGAGAAGCTCAGACTGTGGCTGATGGCTTAGATCATTGTGAAACTCGTGATTCATCAGCACTTGTGGTGGAAACTAATATTACTGATTTATCTATTCAAAATACGGTGGATGAGAAGCAAAGCCCTCAACTAACTGAAAGTAATAATCAAAATTTGGAATCTTCTATGATGAAGGAAGAAGATGTTGTAGATACACAGACTCTGGATCAAAATGCAGTTGATGTTGATGGCCATCATCCTGATAGATCTATTTTTGCAATACCCCCGCAAGATTCTCTAGAAGGAGGAAGTGTAGTTAAAGAACTTGATGCCGAGTTAAGTAGTTTAGAGGATTCCATGGGAACGAGAACTGTTGCAGTTTCTGACATGCAGAAAGAAGAAAGGTGCAGTGAAGATATACGTTCCTGTGATTTGAGTCGGGCCAAAGCAAGTGAAAATTCAGTCTCGCTTAAAGATAAGGTGATGGATGATCAGTCTATATCAGATACACGTACATCGCCAATGGTTTCAGTTAAAGATGATCCTGTCTCTGTCGAGCAGGTAGTTGAGGTAGTTGAGGTAAGCAATTCCAGTTGTGAAGTTTGTCCTAATCTACAACAAACAGAACTCCAGCTCCTGTGCTCGTTGCTTGCACTAGAAGGAGCAGTTCGTGACTTGACTTCATCTGCTATGGATGAATTATGCATTTTCAGTGAAGCAATAAAGGCTCTTCTTACTACGTCTGCTAATGGTGCTTCGATTTTGAGGGTTTTGCAAGCCTTGAGTTCCTTTGTCACCTCATCGACTGAGAAAGAGAATGATGGAATTTCTCGGGCTCATTTGGAGTTTTCTGAAATCAATTCAGCTTAGAGCCCTTGTGGCATGAACTGAGCTGCTGCATAAGCAAGATAGAATCCTACTCTGAGCCAGCATCTGAGATTTCAATACCTTTCATTTCCATCTAGTCAGCACGACTTATCGTCATCAGCACCTCAATTCACACCTCCTCCCTGCAAGCATCAAACAATACATATCATATTCAAGTGAATTCGCAACCGTGAATAGCTTTTTACCGGCGGTAAAAATTCACAAGCAACAAAAGGGAATCAAAATATTTTCAGGAGAAGGTACAAGGTACAAGTTACCTTCTTCAGAGCAAGCACCAAAGTGGGGTAGACAACAGAGCAGCACAAGAAAACACTTCTATTTCCAATACTCTTTTGATCTCAGTGACCAATTCCAAACCCTAGCAGTGGGATTATATAAGGGACGGATATTGTTCACAGGAGGGGAGGAGGCGGCCACCATTCAAAAAAGAAAAGAGAGGATTCAAGAAAACTGTTCACACAGAAAAATAACCCTCCATACTCCACGCTTCAGCTGTAAAAACCACAAATCCCTTAAACTCTCCGCCGTCTCCCTTGTTACAACCAGAAAGGCTACAATCGGAACCGTCGCATCACGACCCTGACATTTTTCCGGCAACAATAACAACCTTCGAGCTCAATCTATTCTTCATTTTTCTAGCGTCAAACCTTGGCTATTGGGGTGAGGGCATCCTCGCCTAAGTCTCCACTGTAGTCACCCAAATCCGATCTCTTTTGCATAGGTAATGGTTTGGTTACATGTTTTTATTATTGTTTGTTTTTGAATATGCTTGTTGAGTTTCTTTACACTTGATGATTGTGTCACTTCAAGATATGTTTGGATTTCTGTTTGAAAGGCTTTGTGATTTCGGTTTTGTGCCGGAGAAACATGTTTCGTGGGATTTGTCGTTGTTTTAACATCACCATGAAGCAATCGTTTCCTGCTGGATAGCCTGTTGTTCCTCTGTTTAGCTTTTTTTCACTTAGGCATCTTTTTTCCCTTTTATTATTTTTTCTTGCCGATGTCATCATCAGTGGACCAGTGGTGGAGTTGGCCAGAGTGTTGGTTTGGTAGGCCCTTAGTCCTGGGTTCGACACCCACGTGTGTTATTTTGGTTTTTCAACATTCCATTTTCTCAGTTTTGTTTTTTAATTCTCATGTTTATATTTTATTATGATTTCTCCTACCCTCATATTTTCATTATCACTTAATAACACAAATTTGGTTTCCTTTAATTTCATCATCCATTCAAAACCGCTTTAAAAATATAAATCTCCTAATTCTCAATTCAATGTCTAGCTCATTTCCATACCCTTGTAAGTCGATTGCTTTTAAGCATCGCCATCAACCTCACATGGCTTACTCTTGGGCCTTCTTACAATGAGCTCTTAAGCAACATCAACTTAACTTTCAATAATTTCAAACCTCTGTACTTTGATTATTTTAATTTATTATTCAAGACGTTTTCTAAATAAAACGTGAAGAAAAAGATTATCCTGGATGGAATATCCAGTTATAATCCCGAATATTAGGCTCAAGCTGTAAGAGCTTGCAAGCCGTTAATATTCGTCTTCTTTTTAACACTCTAATATTCAAATCGTTTTCTAAATAAAACATGAAGAAAAAGATTATCCTGGAGGGAATATCCAGTTATAATCCCGAATATTAGGCTCAAGCTGTAAGAGCTTGCAAGCCGTTAATATTCGTCTTCTCTTTAACACTCTAATATTCAAATCGTTTTCTAAATAAAACGTGAAGAAAAAGATTATCCTGGAGGGAATATCCAGTTATAATCCCGAATATTAGGCTCAAGCTGTAAGAGCTTACAAGCCGTTAATATTCGTCTTCTCTTTAACACTCTAATATTCAAATCGTTTTCTAAATAAAACGTGAAGAAAAAGATTATCCTGGAGGGAATATCCAGTTATAATCCCGAATATTAGGCTCAAGCTGTAAGAGCTTACAAGCCGTTAATATTCGTCTTCTCTTAAACACTCAAATATTCAAATCGTTTTCTAAATAAAACATGAAGAAAAAGATTACCTGGATGGAATGTCCAGTCGTAATCCCGAATATTAGGCTCAAGCTGTAAGAGCTTGTAAGCCATAAATATTCGTCTTCTCTCCAAAATAGTTATGAATATCTAAACCATTTTCTTAATAAAGTTGGAAGAAAAAGATTACCTGGATGGAATGTCCAGTCGTAATCCCGAATATTATGCTCAAGCTGTAAGAGCTTGCAAGCCGTAAATATTCAAATTCTCTTTAACATTCCAAATATTCAAATCTTTTTCTAATTAAAACGTGAAGAAAAAGATTATCCTGGATGGAATATCCAGTTATAATCCCGAATATTAGGCTCAAGCTGTAAGAGCTTGCAAGCCATAAATATTCGTCTTCCCTCCAAAACATTCGTAAATATTCGAATCATTTTCTTAGCAATATTGGAAAGAAACAGACTGCCTGGGTGGAATGTCCAGACGTAGTCCCGAGTAATAGACCCAAGCTGTAAGAGCTTGTAAGTCACAAGTACTCGTCTTTCAAACTTCAAAATACCTAATTCCTACCTTAATACTTTTTCAACAAAGATGGAAATGGAACATGGTGTATATCGTGCACTCCTAAGACTAGGATTCGAGATGTATATCTCGCTCATCCAAGTTCTCGCCATTATTCAAAACACATCAAATCAATCAATTTCTTTCCTCTCCGCCGTGCGATTGATCTCTTAAACCTTTTCACAAACGAAAGGTACTTTGTTTCAAAACAATGCAAGGCAATGTTTCTCCACCTGTTTTGGGTAGTCCAACAATGTTTTCATCGATTTGACACAAAGTAGCTTTCGCTAAAATCGACCAACAAACAAACATTTTTCTACCCAGAACTACGTAAGCCTTGATTTCTCTTTTGAGATACGTAGGAGCAGGATTTGTAAATCTTGTCAGGCCCACTAATAAAAAACTTAGGTTTAGTCCTTCGTTAAAAATCCAAAAAACATTCTCTTATCATCCTTTCTTTCTTTCCCACCTAATAATTCGAAAAGCCTAATATTTCAACTAACACTAACGCACACAACTAACCTAATGGTTCCCGTTGAGTACAACGGACGTGAGGGGTGCTAATACCTTCCCCTTGCGTAATCGACTCCCGAACCCTGATATTGGTTGCGATGACCATATCTTATCCTTTCTTTTAGGGGTTTTATCGATATTTTCCCTTTCCTATTTTGGGAATAAATAAAGTTCGGTGGCGACTCTGTTCAGTCTATCATTGCGAGCGTGCGATCGCGCTTCGCTTTGAAGTCGTATCCCCATTTTTCGAGGTGCGACAGTAGGCAACAAGATTGAGTTGCTTAGAGGTCAAATCGAAGCAACTCAGATCATGATCCTCAAAATTCAACTCCCTGTATCTTTCAATATACTTGGAGTTAGGAAAAATTGAGGCCAGATTCGAGCTCCTAAGCATTTTTACTTTAAATTCATGTCCTCCTTTTTCATTTTGGTGATGGTTGAGGATGGACCAATCCGGTGAGGTTCACCGGAGAAGAAGATCGGAGCTCTAGCTCCGGCAGTGCGTTGGCATGTCTCAGACCATATGATCCATCTATTTTGTTTTAATCCTGAGCGTTGGTTTCAATTACCACTTGCGCAGCGCATTGACTCTAGTCCACCATGGAACGCGCGTTGGGAGCCACTTAATTTGCCACCCCAATTAATTAGGGAGATTAAGTGGTCCACGTATTTTTGCATTTTCTGATTTTTAGTTTAATTGCTTTATTTTCATTAATTCATATTAATTTTAATATTGATCCAAAAAATATGGGACTTTCACCAAAAATTCTCAAATATTTTTCTCTTTCATTTTCTGAATTAAAATTATTTTTTGGATTAATATTAATAGTTTTCATGATTTAATTGTTTTTGTGCATATTTTTAATTGTTTAGAAATGCTTTTAAGTTTCCAAAAATGATGAATTTTTTTTCTCCAAGGTCCTTTGACCTTGTTTGACCTATGATAAATCTCATGGCCATTTATTTGGTGTTTTGATGAGGTTTTAGAATTTTGACCAACCATAATTTAATTTAATGTATTTTTAATTGATTTTTTTAATTATTTAATTGCAAATAAATTGTGTTGAGCTATTTTTATTGACTTGTTGAGTTTGACTATTGTTGTTGGGCCTTGGTCAAGGTTGATTTGACTTTGTTGAGTTAAAATCATTGGATTTAGGGGATTGATGAAATGTACATTTCATCTCCCAAAATGAATGAATGATTTTGATTTGATAAAAGTCTTCCTTTGACCAAATTGTGTTGATTTCATCCCCCCCCCCCCCCCCTCTACATCTCAATCCCATTCTATCCCCATGCATTTCTTTGACCTATTATATCTCTGTATCCTAAGGCTAGTTAATTGCAAAATTAACATATGTATGGATGAGATTAGGTCCATCCTTTGGCCATTTTCTTTTAAGTGTGGTATGTTTTAGGAGTCTGGTTCATAATATCATATCTTTAACATGCATTAACACTAAAATTTCTATTGCCCAGTCTCAAATAGTTGTGACTTCTACATAAGTCCAATTACGATTGCTTAACATAACGCTAAATTTTGACCCAAAAGCATAACATTCTGGTAAGTGAGACTGTAAGTCTCCCCCTTTCATGGTATTATATGGAAACTTGGCCTTTTTTCCTTCCATTGGAAGATGTCTTGGTTCAATGATCCATGCTTGTGAATAGTGGATTGAGTGTTCTCCAAAGAATGACTTAAACAACAAAAAGCAAAAGCAATACTAACTTCTAATCAACTAACATTTGACTAACTTTTAACTTCAAGTCATTTACCTTTTGCACTTTAAATTCAAGTCTTTATTCATTTGCCATTATTCATACCATTTAACTTGTTTACTTTAATGTCATTTTCACTTTGCTCACTTGAGCCATATCTTGTGATTAAAATTGTGATTGTCTATACTTGTTTGTGTATTTTGTTTGTGTTTGTGGTCTTTTGACCTTAATGTACATAATAACAACAACAAAAACCCTAAAAAATGTTTGTGTGGACTGTTGGATTTGATTTGAGACATTGGACTTAGAGTTAGGCAACATTCCCTATGCAAAAGGACTTGGCCAATGCCAACTTTTCTGAAACCAAGTGCTTGTGAAGAAAACTTTCATCTGATGCAAGTATTGAGACCCCTTTTGAGTTCATCAGCTACATGGTCCTTGATGAAGTTGTTACTTTGAACCTCTGACTAATGCCTATCTCTGAGCCATTCAAGGAGTATGTCATCTGGTGCATGGGAGATTATGAAGAAGATCATGGAGTTGCTAAGCTTGGATATGGCTATCTTTATTTGATGCCTTGCTCTTCACCTTGCTATTGTGTGTATTGATATTGCTTGATTCTAAAGTCCAAGGGAAATTTGGGTTTCTATATGACATTCTTGTCTATTGGATTGCATCCCATTGGTCAGATCTTTTCAACTCTTAACTTTTAATTTTTTTTGCTTAGGATTAGTCTCTTCATCTCTTCCCACTTATTTAATTTCAAAATCCCCCCCCCCCTTTCAAAATCTTCTTTGCTTGTAATTTTCAAACTTAGACTTTTTGCAAATTAGAAACTTTGGCCTTATGCCATTGTATTTTCAAACTTTTTTCTTAATCAAACTTGTCAATGAACTTAACTATATTTGACTTAAAATTTCAAAAGACAAAAAGAACTAACACCCATTCAAACTCTTTTAGACCTTTTGTGCCTCTTTTAAACTTAAAATTTTGTTAAAAGCAATCAACTCACTTTGAAATTGATACCATGAACTACGATGTTTTGATCCCTCATTTTATGTTGGTACATAGGCACAAGTCCGAAGGTCTTGTCAAAAACAAAAATATAATTGATGAATTCTTTTCTCATCCCCACACTCTATTTATTACAAATATCTTTTTATACCAAAACACATGTACACACAAAAAAGGCCTCCCTAGGAGTACCAATGACACTTTGGGTGCTAACACCTTCCCTCTGTGTAACCAGCCCACTTACATATAATCTGTGGTATTTTATTAGTTTTGATTTGAAAACTTCTTGTCTTTGGATTTTGTTCATACTTTTCCCTTTTCCCTTGGAAACAATAAAAGCACGGTGGCGACTCTGGTTTAATTGACGTTAAGTTTATCCATAACCTAACTTTTTCAGTCCAAGTGTAGACAAATAGCAACCACTTGTCCTTCTAGAGCTTCTAAACTTTCTTTATCTTTTCTTCCAGAGTTGGTTAACTCTTCTAGAAAGAAGAGACAATTCATCTTCTTCTTTAGAATCCTCATCTTCTTCAGTTTGAAAGGCTTTAATCTTTCTAGACTTTCCTATGGATTTCATAGCCATAAATTTTAATTTTCTTTGAGACTCATTATATTCAAGCTCTATCTCATGACTTCTCAAAGAACTCACAAGTTCTTCAAGAGTTGTGTTGTTTAGATCCTTAAATAGTTTTGGCGCAATTACCATAGGCCTCCATCTCTTGGGTAAGCTTCTTATAATTTTCTTAACATGACCAGCAGTAGAGTAACCTTTGTCTAGAACCTTCAGTTCTGCAACAAGAGTCTGAAACCTTAAGAACATCTTATCAACAGTTTCATTATCCTCCATCTTGAAGGCTTCATACTTTTGTATCAAGGCAAGTGCCTTGGTTTCTTTCACTTTCATTTCCTTCATGAATCATCCTTAAAGAATCAAATATAGACTTAGTTGTGTCTTTATCTGTGATCTTCTCATACTCAGAGTATGATATAGCGTTCAACATGATGGTTCTTGCTTTATGATGATTCTTGTAATCTTTCTTTTATCGATCAACCATCATTCTTCTTTCTACCTTGTTACCACTTCCATCAACAGGATGAATGTAGCCATCAACTACCATTTCCGATATATTCACGTCATGACTAAGAAAAAAATATATATTATATCTTTCCAAGAGTCAATTTTTTCCCCATTAAAGACTAGGGTTTGAAACTATAGTGATCTCTTTCATTGTTACCAACGGGTGCAACTAGTGGAGGGATTCTTGCCATATTGTTTCACAAATCTAGATCTTTTTCTGACACAGTGAAATATTTGGTACGCAATCAACACCAGAACTAGGCTCTAATACCAATTAATGGTAATGAAAACACAAGAAAGAGGGGGGGGGGGGGGGGGGGGGGGGGGGGGGGGAAGTGTTGAATTGGGTTTCAAGAACTAAAACTTTTGCAACCTAAAAAGACAAACAGAAAACTAAGAACAAAAATAATGAACACAATTATTTTTATCCTCATTCACTATTAACAAAGCTACCTCCAGTCCACTGCCAATGTGATTTCACCTTATCACAAGGATTTAATCCACTATAACAAAATTGATTACAACCACAAAGACTAACCGTCAATGTCTTCTTGAGTAATTCTGCCTAAACCCTAGTCACCTAAGGAAATATAATCACAAAGATTGAAATATAAAGTGTGTTTACAAAATGCTTCTAAGAAATCAAAATACAAAAATGAATTACAAAGGGCATGTTTGAAACACTTTTCAACTTTAGTTTTTAAAATTTGTTTTTCAAATCTATTTTAAAAAACTATTTTTAAGAAGAAAATTAACAAAAAAATTGTTTGATAAATTAAGTTTTAAAAACTGTTTTGAAAATATAAAAATGAAAAAACTTGTTTGATAATCTAATCTTTTAATAGTATTTTAAGAAGAGAATAAAAATGCATATTTTTGTCATTTACTTTTAAAATTTATTTTATTATATAAAATATTACATACTTAAGAAAATTAATTGATATTTGGTCGAATACAAATAATTGGGTTAAATCAACTTTTAATTTTACAAATCACATAACACTTGTTTGTAATAATAATAAGAAAAAAATAAATAAATAATGGGATTCCACGTTTAATAGAAAAAAAAATTATATAGTGAAAATAATTAAGAAACACAAAAAAAATTAAGTAAAAATAAATAAACATATTTGAAAAGGTTATTTATACATAAAAAGAGCATAAATAAAAGAAATAACATACTCTTTCAAATACGTTTTTCTATTTTATTTTTAAAATATAAAAATTATTAAAATTACATTAATGCTATTAATGAAAATTATAAATTTTTAAGTTTTTTCTTCAAGTTTTATAATACTAAAAACTAAAAAGTAAGAAGTAAAACACAACTAAACTGTTTCACTTTTTTGCTTTTAAAAACTGAAAAATAGAAAAGAGTTTTTAAAAACACTTTTGCAAAATATTATATTCAAACAAGTTTTTAAATTTTAAAATTTCAAAAACTAAAAAAGAGTTTTTAAGATGCATTTCAAACATGCCCAAAGTGTTTCACACAAAATATATTCTATGAAGAATATGAACAAAAGTTCCCTGTGTGTCTTTTTCTTTTCACTAAAAAATATTCACAATATACAATATTGAAGTAATGATATTATTTTAGAATTCTTAGCACTTGGTTACTGTTTCATTCTTCCAAGACTCCTTTATATAGACAATGAAAAGATTTGTTGGAGGGTAGAAGTGGAATACACAAATGTAGTTGCATCCTTGCATAACGGTATGTGAAAATGGGAGACACAATGGTACAATAGTGCAATCCTTATCCCACAAAATTAGTGTAGTTGAAAGAATATTTAATTTTGTACTATGTATTATTTTCTCACGTAAAACCTTTTTGATTTTATCTTCAATATTCAGGGGCTTCTGATAGAGAGGTGATAAAACATACATAGAAGGAAATAAGAGTCTGGTTGAGAGAATCTTCAGAAATTTGATCTTTATAGTCATGATTCAGTTCATCAGAACTTTGTCTTTAGAGTCTGGTGATACAGTTCATTCGAGTTGTTTGAGCGCAAGACTTTAGAGCTTGACAACATCAAAAACTTTAGAGTCATAAAACTTTGGATAAACATTGTTCATAAGTGTTAAGTAGAGTAGTCCAGAGCTTGATTATCTTATAAAATACATATCTTAGAGTTAGAGTGCACTAGGTTCAAAATTTGATGACATCACACGTCACTCCTTCAGAGTCAGAACTTGTATCTAACATCTACACACTAAACAAAATCATTAGGGTACAATTTTCCCCCCCTAAGAGTCTTTATTTTTAACATCAATACATAAGGTGAGATGCATAACCAAATCTTATTCTTATGTCTTTTACAAGTACCCGACACACCTGACTTTTCCTTCTATGCCCAAATGACTTATAACTCGGTCCTAAGAATTTCTGGGGTGTCCAGTTCACATAATAACCTAAATAATACAAATAAATAATAATATCTCATATATAATAATATAACGTATTCTTATAGACTCAAGCTCTTAAGAAAACAATTTTAATATGTATAAATTATTTAACATAACAATGCATGTTTAAGTTAAATTTATTAAACACTACAATGAATAAACACATTAAAAATTGAACCAAACAAAATTCCCAATGAACATAGTACAATTATTTTTAAATGAATTAAAACAATAGTAGTATAGTGGCAAATAGTTAACCATGCAACCAAGAAGACACGAGTTTGATTTATGCTAGTCCTCATCTCAGATTTTTATTACAAATATGACATATCTTTAATATACAGTCGAGTCATTTTGACCCGATTCAAACCCTCATACCCGCATAAAAACACGATGATTTTAGGTCAAATAGGCATCGAAAATGGTGATTAATAGTCCAAAAACATCATATAAATCGTTTCTAATATGTTTTTGCTTTTATTTTTTACTAAACAACTTAAAATCAAAATACCTCAAAATTTAAATGTTTTCCAAATAAACTTGAAAACGATTTAGCAAGGCATATATATAAACTAATGCTCTGATACCAAAGGATAGATGTACTAATCGATTTAAACATGTTATATATCATAAACAAAACAACACATTTAAACCAATTAGCAGAAGCAAAATGAAAGAGCACTAACTTCCCGCTATTGTTGTGTTGGAATTGAGCTTTTTGTCGTAGTGGCGAAATTGAACTTCTTGTTGCATCAACCGTTCTATTTTGCTAATCGAAATCTTTACTCTCTCAAACTCGATGGTGTAATTTATGAAGAGAGAGAGAGTAAATTTTAGTGACCATGAAACATGTGAATCCGTTCTGAATATATAGAGCCTTACTCATCACAAAGTCTTTTTAATGTATAACACTCCTTGAGACACTTATTGAAATCATAGGTCGAATGAAAATAAGGGTGGGCCAATTAAATCAATTTCTTTCTAATAAATAGCAATCCACAATAGTAGTTTTTTTTTTAAATTCAAAATAACCATTTAAAGTAGAGAAAAAAATAGAAGAATAAACATACAATGTCTTGACTTGAAATTTATAATTATGTGTTTTCATTTAACAATTAATAATTCATGACTTAATTTTAAAAGTTAAAAGTGAGAATATTTTAGTTTTAATCTTCTATTTTCTTCTATGGTAGGTGGCTGTGTAATATGATTGGTTCCACCATAAAAAAGTGTTCTTCTTATTAGACATGCAATATATCAAACATTGGAGCTAGGAGGTCAATATATCTTATTTGGTTCAAGTCCAGTGCCACATATTTAAGTTATATTTTCTTTACTTATAGTTGAAATTTAAAGTATTTTACTCCATTTTAAAATGGAGACAACTAAAGCAGTATAGCAGAAATTTGAGTAATACTTATTTTTTAAACATAAATTTGTGTGTATAATAGTGATTACATTTTGATTTAAATTGAAACAAATTTTCTTTTCTATGAACAATATTTGATTCCACAACCACATGGAGCATTAACATTATTTACTCCATGAAGACTTTATCTAAACTCAAACATATGATACAAATAATTTAGATATTGTAACATAAATTAATCATTATTAATGTGTTTTATGATCCAAATAAATAGCTTCGTTTTGACGCGTTGTTTACTATTTAGGAACGGTTGGTTAAATATTTCTACGGGATTTGTTTTTATGCGTAAGTTTTTTTCTTTTATGTTTTTCTACGTGACATTATTATATATATATATATAATCATTTTTAATTTTGTTAAAAATTTATATTTTTTATATTATAAAATCTTTAAACATATTTAAAGAAAATTATAATGTCAATTTAGTAATCTATTTGTCAATAACATAAAAATCAAAAGAATTTAAAACTCTGTTTTACAATAACATGAGGCGCACGAGAGTTTTGCTTGTTTTATGGATGACTTGTGATGGCATTGATAACCAAAGATAGACTTCACAAATATGAAATGATTAGAGATGATAAATGTTGTTTTTGTGATCAAATTAAAATGATAAACCATTTGTTTTTAGCTGTTTAGAGTTGAAAGGAATATGGCGGCAGATGCTTCATTGGACGCAAATTAAACATACTCCTTGTGAATAGAAAGAAAGCTAAAATGGATAACTAATAATAGTAAAGAAAAAGATAGGACAACTAGACCTCTCAAGAGTGCAGCTGCAGAATGTGTATACGAAACTTAGAAGCATAGGAATGCAATCATATATACCATACTGTATAGATGATGGATGTATCTTAAGATTAGAGAGATTAGAGAAAATGTTGTTATATTAATGATAAGCTAAATTTAGTGTTTTTTGGGATTGTCATTTTTGTTGGATTTTGAGTCGATTTATTATAAAAAAAAAAAAACTATATATATATATATATATATATATATATATATATATATATATATATATATATATATATATATATATATATATATATATATATATATATATATAATTTTATTGAGAAAAATTTATTAATCCGTGCGAATGTAAGGTCTTTAACTAATTTTATATATAGAAAAAACACATTAAATATTAAAACAAAGTATTTATATAATCTTATAATTTATTTCTTAAAAATTATACAATACTTATAAATAATAACCCAACCAAACCACAACTAGTTTTAAAAATTAAACAAAGATCTTTAAATTATTTAAGAAAAATTGGTTTAGAATTAATATGATAGAATATTATTTTGAGGTAAAGAAAGTAAAGAGACTGAAATGTCAAAAGTGAGACACGCTAATGCTATTTGCGATTTTTTTAAGTAAATAATATTTTTTATTAAAATAAATAAAATTTCAAAAAAATTATATCAAAATAATTATTTTTTTAAGTGGATATCCAATTAAGATTCAAAGGAGGTGTCATTGGAGTCGGCGCATACTCTCATTGGCATTGCACTTAGGCGCCATGCTTCTTGGCGCATGCATGTGTGGTTTAGTGTGGGCGCTCATGCATCTGGTACATGCATGTGTGTGCTTGACATGTGTGTGTGACGCCTAAGACATTGTCACACGCATTTCATGGTTCATCTAAAAATAACATGTGCATCTTCCATATTTTTGCAGACAACTTCTTACCCTCCAACCTCATTTTCTTTCATTCTACTTCAATCTCCTTTAATTTTTTTGTTCTTTAACCATGTATAAATACATTTGTAAGAGAAATGTCGATTTAATCTTTTCAGTAGTGCAGTCTCCGATAAAGATTTGACTTTGGAATATATAATCGTTTGAATGTCTTAATCGGACGTTGAACCGTTGGTTAGATGGAGAAATTGTAGATGGTGAAAGGATTAGAAGAATTCAATGGCTTGAGTCCATGTTCAACCAAAATGGAGAATTGCGTGTATGAGTGGATATTAAGACTGACAGAGACGTTCACATGATGATGTATAATATGTTCAAAATTGTTTTTATGATTGTTGTCGTACCCCAAATTTTGTCCATCCTTCATATACTTTCTAGTTCCACTTTATTTTAAATAAATGAAATGACATAATTGGTAGAAGAGCACAGATAAGGATGAACAAGTAGGTCAGGAGTTTGAGTCCTAGATAACTCACTTTTTATATTTTTCTCATTTTTGCTTTTTTCACAATAAATGGTATTTTTTATTTATCTTTTAAGAGTTTTTATTTTTTATATTTTCTTTTTTTTAATAATTAATTTTTATATTTCTCACTTCTTCTACTATTTTTATTAGGATTATTATAACTATTTTATCATTATTAAATTAGGATTATTATTTTAATTTATTAGAATTATTATTATTTTGTAATCTTTTATTAAATATAAATAAAAAATATTTAAAAAAATTAAAATTTGTATTTTTAAGCTTTTTAAGAAAATGTTATTTTTATTAGGATAGTATTTTTAGAAACAAGTTAATATGACTGATTTTCAAATTAATTAATTTAGAAATAAGTTAATGTGATTGATTTTCAAATTAATTAATTTTTATTTCATTAATTTTCCTACCATTTATATTAACCTAAATTTGTTGTATATAAGAACAACAAATCCTAGTACAAGGGGAGGGGGGAACATATGAGAGAATCCTTTCTCTTTCATTCACAAAAGCACACATTAGAATTAGGAACATGTATATACCACACGAAAAATCGAGGCCACTTCTAACTGACCTTTACTAACACATATACACATCTCAACCATACAAGACCATTTTTTCACTATAAATAGTCATACAACACCATAGACTTTCTTCCAAAAAAAACACTAATCTTCATAGTACATCAGTATACAAATTCCAGCACACGATAAACACATCCATAAAACTTCAAACAAGACCTTTAATTTCACATACAACCAAAACATACAGGTATCAACAACGGAAAATTCGTATGCATCATAAACGGAATCGTCCTCCTCCATTAAGTCGTGGAAATTTCCGAAATCCCGTCGACAAACGAAACCACCATGCAATCGACGCTGCACGGTGCGCAACCACACTCATCACCGCAAATCTGACGTCGATCTGGTCGCCCTCTGCTTGTCGCCGCCACCACACCATCAATGGACCAGTTCGAAATCATACGGAACCGTCGCCGTTTTTTTCTCTCGTTTGCTTCTTGTTCGTTTCCAGGATTGGTTATGTAATTAATTTTATTTATTATATATCTGTTTATGGCTTGAATTTTGGTTGAGTTTTTTATCATTATTAAATTAGGATTATTATTTTAATTTATTAGAATTATTATTATTTTGTAATGTTTTATTAAATATAAATAAAATATTTTTAAAAAAAATCAAAATTTGTATTTTTAAGCTTTTTAAGAAAATGTTATTTTTATTAGGATAATATTTTTAGAAACAAATTAATATGACTGATTATCAAATTAATTAATTTAGAAATAAGTTAATGTGATTGATTTTCAAATTAATTAATTTTTATCTCATTAATTTTCCTACCATTTATATTAACCCAAATTTGTTGTATATAAGAACAGGAAATCCTAGTACAAGGGGAGGGGGGAACACATGAGAGAATCCTTTCTCTTTCATTCACAAAAGCACACATTAGAATTAGGAACCTGTATATACCACACGAAAAATCGAGACCACTTCCAACTGACCTTCACTAACACATATACACATCTCAATCATACAAAGACCATTTTTTTCACTATAAATAGTCATACAACACCATAGACTTTCTTCCAAAAAACATTAATCTTCATAGTACATCACTATACAAGTTCCAGCACACGATAAACACATCCATAAAACTTCAAACAAGACCTTTAATTTCACATACGACCAAAACATTCACGTATCGACAACAGAAAATTTGTATGCATCAGAAACGGAATCGTCCTCCTCCACTAAGTCGTGCAAATTTCCGAAATCCCATCGACAAACGAAACCACCATGCAACCGACGATGCACGGTGCGCAACCACACTCATCACCGCAGATCTGGCGTCGATCTGGTCGCCCTCTGCTTGTCGTCGCCACCACACTGTAGCGGGGTATTCGTTACCTTATGGTTTATTAACTAAACCAGAAGTAAGCATACAATTCGAGTCGCCACCGCACTTTTATTTGTCCAAAGGAAAGACTAAAAAGCGAACAAAAGCCAAGTAAGAAGTTTTATCAAATCAAAAACTAATAAAAATGTCAGAGATCTAGGTAAGGAGGTTGGTTATGAAATGGGAAGGTTTTAAGCATCCAAAACATCCTTAGTACTCTAAGGGAGCCGTTTTTGCAAATGATGTGTTGTAGGTTGGTATTTGTGAAAATATGTGCAAACAAGATTGGGGGGATGAGAAGAGAATATACATTATATTTATAATTTTGTTGTTGGAATGGATGAACTCATTGCCTACGTACCATCACAAAGGTAGGATTAAAACCTCGTAGTTCGGGGTAAAAATCTCAAAAGATTGGTGAATTGATTTGATCAGAAACCTTAAGGTCTTTTGTTATCAAAGGGAGAAAACTCAACCTAAACCAACAATCCACCATGTGAGGAGAGCTTCAACATACTAGTGAGGGATCCACCCTATAATAAGTATGGAAGACTTATAGTCCAATCACTAAGGATAAGGTGAGGTTTACATCAACCACTATGATAACTCAAACTTATGGCTAATGTTTATGAAAAAGGTTTTAACAAAGGGTGGTCATTGGAACCACAGAAACAACTTGAAGTGAGTTGTATTTACAAGTTAGAAGTATTCACAAAATGAGGTCAAAGTTGACTTAAGGTTTATTCACAATGAGTATTAATGAAAAGATTTTTAAAAATCAAAGGCATAAGGCCTAGGTTTCTAATTTGAAACAAAGTCAAAGTTTGCACATAAATGAGTTTGGCTTGGGTTAGAGTGGAAAGAAGAATAGAAGGGTTAGTCATAAACATGCAAAGATAAGAGAAGAGATAAAACCCTTGGAGTCCCTCTTCTTGAGATCATAAAGATGATCCAAGATGCTCCTTTCCTTTGGACTTAGCAAATAACTCAAGCAATCAATCAAATATTCATATTCAAGCTCCTAGGATCTCCATTTGGCTTGTCTCTCTTAACTTGGCTACTCATGACAATGGTCCTTCTTACTATCTCAAGATGGAATCCCTATCACACAAAAGTAAACATCAAAAAGTTCACAACACAATAAGAGGAATGAACAAAGAATGAGTTTAGATTAGGGGTCCTTTGAAGTCAACTTTAAGATTTAACATTCTAAAGGCATGAGGCCTAGTTTCTCTTCAACAAGTTTAGCATTCTAAAGGCATGAGGCCTAGTTGCTCTTGAAATCCTTTAAGCATGGGTAAGGTCCTAATTCTAAGTCCTTTCTTCTTTTTGCATTGGGTTCACACAAACAAAAACAAAACAAACACAAAGCAACAATAGACTTATATACAATAATGAGCTCAAATGAGCAAAAGGAAAATGACATAATCATAAAATATGTGCTCAAGTGAGCAAAAGGAAAAGCAATATGAATAAATGAGCAAGAAATAAAGTGCATTAAAGTAAATTGCAAGAAATTAAATGGTTGAATTAAAGTTAGTAGTTAGTGGTCAATATTAATGTGTCATAAGACAATTTAGCACTATATTAAGCAATCGTAAGTGTAGCGGGGTATTCGTTACCTTTAGATTTATTGACTAAATCAAAAGTAAATCATACAATTCGAGTCGCCACCGCACTTCTATTTATCCAAAGGAAAGGTTAGAAAGCGAACAAAAACCGAGAAGTTTTATCGAATCAAAAACTAATAAAAATGTCAGAGATCGGGGTAAGGGGGTTGGTTATGCAATGGGAAGGTTTTAAGCAACCAAAACATCCTAGGTACTCCTAGGGAGCCCTTTTCACACTTGTTGTAAAGTTGGTATTTTTTTGTGAAAATTTGTTTGTGCAAACATGATTGGGGAGATGAGAAGAGAATATACAAGTTATTTACAATTTTGTGTTTGAATGGATAAACCCATTGCCTACGTACCATCTTAAAAAAGATTAGGATCAAAACCTCGTAGTTCGGGGTAAAAAAAACTCAAAACAAGTTGGTGAATTAATTGGTCCAAAAGCCTTAAGGTCTTTTGTTATCCAAGGGAGAAAACTCAACCTGAAACCACAAATCCACCATGTGAGGATAACTTCAACATGCTAGTGAGGGGTTAACCCTATAATAAGCATGGAAAACTCATTGTCCATCACTAAGGATATAGGTGAGTATTATATTTACCTCAAGGATAACTCAAACCTAATAGCTAATGGTTATAAAAAAAGTTTTGATAAGAGGTGGCCATTGAAACCACAAAAGCATTTGAATGGGTTATATTTACCAATGAAAAGTATTTACAAAATATGGTCAAAGTTGACTTAAAGATTCAATTCAAAATAAGTTTTATGAAAGGAAAGTTTGAAAATCAAAAGCATAATGCTTAGGTTTCTAATGTTTGAAAATAAGTGTTAATGTTTGCACAAAAGTTTTGGCTTGGGTTAGAGTGGAGGGAAGAAGAAGAATGGCTAAGTCCTAATCATACAAGAGATGAGGGGAAAGAAATAAGACCACAACTGGAGTTCATCTCTTGAGATCATATTGATGATCCAAGTAGCTCCCATCCTTTCGAATAAGCAAGCAAATAAGTGTATACTCAAGCAATCAATCAATCAAGCAAGTTCTTAGAAATCCTCCAATGGCTCTTAGATCTCTCTCTTTAGAAGCTCATGACAATGGTTCTTCACTTAGGCTCCATGTTGGAATCCCTAGCACAAGAACACACACATCAAAAAGTTCTATAAAGCAAACAAAGAATGGACAAGAAGGAGTTTAGAGAATAGGTCCTTTCAATTCCTCTTCAACATTAAGCATTCTAAAGGCAGGAGGCCTATTTGCTCTTTGACTTTTATAGCACTCTAAAGGCCTAAGGCCTAGTTACTCTTTGACTCCACTTTTGCATAGGGAATATCCTAAAGTCTAATTCCTTTTGTCCATTTGCAATTGGTTCACAACAATCAAAACAAACACAAGCACAATAGTATATACACAATTATATGCTCAAGTGAGCAAAAGGCAAATTGCATTAACATAAACATGTGCTCAAATGAGAAAAGGGCAAAAGCAAATGAATAATATGTACAAGAATAGTAAATTGCATAAATGTAAAGTGCAAGAATTAAATGTTAATGGTTAATGGTTAGTATTAGTGGTGCCATAAGGCAATTTAGCGCTATGTTAAGCAATCGTAATTGGACTTATGTAGAAGTCACAACTATCTGAGGCCGGTCAATAATAATGTAGGCAACAACACAAGTTAGAGATCTTGATTAGTGAATCAAGCACCTACAACTTGCCATGCCAAAAAGAAGAAGAGAAATGATCTTGTATTGATTTAGGTTCTTTGTTTGATTAGGAAGCAACCTATCCTTAATGCAAAGCCATTCACTTGATCCATGATCAAGATGATTAGATTTGAATCAAGGAAGGTTAAACCTCCCATGTATCAAGGCTAACCATCAATCTTTAACTCATTGATCAAAAAAAGAAAAAGAAGAAGAAGAAGAAGATGAATAATAAAGTGCATTAATGAAAAGGAAATGAGGTAATCAACAAGCATTGACCAAAGATATATGAAATAAAGGTCAAACCATAGTAAACAGAAGCAAAATGAAAATTAGAAGTCAAGAAACAAATAAAATATTTTTGGTATTTTTCAAAATTAAAATAATGCTTGAATTAAAATAATAAAGAAAGGTCAAACTTCAAATTCACTTCAAATCAACTTTGAAAAGTCCAAGTGAATTATCCTAAGTTCAACAAGGTCAAACAAAGTTTGACAAAAAATTTCAGCATTTTTAGAAGTCAGAAACTATTTTTAATCAATTAAAAATGTATAAAAATAACCTAATTGAATTAAAATCTCAAATAAATCTCAAATCAATTAATAAATTGATGAGAATATTTTTCATAGATCTATCATCATTCAAAGAGGTTGGAAAATTATTTTTGTATTTTTTGAATATCAAAAACTATTTTAAATGAATTAAAAATAACCAGAAAAGAGAAAATTCCTAAAAAAATATCAAATGATAAAATAAAAAATATTAAAAATCATTTTTAGAAACTAGAAATTAAAAGAAGAAAAATGCAATTGGTCTCATATTTTTTGGACCAATAATAAAGGAGATATGAAATTTGGAAATGAAATGGAATTAAAAAAATAAAAAGAAAATGAAATCAGAAATTGAAAAATACGAAAAAAAACAAGAAGCGTTGGATGAAGCTCATTAATTGAGCTGGCACATCACATGGCTCTTGAGCGCGCGCCTACCAAACACGTGAGTCAATGCATCACACCTTGCCATTAATTAAGTCATAACAAACGATGACCATGATTAAATTTGGAAAAGAGATCGTGTGGTTCACAATTGATATGGAAAATAGACGATGGTGTACACCACCGTCTTCTCCGGCCAGACCTCCGGCGCTGGCCAGAAGTTGCAGGGATTAAAACTCCACCAAAAGCCATGATCCAGGTATCAAATGAAAGCTGGGGTGATATACATCACCTCTGTGCCAACCAAATCCACTCTAGATTTCTATGGAGAGAGAAATCAGAGGTTGAATTTTGTGGAGTTCAACTGAAACTTGATGGATTTCAACAATTCAGAGCACAAAATGATTGCCTCTATGGAGAGGACTTCAGACAACCCATCAACAACAAGAAATATGCAATATATAAGTAGATTCGAAGAAAACAAATTCTGAAGTAAACCTCTGAAATGGAGAGCTTGAGAGCACGATCTCTTGATGCTTATGCTTGAAGTTTATTCTATGGATCAAGGTGAGCAAGGCTTAGGAACTGTAGATCTAAAAATCAATCAAGGAAATTGAAGTTTAGGTCTGAATTTTTTTGAAGAAATTGTGAGTTCCTTTGAGTGTGGTTGAGGAATGATTCGTGCAGCATGTAAGACGCCCTTAGGTTGTGTAAATGAGAAGCATTGGCCCTTTATTTATAGCAAGAGATGGCTGATATGCATGAACAAAGCATTGCATGGATGGAAAGAGCCTCCAAGCATGGGCCTGTACAGGCGCATGGAGGGCCCAATTCCACTTGGATTTGCAAGCTTATCATCAGCAGATATAATTTGGACGTGCAGATGGTGTGTAATCATCTCATGTAATGCAATTTCAATTGATTTCAAAAAAATGCACTCATATGTTCATCCCTTCGAAAATGGCATTTCCAAAAGTGAAGTATAGCCTTATGAGTAATGGTTGGAAAGCTTTTGGCATGAGGATCATTTGTTATGTTGACCAAAACTTAATTTGACATTTGGAAATTGGTGAAAAATGATCATGAAGTGCAAGGTGTAAAACATGTACATGTGAAAATTTCAAAAATTTCCAAACTTCAAGCCCTTTTGTTTCAATGGTGCAAGCTCCAAATGACAAAACCTTAAACATCCAAGTTGTAGGTATTTTCAAGAAAATCAATTTGGACTTAAATGTTTCATAATTTGGATTTTTGATGAAGAAGTTATGGGCACTTGAAGTTGGACTTTTTCACATTTCAATGCCTTTGGTCCAAAGTGACCTATAAAGTTTTGCATTATCACATGTATTTCTTTTGGGATTATGAAATTTTGTCCAACATAAAAATTGAAGTAGACATATTAAGATTTCCAATTCATTTGATACCACCTCAAAATCATGAAAAATTAATGAGTTATATCTTTGGGAAGTTGACCCAAAATTAGGGTTTCAGTCAAAATGACCTATAATGTTTTGAAATGGATGATGACTTTCCAAGCTTCAAATCAATTTTTAATGAACATAAAAGTTATTTATATGGTTCTTAAGAACATGTTTTCTATTGGGGTAATCTCCATTTGACAAACACATTAAAGGTTAGGTCTCAGTGTACTTCAAAATAGTCAGATGAATTGACTAATCAACTTCTCAAGTCCAAATCTCATACCTTGATGAATTGATGATTGAGGACACTCAAATAAGCTCAAATATGCATGAAATGATGAATTAAAGAACTTCCCTTGATTGTATTTTATCATGGGTTGAGTTTGCTTCATGAACAAGGCACAGTTGATGCACTTATAAACTAGGGTTTCCTTGGGAATCAAACCTCAAGCCCTTTGGTTTGCTTTGATCAAAATGATGAATTGAGATAATTGGGAGGCATATTTTATGGATGAGACATTTGAGAACCATTGCCATGTTTGCTTTCATCTTCTCTTAGACATATCAATGAGCATAGGGGCTTCTATGAGCCTTGAATCTTGTGACTGCTCAAGCTACAAACAAAAGATGTTAGTGGCATATTTTTGTGCTTTTGGTTAGTAAACAAAATAAGAAAAGCAATAATATAAAATTCAAGCATGCTTGATGATCTCAAACCAACTCACAAGAGATCCCACTCAAAGGTAAGGAGCCAAGATGCTATGATCCTTGAGGCAAGCTGCAAGTGCAATGTTATGATGCCATGAGGGATCTTAGGGTCAAAATTAGGGTCTTACAGATGCCCCTATTTAAGGTCATTCTAGTCGGAGAAGTGAAGGTTAAAATCTTCATCTCGACGAGATAGAATGGGCTTAAATAATAACAAAGAGACGAATTTTGGTCCCTAAGAGACCTCATGATGCAAATGTATGTATGCAAAAATTAATACTCAGAAGAAACTGAAGATCCATATGAGTAATATGCTCATAAATGGGATAGAGACTCTGGGGAGTAAAGGGGAATAAAAATGCGTGAGCAGGTCACGACTTAAAACTTGCTAATAGACACGAGAGGGATTCCACAAAAATAAATCAATGGAAAAACTCGAACTGACGCAAAAATGCATGTATTGGGGAATATGCCAACACAGCAAAATTATCCATAAAGGATACTTCGGATAAATATCTGGACTCGGGCTGGGGATGATCCAATACGAGATGTCTCCACCAGGGAAATATGCATGTATTGGGGAATATGCCAATACAACAAAACTATCCACAAAGGATACTTCGGATAGAAATCCGGACTCGGGCTGGGGATGATCCAATACAGGATGTCTCCGCCGGGGAAATATGCATGTATTGGGGAATATGCCAATACAGCACAACTATCCACAAAGGATACTTCGGATAGAAATCCGGACTCAGATGGGGAAAAATCCACCAAAGGGACTCAAGCTGGGAATGCCCACAAAGGACTCAGCTGAGGAAGCAATAATTGAGGTATCACCGGTTACTGGGTAATAAGCTCAAAGGAGACATGTGATCAAAACACCGGTACAAGGATGGGGAAACAACATGCTCGGGGAGAAAGAATATTTAAGACCAGTATAAGGGTGAGAGATATCGATCATCCAAAACATCTGAGGAAAACCTAAGAAGGTAATATCTCAACTAGGAAGAATCTGACTCCACAGGGGACAAAAGTCATAATAGGGAGCAGAAGGGAAGGAACACTAGGGATACCGGTTACTGGGCATATAATAGGTGACCAACCAAACGTGAATTAGGGAATATTTCTAAAACACTCATCATTTGAAAGAACTGCTAAAAAGCAAACTCAATTAAAGGATGGACATTCGATTCCATAAGAAAATACGAATCTTACTCGACTGGGGAAGAAAAAGACTTCGACTGAAGAGTGTATGAGATATATTATCTATTACCGTCAGAACGTAGATAACATCCTCGCATGAAAGATTATCTGCAACCGGTTACTGGGTTAATAAAGGATAAATCGACCGAAAAGAAAGGACATCGGGATACCGGATACTAGGTATAAAATGATGACCAATCAAGGAGAGAAACAATCATTACCAACAAAAGGGTAAACGACAGATGACTCGCTGGGGATAAATTGCTTTATCAAAGCAATTATCCAAGAGACATATCACCGGTTACTGGGAGATATACTCAAAATGAAGGAATATCAATACCGAATATTGGATAAAGATAACCAACAACGAGGGGATTACATCTACCGGTATGAGGGTAGAAAACCATAATGATAGGACTTACAACTACCGGTTACTGGGTAGAAGGCCATAACATCCGCTGGGGAGAGAATGAATCAACTACTGTTTACTGGGTAATTGACCAACTGAACCACAGGGAAGTGCAGAGGAAATAACAAGAGGAGTCAATCTAGGGACAAACTAGAGAGATGCAATGAAATAAGACTCAACCCAATGAGGATATAACTCAGGGGAGTAATTCCATTCCAATACATGTTTTGGGAGGAAACTGAAATAACAATCATCCACGAGGATATAACTCAGTGGGGAATATGGAAGAAAGGATAGATACTTTCTGCCTATGGGGCTGACTCTAAGTGGAGAGATCAGACACAAACATTTGCTTGGGGAAATATGCATCACCAAATAGCGGGAGCCAACAAACAAAGATATATGGCAAAGAATGTAGCATGAATATCTGAATGTTATAACTATGCATGTATATGCAAGGTTTATGTATGATGAATGCTGACAAACAGACATATCTAACACAAACAGGTCCAAGAATCACTGGACAAACATCTGGTACTATATCTCAAGAGAGAAAGCCAAGCCCACCGGAGGACACCTAATCTGATGGGGCCACAAATACCAGGAAACAAAGATCTCTGCAAGGAGAGTAGAACCAATCACTCCGCTGGGGATGGAAAGATAAATATTTTCAACACCCACGCTGCTCAGGAGGAATCAACAAACAGGCTTTGATCAGACAATTCCACTAGGGAAACACCGCTGATGACTGAACCGGGGATACCCGTAGGCGATCTACTGGGGATACCTTGCTGGTGACCATACTGGGGAATAAAAGTGGGATCAACCCTGCTGAGGATGGTCAAGGAGCAAATCTGTTGGAGATCAAAGTAGACAAGTTCGCAGGGGGGAAAAGCTACAAACCAAACTTGACGAGAATTCCGCTCGTGCTGGGGATCTCCTGCTCACAACATATCAATTTATCAATTTATAAGGGATTTTAGGTTTAGCCAAATCCAGGGATAACAACCATATAATTGATAACACAAATGCTTGTCTCAGATCCTCAGGGGAATTAAAAGATTGAGACCACATCCAAAACTCCAAACTCTCTGGGGATTTGGTGGGATGCACAACTTTCTTCTGTGCTTGTGGAGGAGACAACCTGAAAGATAAATGAAGAGGATACAGGTATGTTGGGAATATGAACAAATGTCTTACCCTTTTGGAGATCATACCATCCTTGGGAGAGCACTGAAGACGTCCCAATTATCCTTTGAGTCATTGTGAATGTTCACTTTGTTTAAAAAACAATTTATGAAAATTTTATTTATTTGAAAACAATGATATTTATCAATTAAAACATGCAAAACATTTGTTGAATAGAAACAAATAAGAGTGCAAAGAATTGAATAAAGGCTCGAATTTATTTGATGGAATGGTATTCTGCAAATGGCAAGACTCCATGGATCTTTACAAATTTGAAATTGGTGATATATATTGGAAACGGGCTACATTGAACATAATGACCATTTATCCACCAACTCTGAATCCAATGTATTTGAGGCTTCAGTTGACGATGACTGAGCGAGACTCTGACAGAAGACGGTTGAAAAGCAAAGTTTTGTCAGGATGCAGTTACTTGCCAAATCCCTAATTTTTTGCCTAGATTGCCCCAGGGTGGGGTACTCAATCTAGCGGTATATATATTTTATTTTATGCCTCTAACTTTTGTCTGGACCGTCCTTTCGGGTTTTCAATCCACTGAGACGCTCATTTTTGCCTAAGTCGCCCTTTAGGGTTTTCAACTTAGCGAGCTATTCTGTTTTTATTTTAGGCGAAGTATTTCTTGACTGCATCTGAATTCACAGGACAAATGAAGTCCTCCCCATCCATAGTTGTAAGTATCAAAGCACCGCCTGAAAAGGCTCTCTTAACAACATATGGACCTTCATAGTTTGGTGTCCACTTGCCCCTGGAATCGGGCGCGAAAGACAAAACTTTTTTGAGCACGAGGTCACCTTCTCGGAATACACGAGGCTTGACCTTCTTATCAAAGGCTTTCTTCATCCTTTGCTGATATAACTGACCATGACACATGGCAGTCAATCTCTTCTCTTCAATTAAATTTAACTGGTCATAACGATTCTGAACCCATTCAGCCTCAGTCAACTTGGCTTCCATCAAGACTCTCATTGATGGGATCACCACCTCTACTGGAAGTACAACCTCCATGCCATAAACAAGAGAGAAAGGGGTTGCCTCTGTTGAACTTCGGACAGATGTACGATATCCATGCAAAGCAAATGGCAACATCTCATGCAAATCCTTGTACGTAACGACCATCTTCTGGATAATCTTCTTGATATTCTTGTTAGCAGCTTGAACAGCCCCATTCATCTTAGGTCTATAAGGGGAAGAATTATGATGCGCAATCTTGAACTCTCTGCACATCTCTTTCATCATTTTGTTGTTCAAGTTAGATCCATTATCAATAATGATCTTATCTCGCACACTATAACGGCATATGAGTTGATTCTTGATGAACTTCACAACCACCTGCCTGGTCACGTTTGCATACGATGTTGCTTCAACCCACTTGGTGAAGTAATCAATTGCTACGAGAATAAACCTGTGACCGTTGGACGCTTTTGGCTCTATCATGCCAATCATGTCAATTCCCCACATAGAGAAAGGCCATGGTGATGAAATCACATTCAGAAGTGTCAGGGGACTATGAATCTTGTCCGCATAAATCTGACACTTGTGGCATTTCTTCACATATTTGTAGCAGTCAGACTCCATTGTCAGCCAATAGTAGCCTGCTCTCAACATTTTCCTTGCCATGGCATGTCCATTGGAATGAGTACCAAATGAACCCTCATGGACCTCAGTCATTAACAGGTCTGCTTTGTTTCTATCCATGCATCTGAGCAGAACCATGTCAAAATTCCTCTTATAAAGCACATCGCCATTGAGGTAGAAACTGCCAGATAATCTCCTCAATGTCTTCCTATCCTTAACAGATGCCTCAGGCGGGTAAATCTGACTTTGAAGAAAACACTTGATGTCATAATACCATGGCTTATCATCCTTCACTTCTTCTACTACAAATACATGAGCTGGTCTGTCCAAGCGCATCACAGTGATATTGGGAACCTCATTCCAGAGTCTTACCACAATCATCGAAGCAAGTGTAGCAAGTGCATCTGCCATCTGATTCTCGTCTCGAGGAATATGATGGAAGTCAACCTCAGTAAAGAACGTTGAAATCCTCCTTGCATAATCTTTGTATGGGATGAGGCCAGGTTGATTCGTCTCCCATTCACCCTTAATCTAATTAACAACAAGGGCCGAATCACCATAAACATCAAGATGCTTGATCCTAAGATCAATACACTCCTCCAATCCCATAATATAGGCCTCATACTCCGCCATATTATTCGTGCATTTGAAAGTTAGCCTTGCTGTAAAGGGAAAATGTGTGCCCTGAGGAGTAATAATCACTGCCCCAATATCATTTCCATATTGATTTACAGCGCCATCAAACACCATGCTCCATCGGGAACCAGGTTCTGGCCCTTCATCAAGCGTAGGCTCATCGCAATCTTTCATTTTCAAATACAGAATCTCCTCATATGGGAAATCATACTGGACTGAATGATAATCCTCAATTGGTTGATGTGCCAAGTGGTCAGCCAAGATACTACCTTTAATAGCTTTCTGAGCTCGATATTCAATATCATACTCAGACAACAGCATCTGCCAACGGGCAATCCTCCCAGTTAAAGCAGGCTTCTCAAAGATATACTTGATTGGATCCATTTTGGATATCAACCAAGTAGTATGATTCAACATATACTGGCGTAAGCGCTTAGCAGCCCAAGCCAAAGCACAACATGTTTTCTCAAGCATCGAGTATCGAGACTCCTAATCAGTGAACTTCTTACTCAGGTAGTAGATATCATATTCCTTCTTCCTTGATTCGTCTTGCTGACCAAGGACACAACACATTGAGTCTTCAAGAATTGTTAGATACATAATCAAGGGTCTCCCTTCCACAGGCGGAGACAGAATCGGAGGCTCGGACAGATACTCTTTAATATTGTCAAAGGCTTTTTGGCAATCCTCGGTCCAATCATGATGCTGATCTTTCTGGAGGAGCTTGAATATCGACGCACATGTGGCAGTCATGTGGGATATAAATCTGGAAATATAATTCAAGCGGCCAAGAAAACCTCGGACTTGCTTCTCAGTTTTGGGCGCTGGCATTTCTTGTATTGCTTTGACCTTTGCAGGATCAACCTCAATACCTCTCTCACTGACAATAAAGCCCAATAACTTTCCAGAACATGTAACACCCGAGGTCGGAGAGGCTGAAGAGTGGTTACATGTAACATCCGAGGGTGATAGGAGTGGTTGTCGATGCATGAGGCATGACAATGAGACACTCCTAACAGCTTCTAGGGGAAAAACCGAATTCACATCGGAATGAGAGGGATCCTGAGGCTATGCAAGTATGGGACTGCATGGTTGAATGAAGGCTTATAAGGATTAATTGGTACTACCTATACCAACAAGATGCATCTTCTTTTCGGTAGCCTAACCAATAAGAACTCCATAGTTAAGCATGCTTGACTTGGAGTAGTATTGGGATGGGTGGCCTTCTGGGAAGTTTCTCGGAAAGCATGTGAGTGAGGAAAAAGCATGCTGAAAAGACCTGTGTTGGTTTGTGGGGTCAGTCGGTAATCCTGAAAGCAGTTTGGGGTGTTACAGAACGGAATCCAAATGTACACTTGTTAGGATTCAGACGACGCTTATACTTCCTCAAACGCTGAAAAAGCTTCGACAAGTGTTCTACATGTTCAACTTTCATTCTCGACTTCGCAATCGTATCATCAATGTATACCTCAATCTCCTTGTGCATCATATCATGAAACAAGGTAGTCATAGCACGTTGATACGTGGCTCCGGCGTTCTTCAAACCGAAGGGCATCACTCGATAACAGAATGTTCCCCAAGGTGTGATGAATGTTGTCTTCTCCATATCCTCGGGTGCCATCTTAATCTGGTTATATCCGGAAAATCCGTCCATAAATGAGAAGACATTGAATTTAGTTGTATTATCTACCAACATATCAATATGTGGTAGAGGGAAATCATCTTTCGAACTAGCTTTATTCAAGTCTCGATAGTCCACACACATTTGGACTTTTCCATCTTTCTTAGGCACGGGCACAATATTGGCCACCCATTGAGGATATGTAGAAGTCACCAAAAACCCCGCATCAATTTGCTTCTGAACTGAAGGTGAGAAAAACAAGAAAGGGGGGGTTTGAATTGTTTGAAAAATAAGCGCTTTGCAAAAAGAAAATCACACAAGGATTTTATACTGGTTCGCTTATAACACAAAGCTACTCCAGTCCACCCGGCCAAGGTGATTTCGCCTTCAACAAGGACTTAATCCACTAATCTTGAAAGATTACAAACAACGCCTAAGAGAAAAATCTCTTAGTCCTCTCAAGTCTACAGACTACACTAAGTCACTTGAGGAAATCAACAAACAAAAGATGAAAGATAAATTGTAATCTAGAGTGCTTCTAAGAAAGCAAATATTACAGTGTTAAGAACAAGAGTTTTTCACGTTATAAGCAAAAGCTTCGTGAATATCTTAGAGAGAAAGAGTGTTTTTCTTGACTTGGTGTTTCAGTATAATTTTGGCTTGTTGGCTTACTGATTGTTCTCTCGCGTGTTGCTGAAAGTTGATTTGCAATCCTTTATATAGATCAGTTGAAGTAGTAGTTGAAACTGGTGGATATTGAGATGAAGTTACGCCATCACATAATTAGCTAATGCAGGATGACTTTTTCTTCTTGAAATGACTACTTACCACAAGTAGTATTTTCTTTATTGAGATTGGAGATTAACGTCTCTTTCTCAATTAGGAAATCCATTTGAAAATCTTTACTTGTCTTCAACGTTACTCTTTCATGATTAGCAAATCCATAATCAGAGTATTTGTGTTTCTGGAGAACCTTGGAATCTTGCTTCTGATGTTGATCTAAATAGATTCTTCAGATAGCGTTGTTCAGAGTCAGAGGTTCTAGGACTTACTTCTTGTTCAGATGCTTCTGATACTTGTTGTTTAGTTCAGAGTTAGACTTTCTTGAGCTTGTTTCTACTTCAGAGCTTCTGATCATTTGATAATATGCTTCTGATCTGGTATTGTATCTGATGATGTCATCAGATTTCTTTCTTCTTTCTTTAGAACCCTGCACACTTAGAAACTTTTCGTTAGGGTGCCATTTTTGGTTTCATCCTTTGTTATCATCAAAATCAAGGAATCTGTTGTATCACAATTTTTGTTCTTACAATCTCCCCCTTTTTGATGATGACAAAACAACTTTAATTAGCAGATGAAACATGAATAAAAATAGATCAGATAGACAGAAGCTCCCCCTGAGATAGTACTAGGGAGTTCAGAGGTTCTGAAGTTCTTACCAGAGTTTCTTAAGTAAAGAGGTTTCTGAGATTTTCTGCAATTTCTTAAGTCCAAGTTAGATAATTTTGTTTATATAAAAAAAAATGTTGCAGAATGCTTGATGGTTTTAGACAATATTTTCATCAGAGCTAATAATTACTTTCTCCCCCTTTTTGTCAGAATCAAAAAGACATAGTAAAAAATAAGTAAAGAGAAAAAAATAGATAAAGAGAAAAACTTAAAATTCATAGATAGAAGCACAAAGGCAACAAACAAAACATCAGGTTCAAAAGAACAAGAAAAACATCAGATCCAAAAGAAGACAGAAGCAAAAACAATAGGCAAGCAAAAAACAAATAACTCCTAAGTGCCTAAGGGTTCGGAGGCGGAGGCATTCTCTGAAGCAGCATAGCAAGCATGTTTTGGATGTTTTCGTTGACAGTATCTTGCTTGTCCATTCTTGCCCGGAGTTCATTCTGATCTTGCTTGAGTTCTTTCAGAGTCTGAAGAACCGTAGGAATCACAGAAGATGACTCCCCCAGAGTCAGAGCTTGCTGAGCTTCAGCTTCAGCAGCAGCTTGAGCTTCTGCATCTGCCAGAGCCTTGGCTTCAGCTTCCTTTTGCCTTAGGAGTTCAGCTTCCTTAGCAAGTCTTTCTTCTTCTAGCCTTTTTGCCTCTTCTTCAGCTTCCTTGGCCAATCGCTCTTCCTCTAGCCTTCTGGCTTCAGCCTCTCTGGCAAGTCTCTCCTGGAGTCTTGCCTCAGCATTTCTGATGTAGTCATTTCTGACTTGTTCAGATATGCTCTTCAGCCTAAAGGACTCAGATGTCATCCAGCCAATGACTCTGTTCCAGTGTGTCCTTACAGATTCAGGATCATCACTGATTTCAGAGTTAGTGACCAGAGAATCAACCTTTTGAGCTGAAGCCTCTGCAATCATAAAGATGGCTTCCTTAAGGGTAGGTTTAGAAAGCTCAGGTTCAGGTTCTGGTTCAGAGGTGTGAGGTGGAGAGTTTGGAGGGCTGAGATTTAAAGTGAGAGGTTCTGGCTCAATTTCTGGTTCAGGTTGAGGTTCAGAAGATTGGGATGAAGCGTAAAGAGGGTTTAAGTCTAAGGGTTCAGATTCTGCTTCAGGTGCAGCGGGAATTTTTGGTGGGGTGATATCAGAGGTGTGGGGATCAGATGGTTGAATTTCAGAGGGTTGAGTTTCAGAGGGGATGGTGGTTGTTTGTTGTAGTGGTGAAGTTATTTCAGGTTCTGTGGTTTGTGTTTGTTGTGAAGCAAGTCTATGAGCGTAAAGTGTGGCTATAGTTGGGGATTCAGGGTCAGAAAATGCAGGGTCAGAAGAGACAGAAACATATGGAGGTGACTCAGGTTCAGAGGATGAAGAAGATGAAGTACTTTGGTGGGTTTGTGCAGGTTTAGAGGGAGGAATGAAAGTACGGGCTATATTTAAAACTGGTGTAGGTTTGGAGGTTCTGGTGATTGAGGGTGTAATGTCAGATTGTGAGGAGAGAGGGTTAGAGGAAGCCATCAAAAATTCAGAGGTAGCAGGAGGAACAGACTTACCAGTAGAAAATTGTAGAGGAGCTGAAGATCCGCTTCCAGAAGCTCCTTCAAGTCTGGCCTTCTTTGCTGGAGGTGCTATCCTCTTCTCAGAAATACCTCTCTTGTATCTGACTAAGTCTTCTTCAGAGTCCAGACAGTCATCGAGGCTGAAATCAGAGATGTCAACACCATCATCCAGCAGACGCTGAAGATAGATGGCAACAGCGTCTCTGGGCTCATTCTTGAAGAATCTGGCAAGGCCATGAGGCATCTTCCTCTGATCTTTCAAAGAATCCCAAGATGTATCCAGAGTTGGCTTGACTTGTATTTTCTTGATTATCCCCATACTCTTGAGGTTTCTGGCATTCAGAGGCTTCCCCACATCAATTGCCAGATCATCCATCAACTTGGTCTTTTCCAGCTCATCTACCAGTCCATGCTCAATGAAGACGTCAGATAGCAATCTTCCCAGAGGAATGTAGGATCTGGGCTTCATGTTATTCCTGGTTTCTCTGACTGAATCTCTCAGATATCTGAAGAGGAGAGCAGGGAGGTTGATCTTCACACCTTTCTGGATGCAGTACAAAATGCATTTCTGGTCTGCATTAATGTAATCAGAAGAGTTGGAGGCTGGACGGTGGTGGATAGTTCCCAGAATAATCTTCAACCATACTCTGAGGTTCTGGTGTAGCTCCTTGTTCTTAGAGGGGTTTCCTTCAACATTGGGTTTGAAGATTGTTGGGTTTATCACATCTGTGATGCGTTTTGACCTAGGAGGAATGTTGTAGATCCTTTTTCCTCCACTTCTTTCCATATTCAACAGAGAGGCAATGGACCCTTCTGTGATAGCTATCTTCACTCCCAGAACAAATGAGACGATGAAGTTGTCATCTGCATCTGCATGTCTCCAGAACTCCTTGACCAGAAGTGGGTAAATTGGACCATACAACCTTTGGAAATAGTTCTCCCACCCTTGTTGACGCAGTTCTCCAGTTAGATCAACGCCATTTCTTCTTAGGTTGTCGAAATCAACCAACGATTCGCACAACACATCCAAGCCTTCAAAGGGGGTTGAAAGGTTAATGTGGCGTTCACGGTCAAGAACGTGAGGTTCTTTGTAAACAGGGGTTATGGTGACACCAGTAACCGTTGGTGTTTGAGTGTTTGAGGTTTGGGGATTAGAACTTGATTCCATCTGTTGAGAGAAGTTAAAAACTTCTTGTTGTTGAGCATCCATGAAGAAGAAGATGAAGATTGATGAAGAACTTGCAGAGAATGCTTTGAGAGAGGGTTTAGGGTTTTAGAGTGAGTGAGAGTGTTTATATACTCTAAGTAAACACATGCAAAACGACACACATCCCAGCGTTAGCACAAAAATCAAAATAGCACGTTTGGGGGGGAAAAATGATTACAGCTAATAAATGAATGTCTAATCCCAACAGTACGCACACTGCTCTAGGAGATTTCAAACGTTCTGACCTTTGATTTCTTTGACAGCTGTCTAGAAGTTCTAGGGTTAGACGTTTAGAGCTCCACGTGTTGATGTATCTGATCTTCAGGAATACCAAA
Source organism: Lathyrus oleraceus (assembly GCF_024323335.1). NCBI lineage: Eukaryota > Viridiplantae > Streptophyta > Magnoliopsida > Fabales > Fabaceae > Lathyrus > Lathyrus oleraceus. Next base: position 205,099,621 of record NC_066582.1, read on the forward strand.
GGATTGGTTTCTGAAGATTTCTAACTCAGATATCTCCTTAACTTGGTAGAAGTATCAGAGTCAGAGGCAGAAGTACATTTGTTTACATCAGATTCACATTTTACATTTTTCAGAGCCATTTTTCACTCAGGGCAATTTTTAATATTCAGATTTTCTAAGATAAAAAGAAATCTATCTTCAGCTAGAGGCTTAGTAAAGATATCTGCCCATTGATGTTCTGTATCAATGAACTTCAAAGTTACTATCCCTTTCTGAACATAGTCTCTGATAAAATGATGTTTTATTTCTATGTGTTTGGCTCTGGAATGTAGAATGGGATTCTTACTTAAACAAATAGCAGCAGTATTATCACAAAAGATAGGAATGTTACTCTCAAAGATTTGTAGATCTTCTAGCTGATGCTTCATCCAGAGCATCTGAGTTGTGCACAGTGATGCTGAGATGTATTCTGCTTCTGCAGTTGATAGAGCAATAGTTGACTGTCTTTTGCTAGCCCAGGAGATTAGATTGTTTCCCAGAAGCTGGCAATTTCCAGATGTGCTTTTTCGTTCTATTCTATCTCCTGCATAATCTGCATCACAATAACCCAAGAGTCTATACTCTGATGTTTTCTCATACATCAGGCCCAGGTTAGGAGTTCCTTTCAGATACTTAAGAATTCTTTTAACTGATGTTAAATGAGATTCTCTAGGATCTGATTGGAATCTGGCACAAAGACAGACACTAAAGAGAATATCAGGACGAGTAGCAGTCAGATAGAGAAGAGAGCCTATCATACCTCGATAGAGCTTCTGACAAACCTTGTTGCTTACCTCTTCCTTTTCCAGAATGCAAGTTGGGTGCATGGGAGTTTTTGCATAATTGCATTCTGTCATGTCAAACTTCTTCAGAACGTCTTTAATATATTTACTTTGATGGACGTACGTGACTTCTGGAGTTTGATTAATTTGAATTCCCAGAAAGAACTTTAATTCTTGCATTAAACTCATTTCAAATTCTGCCTGCATTAACTTAGAAAATTCTTGGCAAACAGAGATATTAGCAGAACCAAAAATAATATCATCAACATAAATCTGGCATATCATGAGATCATTATTAAGGTTTTTACAGAAGAGTGTAGAATCAACTTTCCCTCTGATAAAATTTTGTTCCAGAAGAAAATTGCTTAAACGTTCATACCAAGCTCTGGGAGCTTGTTTAAGTCCATATAAGGATTTCTTAAGTTTAAAAACATGTTCTGGAAAGTTTGAATTTTCAAAACATGGAGGTTGATTGACAAACACTTCTTCTGAAATATAACCATTAAGAAATGCACTCTTGACATCCATTTGGTATAATTTGATAGAATGATTAATAGCAAAAGATACAAGAAGACGAATAGATTCTAACCTCGCGACTGGAGCAAAAGTTTCATTATAATCAATACCTTCTTGTTGACTATAACCTTGAGCTACCAGTCGTGGTTTGTTTCTGACAACTTCTCCTTTCTCGTTCAGCTTGTTTCTGAAAACCCATCTGGTTCCAATGACATGAGTGCCTCTGGGTTTAGGAACGAGATCCCAGACATCATTCTTTGAGAATTGATCTAATTCTTCTTGCATAGCTGCCACCCAATCGTTATCTTGAAGAGCTTCATCACAGGACGTAGGCTCAATCAGAGACACTAGTCCCAGAGGAATATCTTCAGAGGTTCTGAAGGTAGATCTTGTTATGACTGGTTCGTCTTTGTTTCCCAGAATCAAATCTTCAGATACATTGATACGACTTTTGACCTTCTTTGGAATTTCTGGAGATTTTATTTCTTCAGGGTTCTGAGTGACAGTTGCTTCTGGAGTTTTCTCAGATTCTACAAGAGTGATTTCCAAATCTGCAAACTTTTCAACTAGCTTTGACTTTTCAGGGTCAAGCTTATCATCAAATCTGACATGAATTGATTCTTCCACAATTTTGGTTTCTGTGTTGTATACTCTATAGCCTTTAGAGCGTTCTGAGTATCCTAACATAATACCTTTCTGTGCTTTGGAATCAAACTTGTTCAGATGTTCTTTAGTATTTAATATAAAACAAGAGCATCCAAAGGATGAAAATATGAGATGTTGGGTTTTCTTCCTTTACACAGTTCATAGGGAGTCTTTTCAAGAATAGGTCTTATAGAGATTCTATTCTGAATGTAACACGCTGTATTTACAGCTTCTGCCCAAAAGTGCTTTGCTACATTAGTTTCATTGATCATGGTTCTGGCCATCTCTTGGAGTGTCCTATTCTTCCTCTCTACAACTCCATTTTGTTGTGGAGTTCTAGGGCAGGAGAAATCATGGGATATTCCATTAGAATCAAATAATTCTTCAAAATCTTTATTTTCAAATTCTCCACCATGATCACTTCTGACTCTAATAATTTTAGAGTCAAATTCTTTTTGCACTTTGGAACAGAAACTGGTGAATACAGAGTGAGACTCACTCTTGTGCTTTAGGAATTTTACCCATGTCCAGCGACTGTAATCATCAACAATGACTAGTCCATACTTCTTTCCATTAACTGATGCTGTTTTCACAGGACCAAATAAGTCAATGTGAAGAAGTTCCAGAGGCTTAGAGGTAGAAACAACATTTTTCTTTTTAAAAGATGTTTTTGAAAATTTTCCTTTCTGACAAGCTTCACACAGAGCATCTGAAGAAAACTTCAGTTTTGGTAGGCCTCTGACTAACTCAAGCTTAGTTAGCTGAGAAAGTTTCCTCATGCTAATGTGGCCCAAGCGTCTATGCCATACCCATTGCTCTTCGTGAACTGACATTAGACATTTAACATTTTGATCTTTTAAATCAGAAAGATTTATTTTGTAAATGTTGTTTTTCCTCTTGCCTGTGAAAAGGACAGAGCCATCGTTCTGATTAATGGCTTTACATGTTTTTTGATTGAAGATTACATCATAACCGTTATCACTTAATTGACTTATGGATAACAAGTTATGCATTAATCCTTCTACATAAAGAACATCAGATATAGAGGGAAGAGTACGATTACCAATAGTTCCGGAGCCTCTGATCCTTCCTTTCTGATCTCCTCCGAAGCCTACAAATCCAGCGTCTTTAAGTTCCAGACTTTGGAACATAGACTTTCTTCCCGTCATGTGTCACGAGCATCCAGAGTCCAGGTACCATGACTGGTGTCTGAACTTTGCTGCATAGGATATCTGCAACATAGATAATCTTATCTTTCGGTACCCAGAATCTCTTGGGTCCTTTTAGATTAGTTTTCCCAGAGTTTCTTATAACTTTGGGTCTTCTAGCATTTTTAAATTTGTGTTCTTGTGTGTGTGTGTAGTGATATGAAAAAGGAGATTTAATTTGATCACTTGTAGAAGTTTTATCTTCCTTAGGATCATACCCAATTCCCCTTTTATTGTTCTGACTTACTCCATAAATCATGGATGCCATAATACTCCTATCTATCCCATTCTTCAGAAATTCTTGAAAGGCTTCTTCATATTTATAAATAATTTTATTTGAAGTTTGTGGTGCTTGAGACAACGCTTCTTCTAATTCTGAGCTTTTTGTTTTTGCTTCATCTCTTTCTAACATTAAAGATTTGATTGTATCTTCTTGTGATAGAATTGTTATCTTAAGTTCACTACACTCTTCAAATTTTGCTTTAAGACAGCCTTTAATATTTTTAAACTTTTGTTTTAATTTCTGGTAAGAGGTAAGAGTTTCTGACAAACATGATTCTAAGTCAGATCTAGAAAGTTCAGAAAATACCTCTTCAGATTCTTCGTCTGAACAGTTGGATGTGGTAGCCATGAGTGCTACGTTGGCTTGTTCATCAGAGTCAGATTCTGATGATCCAGATTCACTGTCATCCCAGGTAGCCATCAGTCCTTTCTTTGTTCTGAAGGTGTTTTTCTTGAAGCTTTCTTTTCTAGGGTTGTCTTTCTTCAACTTGGGGCATTCATTTCTGTAATGACCTGTTTCTTTACATTCATAACAGGTAATATCTTTGTTAGCTTTACCTTTTGAAGTTGACTCTGATCGATCCCCTCTGGGTCTTGGTCTTCTGAAGTTATTGTTCCTCTTTTTCCAGAGTTGCTTGACTCTTCTGGTTAGTAGGGACAACTCTTCTTCATCATCAGAGTCTTCTGGTTCAGAATCGTCAGTATCTTCAGCTTCTGCCTGGAGAGCTTTGGTTCTGTCAGGCTTCCGTCTTTCAGATCTGGACTTAAGCGCTACGGACTTGTTCCTTTTCTGAGGCTCATCCTCCTCTAGTTCTATCTCATGGCTTCTGAGAGAACTAACAAGTTCTTCAAGGCTGATATTGTTCAGATCCTTTGACAGCTTTAGAGCAGTAACCATAGGTCTCCATTTCTTTGGCAGACTTCTGACTATCTTCTTAACATGATCTGCAGTCGTGTATCCTTTGTCTAATACTTTAAGACCTGCAATAAGAGTTTGAAATCTAGAAAACATAGCCTCTATAGCTTCGTCATCTTCCATTTTGAAGGCTTCATATTTCTGGATAAGCGCCAGAGCCTTCGTCTCCTTGACTTGTGAGTTTCCTTCATGGGTCATCTTCAGAGAGTCAAGTATATCTTTGGCTGTCTCTCTGTTGGTGATTTTTTCATATTCGTTGTATGATATAGCATTTAGAAGTATTGTTCTGGCCTTGTGGTGATTTTTGAAGACACGTTTCTGATCTTCTGACATTTTGCTTCTGGGAACTTCAGCTCCATTTAAGACTGGAGGTGTGTATCCATCTGTGACAATGTCCCAGAGGTCAGCGTCATAACCCAGAAAGAAACTTTCGATTCTATCTTTCCAGTAATCAAATTTTTCTCCATCAAAAACAGGAGGCTTGGCATTGTAGGAATCTCTTTCATTTGAGTGGGCCATTGTTTTTCTCGTACTGGATCTCTCTACACGGTTAAGTGTTTGATTAGAAAATCAATAACAGAGCCGGAGCTCTGATACCAATTGAAGGTGAGAAAAACAAGAAAGGGGGGGTTTGAATTGTTTGAAAAATAAGCGCTTTGCAAAAAGAAAATCACACAAGGATTTTATACTGGTTCGCTTATAACACAAAGCTACTCCAGTCCACCCGGCCAAGGTGATTTCGCCTTCAACAAGGACTTAATCCACTAATCTTGAAAGATTACAAACAACGCCTAAGAGAAAAATCTCTTAGTCCTCTCAAGTCTACAGACTACACTAAGTCACTTGAGGAAATCAACAAACAAAAGATGAAAGATAAATTGTAATCTAGAGTGCTTCTAAGAAAGCAAATATTACAGTGTTAAGAACAAGAGTTTTTCACGTTATAAGCAAAAGCTTCGTGAATATCTTAGAGAGAAAGAGTGTTTTTCTTGACTTGGTGTTTCAGTATAATTTTGGCTTGTTGGCTTACTGATTGTTCTCTCCCGTGTTGCTGAAAGTTGATTTGCAATCCTTTATATAGATCAGTTGAAGTAGTAGTTGAAACTGGTGGATATTGAGATGAAGTTACGCCATCACATAATTAGCTAATGCAGGATGACTTTTTCTTCTTGAAATGACTACTTACCACAAGTAGTATTTTCTTTATTGAGATTGGAGATTAACGTCTCTTTCTCAATTAGGAAATCCATTTGAAAATCTTTACTTGTCTTCAACGTTACTCTTTCATGATTAGCAAATCCATAATCAGAGTATTTGTGTTTCTGGAGAACCTTGGAATCTTGCTTCTGATGTTGATCTAAATAGATTCTTCAGATAGCGTTGTTCAGAGTCAGAGGTTCTAGGACTTACTTCTTGTTCAGATGCTTCTGATACTTGTTGTTTAGTTCAGAGTTAGACTTTCTTGAGCTTGTTTCTACTTCAGAGCTTCTGATCATTTGATAATATGCTTCTGATCTGGTATTGTATCTGATGATGTCATCAGATTTCTTTCTTCTTTCTTTAGAACCCTGCACACTTAGAAACTTTTCGTTAGGGTGCCATTTTTGGTTTCATCCTTTGTTATCATCAAAATCAAGGAATCTGTTGTATCACAATTTTTGTTCTTACATGAACTTCTTCTTTAATCTTCACTGCCATATCGGGATGAGTTCTTCTCAGCTTCTGCTTCACAGGCACACACTCAGGCTTCAAAGGCAAGAAGTGTTGCACGATATCAGTATCCAGACCAGGCATGTCTTCATATGACCAGGCAAAGACGTCGACATATTCTCGTAGCAACTCAATCAACCCTTTCTTAACAGACTCTTCCAGGAGTGCCCCAATCTTCACTTCTCGCACACAATCCTCAGACCCCAAGTTGATTGTTTCCAGATTCTCAAGATGTGGCTGAATGATCTTCTCGTCGTGCTCAAGTAGACGGGTAATCTCGTCAGGAATCTCTTCAACATCATCTTCTTTGGCCTCAAATACAGGGAATTCAAAGTTGGGAGATGGTGTTGGATCATTATGTTCAATGGGTTTGATCAACCTGCATAATGATTTTGGATATAAAGAGATTTTAGAATTCAAACAAGGCAAATCATTATGCAGATGAAAAGATTGATTTTATTCCTTTTAAGGTTTTATGTGATCACCAATTTCATGCAAAAAGCAAAAAAGTGAAAATAATTTTGAAAAACAAACATTTAACATGAATTTATTGAATGAAATATCATTGTATTTATGAGCCAACAATGTCATCACTCCTCCTTTTGGCATGGGAGAAGGGTTTTTTAAACAAAATGAATATTACGTTGACTTGTGGACAACTGTTGGAACATCAACAGCGACCCAGTTATTGCAGACCCCTCCAGGGATGACAAAGTTGCCAGAATCTTCCTTTGCATCCTCTTCCACAATAGCAACAGCTTCCTCGTCTTGGACGGTGTGGATGAACCCACCACTCTGAAACAGACCATGCTTGTTGAAAGTGCCAGAAGAATACCCTATGCCAGCCCGGGATTTATTGTCTTCCATCTTGATCATTTGTCCTAAACCAGTAGTTGTGTCATGCTTAATGGCCAACTTCGCATCATTGTAGGACGCAAATGAAGAAGTTCCTTTCTTAGTAAGCTCAGCAATAGCTAAAGCTTGGAACGGCGTTCCAACTTCATCCTCAGCATATATGTAAGAAAAGGAAGACAGATGGCTAACCAGGAGAGCCTTCTCTCCCCCTACCACCACCAGCTTTTTGTTCCTAACAAATTTCAATTTCTGGTGTAGGGTGGATGTAACGGCGCCTGCCTCGTGAATCCATGGTCTTCCCAACAGACAACTATATGATGGGTGGATATCCATGACCTGAAAAGTGATCAGGAAATCACTTGGTCCAATCTTGACTGGGAGTTCAACCTCTCCAATCACCGTTTTGCGGGATCCATCAAAAGCTTTCACCATCACCCCACTCTGCCTCATGGGAGGCCCCTGATATGACAATCTGGCCAGAGTGGACTTTGGCAACACATTCAGTGATGACCCAGTATCCACCAGCACATTAGACATGGCATCATCCTTACAGCTCATTGAAATGTGTAGTGCCAAATTGTGGTCTCTTCCCTCCTCAGGGAGATCAGCATCACAAAAACTCAAATTGTTACAAGCAGTAATGTTTGCAACAATACTATCGAATTGTTCTATTGTGACGTCATGGTCCACATACGCCACATCCAACACCTTCTGCAGAGCTTCACGGTGTGGTTTTGAGTTCATAAGCAAAGATAGCACAAAGATCTTTGATGGCGTTTGTAGAAGCTGATCTACAACATTGTATTCACTCCTCTTGATGAGCCTCAGCATCTCATCATAGTCTTCTTTCATTGTGCCATTCTGGCCAGCAGCGACAGGAGTTCTTACAACATTGGCAGGTTTATTAGCAACAAGTGCCAGATTCGGAGCAATAACAGCATTCCCAACCGGGCGCACAGCATAATCAGCAACATCAGCCCTTCGGACATCATCCTGGGTTTCGGCGGAGCCGAGAAAACACAACCACTACGGGTCAGGCCGCTGACATCGGCAATATTAACAACAGAGGTAGAGGGCAGGGGCACCTCCTTCCCATCTTCCAATGCCACAACATTGTAACAATAGGGGACAACTTTACCAGAAGAATATGGCACAGGACCAGCTGGTTTAGTTATCAAAGAGGGAGAAGCCTTCTGCTTGCTGCCATCATACCGGATGACAACAGGCTCTGGGATAGGAAATAATGGAGACATCACATTGACTTCATCATCTACATCGTGATTCTGAAGTATTTCAATTACACCTTCATCCAACATTTCTTGGATGTCTTTACGAACTTAGCGACATCCCCTCTGATTGACTGTGCAAACACGACATCTGTCATGGTCGTGCTTATAGTGAATGTATTCACACAATGCTCTGTGCATCTAGACCAATGATTGTCGAATATGGATGACATATTTGACCTTATATTTACTAGGGCAGCCCTGGACCATATTAACAGCATATTTCCCATGCTCGGGCAATGGGTTCTTCTTAACATTGGGACCTACGTCCTCGAAACACAAGATACCACTTCTCACAAGGTCTTGAACCTTGGTCTTCAGCGGGTAACAGTTTTCCACGTCATGTCCGGGGGCACCAGAATGATAAACACAATGTAGCTCGGGCTTATACCACCACTGAGGGTTGGTAGGTATAGCTGGTGGGTCGCGTGGAGTAATCAGCTTCCTCTCTATCAAAGAGGGATATAGCTCTGCATAGGTCATTGGAATAGGATCAAAGATGACCCTCTTCCTCTCGTAGCTGGTACTAGTCTGATTATTGTTTCGAGGCTGGTAGGCCTGCTGTTGAGGACGGCGTTGTTGTTGTTGATATTGTTGGTGTTGCTGTTACTGGTTACTGTTGTGTTGATAGTGTTGATTTTCTCTGAAAACAGGTGCTGTGTGAGCCACCTGATGCTGATTACCGGCGGGACGCACGGTCTTCCTCCTTACTGAGGGTCTTCTGGGTTTAACATGGGAGGTCACAACATGTGCCTCACCATCTTTCTTCTTTCCAAACTCCCCATATCGTTTGGCATACTCTTTGAAAGTTTCCTTGTCCTTCTGGGACATGGTGTAAGACCCCAATTTTGGGCCCTAAGATCCCTCATGGCCCATATCACATCATACCATGGCCTCAAGGATCATTGCATGCCCTAGCTTCCCTCTTAGTGGGTAGGTTGCCTTGTGAGTTGATTCTGGATCACCAAGCATGCCTTGCATTTGTATATCTTTGCTTTTCATATGTTTACTAATCAAAAAGTACAAAAATATTGTCATCTAACCTTGTTGCTTGCAGTTGAAGCAATCATCAGCAATTAGGTCAAAACCAGTCAAAGTCAGTCATTGCAGTGGATGGTGACCATTCTTGCAGAATTTGGGCACCATGATCAATAATCAAGAGTTCATATATCTTGGGACATCATTTGGAATCAAGGTCTCAAGGAATTAGGGTTTGGAATTCATCAGAAGTGGTTCAATCATGCAAAACCCTAGAAAAGTCAACAGAAAGTCAAATTTGGTCAACTGTGGATTTAATCAGTGATTTGGTGGATGGAATTGATTTGAAGGAGTTCATTCATGCTTATATAAGCCTCATATATCATGTCAAACCTCATCATGGAAGAATTTGAAGTCAGACAGAAGATTTCCAGAAATAGAAAGTTGACCTGTAATTCAAAATTGCCAAAAATGGAAACTTTTTGATCCTCAACCTACATCATGATACAAGCTTCAAACGAATTTTTGCCCAACATGAAAGTTGAAGATCTTGTTCTCCCATTTCCAAAAAGTCCAAGAACACTCAATTCCCATGTATGGTTGGCAAGATATGATCAAATCAATTTCAAAAATTTGTGAACTTCAAAAGGCCATATCTCATGAACCATTTGGCCAAATTTAGTGGGGTTTTTTCCTACAAGCTCTATTTGTTCTCCTCTTTCCAAAAATGCATTCATCTTTCACCAAAACCTCACCATGCAAAATGGCATTTTTGGACTTGACTTCATTAATTTCAAGTATGTGCAAAAAGTGATTTTTTGATTTAGCAATTTTTAACACATTTGGCCATTTGGGAATTGTTTGGAATGACATTTGAAGTTTGTTCAGGGCCCAAACTCGGCCAGACTTCACACCCCATGTGCATATGTTGAAAAATTAGCAATTTGGCAAAACCTCTTCATTGGTGATAATCATGTTTAACACTCACTAAGCCAAGTTAAAACAGACATATATAACTTCATTTTCAGCAAATTGCAACCCTAGCAGCAGCCACAAACACACAAAATTCTCTCTTCTCTCAAAATTTGCATTTTCACAAATTGCAATTTCTGAGCCAAACCTTCAAAGCACTCGAGCAACTCTTGTTTGTTTCATCACTTGGCCAACATTTGAGAGCCGTTTGCAGCACAAAGCACCAGCTGGAAGCTCATTTCGAGCTCTGTTTTCTCCAAAGCACAACAATGGCAAATCGAGATTGAAGTGTTTCCAAGCATCATTGAGCTAAAGTGTTTCAAGCATCCATCATTTCCAACCCTAATCTTCATCTGTTTCGAGCTAAGACACTCAAAACAACACTGTTTCACGAGTTTCTTCAAAATCAAGTAAGTAATCGAATCTCTAGTTTCTTAAAGTGATGCTATGCTTTGTGTAAATCTCTTCTTGCTGGTCATTCTGAAACTCGAATCACTTGATTTGGTTGAATATTTCTTGAGTTACGTTGTTTTTAAGTTTGAAAGTGAAATGATGTCTTGCTCGATTCACACTGTTTGAAGCTGATTTTGTTAAAATGAATGTTGGATTATGGTTATGCTTGGTTTGCTGAATCGATTGCCATGCTTGTTTGCTGTTTCTGGGCATGTTGATTTTCCACGATTGTTGGAGATGATGAAGAATACTGTTCCATTCACAAACCCTAATTACATTTCCAGAACTTGGTGTTTTCACGTGTATTACCTGCTCATGTTACTGTTGTATTGAAACAACCAATTACAACATTTCGCGTGTCCCATTAAAACGGGGCGTTTTGGTTAGTTGGAATTATTATTACAAAAATGCCACTCGGTCAACCTTTGACTTATCTAAACCATGTTACTTTGTTCATGTTATTCCAAATTGATTGCTTAACTTCTAAAAATCATTTCTCACTCGTTTCAATTCCAAAATTCATGAAATTTTTTCCATCATATTCACATGAATGTCTACTATTTTATCATGATTTTTATTGATTTTTTGGATGGCTGGATTTTTAATGGTATTAGGGTTCTTAACATGTATGCACATTTTGTACCTTTTGCCAATTCTTTTGTGAAATGATGAGGATGTATCCAATGCCCCTGAAATTTTTTGTGGTTAATCTACACTCATTCATGCTTGTTTTGATGTAGAGTTCTTGAATTTATCATATCTGGTTAATAAGATATGAATTTTTGAAGTAGGGTGTGACAATTTGTGTCACACCAATGATATGCAATTTCATGATTTTTGTTGACATGCTTCCTGACATCCAATTGATGTGAAATTTTGCATGATCCTTCTCTTGTATGTCTAGTTGACTTGTGAATTTTCCTGGAATTAATTATGCCATTTCCTATTTGTTTGAGATTTTTCTTCTCTGCCTAGTCAATTGTTGACTTTGTGTGATACATCTTGCCATTTCATTTGGGAAATACTCATATCTTATTGGATGATCATGAAATTTTACATGTGCATACTAGACATCTTGAGCTTTGCATTGGTGTTGATCCCATTCATTTCTCATCTGTTTTCATTTAGTTATGATTTTTTGAAGTTGATATATGTTTGTTTGACTTCTTTGTGCATACTTGAAATTGTTTTGACTTCCTGATTTTAATTGACTATCTTCACATGATCCAATTGAGCTGAAATTTGGTATGTATGCCATGTTATGGATTGTGATTGACCCTGAATTATTTGATGATTTTTGGAATTGATTATGATTGCTTTTAAGCTAAGTCTTTCTGTTGACTTCATTGAGCATATTCAAATTTGCTTTGACTTCATGATTTTCATTGACTGCCTTCCACTTGTCCAATTGTGATGAAATTTTACATGCTTACCATGCTAGGTGTTAGGATTGATCATGAATTATTTGGTGATTTTTGAAAATGTTTGAGTTGACTTTTGATGCAAGTCTTTCTGTTGACTTCTATGTGCACCAATTTGCCATGCTTTGCCTTCCTTTGCTTATGAAATCATGATGATGAATGATATGCATGTGGGACCAATTGAGTTTGCTTCTTGATTGTTTAAACTTGATTTTGGTTGACTATCCTTTGCTGTTTTGACTTTCTCATTTCATTTTGACCCTAGGCTTGTCCTAGTGGTCTTGTTGCTTATGTTTGAGCTCATTGTTTCAGGTTAAGCACAAAATGCTTCAAAGAGAACAATCCAATTTGTTTGAGCTTGATTGTTTATCATAAGCTAACATTTGTTTTGTAGGTGGCTTGACTCACATGATTTGAGTCTTTGCACATTTGCCTGTCTGTTTTGACTTTTGGTTTCTATCTCCTTCTGATTTAAACTTTTGAACTGTATACTAATTTGTTTGACTATTTCAGGTACCATTAGTTGCTTAAGTTCTTTGAACTTGCTTTGCTTTGCTATTTAGAAATTTGCTTTGAGGTATAATTCCTTATCTTCATGTAGTCTGGAAGACCTGGCCTGTTACTTGGCCAGGCAACTGTCTGAAGTCCTCCTTAAGAGGCAATGCTTGTGTGTGTTTATATTTGTCCCAAGCAGGAAAAGTCCTTCAAATAAGGCAATTGGTAGATCAAAGGGATAAGCAACCTATCCCCTACTATTCTGTGAGTCTTCTCCTTGCTCCCATTACATGGTTGTAGCATTGAGATCAAAACCCAAGATCAATCGAGTCAATAATATGTGGAGAGAGTTCCTACTTTCTGAACTCCCACACTTTCTGATATTCAAATGCTCTCCCTGACCAGGGATAAGAGCAATGAGGCACACCCCTCATCTCCTTTCATCTGCTTCACCTTAGCCCCTCAATGGCAAGGTTAAGAGCAACTCTTGGACCCTATTCCAGTTGGCCTCAGTGCCTAACCCTCTTGTGTGAGCCTCCTTGCTTGGATATAGAGTGTGTTGTTTGTTTCTCATTGATTGATTGATTACTTCATATGCACATGTTTGCTTGTATGCTTTATGCATTTATCATCATTAATTGCCCATTAATGCACAATCATCTCATTTGTCTTTGTGATATTGTCATTGTTGTTTACCCATTGAGGACAATTGTAAGTCCATTTCTTTGGCCATTGCTCCTATGATATGGAAGGATAGAGTGTAAGACCTCATTGGTCACTCATATCTTCTGTTGTTTGCTTGATTGTATGTGAGGATGCAATTATAAGTCCCTGTAAGTTGGCATTTTCTTTCCTGTGATCATAATTTGGTTTCTTTGTTTGTATGTGAGGTTGCAGTTATAAGTCCCTGTAAGTTGGCATCTGCCTTCCTGTGATCATAAGATGTTTTGTCTGATTGTATGTGAGGTTGCAATTATAAGTCCCTGTAAGTTGGCATTTGCTTTCCTATGATCATGTGTTGCTTTTGTTCTTGTATGTGAGGATCCATTGTAAGTCCCTGTAATGTGGCATTGGTTTTCCTATGAGCATCTGTGGAGTTAACCTAAGTCCAGATAGATTGGCAGTTGACTTCCATATTTCATCTTTGTTTTCTTTTGAGGAGATTAGTGTAAGTCCATTGAGTGGCCTCTGATATCCATTTCTGTTTTAGGAGACTGGTGTAAATCCATCTATTGGTATCCGGTATCCACCTTTTATTTCTTTGTTTGAGGAGATTAGTGTAAGACCATTGAGTGGCCTCTGATATCCAGTTTTATTTTAGGAGATTGGTATAAGCCCAGTGATTGGCATCCGATATCCGCTTTTGTTGACTTTCTTGTTTGTTTGTTATTATCCATTTCTCATTCCAAAGGACACACTTGAATCATCTTCTATATGATTTCAAGAAGTGAACCTTCTAAGAAGTTTTACTTTTCATCCTCATCCATTCATCCTCATTATGTCCTAAACCTTTTCACACTTTGATTTCAAACTTGACATAGATATTGTGCAAACATCTTCATGTTTTCAAAACTAAAAACCTGGACCCAAGTCCTTGACCTTTTTTCAACTCCATTTCATAATACTTCTTTCAAATCAATCTTAATCATACTTTGACTTCACTTTCATAATCACAATCAATTAACTCCACTCATTCAATTGTTTTGGCTTTGTCCATTGTTAATCTTTTCATGCATTAGCCATAGGTTTCAATTATCATTGTGGTTGATGTAAACCTCACCTTATCTTTAGTGAGTCGACAGTAAGACTTCCGTACTGAAAACAGGGCTAACCCCTCTAGTACGTTGAAGCTATCCTCGCATGGTGGATGTTGGTCTTGGTCGAGTTTTCTCCCATTGATAATGAAAAGCCTCAGTGCTATTGTTTAAAATTGAATCCACCAACTTTTGGAAATCTTTTAGCCGAACTACGGCGTTTTGATCCTTACCTTTGATGGAAGGTACGTAGGCAGCGGGTTCATCCGTTCGAACACAAAAATAAAAATTGTATATTCTTTTCTCATCATCCCAATCATGTTTGCACAATGTTTATGTCATAACAAATAACAATCTTTTACAACAAGTGTGAAAAGGGCTCCCTAGGAGTACCTAGGACGTAGTGGGTGCCTAACACCTTCCCATTGCGTAATTTACCCCTTACCCAGACTCTCTGATCTTTTTATTAGTTTTCTACGTGTAAAACTTCTTAGGCTTTTGTTCGCTTTTTAGCCAGTCCTTTGGATAAATAAAAGTGCGGTGGCGACTCGAAATTTCATTGTATCTCTTGCTTATGGTTTAATCGATAAATCATATAGCGACGAATACACCGCTACACATGGCTCTCAATTGATCTCTATCGGGAGCCATATCCACGTTATATTTATATTGCTTGATGAAGGCCTCGCCAAGATCGTTGAAAGAGCGGATGTTCGAACTCTCCAAACCCATGTACCACCGGAGAGCAGCACCAGACAAACGGTCCTGGAAGTAGTGGATAAGAAGCTGATCGTTGTCAGTTTACGTTGACATCTTGCGAGCATACATCTCAAGATGGCTGATAGGGCATGTATTTCCCTTATACTTCTCAAAATCAGGTACTTTGAATTTAATAGAGATTTTAACGTTGGGCACAAGGCACAACTCAGCAGCACTCTTACCAAAGAGGTCCTTACCCCTCAGAGTCTTCAGTTCCTTGCGTAGCTCAAGGAATTGGTCTTTCATTTCATCCATCTTCTCATAAACATCTAGGCCCTCAGATGGCTCAAAATGGTAGATGGTGTCTTCAACTCTATGCAAGGTGTGCATAACGGGAGGTGGCACAGAAAGGACCGGGCTAGATGCCGGCAAAGAAGCAAGAGTAGGAGCAAAACCCTCTGACACAAAGTTGGCGGGCATCCCCCACGGGAATCCGGTTGGCATAGATGGCGCAAAATGGGTTGTTGTAGGAGGCACAGTAGATGTTGCAACCTCAGATATGATAATCCTCTAGGGAGGAGTTGCAGGAGTAGGCGAAGCTTGATTCTGGGTAGCTAGCATTGACTCCATCATGGTAGTCAGCCTAGCAATCTCTTCTTTCAATTCCCGGTTCTCTTGTTCTAGATGCTCCATGATCCTTGAAATGTTGGCTCGAGTGTAGTACCGGTGCGTCAGCTTATCTTCAAAATGAATGAAGAACACAAAGTTAGACCATTGAACAAGAAGCCTGGAGCAAACCTGCTTATGCCCATGATGCATGTAATGCTTGTGCATATGATTTATTTTATTTATCAGAGGAACTTTAGAGTCCTATTTGCAAATATTAATCATTTGGAAATATCAAATCAATAATATCTGGAAAATATTTTTACACCAAAGAAGTACAGTCTTGGTAACCAAATACAATACAAGAGAGAAGGAAAATGAACATCATATGGAACCCTAGAAACAATCATCTAAAGCTCTGGAGACTGGAAGATAAGATGCACGAAGCCTCTTCACCTCCCTCTCATAGGCTGCTTCCATATCTGTCTTCTCTTTGGCGAGTCGATCGTACTTCCTCTTCCAGAACTTGGAAGACTGAGGAAGAAGAGAAGTCACCACATCATCAGGCTCATCAATAACTTGGTGCTCAAGAAAATCTATCAAAGCATCTTTCTCTCTAAGCTGCTGAAGTAACTCTTCTCGTTCATGGATCCAGGCACGTGAACGGTCTTCGTTTCTCAACTCCTCTACTCCTTGGTCAGGGAGGGTTGAAGTCCCAGCCACAACCAAAGGTGTAGGTCTTGGATACTCATAAGGCATGAGGTACTCGGAAGCTCTCCTCCTAACCCATGAGGTATAGAGTTCCAAAGCTATACAATTCTTTGGACCAAGCTCTTTCCTTCCCTTTCTATGGATCTTGCGCCAAGCGCGAACCATCCTACCCTTCAAGCCTTGGGGATCTTTACCCTCCTGAAAGAACACACCTTCTAACAGAATGTTATTATGTTTATCCTTTAGGGGGAATCCAAGCTGACGACGTACCAAAATAGGGTTGTAGTTAATTCCACCACATGTACCAAGAAGAGGCACATTGGAGAATTCACCACAAGAGTCGATAATCTGCACACCATCATATACACAGTTGTACCAAAAGATATCATCATTGGTGAGAGACATAAGTCTTGTGGACCACCGTAGACATCCTTTGTTCTCCTTGAAGGCGACCGTCTGCGGCAAGTGCGAAATAGACCACTTGTACAATAGAGGCAAACATCACACAATGGTACCACCACCCTTTGCATTCCTCATATGCAAAGAAAAGTAAGTGTCACCCAACAAAGTCGGAACAGGATTAAGAGTAGAGAAAATCCTAATAGCGTTCACATCCACAAACTTGTTGATGTTGGGGAATAACACTAGCCCATAGATTAGAAGCACAAATATGGACTCAAAGGCGTCCTCACTCATGGCCTTCCCATACAAAGTAGCTTGAGCAATGAGGAACTCAGAAGGGAGACCTTGAATTCCATTTTTGGTAGTCATATGAGCACCAACCAGAGATTCATCTATATGCAACAGATCAGCTATCTCTTGAGAAGTAGGAACCCTCTCTAAGCCACTGAACGACAACTGATCTAGGATAGGTATACCCACAAGATAGGCATACTCCTCAAGTGTGGGCAAAAGCTGGAAATCCGGGAATGTGAAGCAACGGTACAAGGGATCATAGAACTGCACCAATACGCTCATCAAACCTTCGTCCACTTGAGTAGCCATAATAGATAGAAGCTTCCCATGACGAGCCTTGAAACCCAAGGGATCTAATACATAGGATGTCAAATTCCTTAGCTCTTTCAAGTCGGGTTGTCTGAAACTGTACTTCTTCGTATTCCTCCTTTGTTTGTCCATGTCTCTGAAAATTTGCGACCTCTTAAGTTCCTTGAAAATTTTCTCATTATTGATGATATGGATGCAAATGGGTGCATGAATGCATGGATGCAACAATCACACTCAAGGATCAAGCAAAGCACACCACACAAAGGTCATGGGATGGATTAAGTTATCCTTAATATCAATCATCCATTTTGGTGGATTATGGTTTACACCTTATCAACACCCAAGTTCCATTGATATTAAGGATACACAAGAACGGGTCAACCATGAATCAAGGGTTCATTACGAGTCACGAGCATGGAGTCTCGGTTAAGGACCACCCGAAGGGAGTGTACTAGGGTTTAAACCTGCCAAACATGTTCTACAAGAGGTTCCCATAATCATCATCCCATCTTTCGGATATTATCAGATAACCAATTACTTGTATTCCAAAAATATTCTCAAGAGAGACTCTTATGAGTGTAGTATCGCGTAACAATCGTATCAAATCTTACACTTGAACGACTTTCGCACTACGTCTAAAAAAAGGCCAAGATGGGCTTGGTAGACTAAGGTCCTCGGCTTCTAAGGTCTATATTGGAAAGAGTAATGCCTAACCACGACTACTCGTGTGACATTATTGATCCCAACATGACCTCCACCAAGTGAATGGGCTTGCAAGTCAACTTGCTAAGGAATAACTCCACACAAGTCAACAAGACTATGCCATTCTCCTATCCTAAGTGCACTTGAGTTCGGGTATAAAACTCATCTCACAAAGATCACCAAGCATACAAGCAATTAATATATCAAACAATTCATACATTACAATCAATACAGTAATCCCAAATTTGCACAAAAATATCTCACCAAATAATATACAATATAATACAACAAATATAAAAAGTAGGCAAAACCCACTAGGCAAAAGTCCCCAGCAGAGTCGCCACTTTTCTGTAGCGGGGTATTCGTTACCTTTAGATTTATTGACTAAATCAAAAGTAAATCATACAATTCGAGTTGCCACCGCACTTCTATTTATCCAAAGGAAAGGTTAGAAAGCGAACAAAAATCGAGAAGTTTTATCGAATCAAAAACTAATAAAAATGTCAGAGATCGGGGTAAGGGGGTTGGTTATGCAGTGGAAAGGTTTTAAGCACCCAAAACATCCTAGGTACTCCTAGGGAGCCCTTTTCACACTTGTTGTAAAGTTGGTATTTTTTTGTGAAAATTTGTTTGTGCAAACATGATTGGGGAGATGAGAAGAGAATATACAAGTTATTTACAATTTTGTGATTGAATGGATAAACCCATTGCCTACGTACCATCTTAAAAAATATTAGGACCAAAACCTCGTAATTCGGGGTAAAAAAAACTCAAAACAAGTTGGTGAATTAATTGGTCCAAAAGCCTTAAGGTCTTTTGTTATCCAAGGGAGAAAACTCAACCTGAAACCACAAATCCACCATGTGAGGATAGCTTCAACATGCTAGTGAGGGGTTAACACTATAATAAGCATGGAAGACTCATTGTCCATCACTAAGGATATAGGTGAGTATTATATCTACCTCAAGGATAACTCAAACCTAATAGCTAATGGTTAATAAAAAAGTTTTGATAAGAGGTGGCCATTGAAACCACAAAAGCATTTGAATGAGTTATATTTACCAATGAAAATTATTTACAAAATATGGTCAAAGTTGACTTAAATATTCAATTCAAAATAAGTGTTATGAAAGGAAAGTTTGAAAATCAAAAGCATAATGCTTAGGTTTCTAATGTTTGAAAATAAGTGTTAATGTTTGCACAAAAGTTTTGGCTTGGGTTAGAGTGGAGGGAAGAAGAAGAATGGCTAAGTCCTAATCATACAAGAGATAAGGGGAAAGAAATAAGACCACAACCGGAGTTCCTCTCTTGATATCATATTGATGATCCAAGTAGCTCCCATCCTTTGGAATAAGCAAGCAAATAAGTGTATACTCAAGCAATCAATCAATCAAGCAAGTTCTTAGAAATCCTCCAATGGCTCTTAGATCTCTCTCTTTAGAAGCTCATGATAATGGTTCTTCACTTAGGATCAATGTTGGAATCCCTAGCACAAGAACACACACATCAAAAAGTTTTATAAAGAAAACAAATAATGGACAAGAAGGAGTTTAGAGAATAGGTCCTTTCAATTCCTCTTCAACATTAAGCATTCTAAAGGCAGGAGGCCTATTTGCTCTTTGACTTTTATAGCACTCTAAAGGCCTAAGGCCTAGTTGCTCTTTGACTCCATTTTTGCATAGGGAATATCCTAAAGTCTAATTCCTTTTGTCCATTTGCAATTGGTTCACAACAATTAAAACAAACACAAGCACAATAGTATATACACAATTATATGCTCAAGTGAGCAAAAGGAAAATTGCATTAACATAAACATGTGCTCAAATGAGCAAAGGGCAAAAGCAAATGAATAATATGTACAAGAATAGTAAATTGCATAAATGTAAAGTGCAAGAATTAAATGTTAATGGTTAATGGTTAGTATTAGTGGTGCCATAAGGCAATTTAGCGCTATGTTAAGCAATCGTAATTGGACTTGTGTAGAAGTGTAACACCTCAAAATTTGCCCTCCTCTCTTGGGGCTAGCTTAGCATATTGCATTTCATCTTTAGGACATTAGTCATTGCATCTTTTCATATCATGTGGAAACAATAAGCAAGTCATCCTCCTAGGTCTTTCTCAGAAGATAAAGAGGTTAAAAGATTCAAGCTTGAGGGTCTCATGAATTGATCACTAGCCATCTGAGGGTTTGTGCTTCAATTAGGGTTTCTTGGTTCCTCAAGGAGATTGATCATTATCTTGGTTGAAATGGTACCTCATCATCATCACGGTCTTATCATCACCAAGAGGTTCATTGTGCTTGATCAGTTCCTTAGGATTAGGGTTTTGACCTCAGGTCAACCCTAATCAGTTGAATTGTACCAATCAGGGTTTGTTAAGGAGATGAGATCTTCAATGAGATGGGGATCATCCTATGGTTTTATTGAGCTTGTGCAAGCTAGGGTTTCATTTTGGAGCCATTTCATCTGGAGATTGAGGCTCAAATTCATCTGGGCATGACCAAGTCATCTATCAACTGAAAAAGTCAACCAAAAGTCAACTGATGGATTTGGAGGTGGGAGAGGGTTAGAAATACTTCATTCATGTTCAAACAAGTCTCATTTGACATTTCAAACATCAACATTGGAGAAAATAAAGTCAGGACAAAACTTTCCAAAAATAGAAAGTGACTTGTAATTCAAAATTGCCAAAAATGAAAGGTTTTCTCCTCAAGATTACATCATCAAAAATGCTTCAAATGAAATTTTGTTGGACATGAAAGTTGTAGATCTTGTTCTCCCGTTTCCAAAAAGTCCAAGAACATGAATTTCTCATGTATGGTTGAGAAGATATGGATCAATCATTGCCAAGTCAATTTGAACTTCACAAGTGCATAACTTTTGAACCATAAGGCCAAATGAAGTGGTTCTTTTTGCAACATTTCTATCTTGACATGAGCTATCCAAAACATGCATCATATTCCATGCATTTTGGTCACAAAAATATTGGCATTTTCATTTGAATTTTGGAGGGAAAATCCAAATTCAAAAAGTATGCATTGTTTTCACTTCCAAGCATTGCATTTGGCTTCTACATGTCATTTTGAAGTGAATTGGAGCATAATTCATGTACTGTAGCATCTATTTCATGCATGTAGGGTGCATTTGTAAATTGGCCAAAACACCTTCAATTTCACTAATCCATTTGCATTTGGCTTAATTGTCATTACCAACATCATTAGCACACCACATAAAAGGATAAGCATAACTGTTTTGGGATTAACAACAACAGAATTCTCAGATCTAGATCTAATTCACAAATCTTCACAATTTTTCTCTCTCACTTTTCTTCAATTTTCTTCATAAACCTTGCATTGTTCTTGATCAAATCCTCATCCATAAGCATTGTGGAGTATCCTTGAAGCTAGATCCAGCAAGAATCGTGCACTTTGAGGACTGTTGAAGGTTGCATCCATTAATGGCAAGTGGAGATTTGAGAAAGATCAAGCACGATTAACATCCAAACTTTCCTCCATTCATTCATCCAAGAGCTGAGGAGCATCTGTTTGTGCCTTGCCAAGCCTGAGAGCATCGATTCCACTTCTGCACATCCTTGAAGGTCAGATTTCGAATGTCATGATTCTTAAAATTGATAGATGCATGTTGTAGGTCTTTTATTGGTGGTTAATCTGCACTTTAGATCATTGAATTTCATGGAGTAATGACTTAGTTATGTTGATTATAAGTTTGGCACATGAAAATGTTTTGCTTCGAAACTTTGAACATAGGATGAATTAGGGCAAAATAATCTTAGATTCATGTTACTTGTTGAAAGACCTATCCAATGGTATGAATTTTATGAATTTCTGGACAAAAGTGTTCTTGAGCTCAAGAACACGTTGAATCTGTTGAAGCACCTAGGGTTTTTAATTCCAGAACGCTTTTGATCTCTCTCGCGCCTTTATGCATGTGTTTTTCTGTTGCTGGCCATGTATTGGTTGCATTGAGTATGGCGTGTCAAATTGATTGGCCAGGAATGATTCCCGTGCCACATAGGTTTAAATGAAACGGTGAGTTTCATTGAAAACGCACCTCAATTTGAAACATAGCTCACTTCGATTCCGGCCATGAACATTTCCAAATTTGGTTTTGTATTATTCCATGTTATACCATGCCATTTCATGTACATGCTTTCATGTGTTTTTTAATTTTTCATTCATTTCAAAAATTCATAACTCAATGAATAATGATCCAATTGGCCTGGGATTTTTTGCATGTTGTTCCTTATCATGTCTAGTATTTTATGAGATTTTTTCCAGAAATTGTGCACGCATGAATTTTGTTTTGGCTTAGGGATTGTGTATGTATGTGCTTTCTTGACCTACCTTGCCAAAAGCTTCATGAAATGATGAGTTTTGATCCAATGATTTTGAAACTTTTCATGCTTAAACTAGACACTTTGATTGAAATTTTGGTGTTGAGTTTGTATCTTTAGCATTTCTAGTTGATGAGTTATGATCTGGTTAAGGTAGTTGTGACAATGTGTGTCACACCTTTGCTTGTTCAATTTGTGGATTTTCTTTGCAATGCCAAATAAATGCCAAATGATGTGATATTTTGCATGATGCTTCTTCTGGATGTTAGGTTTGATCATGAATGTTTGTGGAATTTTTGGATTCATTTCTGATTTGTTTGAGAATTTTCTTGCTGGCTTGTCATTTATGGACTTTTGGATAGTCATGAACTTCAATGATTTATGAAATGATGGATGTTTATCCTATGAACTTGAAATTTTTCACATTGATTCTAGACACTTTGAAGTTTATTGTGGCTTTGGTTTGAGGCATTTATCATTTGTCAATTCTGTTTTAGGCTTGTGTGAACTTGATGTAGCAAAGTGTGCCCTAGTTGAGCTTATTTGTGCTTACCTTTCCTTATGGAATTTTATTTCCATGCTTACACTTGTCCAAATGCCTTGATTTTTGGTGTGTTGATCATGTGATATGTGCTGTTTAGCCATGATTTTTCTTGAGATTTATTGAATCATTTTTGAGTTGATGTGGATTGGTTCATTCTGTTTGCTTCAATGAGCTTTCAACTTGCATGTTTTGCCTTATGTGCTTTGTGAAATGAACTTGGTTGATGCTATTGATATGAGACCACTTGGATATTGTTCCTAATTGATTAAGCTTGATTCATGCCAATTTTCATGTTCTGTTTTGGATTATTTCTCCCACTTTGACCCTAGGCCTTGTCCTAGTGGTTTGTGCTTATGGTTGAGTTGTGTTTTCAGGACAAGAAGCATATGGCCTTGAGGAATTGGTTCATTGGCTTGAGCTACCTATTTGATTGATGTTTATTAACATTGAGTTGTCTTGTATGTGGATTAGCTCCTTTGAGTTGAGCTTGTGCTTTGCCTTGGTGCATTGATGCTTGTCTGTTTAATTGTGTACTGTTGACTGTTGACCACTAGTCTGTCTGTTTGACTTTTGTTGACTTGTATACTGATTGTGTTAGATTGTTTTCAGGTACATTAGTTGCTTAAGTTCTTCGAACTTGCATTTTCTTGTGGGTTGCTTAACCTAGGTATAACATCTCTTCTCCATGTAGTCTAGAAGACCTGGCTTGTTATGTGGTCAGGCACCTGTCTGAAGTCCTCCTTAAGAGGCAATGCTTGTGTTTGTTTATGTTTGTGCCAAGCAGGAAAAGACCTTTGAAAAGGCAATTGGCAGATAAAAGAGATGTGCAATCCATCTCCTGCTAATCAGTGTGTCATCCTTTTGCTCACATTACATGTTGATGCATTGTGGATATTAACCCAAGATCTATGTTGAGTCAGTCATATGTGGATAAAGGAGTTCCTGCTTTCTGAACTCCCACACATTCTATTTGAGTCAAGCTCTCCCAGGCCAGGGATAAGAGCTGTGAGGCACACCCCTCACTTCCCATTTCATCTGCTTCACCCTAACTCTCAATGTTAGGGTTAAGAGCTAACATCACCCGATTCCAGTTGGCTTGTGTTTCACAGCCTAACCTTGTGTGAGCCCAATTTGTTTGTATATAGTGTGTGCTAATTGTGTGTATGTTTGCTTTGCTTTGCTTGTGATGTTTAGGATAGCTTGCTGCCTGTGCAAGTTAGATAGAAAACTCAACCTAGGACCATTGTGGAATACATGATAACTATTAGGCTCGAGTCAGTCTCCCTTCTAGTTTGTTATTTCCCAGTCTCTGGTTAGGAGAAAGTTTCTCCCCTGTTAAGGGGAACTATGTTGCCCTGATCCTCATACCAGATGAGGTACGTAGGCAGGAGATCGTACGAGATCTCTCCGGGCACCCTTTTTTTCTTTTTGTGTGTGTTTGCTTGACAGTTATTAGGCTCGAGTTCCGGACTCCCTATTAACTTGTTGTTTGTTATCCTTCTTGTGTGTAGGAGATGGATGTAAGACCAGCAATTGGCATTCCGTATCCTATTGTTGTGTGCTTGGAGTCCGATATAAGTCCAACAATTGGCATTTGGTTTCCAGTGTGGGTTTGTTTGGTTCGGAGTCTGATGTAAGTCCAGCGATTGGCATTCGGTTTCCATGTTTGCCTGTGTGCATGTGTTTTGTTTCGGCGTGCGTGAGCCGAACTACGGTAGCTCTGATTCTCATTCCAGATGTGATACGTAGGCATAGGATGCGATATCCTAGCGAGCCCGTTCCCCTTTTCTCCCACCTGTGTTATTTCCAGTGTGTGTGTGTGATGTTTGTGAGCAATGTTTGTTTTAGCAACCTTATCCTATCTTTTGAGCGTGGATCCCGTCGAGTACGACGGATGCGTAGGGGTGCTAATACCTTCCCTTCGCATAACCGACTCCCGATCTCATCTCTCTTTGGTCACGAGACCATGTCTTTTCCAGGTTTACTTCGAGCGTTTCCTTTCCCTCTGTTGGGATAAATAATGCACGGTGGCGGCTCTGTTTGTTTTGTTTTAGCCCGCCCGTTGTTTTTCGCGGATGCGACAGCTTGCGACTCTGCTAGGGATATAGAAGTTGACCTCTTGCTGGTCCATCTTCCCCAAGCGAGTCTCTCCTAGCGCTCTCTAGGATAGTTTAGGTTGCTTGTGTTGCTTTATTTATTGCATTTATTATTATTCTGCTATGTATATTTGCATAAATATTTGCATGCATCATACTGTCATGTTGCTGTCCTCTGTACAGGTGGTTCCTATGATTTGGGGTGGGTGTTCTGAGTGGGGCTAAAACCCAGGCCCGAGTATACACCTAGGATTAGTGTGGTCTCACGTTCCTCACATGTTGGTTGGGCATGTTGTTGCGACGTGACATACCACAAGCCGGACGAGGTTCATCTGAGAGAGCTCTTCCATAGTGGGGTTCCCACTTTGGTCTAGTTACCTCTTTTGAGCTATTGACTTCGGTGACCGTTCTTTCCCGGATCTTTGGTTTAGATGATCTTAAGAGAGCTACAACGGCACACCCGAAAGGGCAAACCCGTTGAGTATCTTTGCCCGATTATCGAGACCATTATCCGCCTTAGGATGACCTGATTAGAATTCACCTGTGAGGGGAGGGTTGATTCTTACAGATGCATGTTCAGATGGTGACTTTGATGGTGACTAATGGTTCCGTTGATCAGAGTCCTATTTATAAGTCGGATTTATGGGCATTTATTCCTGAGACGCCGGAGTTCTGTCCGCGGTATTTATCAGTGGGGATCCGTTTATTTCAGGATTCCCCGGGCTGGTTCAGAGTGGCTTATGGTTATCTGTTCAGAGAATCTCTGGTGATGATGGTGATGTATCTTTTAGTTCCGTTTATTTCGGAACCCTTGGGTCGGATTTGTGATTGCTCAGTACCGCAGATGGTTGTGATCAGTTCAGAGATCAGGCTTCAGTGCAACAGATGTTCAGATGACTGGGAGGATGGCACTATGCATTGCATTCATACATCAGCATCATTCACATTTTGCATTTACCTGCATCTAACTCATGTTTATCCATATGTAGGGACATTTTGATCGAGATCCTGGTTGAGAGACTTCTCTGCTCAGATATGAGGCCCGGTTTGAAGGACGATGTTGTCTACAGTTTCTTTGATCCAGAGATCAGTATGCTGAAGGATATGATAGCATTGATTACGCCCGACCATGTGGGGATGTTTCGTGAGATGTATGGGGGTATTCTGAAGATGGTTTTCAGGCTCACTGACAGGGATAGGAGTGTCATCCATACTCTTCTCCAGTTTTATGATCCTGGTTTGAGGTGTTTCGTCTTCCCGGATTACTTATTGGGGCCTTTGATGGAGGACTATGCTGGAATCTTGGACATTCAAATCAGAAATCAGGTTCCTTTCTATGCTACTAAGGAAGAACCTGATATTGGTGGGATCTCCCGTGCTCTTTATTTGAGTCCGGAGATGATTAAGGGGAGTCTGAAAGAGAAGGGGAAGTTGCCTGGTTTTCATCTGAGTTTCCTAGAGGCTAAGGCCAAGGAGCATGCTGAGTTGGGTAACTGGAAAGCTGTCTGTGCCTTGATTGCTGTGAGCATTTATGGGACTATTCTGTTTCCTAATCAGAAGAGCTTCGTGGATATTAATGCCATCCGCTTGTTTGTTTAGAGGAATCCCATCCCTACCTTGATTGGAGATGTCTATTACTCAGTCCATAACAGGAATGAGAAGCGGCGTGGGGGATTGATCCGATGTTGCACTCAGATACTATACAAGTGGTTTATGGGATATTTGCCTTCCAGTGGTGCGTTTGTTCTTCTCGACCATACGGTCAATTGGGCGACCAAGCTGATGGGTTTGCGGGCCAAAGACATAGCTTGGACTCACAGTAGCGGGGTTGGACAAGATTTCATTTGCAGTTGTGGAAGTTTTCCCAATGTGCCTCTTATAGGAGTTCAGGGTTGCATTAATTATAAACCGACGCTTCTTAAGAGACAAATGGGATTTGCTATGGAGGTTCCTCCTCTCAAGAGTGAGATTCAGGAAACTTTGTACTTCCCGGTTGAGGGCAATCAGGCCAGGTTGAAGCAGGTATCCGATGCATGGCGCAACATTCAAAGGAAAGGCAAGTTTTCTTGGGGTAGAGCTAATAACAGGTCTTTCCCTCCGTTTGATGACTGGCTCAGCAAGAGAGTGGAGCTTACTTGTCTACCATTTCCTATGGTTGATCCTTGGTATCCGTTGATTGAGGAATCTCCTTCTTTCGTCAGTATGGAAGAGTTCCTAGAGATGAAGCGGGAGAGGGATCAGTTGCTTGCAGAGAAAACGGAATTGGAGATGAGTGTTGCTCGAGTTCAGATGACTAATCAGGAGATCAGAGGGAGGATGGAAGATCAGGATAAGAGACATGCTCTTGTGGAGAAGCGCTTTGAGATGGATACCGCTTACTATGGCAAGGTCAGGCAAGCATTGAAGTCGTCTACAAGGGAGCACGACATTACCAAGGAGAAGCTAGCCAGAGCTTCAAAGGTCATTGAAGATGAGAAGAGGAGGCAAATCCTTGTGAGGGATCAAAGGGAAGACAGAGTCAGAGTCCTTATCACTGAGTGGGAGGCAAAGCTGAAGATTAAGGAG
This sequence comes from Lathyrus oleraceus, assembly GCF_024323335.1. Classification (NCBI taxonomy): domain Eukaryota; kingdom Viridiplantae; phylum Streptophyta; class Magnoliopsida; order Fabales; family Fabaceae; genus Lathyrus; species Lathyrus oleraceus. The sequence goes on from NC_066582.1 coordinate 205,127,193, forward strand.
ACAGAGAATGTGAAGACTATTGCTGATAGAGATCATTATATCGCCGAGAGAGATCACTACATTGCTGAGAGAGATCATTACTTCAGGCAGATGAAAATTCACCAGAAGGAGGTGGGGAGATTGCAGCAGGAGAACACCGAGCTCAGGTTCGCCGCAGAGTTTGCTAGGATGGTTGATGATGTAGGGCCTTCTGTGGGACCTTCGTCAGGCTAGACCTTTCTCATTTGTGTGGATTACCGTCAGGCTTGTTGACGGAATCCATTTGTTTGTATTTCCTTCTTGATTCTGGAGGATGATATTTGACTTGTCTCAGACTTGATGTATGACTATGGCACTTATTGTGCATTTTTTTGATATGTGATGGTTATTTTCATTCAGTGATCGATCTTCAAGCTTTATTTGCTTTTCTGTATGCACTCACACAGCACACACATGGTTGGGTGGTATCTTTGCTAGATCATATATCTCTGATCTGTATGATGGAATCATTCGATGAATGTCAAAATATTGCTGTCGGATTATTATTTGTCTCGATGAAGCCAGGATCGAAAGACAGAGTGTTCCTCATGTGGATATACATTGCATTCATGCATAATCATAATAACTTGTTTTTTATTTTGCAGGTTTCCGTTGCTAACGTGCTTGATTGTTTCAGGAATCATTGCTCGTGCTCGTAGAGTTGTACCTTTGCACTCAACACGTCCACACAGATACTTCACCAGGCGCAATACACCCAGATTGATGGATCTACCAAATACAGATGTTCTCGAGCTGAAAGAGAAGATGAATGAGTTGATTAACATCATGCAAGGTTTTGCTGTGGGCCAGAAAGCATTGGCTGATAAAGTTGAGAAGCTCGAGCGGGCTTCAGCTGCCAACAGCGGTGTTAATCTGGATGGTGTCTCCAACCAGGGGCTTGGTGGTTCTAGGGATGGTGGAAAGAGGACAACTGTGGGCGTAGTGAATAATGCCGGTGGTTTTGGTGCTGCCGCAGGTGGTGGACCCGGTCAGATGGCTAATAACATGAAGGACAGTCTGTTCCCTCCTTTCTTTGGGGTTGAGGATGATAGGGAAGAAGACAGAGAAGCTGATTAATTCTCCATGCATAATGAGCCGTTTGGTCAATACGGTGTCCAACCACCGAATAAGGAGATCCAGTTGCTGGCGGAAAAAATCAGGGCTCTCGAAAGCTATGCCACTCCCGGGGTTGTGAATATGTCGAATATGGGGCTGGTTGAGGGGATTGTGATCCCACAGAAGTTCAAGGCGCCCACATTTGACAAATATAATGGGAGTTCCTGTCCGGAAACTCACCTTCAAGCTTTCGTCCGCAAGATTTCTGCATATACGATGGATCAGAAGCTGTGGATGTACTTCTTCCAGGACAGTCTGTCCGGAGGGTCCTTGGAGTGGTATACCAAGCTGAAGTCTTCTGATATTAAGAGCTGGCAGGATCTTGGTGATGCATTCTTTAAACAATACCAGTTCAACACTGATATGGCTCCTAGTCGTACCCAGCTGCAGGGTATGTCCCAGAAGCCTAGTGGGGGGTTTAAAGAGTATGCTCAAAGGTGGAGGGAGTTGGCTGCCAGAGTTCAACCTCCATTGGTGGACAAAGAGATGTCTGACTTATTTATGGGTACCCTTCAGGGGACATTCGCTGAGAGGATGGTTGGATGCCCGGTTACCAATTTCGCAGATATTATGGTGGCCGGTGAAAGGATAGAAAGTTGGTTGAAACTGGGGAAAATCCAGGGGGATAATGCTTCGTCATCTGGGTCGAAGAAGCCCTTTGGAAATGGCCAGAGGAAGAAAGAGGGTGATACCAGCGCCGTGTATACTCAAGGAGAACAAAGTAGGGATCGTTACTACCAGCACACCGCTGCGGTAACCATTCCTGCTGTCAGCCTGCACAACAGCAACAGCAGCAACAACCGCAACAACAGCGTCAGCCCTTTCAGCAGAGACCACAGAGGGTCGGGTATCAAGTCAGAGGGAGAATGAATGATCGACAATTTGATAGGCCACCTGTGACCTATTCTTTCCTATTGAAGAAGCTGAAAGATTTGGGGTTGGTACAATTGAGAACTTTGGCTCCTTTGAGACCTGATCAGAGGCCAACCAGTTTTGATGAGAACGCTAAATGTGAATTTCACTCAGGTGCTCCCGGGCATAATGTAGAAAACTGCAAAGCTTTTAAGCATGTGGTTCAAGACCTGGTGGATTCCAAGGCGATCAACTTTGCGCCGTCTCCCAACGTGAATGCTAATCCCATGCCTGCGCATGGTCAAATGGGGGTGAATGCAATCTCTGATGAAAGCAGAATCGGGTTGTTGAGTATAGACCAGTTGAAAACTCCGTTGGCTGAGGTCAAGAGGCAGTTGTTGTTGAATGGGGTCTTTCCGGGCTGTGGTGATGGTTGTGATGCGTGCATTGTTACTCCTGAGGGGTGTATATTGTTGAGAGAGGCTATCCAGAGGCTGATGGACGAAGGAAGTCTCAGGTTTGAGAAGATTGATCTGGGGGAGGAAGAAGTCTCCACCATAACCATCTACTTCGACCCGGTTGATTTGTCAACGTTGGCCGATACGGCTCTAGTTACCATCACGGTACCTGGGCCGATTCCTTATGACAAAGATGATGTCGTGTCGTGGCATTATGGTGGGGAAGTGTATTGCAATGGAGAGAAAGTGGAGGACCAAACTACAAGTGAAGCCAGCGTTTCAAAGGTGGATAATGCCGGACCTAGTGGTTTCACTCGTAGTGGGAGGTTATTTGCCCCGGATGCTTTGAGAAGTGGGGAAGGAGAAAAAGAAAAGAAAGAAAAGGCCGAGGCTTTAGCCAGGGCAAAAGGAAAACAAGCAGTAATCAATGAAGGTACTCCTGTGGTGACACCGGCGCCTGGTGGGCCGGAGAGAGAATTTGATGATGAAGCGGAGGAATTCTTGAGAATCATCAAGAAGTCTGAGTACAAACTTGTTGACCATCTGCAGCAGACTCCATCCAAGATCTCAATTTTGTCGTTGTTGCTAAGCTCTGAGGGGCATAGAGAGGCTTTATTGAAAATTCTGAAGAGAGCCTATGTTCCTCAGGAGATAACGATCAATCAGTTGGAGACGGTGGTGTCTAATGTTCATGCCAGCCATGGGCTGGGTTTCACCGATATGGATCTGACTGTGGATGGGAGGAATCATAACCGGGCTTTACACATTACGATGGAATGTAAAGGGGTCGTGCTTTCGCACGTGTTGGTTGATACCGGCTCCTCATTAAATGTGTTGCCAAAGAAAGCCTTGGCGAAATTGAACTGTGAAGGGTTGATCCTGATGCCCACTGATTTGATAGTGAGGGCTTTTGACGGTTCAAAGCGGGCTGTGTTCGGAGAAGTGGAGCTCCCGGTGAAGATCGGACCTGAGGTGTTTAAGTCAGTTTTCTATGTCATGGATATTCAGCCGGCATACAGTTGCCTGTTGGGTCGACCATGGATTCATGCTGCTGGGGTAGTAACTTCGACTTTGCACCAGAAATTGAAGTATATCTGAGACGGGCAGGTCGTCACCGTTTGTGGAGAGGAAGACATCTTCGTCAGCCACCTTTCATCTTTCAAGTACGTGGAAATTGATGGTGAGATATGGGAGACGCCAAGTCAAGCATTTGAAACCGTCAAGGTGGAGAATGCTCTTTTTGCCAAGGAAGAAGAAAAACCGTCCATATCTTCGTACAAGCAGGCCGCTGAGGTGGTGAAGAGTGGGGAAGCTCCAGGTTGGGGGAAGATGATGGATATCGCTGCCAAGAAGGACAGATTTAGAGTGGGTTATCAGCCGGGCCGAGGCTCGTCTGGACAAGGCAGAGGACGCCGCCCGTCAGTCACATTCACCAGTGCTGGAATGTTGGATCCAGATCACATCTGTATGGTGGATGAAGAAGTCGACAGTGATTGCGAAATTGATCAGTGGATAAAGCCGTGCGCACCAGGGATGGGAGTCCAGAACTGGAAGGCTGAAAAGATCATCACTGTCACTCTACTTGAAGAGTAATAATTTCTGTTTTTCAATTTTATATGCATGAAAGCCATACGTGTTGCCCGACACGTAATGGTTCATTGTAAGGGCCACCTCATGTTTCATTTTGCAACTTTTTGCATCATAAATAAATGGATGTTTTTCAATTAAAAACGGTGTTCCCTGTTTTTCATTTATTTTTGCAGTTTAAAAATAAAAAACAAAATAAAAATGGCAATGTTTTCATTTTCCTTTTCAATTTGTCTCACTCCGGTTCTAAAGCAATGCATGAATCAACATTCATGCAGATGCGATTTCTCGCCGGATCTCATTGATAACAATCCTGTTACACCCTCGTATGACTTCGACAATCCGATCTATCATGCCGAAGAAGAAGGCGAAGAAGATTGTGAACTGCCAGGGGAATTAGCCAGGTTGTTAAAACAAGAGGAGAAAGTGATTCAGCCGCATGAAGAGCAAATTGAGGTTGTGAATCTGGGTACCGATGAGGTGAAAATTGGGGCTGCTTTGGAGGAAAGTGTTAAGAGCAGAATGGTAGCATTGTTGAAAGAGTATGTTGATATCTTTGCCTGGTCTTATCAAGATATGCCAGGGTTGGATACTGATATCGTTGTGCACAAGCTACCGTTGAGAGTAGATTGTCCTCCAGTGAAGCAGAAGTTGCGCAGAACTCGACCTGAGATGGCAATGAAAATTAAGGAGGAAGTGCAGAAGCAGTGGGATGCTGGTTTCCTTGCTGTCACTAACTATCCGCCTTGGGTCGCGAACATTGTGCCAGTCCCGAAGAAGGATGGGAAGGTGAGAATGTGTGTGGACTACCGGGACCTAAACAGAGCTAGCCCGAAGGATGATTTCCCACTACCTCACATCGATGTGTTGGTAGATAATACAGCTCAATTATCGGTGTTTTCCTTCATGGATGGCTTTTCTGGCTATAATCAAATCAAAATATCGCGAGATGATATGGAGAAAACAACGTTCATCACGCCTTGGGGCACTTTTTGCTATAAGGTGATGCCATTTGGTCTCAAGAACGCCGGTGCTACTTATCAGAGAGCCATGGTGACTTTGTTTCATGATATGATTCATCATGAAATTGAATGCTATGTTGATGACATGATAGCAAAGTCCCAGACAGAAGAGGGGCACTTGGTAGATCTGGCCAAGTTGTTCGACCGACTGAGATAGTTCAGACTGAGGTTGAATCCGAACAAGTGCACTTTCGGAGTGCGGTCCGGTAAATTGCTGGGGTTCATTGTAAGTGAGAAAGGAATCGAGGTTGATCCTGCTAAAGTAAAAGCAATAAGAGAAATGCCTGAGTCGAGAACAGAGAAAGAGGTTTGTGGTTTCTTAGGTAGATTGAACTACATTTCACGGTTCATATCTCATCTAACAGCCACGTGTGAACCAATATTCAAGTTATTGAGAAAAGATCAAACGGTCAGGTGGAATAATGATTGCCAAGCGGCATTTGAAAAGATAAAAGAATATTTGCAGGAGCCTCCGATTCTGATGCCTCCTGTGGAGGGACGACCGTTAATCCTGTACTTGACGGTCCTCGAGGGGTCTATGGGGTGTGTATTAGGGCAGCATGACGAGTCTGGTCGAAAAGAGCATGCCATATACTACCTTAGCAAAAAGTTTACCGACTGTGAAACAAGATATTCACTGCTCGAGAAAACTTGTTGTGCTTTGGTCTGGGCTGCTCGCCGACTGAGGCAGTATATGCTGGTTCATACCACTTTGTTGATTTCCAAGATGGATCCAATCAAGTACATTTTTGAGAAGCCAACATTGACCGGACGGGTTGCGAGGTGGCAAATGATTTTGACTGAATATGATATACAGTATACCTCTCAGAAAGCAATCAAGGGGAGTGTATTGTCTGATTACCTTGCCCAGCAACCTATTGAGGATTATCAACCGATGAAGTTTGAATTCCCTGATGAGGACATCATGTTTCTCAAATCGAAAGATTGCGAGGAACCGATCCCGGAGGAGGGGCCTGACCCTGAATCCGAATGGATTCTGATGTTTGATGGGGCCGTTAACGTGAATGGTAGCGGTGTTGGTGATGTTTTGGTTACGCCGAAAGGATCCCATATTCCTTTTGCTGCCTGGCTAACATTTGAGTGCACCAACAACGTGGCTGAATACGAAGCTTGTATCCTAGGGATTGAAGAGGCGATTGATTTGAGGATCAAGAACCTTGTTATATATGGAGATTCAACTTTGGTTGTGAATCAAGTTAACGGAAAATGGTATACGCATCAATCTCATTTAGTTCCATATCGGGATTATACGAGGAGGTTGTTGACGTTTTTCACCAAGGTGAAGATGCATCATGTGCCCAGAGAAGAGAATCTGTTGGTGGATGCTTTGGCTACTCTGGCCGCTTTGATCAAGGTACAATGGTGGAATCAGTTCCCCAGTGTTGAGGTGGGACGTCTGGATAGACCGGCTTATGTGTTTGCTGTTAACACAGCGCCTGATGATGAGAAGCCGTGGTATTACGATATCAAGCGCTATCTGGAGACCCAAGAGTATCCTGAGGGAGCATCCAAGAAGGACCGAAAGACTCTGCGGAGGTTGGCCATGGTGTTCTACCTGAATAAGGATGGGGTTTTGTACAAGAGAAATTTCGATTGGGTTTTGCTCAGATGTGTTGATGATAAAGAAGCAAGCCAATTGATGAAAGAGGTTCACGAGGGGTCGTTCGGTACCCATGCCAGTGGGAATGCAATGGTAAAGAAGCTGCTGAGGGCAGGTTATTATTGGATGACAATGGAGGCCCAATGTTTCAATTTTGTGCGGAAGTGTCATAAATGCCAGATTTATGCTGACAAGGTGCACGTGCCTCCGAATCCGTTGAGCTTAATGTCGTCTCCGTGGCCGTTTGCTATGTGGGGTATTGATATGATTGGGAAGATTGAGCCTACAGCTTCGAATGGGCACCGGTTCATATTAGTGGCTATCGATCACTTCACCAAGTGGGTGGAAGCAGCCTCTTATACGAACGTGACGAAGCAGGTCGTTGCCAGATTTCTGAAGAGAGACATCATTTGCAGATATGGGGTTCCCGAGAGAATCATTACTGATAATGGTTCTAATTTGAATAACAAGATGATGGCAGAACTGTGTCGGGAATTCAAGATCGAGCATCACAATTCTTCTCCTTATCGTCCGAAGATGAATGGGGCGGTTGAGGCAGCCAATAAGAATATTAAGAAGATTGTGCAGAAGATGGTGGTAACCTATAAGGACTGGCATGAGATGTTGCCGTTTGCATTGCATGGGTATCGAACTTCGGTGCGTACATCTACTGGGGCAACGCCTTTCTCGTTGGTATATGGAATGGAAGCCGTGTTACCGGTTGAGGTTCAGATTCCCTCTTTGAGAGTCCTGATGGACGTGAAGTTGCAAGAGGCTGAATGGGTAAGGACCCGATATGAGGAGTTAAGCCTGATTGAGGAAAAAAGGCTGGCAGCCATTTGTCATGGGCAGTTATACCAACAAAGGATGAAGCGTGCTTTTGACCGAAAGGTACGACCTCGTGTGTATCACGTGGGTGATATGGTGCTGAAGAGGATCCTTCCTCCTCAAAACGATCGTAGGGGCAAGTGGACACCCAATTATGAAGGTCCATTCGTGGTCAAGAAGGTTTTCTCTGGCGGAGCCTTGTTGTTAACGACCATGGATGGTGAGGATTTTCCATCCCCTGTGAATGCGGACGCAGTTAAAAAATACTTCGTGTAAAGAGACCCGCTGGACGAAAAGAATAAAATAGTCCAGGCAAAAATGGGCATCCCGGCGAACCGAAAAACAGAAAGAAAAGGTTCGGGCAAAAATTAGGGATAAAAAGAGAAAAACTGTACACCCGGCAAGTCGAAAACCTGAAAGGGCGACTTGGGCAAAAAAGGGTATCCCGATGGACTGAAAACCCGAGAGGGCGGTCCAGGCAAAAGAGGGATTGAAACGAACAACTGCGTCTGGCATGATCGTTTTGGCTTTGGTTAAGGCACATGGATAATACCCGGTAGGGATCAATCAGAAGCGTCTTGTTCAGAAGGCAAAAAGCACGGAGAGTCTGAGGACATATGGGGTGTAACCGAGTTGGAACTCGAGGAGATCGCGGTTTCACATTGCCATTAGGATAGATTTTTCCTTTTGTGCGCAATTGCCTTTTTTCAGGAATTGCTTCATTTGTATTGCTCAATTTGAGCCACACATTTTCAATCAATAAAATGCATATTCAGTCAAATAATTTTGTTTTTGTTTTCATTACCGCTTTGATTGCAAAAACATCCAATTGTTGTGATAAAGAATCTTTGCATTTTAAGACATACAGGTCCCTTCCAATGCATGCTTATAAGATTGAAAGCGTGTAATCTTATTCGGAAGGTTGAGTGACCCAAGTGTTGAAATCTTGACACGCCTAGGGCACGTTTTTATCTAACGATCTTTTTGCAGGTACTGTTAGATATTTTCACTCACTTGCAGGTTGTGATATGGAAGCTTTTGACAAAACAATCCCCACGGAGTCCAATCAGGGACAAGAGACTGACGAATGGCGAAAAGACGACGATCCTGGATATTAATCAAGAAGACTCTTCAAAGTCTGAAGATTAGAAAGTCTGTATGAATCCCAGGAGTTCGCTCTTCGTGGAGTACGGAGAAGTTGGGAATGCAAGGTGATGAAACAGAAAAGTCCAGACGAGTCTGGGAGTTCTCAAAATTGGAAAGCTGACATTTGGATTTAGATGTGGAATACCAAGGTTCGACGAGTCGGCGGGTGTTCAGTACCAGGCTTTCCTTGTTTCCCCAAGCAGAGTCGGGATGACTAATTCCCCAGCAGATTCAAGGTCTGTGGCTTCCCTAGCAGGGTCAGGATGGTTATTCCCCAGCAGGTTGTAGATTGGTGTTTCCTCAGCAGCCAGGCCCGAAGGTTGCTATTTCCCAGTGGAGGTATCTGTTGGTAGTGGTTTCTCCAAGCAGGGTCAGGATTGTTATATCTCCAGCAAGTCAAAGATTGCTATTTTCCCCACAGAGTATGTTGGTGGTTCTTACCCCAGCGATGTCCCCAAGCGGATCGGGTGCAAAGGAGGTTATCCCTGGCAAGGGTTGCCATTCCCCAGCAGCAGTGCTTTTCCCCAGCAGGGTGGAGATAGGAGTGTTGGCGAGTTCCTCAGCAGAGTATCTCGAGCTCCCCAGAAGAGTCCCTTGAGGGGGATACTTTTTATGCATTCATCATATAGATAAACATAGCATATTGCATAATAAATCGCGTAGCATTTCCATGATTATGGAGCATTATGCTGAAAAAAGTCATGCACCATCATTGCAAGCATAAGCTAGTCTCAAGCCATGGTTATCGTTTGAGATGTGGTTTGCCAGTGGGTGAGGATGCTACTCGAGTCGTGGTCACCGCTTGAGATTTGGTTTCGCCGGATGGTGAAGATGTTACTCTGAGGAGTTTGGTATCATGATTTTGAATCAAAGGTATTCCCCAGTAGTGCGATATTGGAGGAAGGGCTTCTGTCGGGCGGAGATGGAAATGATAATCAGAGAAGTTTCGGGGTCCAAAAGAAAAAAAGAAGTAAAAAAGAAAATTATCCCCAGCGGAGCGTAATTGTTCGATTGCTAGGGTTGGATAAAGGATAACATGCTCATGGCTTGCTACTCCCAGCATGGGTCGTTGGCACGCGTGCCGTCTCATGTATCATTGTTCCTTTCTACCGATGCCGACAGGCAAGACGAGTTTCCGGTGTTCAGACCGAGGTGGTATTCAGACCAGTTTCCAATTTTCAGATCGAAGAAGTTCCTAACAATCAGGGTGAAGAACTTGTGGCACTCAGGCCAATTTCCGATTTTCAGATCGAAGAAGTTTCCGATGATCAGGTCGAAGAACTTGTGGCACTCAGGCCGGTTTCCGATTTTCAGATCGAAGAAGCTTCCGAAGTTCAGATCGATGCAGCTTGCGGCAGTCAGGCCAATTTCCCGGTATCCAGACCGAAGCGGTATCTAGACCGAAGTGGTGTCCAGACCGAAATGGGGTTCAGGCCAGTTGTTGGGTATTCAGGCCAGTCTCCTGGTATTCAGACCGATATCAATACTTTCATATTATGATATTCAGTATTCAGACTGACGAGCGGCGTTCAGGCCATGGTATTCCTGTGTTACCATTTATTTTGGTATCCAGATCAGACTGATGAGCGGTATTCAGGCCGACTTTTCTCCGTACCAGACGGGTTCTTCTTGTTGAGATTGCTTCTTTGCCGATTCTGACAGACATTGTTAATTATTTCCCATCAGAGTGCAAATTGTTCGTCTGTTCTTGGTATTCAATCACTCTTCACCCTGATCATCTGAAAGCCGAGGTTGTTTATATCGACAGGTTCACAATGGATTGAATAGGGGCAGCTGTAACACCTCAAAATTTGCCCTCCTCTCTTGGGGCTAGCTTAGCATATTGCATTTCATCTTTAGGACATTAGTCATTGAATCTTTGCATATCATGTGGAAACAATAAGCAAGTCATCCTCCTAGGTCTTTCTCAGAAGATAAAGAGGTTAAAAGATTTAAGCTTGAGGGTCTCATGAATTGATCACTAGCCATCTGAGGGTTTATGCTTCAATTAGGGTTTCTTGGTTCCTCAAGGAGATTGATCATTATCTTGGTTGAAATGGTACCTCATCATCATCATGGTCTTATCATCACCAAGAGGTTCATTGTGCTTGATCAGTTCCTTAGGATTAGGGTTTTGACCTCTGGTCAACCCTAATCAGTTGAATTGTACCAATCAGGGTTTGTTAAGGAGATGAGATCTTCAATGAGATGGGGATCATCCTATGGTTTTATTGAGCTTGTGCAAGCTAGGGTTTCATTTTGGAGCCATTTCATCAGGAGATTGAGGCTCAAATTCATCTGGGCATGACCAAGTCATCTATCAACTGAAAAAGTCAACCAAAAGTCAACTGATGGATTTGGAGGTGGGAGAGGGTTAGAAATACTTCATTCATGTTCAAACAAGTCTCATTTGACATTTCGAACATCAACATTGGAGAAAATAAAGTCAGGACAAAACTTTCCAAAAATAGAAAGTGACTTGTAATTCAAAATTGCCAAAAATGGAAAGGTTTTCTCCTCAAGATTACATCATCAAAAATGCTTCAAATGAAATTTTGTTGGACATGAAAGTTGTAGATCTTGTTCTCCCATTTCCAAAAAGTCCAAGAACATGAATTTCTCATGTATGGTTGAGAAGATATGGATCAATCATTGCCAAGTCAATTTGAACTTCACAAGTGCATAACTTTTGAACCATAAGGCCAAATGAAGTGGTTCTTTTTGCAACATTTCTATCTTGACATGAGCTATCCAAAACATGCATCATATTCCATGCATTTTGGTCACAAAAATATTGGCATTTTCATTTGAATTTTGGAGGGAAAATCCAAATTCAAAAAGTATGCATTGTTTTCACTTCCAAGCATTGCATTTGGCTTCTACATGTCATTTTGAAGTGAATTGAAGCATAATTCGTGTACTGTAGCATCTATTTCATGCATGTAGGGTGCATTTGCAAATTGGCCAAAACACCTTCAATTTCACTAATCCATTTGCATTTGGCTTAATTGTGATTACCAACATCATTAGCACACCACATAAAAGGATAAGCATAACTGTTTTGGGATTAACAACAACAGAATTCTCAGATCTAGATCTAATTCACAAATCTTCACAATTTCTCTCTCTCACTTTTCTTCAATTTTCTTCATAAACCTTGCATTGTTCTTGATCAAATCCTCATCCATAAGCATTGTGGAGTATCCTTGAAGCTAGATCCAGCAAGAATCATGCACTTTGAGGACTGTTGAAGGTTGCATCCATTAATGGCAAGTGGAGATTTGAGCAAGATCAAGCACGATTAACATCCAAACTTTCCTCCATTCATTCATCCAAGAGCTGAGGAGCATCTGTTTGTGCCTTGCCAAGCCTGAGAGCATCGATTCCACTTCTGCACATCCTTGAAGGTCAGATTTCGAATGTCATGATTCTTAAAATTGAAAGATGCATGTTGTAGGTCTTTTATTGGTGGTTAATCTGCACTTTAGATCATTGAATTTCATGGAGTAATGACTTAGTTATGTTGATTATAAGTTTGGCACATGAAAATGTTTTGCTTCGAAACTTTGAACATAGGATGAATTAGGGCAAAATAATCTTAGATTCGTGTTGCTTGTTGAAAGACCTATCCAATGGTATGAATTTATGAATTTCTGGACAAAAGTGTTCTTGAGCTCAAGAACACGTTGAATCTGTTGAAGCACCTAGGGTTTTTAATTCCAGAACGCTTTTGATCTCTCTCGCGCCTTTATGCATGTGTTTTTCTGTTGCTGGCCATGTATTGGTTGCATTGAGTATGGCGTGTCAAATTGATTGGCCAGGAATGATTCCCGTGCCACATAGGTTTAAATGAAACGGTGAGTTTCATTGAAAACGCGCCTCAATTTGAAACATAGCTCACTTCGATTCCGGCCATGAACATTTCCAAATTTGGTTTTGTATTATTCCATGTTATACCATGCCATTTCATGTACATGCTTTCATGTGTTTTTTAATTTTTCATTCATTTCAAAAATTCATAACTCAATGAATAATGATCCAATTGGCCTGGGATTTTTTGCATGTTGTTCCTTATCATGTCTAGTATTTTATGAGATTTTTTCCAAAAATTGTGCACGCATGAATTTTGTTTTGGCTTAGGGATTGTGTATGTATGTGCTTTCTTGACCTACCTTGCCAAAAGCTTCATGAAATGATGAGTTTTGATCCAATGATTTTGAAACTTTGCATGCTTAAACTAGATACTTTGATTGAAATTTTGGTGTTGAGTTTGTATTTTTAGCATTTCTGGTTGATGAGTTATGATCTGGTTAAGGTAGGTGTGATAATGTGTGTCACACCTTTGCTTGTTCAATTTGTGTATTTTCTTTGCCATGCCAAATAAATACCAAATGATGTGATTTTTTGCATGATGCTTCTTCTGGATGTTAGGTTTTATCATGCATTTTTGTGGAATTTTTGGATTCATTTCTGATTTGTTTGAGATTTTTCTTGCTGGCTTATCATTTGTGGACTTTTGGATAGTCATGAACTTCAATGATTTGTGAAATGATGGATGTTTATCCTATGAACTTGAAATTTTGCACATTGATTCTAGACACTTTGAAGTTTATTGTGGCTTTGGTTTGAGGCATTTATCATTTGTCAATTCTGTTTTAGGCTTGTGTGAACTTGATGTAGCAAAGTGTGCCCTAGTTGAGCTTGTTTGTGCTTACCTTGCCTTATGGAATTTGATTGCCATGCTTACGCTTGTCCAAATGCCTTGATTTTTGGTGTGTTGATCATGTGATGTGTGCTGTTTAGACATGAGTTTTCTTGAGATTTATTGAATCATTTTTGAGTTGATATGGATTGGTTCATTCTGTTTGCTTCAATGAGCTTTCAACTTGCATGTTTTGCCTTATGTGCTTTGTGAAATGAACTTGGTTGATGCTATTGATATGAGACCACTTGGATATTGTTCCTAATTGATTAAGCTTGATTCATGCCAATTTTCATGTTCTGTTTTGGATTATTTCTCCCACTTTGACCCTAGGCCTTGTCCTAGTGGTTTGTGCTTATGGTTGAGTTGTGTTTTCAGGACAAGAAGCATATGGCCTTGAGGAATTGGTTCATTGGCTTGAGCTACCTATTTGATTGATGTTGGTTAACATTGAGTTGTCTTGTAGGTGGATTAGCTCCTTTGAGTTGAGCTTGTGCTTTGCCTTGGTGCATTGATGCTTGTCTGTTTAATTGTGTACTATTGACTGTTGACCACTAGTCTGTCTGTTTGACTTTTGTTGACTTGTATACTGATTGTGTTAGATTGTTTTCAGGTACATTAGTTGCTTAAGTTATTTGAACTTGCATTTGCTTGTGGGTTGCTTAACCTAGGTATAACATCTCTTCTCCATGTAGTCTGGAAGACCTGGCCTGTTATGTGGTCAGGCACCTGTCTGAAGTCCTCCTTAAGAGGCAATGCTTGTGTTTGTTTATGTTTGTGCCAAGCAGGAAAAGACCTTTGAAAAGGAAATTGGCAGATAAAAGAGATGTGCAATCCATCTCCTGCTAATCAGTGTGTCATCCCTTTGCTCACATTACATGTTGATGCATTGTGGATATTAACCCAAGATCTATGTTGAGTCAGTCATATGTGGATAGAAGAGTTCCTGCTTTCTGAACTCCCACACCTTCTATTTGAGTCAAGCTCTCCCAGGCCAGGGATAAGAGCTGTGAGGCACACCTCTCACTTCCTATTTCATCTGCTTCACCCTAACTCTCAATGTTAGGGTTAAGAGCTAACATCACCCGATTCCAGTTGGCTTGTGTTTCACAGTCTAACCTTGTGTGAGCCCACTTTGTTTGTATATAGTGTGTGCTAATTGTGTGTATGTTTGCTTTGCTTTGCTTGTGATGTTTAGGATAGCTTGCTGCCTGTGCAAGTTAGATAGAAAACTCAACCTAGGACCATTGTGGAATACATGATAACTATTAGGCTCGAGTCAGTCTCCCTTCTAGTTTGTTATTTCCCAGTCTCTGGTTAGGAGAAAGTTTCTCCCCTGTTAAGGGGAACTACGTTGCCCTGATCCTCATACCAGATGAGGTACGTAGGCAGGAGATCGTACGAGATCTCTCCGGGCACCCTTTTTTTCTTTTTGTGTGTGTTTGCTTGACAGTTATTAGGCTCAAGTTCCAGACTCCTTATTAACTTGTTGTTTGTTATCCTTCTTGTGTGTAGGAGATGGATGTAAGACCAGCGATTGGCATTCCGTATCCTATTGTTGTATGCTTGGAGTCCGATATAAGTCCAGCAATTGGGATTTGGTTTCCAGTGTGGGTTTGTTTGGTTCGGAGTCTGATGTAAGTCCAGCGATTACCATTCGGTTTCCATGTTTGCCTGTGTGCGTGTGTTTTGTTTCGGCGTGCGTGAGCCGAACTACGGTAGCTCTGATTCTCATTCCAGATGAGATGCGTAGGCATAGGATGCGATATCCTAGCGAGCCCGTTCCCCTTTTCTCCCACTTGTTTTGTTTCCAGTGTGTGTGTGTGATGTTTGTGAGCAATGTTTGTTTTAGCAACCTTATCCTATCTTTTGAGCGTGGATCCCGTCGAGTACGACGGATGCGTAGGGGTGCTAATACCTTCCCTTCGCATAACCGACTCCCGACCCCATCTCTCTTTGGTCGCGAGACCATGTCTTTTCCAGGTTTACTTCGAGCGTTTCCTTTCCCTCTGTTGGGATAAATAACGCACGGTGGCGGCTCTGTTTATTTTGTTTTAGCCCGCCGGTTGTTTTTCGCGGATGCGACAAGAAGTCACAACTATCTGAGGTCGGTCAATAATAATGTAGGCAACAACACAAGTTAGAGATCTTGATTAGTGAATCAAGCACCTACAACTTGCCATGCCAAAAAGAAGAAGAGAAATGATCTTGTATTGATTTAGGTTCTTTGTTTGATTAGGAAGCAACCTATCCTTAATGCAAAGCCATTCACTTGATCCATGATCAAGATGAATTAGATTTGAATCAAGGAAAGTTAAACCTCCCATGTATCAAGGCTAACCATTAATCTTTAACTCATTGATCAAAAAAAGAAAAAGAAGAAGAAGAAGAAGATGAATAATAAAGTGCATTAATGAAAAGGAAATGAGGTAATCAACAAGCATCGACCAAAGATATATGAAATAAAGGTCAAACCATAGTAAACAGAAGCAAAATGAAAATTAGAAGTCAAGAAACAAATAAAATACTTTTGGTATTTTTAAAAATTAAAATAATACTTGAATTAAAATAATAAAGAAAGGTCAAACTTCAAATTCACTTCAAATCAACTTTGAAAAGTCCAAGTGAATTATCCTTAGTTCAACAAGGTCAAACAAAGTTTGACAAAAAAATTCAGCATTTTTAGAAGTCAGAAACTATTTTTAATCAATTAAAAATGTATAAAAATAACCTAATTGAATTAAAATCTCAAATAAATCTCAAATCAATTAATAAATTGATGAGAATATTTTTCATAGATCTATCATCATTCAAAGAGGTTGGAAAATTGTTTTTGTATTTTTTGAATATCAAAAACTATTTTAAATGAATTAAAAATAACCAGAAAAGAGAAAATTCCTAAAAAAATATCAAATGATAAAATAAAAAATATTTAAAAAATCATTTTTAGAAACTAGAAATTAAAAGAAGAAAGATGCAATTGGTCTCACATTTTTTGGACCAATAATAAAAGAGATATGAATTTTGGAAATGAAATGGAATTAAAAAAATAAAAAGAAAATGAAATCAGAAATTGAAAAATACGAAAAAAAACAAGAAGCGTTGGATGAAGCTCATTAATTGAGTTGGCACATCACATGGCTCCTGAGCGCGCGCCTACCAAACACGTGAGTCAATGCATCACCTTGCCATTAATTAAGTCATAACAAACGATGGCCATGATTAAATCTGGAAAAGAGATCGTGTGGTTCACAATTGATATGGCAAACAGACGGTGGTGTACACCACCGTCTTCTCTGGCCAGACCTCCGGCGCCGGCCAGAAGTTGCAGGGATTAAAACTCCACCAAAAGCCACGATCCAGGTATCAAATGAAAGCTGGGGTGATGTACATCACCCCTGTGCCAACCAAATTCACTCTAGATTTCTATGGAGAGAGAAATCAGAGGTTGAATTTTGTGGAGTTCAACTGAAACTTGATGGATTTCAACAATTCATAGCACAAAATGATTGCCTCTATGGAGAGGACTTCAGACAACCCAGCAACAACAAGAAATATGCAATATATAAGTAGATTCGAAGAAAACAAATTCTAAAGTAAACCTCTGAAATGGAGAGCTTAAGAGCACGATCTCTTGATGCTTATGCTTGCAGTTTGTTCTATGGATCAAGGTGAGCAAGACTTAGGAACTGTAGATCTAAAAATCAATCAAGGAAATTGAAGTTTAGATCTGAATTTTTTTGAAGAAATGGTGAGTTCCTTTGAGTATGGTTGAGGAATGATCCGTGCAGCATGTAAGGCGCCCTTAGGTTGTGTAAATGAGAAGCATTGGCCCTTTATTTATAGCAAGAGATGGCTGATATGCATGAACAAAGCATTGCATGGATGGAAAGGGCCTCCATGCATGGGCCTGTACAGGCGCATGGAGGGTCCAATTCCACTTGGATTTGCAAGCTTATCATCAACAAATATAATTTGGACGTGCAGATGGTGTGTAATCAGCTCATGCAATGCAATTTCAATTGATTTCAAAAAAATGCACTCATATGTTCATCCCTTCGAAAATGGCATTTCCAAAAGTGAAGCATAGCCTTATGGGTAATGGTTGGAAAGATTTTGGCATGAGGATCATTTGTTATGTTGACCAAAACTTCATTTAACATTTGGAAATTGGTGAAAAATGATCATGAAGTGCAAGGTGTAAAACATGTACATGTGAAAATTTCAAAAATTGCCAAACTTCAAGCCCTTCTGTTTCAATGATGCAAACTCGAAATGACAAAACCTTCAACATAAAAGTTGTAGATCTTTTCAAGCAAATTAATTTGGACTTAAATTTTGCATCATTTGGATTTTTTATGAATAAGTTATGGGCACTTGAAGTTGGACTTTTTCACATTTCAATGTCTTTGGTCCAAAGTGACCTATAAAGTTTTGCATTATCATATGTATTTATTTTGGGATTATGAAATTTTTTCCAACATAACAATTGAATTAGACAGATTAAGCTTTCCAATTCATTTTATCCCACCTCAAAATAATGAAAAATGAATGAGTTATGTCTTTGGGAAGTTGACCTAATATTAGGGTTTCAGTCAAAATGACCTATAATGTTTTGAAATAGATGATGACTTTCCAAGCTTCAAATAAATTTTTGATGAACATGAAAGTTGTTCATATGGTTCTTAAGAACATTGTTTCTCTTGGGGTCATCTCCATTTGACAAACACATTAAAAGTTAGGTCTCAGTGTACTTCAAAATAGTCAAATGAATTGACTGATCAACTTCTCAAGTCCAAATCTCATACCTTGATGAATTGATGATTTAGGACACTCAAATAATCTCAAACATGCATGAAATGATGAATTAAAGAACTTCCTTTTATTGTATTTGATCATGGGTTGAGGTTGCTTCATGAGGAAGGCATAGTTGATGCACTTATAAACCAGGGTTTCCTTGGGAATCAAACCTCAAACCCCTTGGTTTGCTTTGATCAAAATGATGAATTGAGATACTTGGGAGTCATATTTGATGGATGAGAGCTTTGGTAACCATTGCCATGTTTGCTTTCATCTTCTCCTAGACATATCAATGAGCATAGGGGCTTCTATGAGCCTTGAATCTTGTGACTGCTCAAGCTACAAACGAAAGATGTTAGTGGCATATTTTTGTGCTTTTGGTTAGTAAACAAAATAAGAAAAGCAATAATATACAATTCAATCATGCTTGGTGATCTCAAACCAACTCACAAGAGATCCCACCCAAAGGTAAGGAGCCAAGATGCTATGATCCTTGAGGCAAGCTGCAAGTGCAATGTTATGATGCCATGAGGGATCTTAGGGTCAAAATTAGGGTCTTACAGTAAGTGGGCTAATGTAGTAGTCACACCTATCTGAGGCCGGTCAATAAAACTATAGGCAACCAAACACAAGTTAGAGATTATGACTAGTAAGCCAAGCTCCTACAACTTGCCATGCCAAAAGAAAAGGTGAAGGTCTTGTATGGATTTTAGGTTTTTTGCTTGACCAAGAAGCAACCTATCTTGGACACAAAGCAACTCACTTGATCTTTGATCAAGTTGAGGTTGATTTAGATCAAATAAGGTTAAGCCTCTCATATGTCAAGACTAACCACAAATCATTAACTCATTGGCCAAAATAAAAAGAAGAAGAAAAGAGATGAAGATGAAATGAACAAAATGAGAATTCAAATGACATAATCAAAACACAATGATCAAATGTGAATCAAATCATCATCAACCAATGTAAAACAGAAGAGAAATGAAGATTAGAATTCAACAAGTCAAATATATTTTTTGGTATTTTTTGGAATTAAAATAAATGCAAAATTAAAATGGACAAAATATGGTCAAACCTCAAATTCAATTCAAACCAACTTAGACAAGTCCAATTGAATCATCATAGGTCTAACATGGTCAAACAAGGTTTGACAAAAAATTTCAACATTTTTTGAAAACAGATACTATTTAAAATCAATTAAAAACAATAAAATATAACACAAATGAATTAAAATCTCAAATAAATCTCAAATCAATTAAGAAATTGATGAGAATAGTTTTCATAGACTTATCATGATCCATATGTGTTAAGAAAATATTTTTGGAATTTTCAGATATCAAAAAGTATTTAAAATGAATTAAAAACTATTAAAAACAAAGTAATTCACAAAAAATATTAAATGAAGTCACAAAAATAATTAAAAATCAGATTATGAAACTAGATTTTTCAAGAATTTTTTAACCATTGGTCTCATATTTTTATGACTTCAAATAAAATAGTTATGAATTTTTGAATTTAAAAGGAATTAAAAGAAAATAAAACAGAAAATAGAAAATATGAAAAATCAGCAGCGCTTGGATCCACTTCATTAATTGACGTGGCGTTATCCAATGGCTCAGAGGCGCTAGTGTACCATGGTCACAAGTCAAGCGCGAAACAAAAGCATTTAAAATAAGTCAAATGAACCAAAGGCCATGATTAGATCGTTTCAAACAGATCCAAGGGCGCTGGCTCATCCACGTGGGGATGGTGGTGGAAACTACCATCTTCTCCGGCCAGAGAACAAACTCCGGCCACCACGCGCAGGTTTTTCAATCTCAATGAAAATGCAAAACCATGGTACCAAAAAGAAGTTAGGGTGATGTACATCACCCCTGTAACCTTGGATTGTGCTCAATGTTTCTATCAAGTGAGAAATCTGAGCTTGAAAATCCAGGTATGCAAGCTGAAATGCTTCAAATCATGAAATCAAGACCACCATTGGCCTGCCTCTTGCTCGAGGACTTCAGAAAATAGTTTAAACACAAACAATTCACATTGTATAGCAAGCTTTAGATCAAAACAGTTTGGTGTTATACCTTTGAAGAGCATCTTTGGACAACACGATTCCTTCAAACTTTTTCTTCCAATTTGATCTTGAGATGTGATATGAATGCAAGGCTAAGGAATAAGACTTGAAGATCAACTGATTGTGTTGAAATTCAAGCTTGAATTTGAGAAACAAAAATTGGAATTCCTTTGAGTGAGGTTAGGTTTTGATTTCAGCATTTGAAGCATTTCAGCTTCAGATCACCATAAGGTTGATTTTTGAATGAGCATGGCAATGTATTTATAGCTGAGATGGATGCAAGCAAGTGAAGAACTCGTGTGCATGAAGCTTTGGATCCTCCATGCATGGGCTTGTACAGGTGCATGTGAGGCCCAAAATTGAATGGACTTACATGCTGATATCATTTGGAGTTGAAATGGACGTGCAAAAGGCCCGCTGTTAGCTTATGCATCAAATTACAAAGTGAATTGCATATTTGGTCATAAACATTCACCTCTTCTAAAGTCACACATAGAAAATCCAAACATGGTCATGTGAGTAATGGTTGGAAATGTATTGACATAAGGAACAAAATCTATGTTGTGCAAAAATCCATTTGGAGTTTGGAAATTTGTGAAAACTGGCCTTGAAGTTTGAGGTACAAAACATGTCTAGGTTTCCTCTGAATTTTTTTCCCAAAAGTGACCAACTTCAAGCCCTTCTGTTTTAATGATGCAAGCCTCAAATGGAAAAACCTTCAACATAAAATTTGTAGGTATTTTCAAGGTGATCAATTTGGACTTAAATATTTCATAATTTGGATTTTTTATGAGAAAGTTATGGGCACTTGAAGTTGGACATTTTCAAAATTCAATGGTTTTGGTCCAAAGTGACCTATAATGTTTTGTATTATCACATGTGTTTCTTTTAGGATTATAAAATTTTGTCCAAAATAACATTTGAATTAGACATCTTAAGATTTACAATTCAATTTGTCTCACATCAAAATCATAAAAAATAAGGAATTTAGGTCCTTGGGAAGTTGACCTAAAATTAGGGTTTCAGTCAAAATGACCTATAATGTTTTGAAATGAATGATGACCTTCCAAGTTTCAAATGGATTTTTTATGAACATGAAAGTTGTTCATATGGTTATTAAGAACATTTTTTTCTCTTGGGTTCATATTCATTTGACCAACACATCAAAGGTTAGGTCTCAGGGATCCTCAGTTTAGTCAGATGACTTGACTGGTCAACTTCTCAAGGCCAAACTTCAAATCTTGATGAATGAATGATTGAGGATACTCACATAGGCTCATATATGTATAAAATAATGAATGAAAGAACTTACCTTGATTGAATTTGATCATAGTTTGAGGTTTCTTCATGAGCAAGGCACAATCAATGCATAGTTGAATTTGGGTTTCCTTGGGAAACAAGCCTCAAGCCCTTTGGTTTATCTTGATCAAATTGGAAAATTGAGATACTTGGGAGACATATATGATGATTGAGAGATTTGTGGACCATTGTCATGCTTGCTTTCATCTTCATTGAGCCACTCCATTGAGCTTAGAAGCCTCCTAGGAGCAAGGGAGCACATGATCACTTGAGCTTCAAAACAAAAGAGGTTAGTGACATATTTTTGTGCTTTTAGTTAGTAATCAAAATAAAAAATGCAATAATATACAGTTCAAGCATGCTTTGTGTTCTCAAACCAACTCACACAAGTCCCAACCTAAGGGTAAAGGAGCCAATCATGCTATGATCCTTGAGGCAATGCAATGAGCAAATGATATGATGCCATGAGGGATCTTAGGGTCAAAATTAGGGCCTTACACACACCATCAATGGACCACTTCGAAATCATACGGAACCGCCGCCGTTGGTTTTTTTTTCTCGTTTTCTTCTTGTTAGTTTCCAGGATTGGTTATGTAGTTAATTTTATTTATTATATATCTGTTTATGGCTTGAATCTTGGTTGAGTTTTTTTTTAGAAAAGGATAATGAAGGGTGGGATGGCAGAAAGGGGAAAGTGTGGATCCTACTTCTAAAGACTCCATCACTTTTTGCAATAAGATAGAAAATGAAATGTGAGTACTTCCTTCCTATAACCTTTTTAATTACATACACGTATCGACAACGGAAAATTCGTATGCATCAGAAATGGAATCGTCCTCCTCCATTAAGTCGTGCAAATTTCCGAAATCCCGTCGACAAACGAAACCACCATGCAACCGACGTTGCACGGTGCGCAACCACACTCATCACCGCAGATCCGATGTCGACTTGGTCGCCCTCTGCTTGTTGCCGCCACCATACCATCAATAGACCACTTTGAAATCATACGGAACCGCCGCTGTTGGTTTTTTTTCTCATTTGCTTCTTGTTCGTTTCCAGGATTGGTTATGTAATTAATTTTATTTATTATATATTTGTTTATGGCTTGAATCTTGGTTGAGTTTTTTTTTAGAAAAGGATAATGAAGGGTGGGATGGCAGAAAGGGGAAAGTGTCGATCCTACTTCTAAAGACTCCATCACGTTATGCAATAAGATAGAAAATGAAATGTGAGTACTTCCTTCCTATAACCATTTTAATTTTTCATTTATTTTAATTTTAAAATTTATTTTATTCTTTGGTTTGATGAAGTCTTAGTGTAGACTGTTGATTAACATACTCCCTTATTTGCTTTATATTAGTTTCAATAATAAAACAGGTGAATATCAAAATAAATAAAAAACATTTTACTTCATTAGGATTTTTTTAGATTAAATAGGATGATTAGGTTGGTACTAAAGTACTTCACAAAAGTGATAATAATAAAAAATATTTTTAATATATGACAACTTGGTTAATTTAATTTTATTATTAGAGTAACTTTGTTTAATTTAATTAGTTTATACCTACTAATTTTACTTGGATAAAGAAAAAATGTAATAAAAAAATATATATAATTAAATATTTATTAGGGTTTTTAATTAGGATAAGAATATAATTAGGATAATTAAACATAGATAGAGTTAAATAAGACTAATGTAATTTCTTTATAACTAATGTAAATAATTTTTTTAAAAAAATATAATTAATTATAGAATATTAATCAAGAATTTAGAGTTAAATGAGGATAATTAAAGTTAACCTATATTTTTACAATAATTATTAATTAGAATTATAAATTAAAACTAATCAAATTAATTTAGATTTTAATACAAAAATAGTTAAATAATTACTTAGATAATTATGGTTAAAATGGAATAAAATACTAAAACTAAGGATTTAAATTAAGTGTTAGGGATTAATCTTAGAATAATTAGGCAGATTGAAATTAGGGGTTAACTCTTGAAAAATGGGTTAATATAAATAATATATAAAAAAAGGTTAATTATGGGATATTGAATAAATTTGGAAAAGGGTTAACCTATGGGATAATTTTAGGGATAATATGGGATAAAATTTATGGATAATATTTAGGGTTTAAAAAGGGATGTAAATTAGGGATAAAATTGGGATAGGGGATATATCTTATTACATTTTATTTAATTTTATTAATTAAATTAAATTATATTTTCAAATCAAATGGGACAAGGACATGGGATACAAATATGGGATAAAACATGGGATACAGATCTAGGATTTTTAAGGGATACAAATCGGAGATAAATATCTAGGATTTTCAAGGGATAAAATCAGGGATAAAATTGGGATAAGGATTATATCTAATATTATATAATTTATTTTCTTAAAATAAAATAAATATTATATTCACAAACAATCATGGGATAAAATCAATCTAACACACCTCAAATCATAACTCCTCTGCCCTAGTGCATTGAGGCATTTTTCCAAAATCAATTATTTCTCCGTCCCCGATGCGTGAGAACTTTTTAAGGGATAAAAACAAACAAACAAACAACATCTTTTAAGAATAACTACGGTACTCTGATCCCTCGCCTAATGCGGAGGTACGTAGGCATAGAGTTGTAAACTTTGGCGAGTACAATTATAAAAAATTGTTTTAGGTCTCTCATCCGTTTAAATAGAATATTTTTTGTAAATTAATAATTATTAATTAATAAATATTAAAGCAAACACCTTATAAACACACATTAACCCTAAAATTAGAGGAGGATCCCATTGAGTATAATAGAGGTAAGGGGTGCCTAACACCTTCTCCTTACTTAACCGACTCTCGAACCCAATATCTCACCTTTAGTTAGTAGGTTTTATCATTATTTCCCTGTTCCTTAGGAACGAATAAGGGATGGTGGCGACTCTGTAATTTTTTCAGCCACGACAGCTGACGGCTCTACTGGGGAGTTCTTATGCTTTCCCTAAAGAGAGTTCATCCTAACCTCTGGTTTTAAGGTTTTTTCTCTGCCTCTTTGTTTGCTTTTATTTATTTATTTATTTATTTAGTGCTTCTCATTTATTTATTTTTCTTTTTATACTCCTTATTGTAATCTTATCTTATTAAATTGTCATATCATTGGTGGGAATTGATATTATGTGAGGAGCTAAAACCTAAGCTCGAGGAAAAATTAAGCTTAAGTAAGGGATCATCATGTCTTGGCCACCGGGGTTTTCATCCCGTAGGGTCTTTGATGACGATTCCGCCCAGAATAGATCAATTTAGAAGGTTTGTCATGAGAAGGCCATCACTTCTTCATGATAGAGCTTTGGGTTCTATCCATGACTCTAAGGACCTCTTCTAGAACCCTCGCAATTTAGGGTGACCTTATGTTATCAACCTGCAAAGGTCGTTACTAAGGTCTCGCCTAGACGAGATTTATCCCGAAGGATTACCGTAGGAAGGCTTGATCCTTCTCATGGTAAAACAAGGGTATAATCCATGACTCTAAGGCTATCATCCTACAAAAACTTTATATCCTACAAGTGAGGGGATTGGGTAGTCTAAACCTAGATCTGCCATATCATAAGGAACCTACCCTTAACTAGGTCATGCTTGCATATTACCTTACATATCCCGAAACCTGTTTGGGTTTCTCATGCCTATCATTATCCCTATCTATAAGGAGCCTTCTTAAACAAGGCATCCTTATATTTAGCATTATCCTTAAACCTGTGTGGGTTCTCCTATTTGTCACTATCCTAATGTGACAGTTGCGTTGCATCTTAAATTTTTTTTTAGCATACCTTCAAAATTAAAACTTAAAAAAAGAAAAAAATATTTTTGTATACACATGCATTTGCATACATATACATATATTTGCATATCCTTTCCATTTCCTCCCTTATCCAATTATCATCCAGCTAGCAGACTTCCTGATAGTCATGAACAAACTCGAAGGACGTCTCAAGAAGGGAAAGTACCATTAAATAGAGAAGGTAACCCTATACCAAGGAGGCTTGGAAATAACTTGGATCCTATACCAAAGTCTTGTGGTAAATTGTTGAATCCTTTGCTCAGAGGTGCCCTAGTGAAACTACAACCGAACGATCTTTCTCCCCGTCCATATCTTACAAGTTATGACGAGAATGCCCAATCTGAGCACAAAGTCCAAGACTTGATCGACAACAAGCAATTGACTTCCAAAAGAGGAGTCCCATTTCTAAATAGTCACCCCTTATCTTTGTAAGTGGGAGAACTTCAAGAGGTGTCGCCTAAATCCGGTTGGATCAACAATGAAGCTCGTCCCTTGGATCAATAGACTTTATCATTTCTAGTTATAGTATCTTTTTTGCTAAGGGTTATTTGTATTTAAAATTTGTACTCTTTGAAAAGTAATTTTAATAAAATGAGCATGCACGTTTTTTGGATTGATCGATTCGTTTTCACTCTTTCTTATTCCATAAAAAAAATCAAGGCTTTTCCATTCCACTTTTCAACCATTAACAAACTTAAGGGAGAATTATGTAATAAAACAACTGAATTTACTGACGTGTGCTTTTCATAGCAAGACCTAGCTGACGATGTAAGGCATTGTTTCACTCCCCAAACACTGGAGAAATAAGGAGATAATCCGTAGTCAACCCCCTCGAGCCAGAAGTTGGTGTTCCTTTTTATATTCATAAAAAACCTTAATCTTAACCAAGGGAAGGGTATATTTCAATTAGTTCAATGATGCATTCTAATCTAAAGAGAATCAGTCTATCTAAGCAAGAGGTTTAAGCACGTCTTCTTCCTCGCGTACATCACCAAAGATCGAGGAGGCAATGAAGATAAAGTTCACAACATATTCTTCCTCACATCATTCGACATCGAGGAAGCAATGAAGATAAAGTTCACAAAAGTCAACATGGCAGTCGCAACCGTTCTAAGTCAAAAGCAAAAACTCAAGATTTGTTTCAAAAAAATAAACAAATAAAAATCCCGCTAAGTCAAAAAAAAATAAACCTGAAAATTTGATTTAGGCAAAGGTTAGGGCATCATGTTCAAAAAGAGCCCGCTAAGTCAAAAACTAAAAAAAGATTTGACTTAGGCAAAAGTTAGGGCATCCCAATGGACCATAAATTCAAAAAAAAAATGGTCTATATGAAAATAGGAATCAAAAACAAAAAAGAAAAGAAAAAAAGAAAAAATGGAAACAAGCTTGTAAACGAAAGTAGGTGACTGCCACCTCAAAGATCTCCTCAAGTGCTTAAACCATTATATCTCTTTCATCACCATGACTGTCAAAGTTCTCTTGTTGGTTGAACGCATTTTTTGAGCTAATTTGATTTAGGAATGGAGAACATAAATAACAATGGGTTGGGAATAAAATTAAAATTTGAGCCTTATATCCTTTTCTGTTAACCTGTGAACCATGCCACGTTACAACCTTCAAAAGTCCTAATTGAAGCTAGGTTCACTATGAAAGCATACTCGGCAAAATCGTTGTTAAACTGACTTTGAATGTTTGTTATTAACCATCTTGTTTCATCACATCTTCCTTTGTGCCAACCTCATGGCCATATATCATCTGTATACACCATATCTGTTTTCCATAACAATGTTCAATTTCAAAAACTTGCATGAGCATGATGTTATAATTACTTTTCAAAAAGAAATTTTTTCTCACAAATCAATACTTAGCACCAAGGAAATATCAATAATGGTCTGATAGAGACATTACTGACTAGGGGCAAGTCACCTAAGGATCCTTCTAATTAGGGGGAAATCCTTATGATCCTCGGGGCACATCATCTAAAGATCCTACTGATTAGAGGTGAAACATTCCAATATTTGACACACCTATGTCAAATAACATCCATGACCCTCATAATCAGAGACATACCTTTCAAGACTCTCATACTGGGGCATACCAACTCAAGGGCATAGTGAGGCCAATCACTATAAAAAGTCATCTATCCATGCCATACTTTTCAAAGATTCAAATATTGGGGCAATTCATATAAAGGTTGTATCGCAACATTGTGGGATCCAAGTTCCTTCTCAGAGTACTCCTCCAGACCCTAATAATCAAGGACATACTTTTCAAGATTCATTAACTGGGGAAGTCCATATCAAATTTATACTACAACATGATGGGGTCCAAGTTCCTTTTTAGGAAATACCCTCCAAGGCTCTATCAATCTGGGACAGACCGCCGCAAGCCTTGATCAAAAGAGACTGCTTCAAAAGAACAATTAATCAGGGGAAAATCATTCCAAGGGTCGATTAGTCAAGGACAAATGTCTCCAAGGTTAATACTACACAAGGCCGTCTTAAATGCATGGTATGGCTAAGTCGCTTCAAATTTATATTGACGCAAATTTCTTCAAAGACCCAACAAACGGGGGCAACTATGGGATACTGCAGGGATAATCCCTCCCAATACTTTTAATATGCATGTACAAGCTCTATCATACATCAACAATCGTCAAGTTTTAAACGAGTATCAGGAAGCCATGCTAGCATAACACCCTGCCACCTTTTGACAAAATAACCTGGTTACACGACAACCTCTCTAACCCCTAACAGTCCACGACCCACCATAGGGGAACTTGTGGAAACGATTAAATCATGTCATGCATTAATCATGTTGCTATGCTCTAGCATCAAACCATGCATATCATCTCATTCATATAGCATGTTCCCATATCATGAATATAACATCTACAAAAGTCCAACCTCACTTGGCACTTACATCCAAAAAGTCCAACCTCATTTGGCATTCACCCCAAAAGACCAACTTTGACTAGCATCTAACAAAAGCCCAACCTTGCTTGGCACTTAATACCTACAAATGTCCCAATATTCAGCAGTACAGCCTAAGACTAATACATTGCATGCATCAATCATCGCATTAATACATCATATCACACATAGCATATCCATGAATATGAAGACTTACGTCATACAAACTCTAAACATGCATACATGACATGCATAACATAACATAGGTCGAGACTCGGGACTCATCGTGAGAGTCTGGATCGATCCCCAGCTAAATAGGTGATAGATCTCTATCCAAGATTCTCCCTAACTTTTTTCTTGTTGTACACCCTAGTGGGTCGGTCTTAAGGATAATTCCTCAGCAAGTATCCTTGGAGCTCATTCTCCAAGCAAAAACTACTTAGCAGTATTGTCCCTAGTATGCCCTAATGGTATATAATTCCTTCACCGGATCCTTGCATGGATTTATTAGGAATTTCTCCAACACTCACGCTCCTTAGGGAACCTCGCCGTGAAGCATATTCCCTAGTAAACAATCATCTTAAGTGACAACATTCTTCCCCAGTAAGTACATCTTCGCAGAGCCTTTTCAATAAAGGACTTTCCCAGCAAACTTACTCACTGTGAGTCATCAAAGGAATATATCCATTAGTCTGTCATCCTGAATGATCGTTATTAACTATTGAGCGGGTCTTCACCTCTTACATCTCCAACTCATTAACTTATCCCATACAAGGGATCTGTTTCATCAAATACACCACATTTTTATCAAAGGGTTACATCAGGGTTTTTCAAGGGGTTCCACCAAGGGTTTCATCAAAGAGCTTTTATCAAGAGTTCCATTAGGGGTTTCATCACAAGTATAAAGGATTTTCTTCAAGGGGTTCTATCAAGGGATTTTACCAAGGGATTTTATCAAAGGAGTTTTATCAAAGGGGTTTAATCAAAGGGTTTTCATCAGAGCATTATCCACCAAGGTTTCACAAGGGTTTTACCAAGGAGTTTCAATAAAGTGTTATTATCAAGGGGTTTCATCATGGATTTATCAAGGGGTTTTACCAGATTTCTATCAAGGGATTTTATCAAGGGTTTCACCTAGGGATTATATCTAAAGTTTCATCAAAGGATTCTGTCAAGGGGTTCTATCAGAAGTTTCATCAAGGGGTTCCATTAAGGGGTTTCACTAGATTTCTATCAAGGGTTTTCATCAAGGGATTTTATCAAAAGGGTTTTATCAAGGGTTTCACCTAGGGATTCTATCCGAATTTTCATCAAAGGATTCCATCAAGGGATTCTACCAGAACTTTATCAAGGGGTTTCACCAGAGTATCACCAGATGGGTCTCATCCAGAGTGATTGTGATATCACTGAAGTCCTACCCGACTCCAGTGACATGATCAAGTGATCATAGATATCATAGGCAAGTGTCACCCAGAGAGGTTGGAATTGATCATCAAATATTTAATCAAGGGGTTCCATCAGGAATTTATAAAAGGGTTTCATCAAGGTCTTATCATCAGGGGTTCCACCAGAAGTTGTATCAGGGGTTTCATCAGGAATTTTGCCAAGGATTCTATTAGGAGTTTTATCGGGGGTTCTACCAAGGTTTTATTAAGCAACAACCGGATGATCGTCATAGTCCTACCCGATTTTCGTAAAATGATCATATGATTATGGAAGTCGTATGCAAGTTTCACCCGGATGGGCTGAAACTGATTAAAGAGGTTCTACCAGGGATTTATCGAACAATGACCGAAGGATCGTTAGAGTACTACCCGATTTCTGTAAAATGATTGGGTGATCATGGGAATCGTATGCAAGTTCCACCCGAATGAACTAAAACTAATCAACAGGGTATCACTAGGGTTCCATCAAGGGTATCATCAAGGTCCCATCGAATGTTGGTTTGAATACCAACAGAGCATAAGGGATTGTTCAATCCTTGCTCATTCCCAAGGTCTATTAACTATGGGGTCAAAATTTGGGTCCCTCTTTATATTTAATCATCTCTTCCCAAGAGGATAAATGCTAACTATCATTATCCTCTCGGTTTAAAGCTGATTAAATAGGGGCAGTTGTCGTACCCCAAATTTTGTCCACCCTTCATATGCTTTCTAGTTCCACTTTATTTAAAATAAATGAAATGACATAATTGGTAGAAGAGCACATGTAAGGATGAACAAGCAGGTCATGAGTTCGAGTCTTAGATATCTCACTTTTTATATTTTTCTCATTTTTGCTTTTTTCATAATAAATGGTATTTTTTTATTTTTTTAAAATAGTTTTTGTTTTTTATATTTTCTTTTTTTTAATAATTAATTTTTATACTTCTCACTTCTTCTACAATTTTTATTAGGATTATTATAACTATTTTATCATTATTAAATTAGGATTATTATTATTTTGTAATCTTTTATTAAATATAAATAAAATATTTAAAAAAAATCAAAATTTGTATTTTAAAGCTTTTAAAGAAAATGTTATTTTTATTAGGATAATATTTTTAGAAACAAGTTAATATGACTGATTTTTAAATTAATTAATTTAGAAATAAGTTAATGTGATTGATTTTCAAATTAATTAATTTTTATCTCATTAATTTTCCTACCATTTATGTTAACCTAAATTTGTTGTATATAAGAACAGCAAATCCTAGTACAAGGGGAGGGGGAACACATGAGAGAATCCTTTCTCTTTCATTCACAAAAGCACACATTAGAATTAGGAACCCGTATATACCACACGAAAAATCGAGGCCACTTCCAACTGACCTTCACTAACACATATACACACACATGAAACACTGATCTCAACCATACAAAGACCATTTTTTCACTGTAAATAGTCATACAACACCATAGACTTTCTTCCAAAAAAACACTAATCTTCATAGTACATCACTATACAAATTCCAGCACACGATAAACACATCCAGAAAACTTCAAACAAGACCTTTAATTTCACATACGACCAAAACATACATGTATCGACAATGGAAAATTTGTATGCATCAGAAACGAAATCGTCCTCCTCCACTAAGTCGTGCAAATTTCCGAAATCCCGTCGACAAACGAAACCACCATGCAACCAACGCTGCACGTTGCACAACCACGCTCATCACCGCAGATCTGACGTCGATCTGGTCGCCCTCTGCTTGTCGCCGCCACCACACCATTAATGGACCACTTCGAAATCATACGGAACCGCCGCCGTTGTTTTTTTTTTCTCTTTTGCTTCTTGTTCGTTTCCAGGATTGGTTATGTAATTAATTTTATTTATTATATATCTGATTATGGCTTGAATCTTGGTTGAGTTTTTTTTTAAGAAAAGGATAATGAAAGGTGGGATGGAAGAAAGGGGAAAGTGTGGGTACTATTTCCAAAGACTCCATCACGTTTTGTAATAAGATAGAAAATGAAATGTGAGTACTTCCTTCCTATAACCTTTTTAATTTTTCATTTATTTTAATTTTAAAGTTTATTTTATTCTTTGGTTTATATTAGTTTCAATAATAAAACAGGTGAATGTCAAAATAAATAAAACAGGTGAATGTCAAAATAAATAAATATTTTACTTCATTAGGATTTTTTTAGATTAAATAGGATGATTAGGTTGGTACTAAAGTACTTCACAAAAGTGATAATAATAAAAAATATTTTTAATATATGACAACTTGGTTAATTTTATTTTATTATTAGAGTAAGTTTGTTTAATTTAATTAGTTTATACCTACTAATTTTACTTGGATAAAGAAAAAATGTAATAAAAAAATATATATAATTAAATATTTATTCAGGGTTTTTAATTAGGATAAGAATATAATTAGGATAATTAAACATAGATAGAGTTAAATAAGACTATTGTAATTCCTTTATAACTAATATAAATAAAATTTTAAAAAAATTATAATTAACTATAGAATATTAATCAAGAATTTAGAGTTAAATAAGGATAATTAAAGTTAATCTATATTTTTACAGTAGTTATTAATTAGAATTATAAATTAAAACTAATCAAATTAATTTAGAGTTTAATATAATAATGCGGTTTGATAAAAAAAATAGTTAAATAATTACTTAGATAATTATGGCTAACATGGAATAAAATACTAAAACTAAGGATTTAAATTAAGTGTTACGGATTAATCTTAGAATAATTAGGTAGATTGAAATTAGGGGTTAATTCTGGAAAAATGGGTTAATATGAATAATATAAAAAAAATAGGGTTAATTATGGGATATTGACTAAATTTGGAAAATGGTTAACCTATGAGATAATTTTAGGGATAATATATGATAAAACTTATAGATAATTTTTAGGGTTTAAAAAGGGATGTAAATTAGGGATAAAATTGGGATAAGGGATATATCTTATTACATTTTATTTTATTTTCTTAATTAAATTAAATTATATTTTCAAATCAAATGGGATAAGGACATGGAATACAAATATGGGATAAAACATGGGATACAAATCTAGGATTTTCAAGGGATACAAATCGGGGATAAAAATCTAGGATTTTCAAGGGATAAAATCAGGGATAAAATTGGGATAAGGATTATATCTAATATTCTAAAATTTATTTTCTTAAAATAAATTAAATATTATGTTCATAAATAATCATGAGATAAAATCAATCTAGCACACCTCAAATCATAACTCCTCTGCCATAGTGCATTGAGGCATTTTTCTAAAATCAATTATTTCTCCGTCTCCGATGCGTGAGAACTTTTTAAGGGATAAAAACAAACAAACAAACAACATTTTTAAGAAGAACTACGATACTCTGATCCCTCGCTTAATGCGGAGGTACGTAGGCATAGAGTTGTAAACTCTGGCGAGTACAATTATAAAAAATTGTTTTAGGTCTCTCATCCGTTTAAATAGAATATTTTTTTGTAAATTAATAATTAATAATTAATAAATATTAAAGCAAACACCTTATAAACACACATTAACCCTAAAACTAGAGGAGGATCTCATTAGGTATAATGGAGGTAAGGGGTGTCTAACACCTCCCCCTTACTTAACCGACTCCCGAACCCAGTATCTCACCTTTAGTTAATAGGTTTTATCATTATTTCCATGTTCCTTAGGAACGAATAAAGGATGGTGGCGACTTTGTAATTTTTTCAGCCGCGACAGTTGTAATCGCTTATTTATAGTAATGGTGTTTTATTTGTTATAGTCTGTTATGTTGTTGTTTATGTGTTGCTTGTGTGTTGAATGTGTTGTATTTGTTTGTGATGGTATTTTCTCACAAAGTTATCATATGAAATAAATATTGTTTTTAATATAAAGCAGAAGAGGTACATGTAAAATTATTTTGTTGTACTTGTTCCAACACTGAGACATTTAGTATGATTGCGACCGGGCTGACAACATGAACTACGTAATTGAACCATTTTATTCGCCGTATCCATTTCGGTTCGAATACGGGTGCTGTTTGGGCGACCCTTTTTCTTTTTTCGCATTACTTCATTGTGCCAGAGAATGTCCCCTTGATATTCAAACCAGTAATCCTCTTTTGCAATAACTGAAAAGCTATTTTGTAAAATATTAGATAGACTTATGACTTTGTAAACGTCGGTAATAAGTAAGATGAATCCCTTCGAACCTTTAAACATGTCGCAATGATATGGAAGCAAGGCATACGAAAGGCTTGGAACTTTCCGCAGTCGCACCAACCTCTATCTAGTTCTACTTTATATTATCCCATCGACATGCCTTCATTGTGATACATGGACTCAGCAACACTGTACCAACCTTTAATACGGTCAAACATTATGACCACATGCGTGTTAGTTTTGGCAGCTTCATGTCAAATGAATTTCATTGAAGCATCACTGAATAACTTCCCAGATTGTAACATTGAACTCCATTTGGAACGTTTGATATCAAACAACGCCCCTAGCCTGAAATATGTTGCTTGCACTAAAGCGCTTATAGGTAGGTTTCAGATGCCTTTGAAGACAAAGTTCATTGATTCCACAAGATTTGTTGTCATGTGGCCCCAATATTGACTGTTGTCGTATGCCCTAGTCCACTTCTCCAATGGAATAATATTGATCCATCGTACTGCATTTGCCTTAGACAATCTGATGTCTTTGCGGTAGTATTTGAAACAAGGTTCTGTTAATTCATAACAATGTACATGAATATGTGCCCCACGATCCTTTGATAAAACCATATATTTGAGGATGCGGTTTTGGTAATCTCCTCAACATAGTCTCATACTCGGTTGACTATAAATTTATTCTTGCTTTGTTAGAGAGGTGGAGACCCAAGACTCACACATTTCACCTTCCTTTCAGTGAGTGTACCGTCACACTTGAGGATGTCTATATGTTGTTAGGTCTACGTATCGATGGTAAGACCGTTAATGGTAGAGTTAACCAGGATGACTCTATATGCAATGAATTGTTGGCTGCCCATTTGTGTGACGACACAACCACGGGAGAGACTTCTGATCAAGCTAGGGATCAAAGTATTAACTTAAAATATCTCAAACAATATTATGTGAGTATAATATTAATTGAAGAATCTACCGAGTATGAAAAAATAATTAAAGCTCGGTGTTATATTATGATTTTATTCGGTATTTTTTTATTACGTGAAAGTACTAATAATACAGTAAATATTATGTATTTACCGTTGTTACATAAATAAGGTAAGCACATATAATTGGGGTTCAACTGTTTTGGCCCAGCTATATAGTGCATTGTGTAAAAATGCCAAAAAAAAATACTTGTGCGTTTTATTCATGCGCATATTTGCTACAAGCATGAGGTTGGTCAAGAATGTCGTCACTCGGCCCTGTAAACGAGAAGCCATTCATATTCCTCTTTGTAACAAAGTAAGTTTAAAACTTTACGATATAATTTATTAGAATTTATATTACAACTAACTGTAAATAATATTTTTCGAATGTTTTTGGGATCTAGGTGGTCAGTTAAAGGGATAAACTATAACATGTGTCTGAAACACGTCGTAGTTGTCTATCGCAATCTATTGGACCACATTGGACCAGATAATGTAACACTACTACACAACTCTACTTTTGATTTAAAAATAATTATCAAATTACATATCATCTAATCATATCATATTCTTGTACAGTTTATCCGGAGGCCATATCTGGGTCTTGATCATCAGGTTAACCATGATGATGATGCAGTTTGGACAACAAAACCACCAATTATCCGGTTCATTACTGTGGAGATGCACCAGAGTGACCGTGTAAAACTATCGTTCGACATGCAACAACAAGTTCCAGAACCTCCGACGTGTTTGAGAGATTCACATCAACAAAGAGTCGATGCCCAATGGGATTATTCTAACTAGAGAGACTTCCCAAAAGAGACGTGTCGTCATTGGAGGAATCGATGACAACATATCTTAAACGAACCAGTCATACAGGGTGCTAGACCAACTCAACAATATATGACATGGTTTAGATCGGTTACAATACCACAATTTGTGTCTGAGCAAATGTATTTGATTGATCCACGCCAACTAGCTTCATTATCATACACCAAACAATAAATCCCCGTCCAAGAATAATGTCAACCCACCCAAACCTAACGACCAACCTCACACCATCACCCTACCATATACATCCAACAACCAAACATCCAACCTCGCAACCCATTCATGCCACACACCCAAACTCAAAACCAAGAATTAAACCCTAACCACTAACAATCATACACAGCCACCACAACAATCTATAGCCCAAATGATTCATACGATTCATGCCATCGTAGCCCCCCACCAATGACCATCCAAACATTCGATCGCCACAACACCTAACCATTGTTTGACTATAGTACACCCCAGGAACCATTGATTCGTTTTCAAGTCGATTCAATATCTCAATTCGGGCAACCATACCGTCCATAATTCACCAAACCACAATGACTCAACTACGACAACATGGGCACCAAACTCAATTACGGAAGCGTCGTTGACGATAATCCCCTAACTATTGGGGACAAATGATGACACATCTATCAAATACTGTCGGACCTTCCACCGGACCTTCACACCAGCCACCATTGGATCATGTCAGCACTCAAAGATCCCAAACACCTTAGAAAAATCGTGGGAGACCTTGAAGACAGACTAACGCACCTGGATGTGGAACATGAAGGCGTTTTAATCGGGTGGGTCATTGAATTTCTTGTTAATTCTATGTAATTTTTCATAATAATATAAATATAATTTTTATTTTCAGTATGTTTTTAATTAATTATAAATTTAACATTTAATTTTTTAAAAAAATATATATGAAAAGAGCATGCACCACATGGATTGGCGCATATATTATGGAGTGTATGCATGCGCAAATGCATGTGACGCCTACATGCATTGGTTTTGCGTGCATGCGCCTGCACTCTAGGTGCCTCCTTTGGATCTTAGTTGGATGCATCAGTTCAACTGACGCATCACTTAAAAAAATGGTTATTTTAGCTTTTTTTTTTAAATTTTGATTATTTTGATATTTTAGTTGAAAATGTTGGTTATTTAAAAAAAATGCTATTTGCTAATTAGCCACTAAAGATGTACTTGGTTGTGAGAAAAAAAATTAAAAAGAGAGAAAGATATCAATAGATGAGAAATAAAATAAATTTGAATAATTTTGTGATAAAAAAGATAAAAATAATAGATGAGAAAGAAAATGTTGTTATTTTCAAAAAAACAAAAAATAGCTTTTAAAATAAAATAAGACAATTCGAGAAAACACGCATTTTATTCTCAAATTTGTGAAGAAAGAAAATACACATGGGTCCCACCAATTCAAATCTCTCTTCCCTACTTCTCTGGTTAACAAAGCATGATGATGAGTTTCATGGTCCTCTTCTCTTTAGAGGTGTGTATGGTTGAAAATTCAAAATAAATTGAACCAAATATATGGATTAGTTTGGTTTTTAAAACCACTATGACGAAACTAGTTAATTTTTTTAAAATTGGTTTATGTTTGTATCGGTTTGGTTAATAATCAGTTTTAAATGGATTTTGATTTTAATCAAAATTATTTAATTTAATTTAAAATTTACTTTCTTTAAATTAGTATTAACTTTTAAATTTAAAAACATAAACAAATTTTATGAGATTTTAAATTTTAAAAAACATACAAAAACCAAATTTTTTTAGAAAAAAAAATTGAAAATAATAAAATTATTTTCTGAAAAATAAAAATAACTGAAAAAAATTTATTTTTAAAAAAATGGAAAGCGGAAATAATTTTTTTTTGAAAATAAAAAATAATTTCTATTTTGAAATTATTATTATTTTGTAAATTATTTTTTTCTGAATATAAAAGTTTTTTTATTCTGAAAATTTGAAAAAATAACCTTTTTGAAAAAAAAAATATATTTAAAAAAAATCTAAATTTTTTTACTGAAAAAAATACAAAATATTTTTGATAATTTTTTTTTTATTTAGAAGAAAATAATAATTTTATTTGAAAAAAAATATTATATATAATTTTTTTGAAAAAAAAATTCAAATATAATATTTTTCGTGAAAAGAATAAAAAATTCTGAATTTTATTTTTAAAATAATTTTTTTATGAAATTTAAAAACATTTTAAATATAAAATTAATTATAATGTGATAAAACATAAAAAATGACAAATATAAAAATTTAAGTAAAATTTGGATACCCAATAACAAAATCAAATTTTTATAATGGATAACCGTTTATATTTGGATAACAAAATGGATACTCAAATTTTTATTTTAACATTTGATTTAATTTTTTAAAAATGGAACAATTTGGATACTGATTTGATTATGAATAACCATTTTTTTTTTAGACCCCTACTTCTCTTTCTCTCTCATACTTCTCTCACCTTAAAATCACTTCAACCAAACACTCTAAGACATAACCCAACAAATTGTTTAAGTAGGGGGTGTGGAAAATAACCAGAACATCAGAACTGTTAAAAAAAACCGGTTTGCCACTTCAAAAGCCCACTTTATTGGACCAATTACTGACCCAAACTATTACATTAAATAAAGAGAATACCCAAACCCATTCCCAAATTGCAAAACCGCATTCTGAAACAAGTTCTTACTGGAACGGCTACTGCAACGTCGGCAACGTCACTGCTTCTTTCGCCCTCCGCCGCCACCACTTGCATCACCACCGTTGTATCGTTTCAATTCAGTTTCCATTAATTTCAAGTAAGTGGATTTAATCGATTCTGTTTCTGTATGATTTTAATTTTAAAACCCTAATGCTTGAACCTTGAATGCTCTGCGCCACCGACGCAATCGTTGAATGCATTTTGCACAAAGTGATAACATTGTTGTGTAAGTAAATTGAGAAATTATTATTAATTTTAAAACCCTAATGTATGAACTCTTTCATTTGCGATTTGATGATATTTGTATTCAAAAGGGGAACTCAACCCTAACTTATTATCCTTAATGCAGTGCCTAAAAATATGATTGACTGTTTCCCTCTCTAAGCCTATTTCTTACTGAAATAATATTATTATTCATTATCTTCCAGAATAGCTCAGTAGCTTGTATGGGGGAGTTTATAGCTTTTGAATGTTTAGGTCAAAAAACAGAATTCCCCATCCTGTTTGATATATTTTTCACATTTATTTGGTGTTAGGGGAATACTTGATATGATTCAGTAAGATTGAAAACAATGCATGTTTCACTTGAAGAAGTAATTGAAAGTGATTTTTCTAATCATATTGGGTGTTCTGTTAGATGCACTTTTTATAATTTTTGTTGTTGTTGCTGCTGCCTGTATGTAATTTACTTTAATTTTAATAAATTGTTGATGAAGGCTTTAAAGAAATGTTTTATAACCATGTCTTGTCCTGTGACGAAGGCTTTATTCTGTTGTCATTAAAGAAGGGCACAGTCTGAAGATGAATACTCTGAGCCAGCAAAACAAAAGAATGGAAGACGGAGAGGATGAAACCAATAGAGGTGATTCAACAATGTTGGAAAGTGATGTCATTGATCTGCCTTTGGCCAAAAGTAATGATGATCAACATTTGGTCAAAAACAATATAAGTGAAGATGGCGAGCAAGGCAAAAAGAAAAAGAAGAAGAAACTAAGTGAAGAAAGAAAGCATAATGAGTATAACCAGTTCAAAAGGGACGAATTTGAAGATGGTGATGATGGAACGGAAATGAAAAAGAAACGGATGCTAATTGAAGATGGAGAGCAGTGCAAGAAGTTAAAGAAAAAGAAAAAGAAACTGAGTGAAGAAAGCAAACAAAATGATTCTAAGGAGGTCGAAAGCAATGAATGTGAAGATGATGACCAAGGAAAGAAGATGAAAAAGAAGAATCTAATTGAAGGAAACACACTTAATGTACGTAATGACTTTAGCAGCAATGAAGGTGAAGATGGTGAGCAGGTCAAGAAGTTAAAGAAAAAGCAGAAGAATAGGAGTGAAGAAAGCAAACAAAAGGATTATAAGGAGGACAAAAGCAATGAATCTGATGACAAAGGAAAGAAGATGAAAAAGCAGCAGAAAGTAATTGAAGGAAACACACTTAATGAGCGTAATGACTTTAGCAGCAATGGAGGTGAAGATGGAGAGCAGGCCAAGAAGTTAAAGAAAAAGAAGAAGAAACTGAGTGAAGAAAGCGAACAAAAGGATTATAAGGAGGACAAAAGCAATGAATCTGAACATGATGACCAAGGAAAGAAGATGAAAAAGCAGCAGAAACTAATTGAAGGAAACACACTTAATGAGCGTAATGACTTTAGCAGCAATGAAGGTGAAGATGGAGAGCAGGCCAAGAAGTTAAAGAAACAGAAGAAGAAACTGAGTGAAGAAAGCGAACATGAGGATTATAACAAGGTCAAAAGCAATGAACGTGAAGATGATGACCATGAAAAGAAAGTGAAAAAGAAGAAGAAACTGATTGAGGGAGGCAGACTTGAGGAGTGTAATGACGTAATAAGCAATGGAGATGGTGACCAAGGAAAGACGACAAAGAAGAAGAATAAACCAAGTCACAAAAGAAAAAGTAAGAAGGACAATGATTTTAATAGCAATCAAGGTGAAGTTAATGATCAAGGCAAAACGATGAAGAAAAAAAGGGAAGCAAAGGCAGTTACAAATGATGAATCTCCTAACTCTGCACATAATGGAACATCTAAACGCAAACGGGTAACTTTTTCCAATCAAGTGGAGACGTTTTGTTGTGATGGTTTAGTGCGTGGGAAACGTTTTACACCCGAAGAAGATGAGAAAATTAAAGCCGCTGTTTATGACTATATAGATTCTCATTGTTTGGGAGATGAAGGTGTAGATATGATTCTTCATAGCCAATCCTACCCTTCAATTAGAGGTTGTTGGAAGGCTATTGCACAAGCCCTACCTCATAGGCCTCTGGATAGTGTGTCTAAACGCGGTCATGTTTTGTTTGAAAACAATGTGGAATTTGAGTGGACACCTGATGAGCGTGAATTTGTACGAAAGGCCTACGAGCAACATGGGCCTGATTGGAGGGCAATAGCTGATGCTTTGGGTAAAAGTCGAAATCAGGTAAAAGATTTGTGGCGCAGATTAAAGTGTACTGGGAGAAAGACAGGACCTTGGTCCCAGGAGGAGTATCAAACTTTATTTAATTTAGTAAACCTCGATCTCCGTACGAGGGCTTTAGAGCCTTATAGAAAATCCCAACATGGTATGTTGCGAGATAATATTTGTTGGGAAGCAATTAGTCAGAAGTTGAAAACCCGAGACAGTGCAATTTGCTGCATGAAGTGGTATGGACAGTTAATATCACCAATGACTGCTACTGGTGAATGGTTAGATTCTGATGACTTCCGCTTGATAGATGCTTTATATGCTTTGGATGCTTGCAGCATGGAAGAGGTAGACTGGGACAATCTAATTGAGTATAGGTCTGGTGATGTATGCAGACAACGATGGGATCATATGGTCCAACATATTGGCGATCGAGCAGGGAAGTCATTTATTGAGCAGGTTGAAATTCTTGCGAAGAGATTCTGTCCAGACTTATTGGAAGCAAGAGTGGCTTTTGACAACAAACCTGTGGTTTGTTGAGGTTTCTAACCTCTCTACCATGGTTCACCTTGGGGTGAAATAATTTTATCAAACCAGAATGTATTATGCCATGATGTGTACGGTGTTTTTTGTGGGATCATCAATGCTTTTCTGCTGTATTTCAGAAAATAGACTTAGTATTGGATTTTGAGGGTGATATAGTAGTGCTTTCTTGTGATAAAAATTTGACCCTTGTTCTTTTGTTCCTATTTAATGTAAGTTAAACTTTATTTGTAAGTGTTTGTTTTGATTACCGGTTGTTTATGGCCTGTTAGTCCTATTAAATTACTAGTTCCAATGTGAATTTCATTCGGTGAGAAATAAAATCTCAGGTCTACTTATTTGCTCAAGAAACAATCTGGTTGGTCATAATTATAAAATCTCAGTAATAATTTTATCTAGATGTTATTTTCCCCTGCTTTGCCTAATAGTGCCACTATATACTCAATTTTCCCCTGCTTTGGAATCTTGCAAGAAAGGTGCAAGAATCAAGATGAATTTAAAGGTTATTGTCGACACTATTCGTACACAACATTTATTCTACATGATTACTTTGTGCTATTGTTGTTCATATAAATTAATGCTATTTTAGAAACACATAATGATTGCAGTTTTACCTGATGTTGATATCAAGATCATCTTGATTTGATCACTAAATTCTCCATGTATTGGAAATGAATTATTACTGGCATTCACACATGAAATCAATGGAATGGGCTCTTGATGCCAAACTTTCCAATATTTTTCGGTTTATAAGAGCACAACTTGAAAATGTGTTTGTTGGATTCTATTACTAAACTAATGATGCTAAATAAGTAACTTGTATTTTCAATTTTCCAATTGTGCGTGTTCCCCTTTTTATTTTTATTCTTAATCGTCATGAACAAGAAGTATATTTGATGATGGAAAACGTGTTGGGATCAAGATTATTTGCTTAAGTACTAATACTACCATGATTCATTCTTGTTTGAGAAAAGTATATTTTTATTTGTATCAGCAAGATTCACTAAAAATAAGTACAAGCTCTTGTGGTTAGTAAGTTAGAAATTGGCTTAGAGGCTATATAAAAGAATGTGAACTAGAAATTAACTTCTTTTATCTATGGTCAGTTAAAAGAATTAGAGAAGGATGTTACTGATATGTTC
Organism: Lathyrus oleraceus; assembly: GCF_024323335.1. Lineage (NCBI taxonomy): Eukaryota > Viridiplantae > Streptophyta > Magnoliopsida > Fabales > Fabaceae > Lathyrus > Lathyrus oleraceus. The sequence continues at coordinate 205,169,689 of NC_066582.1, forward strand.
TTTGAATGTCAGTTAGACTTCTAATCAGTTTTGCGTAATGAACCAATTATAACACTTTTATTTTTCATCAGCTTTTGGGACTGCCTTGCTGCAAAATAGAAAGTAGTAATGAGTCATTGAATATTAGGAATTCTATGATTTGGAAAGGGTTTGTGAGAAATTCCATGAAATTGTTGCGATAAAAGTGATTCCTAAACCCTATTATGTTGTGATGTTTATATGGATGTTGTTTTGGGTCATTAGATGAATCAAAATGATGATTTTTAGTGTTTTTCTCAATCAAATGCGTCTGGATACTGTTTTGGTTCGCTACAGCTCGCTACCGTTCGCTAAGCAAAGTCAGGGGAAGTCTGCTACTGACTTGGTTCGCTTAGCGAATAGGGAACTTCCCTGCATTGAGAAAAATAATGTATCTCTTGTTTCTATCATAACTTGAGAATCGTAACTCGGAATGAGGCATGATCGAAAGCGTTGAAAAGATCTTTCAATGCTCTATTTGATAGTGAAGTAGAAACATGAATATATGCCAAATGATAGTTAGAATAATGATGATATACTATCATGTATATTATATGGGGGAGAAGAAATCATGTTGGTGCTATGATTATTGTTGGGTATTGGTCACATAATGATTTTAGGCCAATGGTTTAGGGGCAACAGTGGTATCTAACATGTATGATATGATGCGATCATTTATCCTATGCCTCTTTTACACGTGTGCTTAATGTAATGTACAATGATTGATGAATATCATGTTATAATCACTTGTTTATGCCTTTAATCATATGCGCACCTAATATGATACTTTATGGTATGTGATGTATGTAATATGATCACTATCTTTCCTAGCTATCCGTTCGTTCCGATTGAATGTTCGGAAGTGATGTGGTCGCGTATGCTTGAGCCGAAGGCCTAGACCTGAGGTGGTAAATAACTTGGGATACCGTACTGGGTTAGGATGTACATACCTGAGCTATCGATTGATGAGACGTGGGGCCCAACGAGGCGAATATTCACTTGGATACTCACCCGGATAATCGGTATGGTGGGGTCGTGACACCATGTAGGCAATGTCACTTAGTTACTCACCTTTAGCGGGTTTGTGTAGCCATATAGGCGTAATTCACTTGGTTTCTCCATTCCAGGGTGTACCCGCTAGTGCTTTCGCCCGATGAGACCGTGCAGTCATGGAGGTGTCCTTGCACTTGACGTTAACACACATGCATAATGATGATTGATGGGGTCGTGACGCCACTTAGACAATGTCACTTCGTTACTCATCACAGATGGGGTCGTGTAGCCACTTAGGCGTTAACCACTTCGTTCCGAACTTCGTCTCAATGTGAACTTATCTGACTCATCGTGTTATGTGCTTATGCAAGTCTCTTGACGCTAGACACTTGGTTACTCATCAAGGATGTGCTTGTGTGGCCTAGGTCAGAAGGCGTGAGCTACTTCTGGATTCACCGTACATGGATATGGGTTTATATATCAGGTTGTATGGTTCTATTGTATGCTTGTTGATTCCCAATTGGACGGTCAAGGGACTCCCCCTTGGGATGGTATTGAAGGAGAAAGGCGATCCAAAATGCAGCGGAAATTAAAATTTTCTCCTTTAGAGATCCTTAGGAATGGGCATGATCAGTGATAGAATAGTTACCTTTTGTGACGTTTGAAACCTTTGATGCAGATCTACGGAGCGATCACGAACGTTGAACGACGACAACGCCTCTACTCAATTCACACGAACGGATTCCTTCAATCTCAGTGCTAGCTGTTATGAATGAAGACTTTGAGTGAGAGAGAGAGAGAGAGAGAGAGAGAGAGAGAGAGAGAGAGAGAGAGAGAGAGAGAGAGAGAGAGAGAGGTATCTAGCAACACATCACTGCTACCTGAGACACGAAAATGTCATGTGATATGACAAATCCTTCTATGATAATATTTATGTGTATAATTACCCTTTTGCCATTATGTCTATATTGAACACAAGACATATACCGTGTCATCCTTGTCCAGTTCAATATTGGGTCCATAGACATTTATCCTGTTATGCAGGATGGGCAAATTCTATCTAGGTCACCCATGTCCCTCAACATGCTTCGTGGAGTACCCATCAACTGTCTTTATGGTTATCTAGTTACGGACAACGTTTGATCAGCAATAAAGCACTCGACTCTACATCTAGGGTCCATAGTGGTTTCAGGTCGAAGGGTGGTATACACCATTATCACCATAAGAATAACTTATGACACTTTGCATAACTTTCTATATAGTATACTCATAGCGGGTCAATCCAGTACAAATATTACTCTTAACAATCACACTTATGTTTAAGACTTGATAACTCCTTATCCATGATCCATGAGATGTGATCATCAGTCTATATACATAATAGTCTTAATGCTTTAATGTTATCCCACTTCACAATAAAGCTCGACTATGGATACTTTAAGAATAATGTCCTTATGTTTAATGTGATCTCATGATCAAGTCACACTTGATACATTAAACGGACTAGCTATTCTAGGGACTTTATTAAACAAACGTAATAAAGAAAAAGCCTTTTATTATTAATAAATAATTCGATACAAGTACCAAAAGTATTGGCCTCTAGGGCTTACACCAACGATCTCCCACTAGCACTAGATCCAATCAGGCATACCCCTAATGCCCATAGATCTAGTATGGCCATCATGCTTCTGCTGCGCAAGAGGCTTTGTCAGTGGGTCTGCAATACTGTTAAGTGTAGGTACTCTGCATATTTTCACATCTCCTCTATCTATTATCTCTCGAATGAGGTGATAACGCCTAAGTATGTGTTTGGATCGTTGGTGAGATCTAAGCTCCTTAGCTTGTGCGATAGCACCATTGTTATCACAATAGAAACCAATGGGATCCACAATGCTAGGAACTATGCCAAGTTCACTAATGAACTTTTTGATTCAAACAACTTCCTTTGTTGCACTTGAGGCAGCAATATACTCGGTCTCGGTTGTAGAATCAGTAACTGTATCTTGCTTTGAACTTTTCAAGCTCACAACGCCACCGTTTAAGCAGAACACATAACCAGATTGCGATCTAAAGTCATCCTTATCTGTCTGGAAGCTAGCATCGGTGTATCCAATTACAGCCAGCTCTTCTTGACCTCCATATATCAAGAATGAGTACTTAGTCTTTCTCAAATACTTAAGGATATTCTTGACAGCTACCCAATGAGCATCACCAGGATCATATTGGTACCTACTCGTTGCACTTAAAGCATACGAGACATCTGGTCGAGTACATAACATGGCATACATGATAGATCCTATTGCAAATGCATATGGAATCTTATTCATGCGATCCCTTTCTTCCTTAGTTGAAGGGGATTGTGTTTTGATAGACACAGGCCATGTTGCATAGGTATGAATCCTTTCTTGGAATCATGCATATTAAAGTGTCTCAGCACTTTGTCTATGTATGTACTCTGACTTAGGCCAAGCAGTTTTTGTGATCTATCTCTATAGATTCTGATTCTTAATATATAGGTTGCTTCACATAGGTCCTTCATAGAAAAGCATTTCCCCAACCAAGACTTTACTTGTTGCAGGGTAGGGACATCGTTTCCAATGAGTAATATGTCATCTACATATAATACCAGGAAAATGATCATGCTCCCACTAACCTTCTTGTAGACACAAGGCTCATCTTCGTTCTTGATGAATCCATATTGTTTTACTGTTTCATCAAAACAAAGATTCCAGCTTCTGGAAGCTTGCTTCAATCCATAGATTGATCTTTGTAACTTACATATCTTTTGGGCTTCTTCTGGTATGTCAAATCCTTCAGGTTGTGTCATGTACACATCCTCAAGAAGATTTCCATTAAGGAAAGCAGTTTTGACATCCATCTGCCATATTTCATAATCATGATATGCAGCGATAGCAAGTAAAATCCGAACAGATTTAAGCATTGCAACTGGTGAAAAGGTTTCATCATAGTCAACCCCATGAATTTGTTTATATCCTTTTGCAACCAGTCTTGCCTTATAGGTATGTACCTTACCATCCATGTCAGTCTTCTTTTTGAAGACCCACTTGCATCCTATAGGGTTAATTCCTACAGGAGGCTCTACCAAGGTCCAAACCTGGTTTGTGTACATGGAATCCATTTCAGATTTCATGGCTTCTAGTCACTTCTCAGACTCGGGACCAGTTATGGCCTCTTGGTAGGTCACAAGCTCATCTTGATCCATGATTAATACATCACCTTTTTCAGTTATGAGATATCCATATCTCTCAGGTAAGTGATGTATCCTGCCTGACCTACGCGGTCTTGTTCTACTTGAGCATGTTTCTCTTCCACAACTACTTGTGTTTCCTGCTCTAATTCCTCCATAGGTGTATCAATGCTTTGTGATTCTTGAATTTCTTCAAGCTATACTTTCCTCCCACTGATTCCTTTGGAAATAAAATCCTTTTCTAGGAAAACTCTAGTTCGAGCGACAAACATTTTGCCCTCAGAAGGATTGTAGAAGTAATACCCTCTTGTTTCTTTAGGATACCCCACAAATAAGCATTTGTCAGATTTGGGCTCAAGCTTAGTTGAAAATTTTCATTTCACATAAACCTCGCAACCCCAAATCTTCATGTAAGACATATGTGGTTTCTTACCACTCCATATCTCATATGGTATCTTCTCAACCTTTTTGGATGGAACACGGTTAAGTGTGTAAGCTGCTGTCAATAGTGCATGTCCCCAAAAGGAGTTTGGAAGATCGGCGTGACTCATCATGGATCGGACCATGTCTAACATGGTTCGATTTCTTCTCTCAGATACACCATTCCATTGGGGTGTTCTAGGAGGAGTAAGTTGGGATAGGATCCCACACTCTTTCAGATGGTCATCAAACTCTAGGCTTAAATGCTCACCACCTCGATCTGATCGAAGAGTTTTAATATTCTTACCTAGTTGGTTTTGTACTTCATTCTTGAATTCCTTGAACTTTTCAAAGGACTCTGATTTGTGTTTCATTAAATACGCATAACCATATCTACTGAAATCATCAGTAAATGTGATGAAGTACTGAAAACCTCCTCTAGCAGGTATGTTCAATGGTCCACATACATCAGTATGTATGAGGGCCAAAAGATCATTCGCTCTTTCACCTTTTCCTGTGAATGGAGACTTTGTCATCTTTCCAATTAAACAAGATCTACATGTCTCATATGATTCATAATCAAAAGAGTCCAACAACCCATCTTTATGGAGTTTGGAAATGCGTTCTCATTTATGTGGCCTAATCGACAATATCAAAGGTAAGTTGGATTTAACTCGTTAGGTTTCATCCTTTTAGTATTAATGTTATAAATAGGCATTTCGAGATCAAGGACATATAGTCCATTGCTCATTTGTGCAATAGTATAGAATATATCATTCAAATAAATTGAGCAATAATTGTTCTTTATTATAAATGAAAAACTAAACTTGTCCAAACAAGAAATGGAAATAATATTCCTGCTAATTACAGGTACATAATAATAGTTCTCTAACCAAATTATTAAACCACTAGGTAAAGTCAATACATAAGTTCCTTCGGCTAAAGCAGCAACCTTTGCTCCATTGCCAACTCGTAGGTCAACTTTACCTTTTGCCAAATCTCTACTTCCTTTTAGCCCCTTCACATTTGTACAAATGTGAGAACCGCATCCAGTATCTAATACCCATGATGCAGAAGTAGATGAATTTATTTCAATAACAAAAATACCTGAAGTTGAAGTCTCTACTCCATTCTTCGTATCTTCCAAGTACTTTGGGCAGTTTCTCTTCCAGTGTCCGGTCTTACCGCAATGGAAGTAGGTGTCTACCTTTGCTATGCCTCCACTAGGCTTCAAAGCAGTAACATTGGGTCTGGGTTTGGCAACTTCCTTGCCTTTCCCTTTATCACCCTGCTTGATGGGCCTTTTGTTCTGTCTCTTTCCATTTCCGATCATCAGAATGGACTTCCCTTTTGACTTCAGGTTCTGCTCAGCAGTCTTTAACATGGCTAGTAGTTCAGGAAGAGATTTGTCCATATCATTCATATTGAAATTTAGGACAAATTGGCTGAATTTATCTGGCAACGATTGCAAGATCAAATCAATCGCAAGTTCCTTTCCGAGGGGAAACCCCAACCTTTCAAGGTTTTCCACACACCCAATCATCTTGAGCACATGGGGACTTACAGGGGCTCCCTCAGCTAACTTGTCTTGAAAAAGGGCTTTTGAAACTTCAAACCTTTCATGCCTTGCTTGCTCTTGATAGAGCATCTTCAGGTGTTCGATCATATCAAATGCTGCCATGTTCTCATGTTGCTTTTGCAATTCTGAGTTCATGGTAGCTAGCATGAGACAAGCAGTTTCATTGGCATCATCGACATGCTTCTTATAAGTATCTCTTTCTGCCTTAGATGCAGAACTAGGAGGTTCCTCTTCAGGAACAAGTTTCTCCAAGACATACAGCTTTCTATCATGTTTGAGGATAATCCCCAGGTTTCGGTGTCAATCTAGAAAATTTGTCCCAGATAATTTTTCCTTGTCAAGGATTGATGGCAAGATGTTGTTAGAGGTGTTTGTTATCATGGTAATCTACATAAGAATTAATGAAAATATAAGTATCAATAACATATTTAATTAGGCCTTTAATTAAATATGCTCCCACTATTTTACTCAAAACAAATGACCCTCATCATTTGATTCGGAAAATCCCGTTGGAAGATTTTCTGGTGGGTCGAGATCGATATTTCACTTTGTTCTAAGTCTGCGTAGGCGGATTACACAAAACTAGGTTATTTAGGTAGGAACTCCTTCCAATTGTATCTAATACAACTCTCGAAAATTTCAGTTGGGTGAATAACTCCTTATTCCAATCCGTCATATGGATCATTTCCAACTCTTGCTTTTAAACATATATAATCTTATTATAATTTGTTTAGTTAAGTTTGACCCATTATTTTAGTAATTGGATATTACAATTATCCCATCGCACCTTACTAATATAGAACATGCACCTCGCGTAGGCGAAACCTACATTATCCGATACTAGTCTTGATGAGTGCTAAAACTTGGAAAGCATAAACTTAATATTTAATTTGAGGGAATTGCAATTATTCTGATCTCACCGACTTATTTATCATATAAATCGTCTCTCACATGCATCAACATACATTCACATGCATCAACATACATACATAATGAAACAATTATGGCCCCTAGCGTAATTGTTCTCCCAAGCCAATGAGAGAACCTATGTTAACCTAATAACGATCTAAGCTTCTCCAAGCAAGATCTTCAAGGTTGTCCTCCTTTGATCTTCAAGGTTGTCCTCCTTTGATATTGAATTCTTCTCTTTCTTCATAACATTACATTACATAAAAGAAACTCGTTTTACATACGAGGGATTGAGACGAGAAAAGAAGTTACATTAAGAGATTAAAAGAAGAGGCACGACACGCAAGTCGTATTTTAAAACCAAAACAAAATAAAGGAAAACTAAGGCCATAACTGATCACCACAAGACAATAATAATAAACACATTATTATTATTAATTTTAATTCTCTTAATTAATTAAAACCAAATTAAATTTCGGCGATCGATCACACTACGCAGAGTTAGCCCCGGTCAGCGGGAACGGGGTTTCCGCTGCCCGGTCAACACAACTCTTGCGCAGTCACAAAACAGAAACCCCGAGAATTCTGACTCCGTGAATGTGACGACCGTCACAAGCTTGTTACGATCGTCACAACCAGCTTGTTACGATCGTCACAGACCCATGACGAGCGTCACGCGGCCAAAATAACAGAAGCGCCTAGAATTCTGGATCTGTGAATGTGACGACCGTCACAAAGCATGTTACGACCGTCACATCCAGCTTGTTACGATCGTCACAAGCCCATGACGATCGTCACGCGGCCAAAATCAACACTTTTGAAACAGTCAACAGACTGATCCAAAAGGCCCTCAATTCATAACTCCTTGACGGCACAACCCTTGCGCTGTCACTAACCATAATGCACCAATTTCAGACCGTCAAACACACCTCGATTTTTGATTCAGTATGATTGATCAACACGTCATTGCTTCACCATACTGTTGGAAAGTATATTTTCGGCAAATATTTTAATATCGTATCCACAGAGATTGATTGTTATTACCGCCGTTCTATAATCCAAATTGTTATAAGTTCAAAATGTAATCAAGTTGTTTTGTTGGAAAAGTTATCTTTTGAGTAATATGTCACTAAAACAATAAAATAGTTTTAATCAAATGTAAAAGGCTTGGCAAGATTGGAGTTCACTATTCAAATTGCTTATGATTCCTTATGACAACTATATAGATTTAAGATTATTGATGATGTTCAAGTATCCTCTCAATATCATTTATGTCTAAATGATATTGTGATAATCACTATATTAATCTTTAGACGATTTCTCCACCTAACTATCAATATAGCAATCTTTAATGGTTGATACAAAAGAAGAGTAGTGAATAAATCTATTTCTACAACTTATTCACTACTTGAAAATATATTTTATGTCAAGACTTAAATAATCTATTTCAACCACTACTCAAATCTAATATTCAACTTAGGGCAAAAATATCATTCAATACATCAATAACTTTTTATCATATATAAGAGTCAAATGAAATGCATAAACAAATAGGAATAACTACTGCCTCCAATCTTGACAAAATGGGGTTTAGCTCATCATCATCATTTTGGACAACAAAATACAATGTGTAGCACCTCAAATTTTCACCCCCCATTCATGCATTCATTTCATTTTTAGGTCATTAACATTGCATTAACATTGCATAGTACCTTGCATTTCATCAGTCAAGACTGGTATCATGAGGATCCATCAGTGCCAAGGAGCAAAGCATTTCCATGAGATCAAGGCCCTATGGTTGTTTTAGAGAGCTTATGTGAACAAAGGTTCATTTTGAAGCCATTGTACCAAGTGCTAGAGACTCAAAAGTCATCAGTGCAGTTTCAGGTCATCTGGGGCCCATAAAAGTCAACTGCAAGTCAACTGAGGGCTAGGAGGTGGAGAAATGGCTTGAGACACTTCATTCATGTCCCAAAGAGGTTTATTCATCATGTCAAGTGTCTACATTGAAGATTTTGAAGCCAAATCAAAAGTTTCCAAAAATGGAAAGTGACATGTAATTTCAAGTTTCCAAAAATGGCAAGTTCTTGGACCAACTTCAACTCAACTTTCCAACATTAAAGGAGCTTCAAATGAAATTTTGTGCAACATGAAAGTTGAAGATCTTTCTCTCCCATTTCCAAAAAGTCCAAGATCATGAGCATCTGATGAATGGTTGAGGATATATGATCCAATCATTGCCAAGTGTGCATGGAACTTCAAAAGGGCATAACTTTTGACTCATAACTCCAAATTGAGTGCTCCTTTTTGCATAATTCTTATCATGACATGAAATTTCCAAATCATTCATCACATTGCATGAAATTTTATCATATGGTCATTTGTGCATACATGTGATTTTTGGAGGGAAAATCATGAATTCAAAATTGGTGCATCATATGGACTTTTTAACCATTCCAACATGTTCATAAGAGGATTTTAAGTGAAAATGCATGGCCATTGTTACTGTTCACGTGGGATTGCATGCATGGGGTGAAAAAACCAAATTGTGCATAACACCTCTTTTCTCACTAAAATCTCATTAACCGTGATTAATTGTGATTAGGAAATGGATTAACATGTCATATAAATAGCTAATCATAATAGAATTTTCACAATTCACAATTCTAGATCTAGATCCAAAATTTCCCTCCAAAATTTCTCTTCTTCCAAATTCAAAAATTCTTCAAAGGACACTTGATTTTTATTGCATTTTTGTGTTCTTGGATCATTATTCAGTATAGATCAAGCCATTGATTGCAGAATTTGGTGAAGAATTGAGCACATGAAGATCAAGAACATGATAATGGAGATTCAAATCTAAGCTAGATCCAAGCCATCTCAAGCTTCAATTTCAACTTCAGAAGTCATTACAAGGTTGATAGAAGGGATTTGGATGCTTGCCAAGCCTTGAATCTACCACTGCCATTGTTGAAGCTTCAAGAAGGTCAGAATTTCGCGCCTCATAATTCTTGTTTCTATTGCCCTAGTCTTGTAGTGCTTGTTCTCCTGATTACACTGATATAAAATTCTTGAAAAACGGATAAGAATTGAGTGAGTTACATGAGATTAAAGTTGGGATGTTAGATCTTATTCTCTTCGATTTGCATGATTCTTTGGGAATTAGGACAAAATAATGTTAGATTTGAACTCCTCGCGTCGAGACCTTTCATTTGGTATATGGTTTCGCAAAATCTGGAGAAAAAAAAATGGTGATGATCACTGTTCACCACCGTCTTCATGAGGAAGACGGTGTTTTCCTCCGCTGGGAACAATACCTCCACCTTGCTGCTACAGTACTAGGGCTTGGCTGGTTCAGTGCTTCGTTGGCACTGTGCATGCGCTGGTAATGGTGAAGTCCTGTGTTCGATACCATTGCGCGCTTCATTTATTTCTTTTTTTCAAATTAATCCCTCATATCCAAAACGACGCTGTTTCATGGCGCGCCTGGAGCCTCCCTTCGAATCCTGCTGAAGGCATTTTCCAAATTTTCCAATTCATTTCATTATTTCTTCATGTTTTGCAATTTTTATTTCATTTTCTCCATGAACTTCAAAAAAACATAAAAAATAGAATAATAATCCAATTAATTCCAGGTTTTTTTCTACATGATCCTTGGAATGTCTAGAATTTTATGGTGTTGATTTTAGGATTTTATCATTTCTGGAAAATAAATTGTGTTGGATTGATTGAACATGTATACATTTGGACCATGCCTCATTCAAATTGATGTGAAATGCTCAATAATGATCCAATTGCCATGAAATTTTGTGTGCTTATTCTCAACATGTTGTGTGATTTTTTAGGCTTGCTTGTGCATTTTTATCATTTTTCATTTCTGTTTTAGGCATGTGCTAATGTGGTGTGACAATGTGTGTCACACAATTTGATGTTGATCTTCTCCATTTTCATTGCCTAGCTAATTGAGCTCCTCTGTTTATGATTTTTGACATGATGATTATGTTGGACATGTTGTATGCTCATGAAAATTTCCAGAATTGTTTGAGTCATTTTTGATTTAATATGGAATTTTGGTTCTGGTTGACCAATTGTGTGCACCTTTTGCTTGCCTTGCCTTCTCTTTAGTGAATCATGGCCTTGCTCAATGCTTTTGACTTGGTCCTTTTTAGGACATGTTCTCATTTGTTTGAAGTTGCTTCTTGTGAAATATTGGTTGCTGTTTTGACTTTTTGCCTTACCTTTGACCCTAGCCTTGGTGTTAGTGGTTTGTACTCATCTTTTGAGTTGTGCATTTCAGGTTCAAGCTTCTAGCCTTGATGGTTGATGTTGATATCATAAATTGAGATGCAAAATGCTTTTGTCCACTAACCCTTGCTGTTTGTAGGCCATTTGAGATGATGAAACAATTTGAATGCTTGCACATAAAGCTTGCTTGTTGTGTATATTGGGAACCACTGTTGTTTGTCTGATTGATAGTTTGTCTGAACACTATGCTGATTGTTTGGTTGTTTACACAGGTACTTTAGCCGCTTTAACTCATTGTTTGAGTTGCTTTGCTTGTGGTTGGCATACCACCTAGGTAACTTCCTATTCTCCATGTAGTCTGGAAGACCTGTCATGTTATGTTGGCAGGCACCTGTCTGAAGCCCTCCTTAAGAGGCAATGTTTGTGCTTGTTTATCTTTGTGCCTTGTACATTCAAAGACCTCCTAAGTGAAGAGGCATTGGCAGATAGAAGGGATGTGCAATCCATCCCCTGCTATTCAGTTGAGTCTTTCATCTTGCTCGCACTACGTGCTGATGCATTTGAATAAACACCCAAGATCATTGTATATCGAGTCAGTCATGTGGAGTAGAGTTCCTCATTCTGGACTCCCACACTTTTATTGTTTCAAGCTCTTCTAGGCCAGGGATAAGAGCTATGAGGTCTGATCCTCATGTCCCATTTCATCTACTTCACCCTAACTCTCAATGTTAGGGTTAAGAGCACAAAACACCCCTGACAGAACCGGCTTGTTTGTCGAGGTTGATTTGACCCCTTGACTAAAGCCCAGCCTTGTATGAGCCACTTGTTTGCATATAGTGTGTGTGCTTGCTCTCTTGTGCTTGTGTTTGCTTATGTGCTGTTTAGGCTAGCTTGCTTCCTGTGCGAGTTAGGACTAGAGACCTCAACTTAGGGATCGTATGCATGACAACTTCTAGGCTCGAGTCGTAGTCTCCCTAGTAGCTTGTCATCTCCCTAGTCTCTGGCTAGGATAGAAGTTCCTTCCCTGTTAAGGGGAACTACGTCGCCCTGATCCTCATACCAGATGAGGTACGTAGGCAGGAGATGAGCAGATCTCTCTGGGCGCCCTTTTTCTTTGTCAACCCTTTTGTGTGTTTGGAGTCTGACATAAGTCCAGCGGTTGGCAGTCGGTTTCCTGTGTGTGTTAGTTTGTGAGGAGTCTGACATAAGTCCAGCGTTTGGCAGTCGGTTTCCGGTGTGTTGTTTGTTTGGAGTCTGACGTAAGTCCAACGATTGGCAGTCGGTTTCCCGTGTGTGTTGGTTTGCTCGGAGTCTGATGTAAGTCCAGTGATTGGCATTCAGTTTCCTGTTTGTGTTTTGTTTGGCGTGCGTTAGCCGAGCTACGAGTGCTCTGATTCTTTCTCTGGTTAAAGAAGATACGTATGCATAGGATGCGACATCCTAGCGAGCACGTTTCCTATGTCCCCGAACTACGTCGACTCTGATGTTTGTGTCTGACAAACTACGTAGGCCCAGGATGCGATATCCTGCTGAGCCTCCTTCTTCCGTCTTTCATCTGTGTTTTATCCTAGTCTTGTGTAGTGTTTTGAGTAGTTATTTAGCAACCTTTCTTCTATTCTTTCTGAGCGTGGATCCCGTCGAGTACGACGGATGCGTAGGGGTGGTAATACCTTCCCTTCGCATAACCGAGTCCCGATCCTATCAATCTCTGGTCGTAAGACCATTTCCTTTCCAGGTTTACTTCGAGCGTTTCCTTTCCCTCCTTTGGGATAAATAATGCACGGTGGCGGCTTTGTGTCTTTTTCCCGCCGGTTTTTCGCGTAATGCGACAGCTGGCGACTCTGCTGGGGACTAAGAAGTTGACCTCTTGCTGGTCCATCTTCCCTAAGCGAGTCAATCCTAGCGCTCTCTAGGATAGTTTTGGTTGCTTTTACTGCTTTATGTATTGCATTCATTATTATGTTGTAATTGTATATATTTGCATATATGTTTGCATGCATATTGTCATTGTGCTGGCTGTGTATCTGTTTCTCTGTTGGGTGGGAGTTACATGAGGTAAAAGGCCCAATACCCAGGCTATGAGTGAACTTTAGGACACCTAGGAATAGAGTGATTCATGGGAAGCGGGTGGTATGGCGCCACTTAGCGGAACATGATATCACGAGCAGTTCAGATCCTGAAGGGGTATTATCGTTGCATACATCTGGTGTGTATATGATGATATTCTTGAAAGGGTTGTTTATCCTGCGTTTCTCTTGACCTTACCCTGACCTAGATGACACCCGTGAGTGGGGAGGGAATGAATCATTTTACAGGTACTGTTGGTGACTTGATCAGTTGGTGACCGTGTCCTGTTGGTGACTCTTGGTTCTTGTTGGTGACTTGGTTCTGAAGTATGGGTTCCAGATGACCTTGGGTTCCAGATGACTTTGATCTGTGATTTCTGGTTCCGAAGTCATGCCGAAGTTCTGAACCTGTGCCATGTGATACACAACCAACCAGTCATAGTTGCATCATTTGCATCATAGCATGTTTATTTTCAAAAGAAAGTAACGCAAAAAAAGAATGAAAAAAAGAATGATGAAAAATGCAAAAAAGGAAAAAAGTTAACCCGCATACGCATATCCTTTTTCAGGATCATTCATGATGAACAGCATACGCATCATACGCATCATATACATATCATTATTGCATTACAGGTGTTCTTGAGGAGACTTCTCACTCTGGTTCCTGTTTTAGGCAGAATTGCTGGTCGTCGTCCGCACCGCTACGCTACGAGACTGAATCAACAGAGAAGTATGGATCAAGTTCAGGCTGAGTTGGCAGAGATGAGGGCTAACATGGCCCAATTCATGAGCATGATGTAGGGTGTTGTTCAAGGGCAAGAGGAGCTGCGTGCCTTAGCTCAGAGACAGGAAGCTGTGATTCCACCGGTCCACCGTGCTTCACCAGAGGGAGTCCTTGTTAATGACGTTGCTGCTGCTACTATTCCCGTCAACAACTATGCTATGGGTGATGAGTTGAGGGGTATCAGGATCAATGGACAGCCTCTTGCTGTAGAGACTGTCAATGTCAGAGCAACCCGTGCTCCGGTTCGCCATCCTGCTCCGTTGGTTGACAGACAGGAAGACATGTTTACCCTTCTCAGTGATGAAGACGAAGTTGTGAGAACTGAAGAGAGGATAGGAAAGTTGATGCCCTAGCTGAGAAGATCTGTGCCATGGAGTGTCAGAACTCTTTGGGATTTGATGTTACCGATATGGGTTTGGTTGATGGGCTGAGGATCCCTTACAAATTCAAGGCGCCATCCTTTGACAAGTATAATGGCACTTCTTGTCCTCGCACTCATGTGCAGGCCTACTACAGAAAGATCTCTGCATACACTGATGATGAGAAGATGTGGATATACTTCTTCCAGGACAGCTTGTCTGGAGCTTCCTTGGACTGGTACATGGAGTTAAAGAGGGAGTCTGTTAGAAGCTGGAAAGACTTGGGTGAAGCCTTTCTGAGGCAGTATAAGCACAATATGGACATGGCTCCGAGCCGAACTCAGTTGCAGAGTTTGTGTCAGAAATCTGGTGAAAGCTTCAAAGAGTACGCCCAGAGGTGGCGTGAGTTAGCTGCAAGAGTGCAACCTTCTATGTTGGAGAGAGAGCTGACTGACATGTTCATTGGAACCCTGCAGGGTGTGTTCATGGACCGTATGGGAAGTTTCCCGTTTGGTAGCTTTTCAGATGTTGTAATCTGTGGAGAAAGAACGGAGAGTCTTATCAAAGCAGGAAAGATACAAGATCCTGGCTCTTCAAGTTCTTCGAGTTCTAAAAAGCCATCCTCTGGGGCACCCAGAAGGGGAGAGGGTGAAACAAATGCGGTGCAACGTCGGAGGAATGTGAACAGAGGACAGTATCGTCAGGTTGCCGCTGTGACTATTCCAGCAACTCAACCTCAACATCAACAACGTCGTCCTCGACAGCAGGCTTACCAGCCTCGCAATGGTAATCAAGCTAGTACGAGTAATGAGAGGAAGAAGATCACTTTTGATCCGATTCCTATGTCATACGCAGAACTGTATCCCTCTTTGATAGAGCGGAACTTGTTTACTCCCAGAGACCCGCCGACTATACCCGTCAACCCTCGGTGGTGGTATAAGCCTGATCAACATTGTGTGTATCATTTGGGTGCTCCTGGTCATGACGTGGATAGTTGCTTTCAGCTGAAGAATAAGGTTCAAGACTTTATGAGATCAGGTATTCTGAGCTTTGAGGACTTAGGTCCCAATGTTAATCGAGCTTGAAGACAACAAGTCTCGGGTCGGCGTTGGCTTGTCTTCTAGGGTCTTCAATGAAAAAAGGGTTGTTCAGAAGGGGAGGTTTTATCCACGTCAATCAGAGTGGGGAAACTGCTGATGCAGAAGATACTGACATTTGTCATCCCTGGCGGGATCTGCCACAATTGGATCGCTGTGGATGTTCCTACAGTCGTTCATAAGTCAGCGTAATAATCACTTTGTTTGAAAACCCTTCTCCCATGCCAAAAGGAGAAGTGATGACATTGTTGGCAACATTTGTGCAATGATATTTTCATTCAAATAAATTCGTGTTAAAACATTTGTTTTTCCATTTGTTTTCCCTTTTCGCTTTTTGCATGAAATTGGTGATCACAAAAAAAAAACCCTAAAAACAAGAATAAAAGCAATCTTTTCATCTGCATAATGATTGCCTTGTTTGATTTCCAAAAAGCTTTTCATATCAAAATCATTATGCAGGTTGATTCTTAAACCCATTGAACATAATGATCCAACGCCATCTCCCAATTATGAATTCCCTGTATTCGAAGCAGAGGAAGATGATGTTGAAAGGATTCCTGACGAGATTTCCCGACTTCTTGAGCAAGAAAAGAAGATCACTCAGCTGCATCTCGAGAATCAGCAAAACAGTCCAACTGGGGCATTACAAATGTAATCAAAAAAAAAAGAGAGGGTGAAAAACAAAATAAAAAACAAAATCAAAATCAAAATCAAAATCAAAAGAAAGAAAGAAACAAAAGAATAATAGCACCCTCAAATCCCAAGTTGACTGATGCTGAATGGATTCAGAGTCGTTACGACCAAGTGAATCTGATCGAAAAGAAGAGATTAACTGCCATGTGTCATGGTCAGTTATATCAGCAGAGAATGAAGAAAGCATTCGACAAGAAGGTCAAGCCTCGTGTGTTCCGAGAAGGTGACCTTGTGCTCAAGAAAGTCTTGTCTTTCGCGCCCGATTCCAGGGGCAAGTGGACTCCAAACTATGAAGGTCCATATGTTGTCAAGAGAGCCTTGTCAGGCGGTGCTTTGACATTTACAACAATGGACGGGGAGGATTTCACTCGTCCTGTGAATTCAGATGCAGTCAAGAAATACTTCGCCTAAAATAAAAACAGGATAGCTCGCTAAGTTGAACACCCGAAAGGGCGGCTTAGGCAAAAAGGAGCGTCTCGGTGGATTGAAAACCCGAAAGGGCGATCCAGGCAAAAGTTAGAGACATTGAAAAAAAGAATTTGCATCCCGCTAGATTGAGTACCTACACTGGGGAAATCTAGGCAAAAATTAGGGATTTGGCAAGTAACTGCATCCTGACAAGACTGTGTTCTACATCTGTCATCCGCCAGAAAATTCTTGATTCTTCGTCGACTGAAGCTTCGAATACATCGAAATTCAAAATTGGTAGAGAAATGGTCATTATGTTCAATGTAGCCCTCTCCAATATATATCACCGATTTCAAACTTGTACAGATCTATGGAGTCTTGCCATTGGCAGACTACCATTCCATCAAATCAATTTGAGCTTTTATCCAATTATTTGCACTCTTATTTGTTTCAACTCAACAAATGTTTTGCATGTCTTAATTGATAAAATATCATTGTTTTCAAAATAAACAAATCTTTCACAAAATTGTTCTTAAACAAAGTGAACATTCACGATGATGGAAGGATACTTAGGAGATCTGCAGTGCTCTCCCAAGGGTGGTATGATTACCAACAGGGTAAGACTTGTGTTCATATCTCTGACATAATTGTATATTTTTCTTGTAGAACCTTTCATGGTTTCTCCTCAGCAAGGGTGCTCAGTGCAGTGTTGGTTGAAGTTGTTCATCTTCATTTCCCCGGCAGTGCAACATTCTTCCTCCAAGCTATATTAGCCCTATTGTGGGTCATCCCCAGTAGAGTGTTGTTTGAGCCCTATGGTGGGTCATCCCCAATAGGTTGTTGTTTGAACACTTTTGTGGGCCAGTTCCCAAGCAGAGTGTTTGATGAAGACTTCAACTTTCTTCTCTCCAGCAAAGCAGTCTTCTCCTCTCCCCAACATGGGCGCTTTTCTTTGAAGATTAGTTATTTGGTGGATTTGACATCCCAGTACTCCATCATTTCCTTAGATAGATCCCCAGCGGAGTTGCTGACATGATGAACTTTATCAATGCCTATCTATCCCCACCAGAGATCTGGTTGCTTCTTGGTACCTTTGACCCCCAACATGAGTTGCTGTTGTGGCAGGGTCTGCCTATGCTACGAACTCTTTTCTCCGGTTGTGACTGACGATCCCTCCGACAGCCTCTTGTGGCCTTCCTCCCCTGCAGGATGGTGTCGTAGCCTGATATCCCAGTCTCCGGTAGACCTCTTTTGTTCTCGGATGATCTTTTGGCTTTCCCTCTGGAAGGGTAGTACCGGGTGGTTGATCCCTGGACCTATATGTGTTAGACATGTCTGTTTGTCAGCATTCATCATGCATCATGCATACGTGCATAATCATAGCATTATGATATTCATGTTGCATCTTTTGCCGTATATCTGCGGATTGTTGTCTCCTGCTAATTGGTGATACAGATCTCCCTAGTAGATCTCCCCAAGCAGATGTCGGTGTGTCTGATCTCTCCATATAGAGTCAGCCCCTTAAGCAGAAAGTGTCTACCATTTCCTTCTGCACTCCCCACTGAGTTATATCCTCGTGGATGACGGTTGTTTCCGTTCCCTCCCTACACACATAACGGGATAGGTTTTCCCTATTGAGTTCTTTCCTCATTAGGATGAGTCTTGATTCAGTTTGCCTTTTTGGATCGATCCTAAATTGGCTTCCTCTTGGCTGTCTCTTGTGCTTCCCTGTGGTATAAATGAATAGTGGCTCACTAACCGGCACTCATTCATCTTATCCTCAGCGGAATTTGTTGGCTTCTACCTACTAACCGGTAGTTGTAAGTCCTATCTTTACGGTTTTCTACCTACTAACCGGTGGTTATAAATCCTACTTTCATCCCCTAGCAGAGGTAACCTTTGGGGTTCATTCTGGTTGTTGGCGGATCTTTGCGGTCTTCTACCTACTACCCGGTAGTTGTAAATCCTATTTTCTCCCATTTTGTTCCTCAGCAGATTGTTGTGGTCTTCTACCTACTAACCGGTAGATGTGAACCCTCTTTTCTCCCCTTTGTGGAGTCAACCCTTGTGCTCATCCTAGTCGATGATGGTTACTTTTCCGTGGTTTTCTACCTACGAACCGGTAGAGGTAATCCCCTCTTTGCGGTTATCATTATCCAGTTTTCGGTATTGATAGTCCTTTTCCCTTTTGGATATTTGCTTTGATTAAGCAATCTTATCCCCAGCGGGTTTTCCCCTTCCTTTTGGATAATTGCTCAGAGTAAGCCATTTTATCCTCAGTGGGTCCTCTTTCATTCACCGTTTACCGGTAATGTTTGTGGTTTCCCCTTTTGATTGGTCATCTTTACATACTTAGTCTGGTATCCTGATGCCTTTCTTTTCGGTTGATTTATCCTTTGACAACCTACAACCCGGTTATGGATAATCTTCCATGCGAGAGTATTATCTACGTTTTGACGGCTATAGATAATGCATCTCATGCACTCTTCGGTCGAAGCCCTTCGTGTTTCCCCAGTCGAGTAAGATTCGTTGTCCCTTTGCGGAATCGAATATTCATTCTACCCTAGTTGTTTGGATAATTGCCTTGTTCGCGCAATTTATCCCTAGTGAGTCATCTCTCGTCTACCCTGTTGTTGTTGGTAACAATTGTTTCTCTTTTCGGTCGATTTATCCTTTGTCAACCTACAACCCGGTTATGGATAATCTTCCATGCGAGTATATTATCTACGTTTTGACGGCTATAGATAATATATCTCATGCGCTCTTCAGTCAAGGTTTTGTCCTTCCCTCGTTGAGTAAGATTCGTATTCCTTGTGTGTAATACCCCAAAATTTACCCTTCATTTTTCCTGAAAAAAAAAAAAGAAAAAAAAAAGAAAACGAAAAAAAAAAAAAACGAAAAAAAAAGAGTTAAAAATAAATAAATAAATAAAATTAATTAAATAAATAAATAAAATATAACAAATTATTTTGGACTTGGGTCTCCCTCATTTGAGCCCACTACCCACGAAAATCAGTCTATAAACACTGAAGTTTCAGTAGAGGAAAACACACTTGGAGTTACACTGGGAGATTCACTGGAGAGAAAAAGGGAGAGAAGCAAAATACTCTGAGGTTTCCTTGGAACAAACCCCTGAGGAAAAAGATAGTGAGAGAAGAACTAACAGAGTTCAGAGGAGCCTCCAAACCCTGAAAGGAACTCAACTGCACAGAATCACCTCTGCCTCACATAAACCCTAAAGATTATTTTGTAAACCTCACGGGTGCAACTCAATTTCAATCAAGCTCTCCAATCAGGTTTGCCATATATCCATCATCTTTATGCCTTTAATTTGAATGCTCTAAATGTATGAGGTATTATGGGTGAATTTGATACCCTTTTGATGCATGTGTTTGACAAGAGGTTTAGGCCTCCTACCCTTGGTTACTTTTTGTGAGCTTTTTGTGAATTTTGATGGAATTATTCATGTGGTTACATTTTGATTCAGGGGCAACTCTTGGTTACCCTATTTTGTTTCTCTAACCTGTTTGTTGAGTTTTTTTTTGTGAGGGCTCACATGACGTTTGCAGGGAAAACTTGCGTGGTTTCCCACTTTATTTGTGGGATACCCCCTGGAGGTTCATTCCGATTACCTGTACTGACCCACTTTCTTTGATGATGTTAGCTTGGAAGGATCTCAGGGTTTATCGTTCCTTTAATTGTTGTTACTTCGGATCTTTATCCGTGTGGTACTTTTACATTTTTCCCGCATTTTACTGCTTTCCTAGCTGGAAGACCTCGATAGGAGGCAATGTTTTTGTGTTTACTTTATGCAGGTTCCTTTGTCCAGGGTTAAGAGCTATGAGGTCTTATCCTCATTACCCTTTTGCATGCGCGTTCCTACAACGCAAACAAACCCTAAAACCCAAAGCAACACGTTTACTCCTTCTACTACAGGCGAGTAAGTCTCCAAAGGTCGAGCATCCGGTAGATTGCGTAGTGACGTCGTTCGTCCAAAACCCAATCCACAACCCCGTAGTTAGCCGAACTACGACTTGCTCTGATTCTCATTCCAGATGAGATACGTAGGCATAAGACGCGATGTCTTAGCGAGCACACATCCCCCAACCCATAGGTCAGCCGAGCTACGAAGACTCTGATTCTCATATTCAGATGAGATACGTATGCAGTGGATGTGACATCCGCGCGAGTCATTTCTCTTAACCTTTTTAGTAAATAAACACATTAGGTAAACCCACACCCTTTAGACAAAAACCACAAAAGTGGATCCCGTAGAGTACTATGGATGCGTAGGGGTGCTAATACCTTCCCTTCGCATAACCGACTCCCGAACCCAAGATTTGGTTGCGAGACCCCGTCTTGTCCTTTCCTTTTTCAGGTTTACTTCGAGCGTTTCCTTTCCCTCCTTTGGGATGAATAACGCACGGTGGCGACTCTTCTGTCTTTTTCTTTCGCCGATTGTTTTTTTCGCGCACTGTATTTTTCAGGTTGCGACAGCTGGCGACTCTGCTGGGGACCAAGAAGTTGACCTCTTGCTGGTCCATCTTCCCTAAGCGAGTCCCTCCTAGCTTTTGTGATTTCTTGTTCATTGGGTGTTCATGCTTTTGTACATTTATTTACTTACTTGCTTGCATTCATCTGTTGTATCTGTTGGAGCTGTTGTTTGTTTGTTGGGATGGGATGTTCTACGAGAGATAAGCCCATTACCCAGGCTTGAGTGTACACACAGGTTTTAGAGTGGATGATCATGAGGCTTGCGTGGCATGTTGCTACGTTAAGTCGTTCGTGAAGAACCACACCCAGACGAGGTTTCTCTTGGATATATTATGTCCTACGGATGTTCCGTAACGACATGATGTTCCTTTAGAAATCGTCGACTCTGGTGACCATTTCCCGAGAACTCAGTCGAGGCCTCTCCTCCGAGACGTGATTATGTTAGCTCTGGTGGGCGCATTCTCGCTGATCAATCCGAGGACCCCGAGACTGGGAACTTGCTTTAGGATGTCCTGTTGAGGGGAGTCAGTGGAGGTCTTTTATCCCGTAATAATGCCAAACCTTCAGTGGTAAACGTATTATTCGCGACTGAAGGGCTGAAGTTGACGAACTTCTGTTCTTAGAACCTACCAGTGAGGGGCAGGCTAAATTCAGGAAACCTTAACCTCCAACCAACCCGGTTTTCTGGAGCAGAGCTTTGATCTTGTATTATATTCCTCAGTGGTTTTCTCTTCAGTCAGTGTAACCCGACAGATGTTCAAGCAGATACAGCAATCCTGATTGACATACCACTGCATTGCATTCACATCATCACATCATTTGCATTCATATCATTTAACACATGTTTATCCATTTCAAGGGGGTTTACATCTTCTTCTTGATTCCAGTCGGAGTTTTTCTGGTTCTCTTAAGATGGATATTGGCAGAAAGAGACTTGTCGCCTACAAGTTTCCGGTGGTCTGTCTGGAGCCCATCCAACAGTTGATGCAGTTAATGGATCCTGGTTCTCTAGAAGGATTCCGAGAGGATTACGGTCTGATTCTAAGTTTCGTCACGGTTCTTTCCAAAGATCAACATGACGCCCTATTCACACTGCTACAGTTCTATGACCCTCCACTGAGATGTTTCACATTCCCGGATTATATCTTGGTCCCTACTCTGGAGGAGATTGCCAGTTTTCTCAGAGTTCCTATCAGGTCACAGTTATTGTTCTACAGTTCTGAGTTTCTGCCCGATCTCAGCATGGTTGCTTCAGCCACATATTTGGAGGAATCAGTCTGGAAGGCTAATATGTGTCAGAAGGGAGAAGTTAGTGGTTTTCATCTGAGTTTCTTACTGGGAGAAGCAAAGAAGAAGCTGGAAGACGGTAACCAGAGGGGTTTCAATGCTGTGTTGGCTCTTTGCGTGTATGGGATTGTCTTGTTCCCTAATGTCGCCAAATTTGTGGACATGGACACAATACGCCTCTTCGTGTTGAGAAATCCAGTACCGACCTTGCTAGGAGATTTCTTTCATTCAGTGCACCACAGAAATAAGAATAGAAAAGGGGGATTGTTGAATTGTTGTGTGCCTTTGTTTTATAGGTGGTTCAGTTCTCACCTACCCAATTCAGGAGTGTTCGTTAATGTCAAGGACTCGTTGAGTTGGTCGAAGAGATTGATGGGGTTGAGAGCTGAAGATATTCCTTGGTGGTCCGACCGGAGCTTGCTTCGGGCAGATATTATTCACAGTTGTGGGAACTTCCCAAATGTTCCGTTGGTAGGAAGAAGAGGAGGAATCAACTATAATCCTTCTCTAGCAGTCAGACAGTTTGGGTATGCTTTAAGAACTCCGCCTTTGGAAAAGGATGTGGAAGAATCTCTGTTTTTCCATTCTTCGCCTGATTTGACGGTATCCCGTAAGGCAGCTGAGGCCTGGCTCAAGGTGATCAAGAGAGGAAGAACCGTCCTTGGAAAAGGAGATTGTAGAACTTACCCTCGGTATGAAGAGTGGCTTCAAGGAAGAGTCGAAGAGTTTGGTCTGCCGTTCCCTATTGAAGAACCTTTGTATCCACCTACTCCTGAGCAGTCAACAATGGTGAGCCGAGAGGAGTACAACAAGTTGAAGAGTGCCATGGAGGGACTTCAGACCAAGAACTCAGAGTTAAGTGAGAAGTTGCAAGACTGTATGCATCAATTCCAGGAGGCAGAATATCAGAAGGGGGAAGCCGTCAGAGTGCAAAAGGAAGCAGAGAGGAGATTTGCTGTGGAGGCGGACTTCTTCAGGAAGACAGACGAAGCCTTGAGATCATCCAGTTCTGAGTTGAGGCGAGTCAAGCAGCAGTTAGTAGATGCTCATGGTAAATTAGCTGGGTGGCAGGAGCAATGGGATGCATTTTCAACTTCTCGGAAGGCAAAGGAGGAGGAGACAGTAGCCGAACTGACTGGTCAGATAGAGAAATTGACGACTTTGCTGAAGGGGAAGAACAATGAGCTTCTGCGCGCCCGTTCTACTAATGGCTGTCGCGGCGGGATTTTTCACGAGATTAAGTATTGATTGAACTTAACCCGTTTGAAAAATATTTTAAATGCAAGAGTCGCCACTGTCTTTTATTTTATCCAAAAAGAGGAAGGGAAAAATAACGATAAATCCCTTTAGAGTTACGGGTTCGGGGGTTGGTTATGCAAAGGGAAGGTATTAACACCCTCTACATCTGTGGTACTCCACAGGAACCTTTTTGCTTATGTTTATGTGAATGCTTTGCTTTTTTCGCTTTGATCGTTTGATTGGGGAGATGAGAAAAGAACTTGATTTTATTGCTTTTGGACTCGATAAAGTCGTAGACTTCATGCCTACGTATCTCCAAGGCGCAATGGAGAAATCAGAATCCACGTAGTTCTCCCAAAAGAAAAGGGGAAAGTCTGTTTTGTTGATTTTAGATTGGCGTGTCTTGCCATCTCTTGCTCGACCTAGGCGGGAGGCTTCGAGACTGACACATCCTTTTGAAAATGTTTTTAAACTGAAAAGCCAAAGCTGGCTAAAGTTTTGAATGAGCCTAAACCCTGAAACAATAAATAAATGGGCTCATTATAAGGAAGCCCAAGAGTAAGCTTGTGAGTGTGTGAAAAGGGTTTCTTAAACGGCGACCGTTGGAATCGCATCGGGTTTCTCTTTTTTGGATTTTTCGATTTTTTAACATAAAACGTGAACAATACGATTAAACACACAATACAGAAAATAAAAAATGCGAGAAAGTAAATTATTACAACACAGTTAGCTATGAATAGTTAGTATTACGAATAGTTAGTGGAGTTAATCGAGCTGAAACTGAAACGAAACGGTTAGTAACAACATAAACAAATATAAAAAAACAATATAAACATTTACTTTAGACAAAATAAACATTTGATATAAATAAACATTTAATTAAAATAAACATTTAAACAAATAATTAATTTAACTAACATTTAAATAAAACATATATGCAAAATAATAATAAAAGATAAACAATATTTAGTAAACAAAAGTAATATATATATATATATATATATATATATATATATATATATATATATATATATATATATATATATATATATATATATATATATATATATATATATTATATTTTAGACAATAAATATATAGTAGACAAAAATAATATATATGTACATTTAGACAAATAATATATAATAGACAAAAATAATATATATATATATATATATATATATATATATATATATATATATATATATATATATATATATATATATATATATATATATATATATATATATATATATATATATATATATATAGATAAATATATTAAAACACATGTCGGCAAGCCGAAACTTTGCCGATTTCAGAGATAAGTGAAGAATATTACCTTGTGTGAAGAGGATGAACTTCTGATCGTCCAAATGATCGATCGAAAGCTGGAAACCGTCACCGACGCAGTGCTGGCTGCCTTCGTGAGTACCTGACTTCAACGTCGCTTTTGATCGGTGAAACGACGCCGGAATGAAATGAACCTTGGATATTTGTGACCTGGACTCAACGAACTTCAAAGATATGAAATCGGTTTTGTGTTTCGGTGAATAATCGGGACGATTTTGGGTTACCGAAAATGAAGAACAAGTGAAATACGGTAACCTTTTGGAAAAATATTTCTTTTCAATTCTCTGTTTCTCTCACCACACGTTTTTTCCTTACTGATCCACCCTCTTTTCTTTTCTTTCTTCTAACCACATCTATATATATATATTTAGATTACTTAAACAATAAGAAACCTAAAAAATATCTAACATAAATTAATAATATATATTTAGATTACTTAAACAATAAGAAACCTAAAAAATATCTAACATAAATTAATAATATATATTTAGATTACTTAAACAATAAGAAACCTAAAAAATATCTAACATAAATTAATAATATATATTTAGATTAATTAAACAATAAGAAACCTAAAAAATATCTAACATAAATTAATAATATAATTTATATATTATATAATAATAATAATAATAGACTAATATAATATTAATCCTAATTAAATAAACTAATTAACAACTAAACACAAATAATATTAAACGGCACACGATTAAAATACGATAAAATCGAGCGACACGAACGCGATAAAAACGATGACAATTTGCACAGCAAAACAGACAAATTGATAAAACCAATAAACTAGTAAACCGATAAACCAGTCAAATCAACAACACGACTCAAACAGACTCGATTAAATCACACGGCACAACACGTAATTAAATAAACAACCCTAGGCAATAATAAAATCAACACGACATCACGAAAAACGCTGACAAACACAATCACAAATAATCAGACAATACGAAAACTCTAATATATTCGAAATACAGTCAAAATACCGACAAACAAACAATAAAAAAAAACGCACAAAACCTAATCGAAGCGATGCCACGCACAAAAGAGATAAGCGAGATAAATACGAGGCAACGATATCGGCCAGGTTTTGCTAAAACAACGAAATACAACACGGTAAGCAACGAAAAACACACAAAACCTAATCAAACCAGTTGTCACGCGAAGTTTAAGAAATTGAGATGAATACGAGACAACGAGATTAATCAAGATGTGGTCAACAAAGCCAAAGTCAAATTTTAGGGTGCGACAGATGCCCCTATTTAATTAACTTAGGCCAGATAGCCGGAGGCTATCAAATGGCGTAAGGTAATTAAATATGACAAACGCCATAAAATTTGACCGCAAATGCATGTATGCAAAAGACAGACAGACACAGAGACACAGGAGTGCAAACTCTACTGGGGAAGGACATACACCGACTCAATGAATGAAGGTAAACACTGAGAATACTCAGCTGGGGAAGATTCACTACCTATTCATAGATGGAAAATAGGAGGAAAGGAGATATCGACTCAATGTTGACGATACATCACTATCTCATAGATGAAAGTGGGAAAAGATCAATATAACAAGAGTACTGATGTGACAGTACATTACCAACTCAAAGATGGAGGTAACAGAAAAGATGAATACCAACTCAAGGATGAAGGTATAACAAGGGTATAAGAATCGAACTGCGTTAACTCATGGTTGACAGCTCACTACCCACTCATTGATGAGGTAAACAGGACATGCCAACTCAAAGTTGAAGGCAAGCTTCAAAAGATTGATAATAACACTGCTAGGGAAATCAAATTCCAACTCATTGATGATGGTGTAGATGAAGAATCAGATCTAAGGATCATTGTGCAGACTTACAGTTGAATGCACACTACCAACTCATTGATGAGGTAGACAGAGAAATGCCGACTCAAAGTTGAAGGCAACCACCGATTCATTGACAAAGGTGTTTAAAAGAATTTAGAACATATTTTCCTGGAGATGTTTATCATTACCGACTCAAAGATGACGGTGGAAGGACAAAATGTACCTAACTCATAGATGAAGGTACTCCATCAACTCAAAGACGAATATGGAATCAGAAGTTATCTGTGCAGACTCAAAGATGAAAGCACACTATCAGTTCAACAAGGATCAAACATACCCTACTCATAGATGAAGGTACTCCATTAACTCAAAGACGAAGATGGAATCACAGGAAAATGTGCGAACTCAAAGATGAATGCATATTACCAGCTCAAAGTTGCAGGTACTTCACCAACTCAAAGACGAAGGTGGAATCAAAAGGAATCTGTGCTAAACTCAAAGACGAAAGCACGCTACCAGCTCAAAGTTGCAGGTAGAACCATGGAACTTTCTGTGAGGATGTTATCAACTCATAGATGGAGATAGTAATTAATTTATCCGAGGGATAACAAAGGTTACCACTCATGGATGTAGGTAACTCAAGTTTGTAACGGGTACCAACTCAAAGATGAAGGTATAAAGGACTTGGACACAATATCTGTCATGTCTGTTTTACTGAATGAGAGTCACAAAGACTATATTGTTGCCTTCTTTTACTGGCAATTTCTGAGCTTTATCTGGAGACACGAGGTTCAAACTAGGATAGAACTAGAATGAAACGGTCAAACAAGACTTCAACTGAAGAGGAATGAACTCATCAGGATTTACAACTGAAACAACCATCTTCCACGAGGCATAGATCTCTGTGGGGAACATGACCAATAAAAGGTATTTTGCTGCTTATGAAGATACTCTATATAGAGAGATTGACTCAACCCACAATATAAACAAGGAAACAAGGTGCATATGAATGCAAGCATGATATGTCATAGATATGCATGAATATTTAGTAATGAATGCATGATGGACAGACAAAACTAGGAATAACTAAAAATGTTAACAGCTGCATAAGGACTTGCTGGAGATTTGCACTGAGACTCGCTAGGGAGTAGTACAAAGACTTGCTGGGGAATTGGTACAAGAGCACCATATCCAGGTTTCTTTAAAAGTCTGTCTCTGCTGAGGATTCCGTAGAAGAATGGAGATGCCTTCTACTTCAAAAATGCAGGAGATTCCCTGTGGTTCTTGAATTTGTGAGGTATATGAGGATTGGACCTTTCTGAGGACTCCGCTGGGGATACAAGGTGTTATCCTCTGGAAATAAGATGATATTGTAAGAGAAGTCCTGCAATTCTTGAATTTGCTGATAATGCAGAAGGGATTATTCTTCTGGAAGACTCCGCTGGGGATAAAGTCCGCTGGGGATAGGTGGTATCTTTCCAGGGAATAAGAATATATGGGAAATCTATCCTTGATTTTTTTGCTTTAATTATCATGGAGACTTTCTGTATCTGAAGACTCTGCAGGGGATTATGGTGTCTGATATCTGGTTACGAGATCTTTCCTCTAGGAGACTCTGCCGGGGAACAGTGATGTCTGACCTTTGAATGTAAATGAGAATTCAGGAGGAATCCTATAATTCTTGAATTTGCTTAAAATGCAACACACTCTTCTTTACTACAAAACATTACTGAGGAGGAGACATATCCTTCTATTGAATGGACAGAGAACAACAGGAGATTCCCTGTAGTTTCTGAATATCAACTTTCTTCACTCGCTAAGGGATGGAGACCTCTGTATTACTCCTGCTCGGGGAAATCAAAGCTTCCTTCTCATCCTCTGCTGGGGACATTGCTGATCCCTCCTTAATAAATTACTGGGGAAATACCTGTAGTAATCCCATAGGCCAAATCTGTAACTTAAAACCTGGATCAAAGTCTTCATGATCAATTAACCGGGGAGTCTTCATGCCCCAAGTGAAGGGAACAATCTTCTTGAAATATTTCTTGCATGATCTCTTGAGGAAAACTAGGAAGCAAAACTGGGGATATCCAGAATCACAACCTCTGCTGGAGAAATATTACTGCCAAGACACCTGTGGAGATCTTTTCATCATATACATATGAGGATAGTAACATGAACATGTCTAGTTGGAATCACATGATTTTAGAATTACTGGGACCGCATGTCTCAATCCTTTTATTGATGTCCACAAATCAAAGTAAATAATCTTTATAGTTTTCAAAAACTGTTTTTAATTCAAAACTTTTGTTTCAAAACATATCTGTCAAAGTAAAAGAACTTTCGTAAATTGAAATGAAAATTAAGAGTGCCAAGAAATATAGAAAGGCTCAAATTGATTTGATAGGATGGTAATCAGCCAACAGCATGATTCCATATATCTTTACAAATTGGAAAATGGTAATTTCATGGAAAAAGGGTATGTTGAACTACAATGACATCATTCTCTCTTCCACTTTTGAAACCTGTATTGCAGCCTTAAGAAAGTTGGAGAACTGTTGAAAATATTCTGATACTTCAATGATCTTGTCTCCGTTATGCAGTTACTTGCCTGAAATCCCTAACTTTTGCCTAGATTGCCCTTTCGGGTTTTCAATCTACCGGGATAATATTTTCTTTGTTTTTTATGTCTCTAATTTTTGCCTGGACCGCCCTTTCAGGTTTTCAGTCCACCGAGACGCTCATTTTTGCCTAAGCCGCCCTTTCGGGTTTTCAACTTAGCGAGCTGTTCTTTTCATCTTTTAGGCGAAGTATTTCTTGACTGCATCTGTATTCACGGGACATGGAAGCTCTTCACCATCCATGTTTGTAAGAATTAAAGCACCGCCTGAGAAGGCTTTCTTGACAACATAGGGTCCTTCATAGTTAGGAGTCCACTTGCCCCTAGAATCATTGTGAAATAGTATCATCTTCTTGAGTACAAGGTCACCCTCTTTGAATTCTCTCGGCTTAACCTTCCTATCAAATGCCTGCTTCATTCTCTTTTGATATAACTGTCCATGGCACAAGGCAGTCATTCTTTTTTTCTTCAATCAAATTCAACTGATCGTATCTGCTTTGACACCATTCAGCCTCTGACAACTGAGTTTCCATTAGTATCCTCATTGATGGAATTTCAACCTCTATCGGTAACACAGCTTCCATACCGTATACAAGTGAAAATGGGGTTGCCCCAGTTGAAGTACGGACTGATGTTCTATATCCGTGTAGTGCAAAAGGCAGCATTTCATGCCAATCTTTGTAGGTAACAACCATCTTTTGAATGATCTTCTTGATATTCTTATTTGCAGCTTCAACTGCCCCATTCATCTTGGGACGGTAAGGAGAAGAGTTGTGATGCTCGATCCTGAAACTTTCACATAATTCATCCATCATTTTGTTGTTCAGATTGGAGCCATTGTCAGTGATGATCTTGTTTGGAATGCCATATCGGCAAATGAGATTATTTTTGATGAATCTGACCACCACTTGCTTTGTCACCTTTGCATACGAAGCTGCTTCCACCCATTTGGTGAAGTAATCAATTGCCACGAGAATGAAACGGTGTCCGTTGGAAGCTTTGGGTTCAATCATACCGATCATGTCAATGCCCCACATTGAGAATGGCCAAGGAGCAGAAATCACATTCAAAAAGGTTGGTGGTACATGAACCTTATCAGCGTAGATCTGACATTTGTGACACTTCTTTACAAATTTGCAGCAATCTGATTCCATGGTCAACCAGTAGTAACCAGCTCTCAACATCTTTCTTGACATAGAGTGGCCGTTTGCATGAGTACCAAAGGACCCTTCGTGAACTTCTTTCATCAACATTTCTGCTTCCTTTTTGTCAACACATCTGAGTAAGACCATGTCATAATTCCTCTTATAGAGCACATTCTGATTAAGGAAGAAACTGCCTGACAATCTTCTCAAAGTCTTTTTATCTTTTTCTGTTGCTCCAAGAGGATACTCCTGAGTCTGAAGGAAATGCTTGATATCGTGGTACCATGGTTTATCATCAAAACTGGCCTCAGCTGTAAACACATGTGCTGGTCTATCAAGTCGCTTGATCACAATTCTGGGTACTTCGTTTGGAAAACCCACTTGATACATTGAAGACAACGTAGCTAGAGCATCCGCCATCTGATTCTCATCCCGAGGAATGTGATGCAACTCAACCTTGGTGAAGAAAGTCAACAATCTTCTTGCATAGTCTTTGTATGGGATCAAGCCAGGGTGGCGTGTTTCCCATTCTCCTTTGATCTGATTGATAACTAACGCTGAGTCACCATAAACAGTAAGATTTTTGATGCGGAGGTCAATGGCTTCTTCAAGACCCATGATACAGGCTTCATATTCAGCAATGTTGTTTGTACATTCAAAGCAAATTCTTGCCGTGAAAGGAATATGAGAACCTCCTGGAGTGATAATGACTGCACCTACTCCATGTCCATAAACGTTGGAAGCTCCATCAAATACTAAACCCCATTGAGAATCTGGTTCAGGTCCTTTTTCAGGAAGTGGCTCTTTACAATCTCTGGATTTTAGGAACATGACATCTTCATCAGGAAACTCATCCTCATTATCATCGTGATCTTCAACGGGTTGGTGAGCAAGGTACTCAGCCAACACACTGCTCTTGATAGCTTTCTGGGTATGATACTCAATGTCGTATTCTGATAACAGCATCTGCCATCTTGCAATCTTACCAGTGAGTGCAGGCTTCTCAAAAATGTACTTGATTGGATCCATTTTGGATATCAACCAAGTGGTGTGACTTAACATATACTGCCTCAATCTCTTAGCAGCCCAAGCCAATGCACAACATGTCTTCTCGAGTAAGGAGTATCGTGATTCACAGTCAGTAAATTTCTTGCTTAAGTAGTAAATGGCATGCTCTTTCTTTCCAGTTTCGTCTTGTTGACCCAGAATACAGCCCATAGAATTCTCAAGCACTATCAAATACATAACCAACGGTCTTCCAGCAACAGGTGGTAACAAGATAGGAGGCTCCATGAGGTACTCTTTGATACTGTCAAATGCTTTCTGACAATCCTCTGTCCAAACACAATTCTGACTCTTTCTCAGCAATTTGAAGATAGGTTCACAAGTGGCAGTCATGTGAGAAATAAACCGGGATATGTAATTCAATCGTCCTAGAAAACCTCTCACTTGCCTTTCTGTTTTTGGTGCGGGCATCTCTTGGATAGCTTTTACTTTATCTGGATCAACTTCAATGCCTTTTTGGCTGACAATGAAGCCCAAGAGTTTACCTGACCTGACGCCAAATGTGCATTTGTTCGGATTGAGGCGAAGACGGAACTTTCTCAATCGTTGAAACAGCTTCAATAGATCTACTAAGTGACCTTCTTCTGAACGAGACTTAGCGATCATGTCATCCACATAAACCTCAATCTCTTTGTGCATCATGTCGTGAAAGAGCGTTGTCATGGCTCGCTGGTAAGTAGCACCTGCGTTCTTCAACCCAAACGGCATCACTTGATAACAGAATGTTCCCCATGGTGTTATGAATGTAGTTTTTTCCATGTCTTTGGGAGCCATTTTGATCTGGTTATACCCGGAGAATCCATCCATGAAGGAGAATATGTCAAACTTTGCTGTATTGTCTACCAACATGTCAATGTGAGGCAGGGGGAAATCATCCTTTGGGCTTGCTCTATTTAAGTCACGATAGTCGACACACATTTGTACCTTCCCGTCCTTCTTAGGAACTGGCACAATATTTGCTATCCACTATGGATACACTGAAGTGGCAAGAAAACCAGCATCTATTTGCTTCAGAACTTCTTCTTTAATTTTGACGGCCATATCTGGATGTGTTCTTCTTAATTTCTGTTTGACCGGTGGACATTCTGGCTTCAAAGGTAGCTTGTGCTCTACGATGTCAGTGTCGAGACCAGGCTTATCTTGATAAGACCAAGCAAACACATCTACATACTCTTTCAACAGGCTGATCAATTGCTCCTTGACCTGTGGGGATAACAATGCTCCAATTTTGACTTCTTTCACATTTTCTTCCGAACCCAAGTTGACTGTTTCCAAAGGCTCTTTGTATGGCTGAATAGTGTCTTCTTCATTTTCAAGCTGGCGGGCGACCTCTTCTGGAATCTCATCCCACTCTTCCTCTTCAGCTTCGAATACAAAATGTTCAAAGTTGGGAGAGGGCATGATGTCATTGTGTTCAACGGGTTTAAGTAACCTGTACAAACAATTGTTTTTAGAGGACTGACCATGACATGCAAAAATGTGTTCTTTTTAAGGTTTTTTTGTGTGTTACCATTTTCCGAAAAAGCTGAAAAGATAAAAGGACACAAGTGTATAGGAACACAAAAGATCTTTTTCATGGATAGTACGTTTTTGACAAAAGTGCCCATTTTACAAAATTAATGCTTCGCGCTTTGGGCTAAAGCGGAAGATTTTTGAAAACTGAAAAGCTTAATTACTTTGATATGTGGACACAATGTGGGATGTCAACTGCGGTCCAGTTCTTCATAACTACTCCTGGTGTCACAAATCTGGGGCCTTCTTTTGTAGTTGGCTCTTGTGTTGTAATTATGCGTCAGCTTGAAATGGATCTGCTGGCGGGAAGCAACTGTTAGAAGACTGGACCCAGACAGACAACCTGTATGCACGTGATGCATGGATATGCAAAATGAATGATTTTCCAAGGAACTCTAAGTGAAGGAAAAGATAGAATTGCAAACATTTTTGATAACAAAACAAAGTTATCAACCCAAAATACAACCAAGAAAACCATTTAAAGACATGTGTCATCAGGACGAGCATAAACAAGTAGGAGTTGTCCTTCAAGTCTCTCAATTCTTTCTTCATAGGCCTTCTGCATAAAAGCTTTCTCCTTCACCAAACTGTCTACAAGACCTTTCCATGCACCTGAGGACTGTGGAATCTGGGAGTAATTTGTTGTGCCTGAGGAAAATAAATCCTCTTGCACCCTTGGACGTTTACCTGCACGATCTTCTCCACTTTGCTCCTTTAACTGTCTCTGAAGTTCTTCATTTTCCATTTCGAGCACCTGGGCCTTATCCTTCCAAGCGTCTCTCTCTTTCTTGACCCTCTCCAAGGTGGCTTGGAGTTCTTCTTTGTCATCTAGCGGAAGGTAGGGGGTCTTCAACGGAGCGGGTTTGATAGGATCATGATGTGGGTATGGCATTTTCAACTGTATAGCTCTGGCTCTGATCCACTGGAGGTACGGCTCATAGGAGGTACAATCTTTCTTACCCAATTCAAGTCTCCCTTTGCGACAAACACGATGCCAAGCTCTTACTACTCTCTCTTTCATGGTAGGGTCCTCCTCGTTATCCCTCAAGAAAATACCTTCTAAAAGAATGTTAGGAGGCTTGTCCTTCATAGGGTAACCGAGTTGTCTCCTAGCAAGTACTGGATTATAAGAAATGATTCCCTTTGTGCCCATGAGGGGCACATTGGGGAACTCCCCGCAACTATCAATGATCTTCACATCGTCTAAAACTCTACTATACCATGCAATATCTGACTGGGTAAGAGACATAATCCTCTGTGACCACTGAAGTCCTGACTTGCGATCCCAAAAAGTAGCTGACTTAGGAAGATGAGAGACAAACCATTTGTAGAGTAACGGTATACAGCAGACTATGGTTCCTCCTCCTTTCAAAGTACGGTAATGGATGGAATGATAGGTGTCTCTGAGCAAAGTTGGAACAGGATTACCACTTAGGAAGATGCGTATAGCATATGAATCCACAAAACCTTCAATATTAGGAAATAGTAACAAACCGTAGATTAACAAGGCGAACAGATGCTCCACAATAATATCACAACCTTGACTGGCAAAATAAGAAACCTTCCCCATTAAGAACTTGGCAGTGAAACCTGGAAGTCCTCCTTTGGTGGTGAAGTTATTTTTGAATTCTGACTTCTTCATGTATAACACTTTTGCAAGAGAACTGTGCTCGGGTAACTTTTCTGAACCAGAGAAAGGTACTGTATCAGCAACTGGGATGTGAAGCAACTGGGCATACTCTTCCAATGTAGGCATGAGTTGATAGTCTGGGAATGTGAAACAGTGATAGACTGGATCATATAACTGTACTAATGTCTGCAATAACCCTTCTTCCATCCTAAGTGTCAATAAAGATATAAGTGCCCCATATCTGTCTCTGAAACCAATAGGATCTGCGATCGAAGAAACCAGTTTCTTTAGTTCATCTATCTTTGGATTGATGAGATTGTACTTTTTCACACTTCTCCGTCCAAAATCCATGTTTCCTGCAATATTTGCAATCCTCACTTTAAGTTCCTTGGAAAAAGGTTGAAATGATGGGAATGAATGCATGTCATGCATGAATGCAACAAACACAAACATGGTCAAACAATACAAGGCTCAAAGTTCATCACCAGCATGGAGTTTAGGACAAAGCCCCAAGATAAGTTCTAAGGTTCACCTGCCAAACGGGTTCTAAAAGTTCCCAAGGTTATGGATCCTTCTTCGGATAATACCGGTTAAGCAACTGCTCGCTTTCCAATATTATTCTCAAAAGAATCTCGCTTGAGTGTGATATCGCGTATCAACCAAACCAGACTTTTGGTCCGAAGTGGTCACCGCATCATATCCTAAGTAAGGCCAAGATGGGGTAAAGGTAAACTAAGGTCCTTGGCTTCACGGGCCCGTCGAAAGCAACAATGCCTCACAAATGACTTGTTTAGCACTATCACCCTCAAAGAGGTCTCCACCAAGCGGACAAAGGCTCAAGTCAACTCGGTAAGGATTGTCTCCTATCAAGTCAACCTGAATTATCATCCATCCTATCTCAAATGTGCCCCAAATCCGGGTATAGGATTTATCACAAGTATCCCCCAAAACCCAAAATAACAAACATTACAAACAATACAATTTAGCAAATATTCACAAAGCAAACATATAAACAAGCAAAGATAGGCTAAACCCTCAAATAAGTTTAAGCATTGTTATCCCCAGCAGAGTCGCCATTCTGTCGCGGCGGGATTTTTCACGAGATTAAGTATTGATTGAACTTAACCCGTTTGAAAAATATTTTAAATGCAAGAGTCGCCACCGTCTTTTATTTTATCCAAAAAGAGGAAGGGAAAAATAACGATAAATCCCTTTAGAGTTACGGGTTCGGGGGTTGGTTATGCAAAGGGAAGGTATTAGCACCCTCTACATCTGTGGTACTCCACAGGAACCTTTTTGCTTATGTTTATGTGAATGCTTTGCTTTTTTCGCTTTGATCGTTTGATTGGGGATATGAGAAAAGAACTTGATTTTATTGCTTTTGGACTCGATAAAGTCGTAGACTTCATGCCTACGTATCTCCAAGGCGCAATGGAGAAATCAGAATCCACGTAGTTCTCCCAAAAGAAAAGGGGAAAGTCTGTTTTGTTGATTTTAGATTGGCGTGTCTTGCCATCTCTTGCTCGACCTAGGCGGGAGGCTTCGAGACTGACACGTCCTTTTGAAAATGTTTTTAAACTGAAAAGCCAAAGCTGGCTAAATTTTTGAATGAGCCTAAACCCTGAAACAATAAATAAATGGGTTCATTATAAGGAAGCCCAAGAGTAAGCTTGTGAGTGTGTGAAAAGGGTTTCTTAAACGGCGACCGATGGAATCGCATCGGGTTTCTCTTTTTTGGATTTTTCGATTTTTTAACATAAAACGTGAACAATACGATTAAACACACAATACAGAAAATAAAAAATGCGAGAAAGTAAATTATTACAACACAGTTAGCTATGAATAGTTAGTATTACGAATAGTTAGTGGAGTTAATCGAGCTGAAACTGAAACGAAACGGTTAGTAACAACATAAACAAATATAAAAAAACAATATAAACATTTGATATAAATAAACATTTAATTAAAATAAACATTTAAACAAATAATTAATTTAACTAACATTTAAATAAAACATATATGCAAAATAATAATAAAAGATAAACAATATTTAGTAAACAAAAGTAATATATATATATATTAATATATATATATATATAATATATATATATATATATATATATATATATATATATATATATATATATATATATATATATATATATTTTAGACAATAATATATAGTAGACAAAAAAATATATATGTACATTTAGACAAATAATATATATAGACAAAAATAATATATATATATATATATATATATATATATATATATATATATATATATATATATATATATATATATATATATATATATATATATATATATATATATATATATATATATATATATATTTAGATAAATATATTAAAACACATGTCGGCAAGCCGGAACTTTGCCAATTTCAGAGATAAGTGAAGAATATTACCTTGTGTGAAGAGGATGAACTTCTGATCGTCCAAATGATCGACCGAAAGCTGGAAACCGTCACCGACGCAGTGCTGACTGCCTTCGTGAGTACCTGACTTCAACGTCGCTTTTGATCGGTGAAACGACGCCGGAATGAAATGAACCTTGGATATTTGTGACCTGGACTCAACGAACTTCAAAGATATGAAATCGGTTTTGTGTTTCGGTGAATAATCGGGACGATTTTGGGTTACCGAAAATGAAGAACAAGTGAAATACGGTAACCTTTTGGAAAAATATTTCTTTTCAATTCTCTGTTTCTCTCACCACACGTTTTTTCCTTACTGATCCACCCTCTTTTCTTTTCTTTCTTCTAACCACATCTATATATATATATATATATATATATATATATATATATATATATATATATATATATATATTATAATATATATATATATATATATATATATATATATATATATATATATATATATATATATATATTTAGATTACTTAAACAATAAGAAACCTAAAAAATATCTAACATAAATTAATAATATATATTTAGATTACTTAAACAATAAGAAACCTAAAAAATATCTAACATAAATTAATAATATATATTTAGATTACTTAAACAATAAGAAACCTAAAAAATATCTAACATAAATTAATAATATATATTTAGATTACTTAAACAATAAGAAACCTAAAAAATATCTAACATAAATTAATAATATAATTTATATATTATATAATAATAATAATAAACTAATATAATATTAATCCTAATTAAATAAACTAATTAACAACTAAACACAATTAATATTAAGCACAAATAATATTAAACGGCACACGATTAAAATACGATAAAATCGAGCGACACGAACGCGATAAAAACGATGACAATTTGCACAGCAAAATAGACAAATTGATAAAACCAATAAACCAGTAAACCGGTAAACCAGTAAAATCAACAACACGACTCAAACAAACTCGATTAAATCACACGGCACCACACGTAATTAAATAAACAACCCTAGGCAATAATGAAATCAACACGACATCACGAAAAACGCTGACAAACACAATCACAAATAATCAGACAATACGAAAACTCTAATATATTCGAAATACAGTCAAAATACCGACAAACAAACAATAAAAAAAAAACGCACAAAACCTAATCGAAGCGATGCCCCGCACAAAAGAGATAAGCGAGATAAATACGAGGCAACGATATCGGCCAGGTTTTGCTAAAACAACGAAATACAACACGGTAAGCAACGAAAACACACAAAACCTAATCAAACCAGTTGTCACGCGAAGTTTAAGAAATTGAGATGAATACGAGACAACGAGATTAATCAAGATGTGGTCAACAAAGCCAAAGTCAAATTTTGGGGTGCGACAATGGCTACATCATAGATCAACTCCATGAGGCTTGAGGACAGATTGAAGAACTCAAGGTGTTGGCAGGTTTGAAGAAATCCAGACTTGAAGAGGTATTCGGAGAAGATGATGGGAATTACTATAGAGAGCACATCAACGAACTGGATGGGATCATTCACAAGAGGAATCTGCTTATCCGGCATTTGACAGAATCTCCAGATCATCCCGACACGGTGGCATTACTGGATGAAGTGAGGAGCAGTCCTTATGGGTTGTATACAGGAGGCTGATCTCTGGTTTATGTTCCTCCCTTTACTTTTTGTTTTGTTGTTGTGTAGTGATAATCCACAGGCTTGTTGTGGGGATCCTCTTTTGATGTACTTTTGGCTAAGGCCCCTTTCCTGGAACTCATTTGTATGTTGGTTTCCCTTTGTTGCATCTTGATCTCAGAAGTTTATCCATGACTCAGTCTTCTTGCACTATTCGCCTGATGTGAGACTGGAATCAAGGGGGTAGAATACCTTTTGGATTTGATAAACATGGCATTGCATTTACATATTCATTAGCATGTCTTGCATAACAGGTACCGCCACAGTGTTCTCAGTTGTTTGGTGTTCCACTAGAAGGATAGCTGACTCAGGCATTCACCGATACGGTACCCGAAGGAATCAACAGAGAGCGATGGAGAGCCTATAAGCAGAGCTCGCCGAGATGAAGATTCGCATGAATCAATTCATGGATTTGGTTCAAGGGGTGGCTCAAGGACAGGAGGAGCTTAGATTGTTGGTACAGAGGGATCCCCCTATTACTCAACCGGAGATGTTGGCTGATCCTCCAGCTGGAGAGGCTAATGGTCCCAATGGACCGGGGCCTATCCCGATCCCGCATGTCAACCTAGATCAACAACCCATTCAGGATGGTCAGGATGATCAGTTCCCCTTTCTTCAGGAAGACTTTGGCATGGACCCCATGTTTAGAAGATTGGAAGAGAGGTTGAAAGCAGTGGAAGGACAGAATCCTCTGGGAGTAGATGTTGCTGACTTGGGGCTGGTCCCAGGTGTGAGAGTGCCACCGAAATTCAAGGTCCCGATATTTGACAAATACAATGGCAGCTCTTGCCCCAAAACTCACGTGCAAGCCTATTTCCGTAAAATGGTTACATACTCTGATGACGAGAAGCTACTTATGTACTTCTTCCAGGATAGCCTAGCTGGGGCATCCTTGGAATGGTATATGAGGCTGGACAGAGCCCACATCCGTTGCTGGAGGGATTTGGCAGAGGCTTTCGTGAAGCAGTATCAGTATAATGCAGACATGGCTCCGGACAGAACTCAACTTCAGAATCTGTCTCTTAAAAGCAATGAGTGCTTCAGGGAGTACGCTCAACGCTAGAGGGAGACAGCTTCCCGTGTTCAGCCTTCTATGTTGGAAAAGGAAATGGCCAACATGTTCATGAATACGCTGCCTGGACCTTATCTGGAGCGTCTGGTGGGGTCCAATGCTTCCAACTTTGCTGATGTGGTCTCTACTGGAGAAAGGGTGGAGAATTACCTAAAGACCTATAAGAGCCAGAGTGGAGGTGGATCCTCATCAGGGGTGAAGAAGCCGTTCATTCAGGGACAGAAGAGGAGAGAAGGGGATGCAAATGCCATATCTTCTTATCAGAACAGAGATAACCGGAGGAATAATTTTCAGAATTATCATCAGCAACCGTATGTTGCGGCTGTGACCATTCCAGCTGCAGCGCCACTACAACAACAACAATCACAACGTCAACCAGCTCAGTATCAACAGCAGCAGCAACCGGGTAACAGACCCGCTTATCAACAGAGGCAAAGGATGATGGACCGGCGTTTCGACACCCTTCCAATGTCGTACGCTCAGTTGCTTTCTAGTCTTCAACAACTACAACTTGTGCAACTGCGCACTCTGGCTCCTCCTATTGGTAGACTTCCGGTGGGTTACGACGCCAACGCTAGGTGTAGCTTCCACTCTGGGGCACCTGGCCACAATATTGAGAACTGCAAAGCTTTTAAGCACGTAGTTCAAGACCTCATAGATTCAAAGGCCATCGACCTTGCACCGGCTCCGAATGTTGTTAACAATCCCATGCCCCAACATGGTGGTGCGAACGTTAACATGATAGAGGGAAAAGCCAAGTCCATTAAGGATGTGTTGA
Source organism: Lathyrus oleraceus (assembly GCF_024323335.1). NCBI lineage: Eukaryota > Viridiplantae > Streptophyta > Magnoliopsida > Fabales > Fabaceae > Lathyrus > Lathyrus oleraceus. Next base: position 205,210,618 of record NC_066582.1, read on the forward strand.
AGTTGAAGACTCCATTGTTGGATATCAAAGGATGCTTGCTGAAGGCCGATGTTTTCCCCGGTTGTGGGAAGGGTTGTTTAGATTGTGCCACTCAGAGTGGAGGTTGTTTGAAGCTACAACAGGGTATCCAGGCCTTGCTCGACAAAGGTATCCTCCAGGTTGAAGATTTGTCTGTCCAAGAGTTTGTGGAAGGGGTTGAGAAAGAAGAGTTTGAAGATGCTACTGATGAATTCGCAGATGTTGTTCCTGTTAATTTTGTGATTCCCAGTGAGGTCTCTGCGGTCAACAATGAAGATGGGGATAGTGATTGTGACATTGACAACTGGGTGCGTCCGAGGATCCCGGGTGAAGTCATCAACAATTGGTCTTCTGAAGAGATTATCCAAGTCACTCTTCTTGAAGAGTAATTTTCTTTGTTTATTCATGCATGTCCAAGTCTTACGTTCCGCCCAGGGCGTAATGACTCATTGTAGGGATCATCTATGTGACACTTGCATTTTTTATCATAAATAAAGGACGTCTTTTTGCATTCAAATATTTCGTTCCCTGTCTTTCTATTTTTGCAGTTTTTCAAAATAAAAAAAAAATGGCAATGTTTTGTTTAGTTTCCACTTTTTTTCACACTCATAAGCACATACCATCACTCATGCAGATGCACATCACCGGATCCTATTGATAACGGTTCTGCTATGGCTCGCTTCGACTTTGAAAATCCAATCTTTCAAGCTAAAGAAGAGGATGATGAAGACTGTGAACTCCCTGAAGAACTTACCAGGTTATTAAAACAAGAGGAAGGGGTTATTCAACCGCATCAAGAGTCTGTTGAAGTGATTAATCTCGGCACCGAGGACGCCAAGAGAGAAATCAAGATAGGGGCTGTTTTGAGAGATGATGTGAAGAAAGGGCTGATTGGATTGCTGCAAGAGTATGTTGACATCTTCGCCTGGTCTTATCAGGACATGCCTGGGCTGGACACAGACATCGTGGTACACCGCTTGCCTCTCAAAGAAGGTTGTCCTCCGGTCAAGCAGAAGCTCAGAAGAACAAGACCAGATATGGCTGTCAAGATAAAGGAAGAAGTGCAAAAGCAGTTGGATGCAGGGTTTCTAGCAGTCACCAATTATCCGCCATGGGTTGCAAACATCGTCCCAGTACCTAAGAAGGATGGAAAGGTACGGATGTGTGTCGACTACCGGGATCTGAACAGAGCTAGCCCTAAAGATGATTTCCAATTACCTCACATCGACGTTTTGGTGGATAATACAGCTCGGTTCTCGGTATTCTCCTTCATGGATGGCTTTTCTGGCTATAACCAAATCAAGATGGCACCAGAAGACATGGAAAAGACAACTTTCATAACCCCATGGGGCACCTTCTGCTACAAGGTGATGTCGTTTGGTCTGAAAAATGCCGGAGCAACATATCAACGAGCTATGGTAACTCTGTTCCATGATATGATTCATCATGAAATCGAGGTTTATGTGGACTTGCAGAAACTGTTTGAGCGTTTGAGGAAACTGTTTGAGCGTTTGAGGAAATTCAAATTGAGACTTAACCCGAACAAGTGCACTTTCGGGGTGAGATCGGGAAAATTGCTGGGTTTTATTGTTAGCGGAAAAGGGATTGAGGTGGATCCTGACAAAGTGAAAGCAATACAGGAAATGCCTGAGCCAAGAACAGAGAAGCAAGTCCGTAGTTTCTTAGGGAGGTTGAACTACATTGCAAGGTTCATCTCTCACCTAACAACCACGTGTGAGCCAATTTTCAAATTGCTGAGGAAAGATCAGGCTATCAGGTGGAATGAAGATTGTCAAAGGGCTTTGGAGAAGATAAAAGAGTATCTACAGAAACCTCCGATCCTTATACCTCCAGTTCCTGAGAGACCTCTGATAATGTACCTATCAGTGACTGAGAACTCGATGGGGTGTGTATTGGGACAGCATGACGAGTCTGGTCGAAAAGAGCATGCCATATACTACCTTAGCAAAAAGTTTACCGACTGTGAAGTCAAATATTCGTAGCTTGAGAAAACTTGCAGTGCTTTGGCCTGGGCTGCTCGCCGACTGAGGCAGTATATGTTGAACCATACTACCTTGTTGATTTCTAAGATGGATCCAGTGAAATACATATTCGAGAAGCCAGCTCTCACCGGAAGGGTCGCTCGTTGGCAAATGATTTTAACAGAGTATGATATTCAGTACACGTCACAGAAGGCCATCAAAGGTAGTATTCTGTCAGACTACCTTGCCGAGCAGCCGATTGATGATTATGAGCCGATGAAGTTTGAATTCCCTGATGAAGACATCATGTTCCTCAAGATGAAAGACTGTGAAGAGCCAGTTGTTGAGGAGGGACCTGATCCAAATGAAAAGTGGACTTTGTTGTTTGATGGGGCTGTCAACGCCAGAGGAAGTGGAATTGGTGCTGTCATTACAACTCCGAAAGGTGCCCACATGCCTTTCACCGCTCGTTTGACTTTTGAGTGCACAAATAATGAAGCTGAGTACGAGGCCTGTATCTTAGGTATTGAGCAAGCCATTGATCTGAGAATCAAGACTCTGGACATCTTCAGAGATTCAGCTCTGGTGATCAATCAAGTGAATGGTGATTGGAATACTCTCCAGCCCACTCTGGTCCCCTACAGAGATTACACGAGAAGACTGTTGACTTTCTTCACAACAGTAAAATTGTATCATATACCTCGTGATGAGAACCAGATGGCAGACGCACTTGCTACTCTATCCTCCATGATCAAGGTAATTCGTTGGAACCATGCTCCCAGGATCGATGTGATGCGCCTTGACAGGGCCGCATATGTGTTTGCTGCTGAACTGGTAGTCGATGACAAGCCCTGGTATCACGATATCAAGTGCTTTCTGAAGAATCAAGAGTACCCTGCAGGGGCATCCAACAATGACATAAAGACTTTGAGAAGATTGGCAGGCAGTTTCTTCTTGAACAAAGACGATGTGCTGTATAAGAGGAACTTCGACATGGTTTTGCTCAGATGCGTGGACAGACACGAGGCAGACATGTTAATGCAGGAAGTCCATGAAGGTTCCTTCGGTACTCACGCCGGCGGACATGCAATGGCTAAGAAATTGTTGAGAGCGGGTTATTATTGGATGACCATGGAATCAGATTGCTCCAAATATGCTCGGAAGTGTCATAAATGCCAGATTTATGCTGATAAGGTGCATGTGCCGCCAAATCCTCTGAATGTGATGACTTCGTCGTGGCCGTTCTCTATGTGGGGCATTGACATGATTGGAAAGATTGAGTCGACTGCTTCCAATGGGCATCGCTTCATCCTTGTTGCCATCGACTATTTCACCAAGTGGGTCGAGGCAGCGTCGTTCGCGAATGTCACCAGACATGTGGTTGCCCGTTTCATCAAGAAAGAAATCATTTGTCACTATGGGATTCCCGAAAGAATCATTACTGATAATGGTTCTAATCTCAACAACAAAATGATGAAGGAGTTGTGTCAGAACTTCAACATTCAGCATCACAATTCTTCCCCTTACCGCCCTAAGATGAACGACGCTGTTGAGGCGGCAAATAAGAACATAAAGAAGATTGTGCAGAAGATGGTCGTCACGTACAGAGATTGGCATGAGATGCTACCTTTCGCCTTGCATGGGTACCGCACTTCAGTACGTACGTCGATTGGGGCAACCCCTTACTCCCTGGTGTATGGTATGGAAGCATCCCTACCTGTTGAAGTGGAGATTCCTTCTCTAAGAGTCTTGTTGGATGTCAAGTTAGACGAAGCCGAATGGATTCGGACAAGGTTCAATGAGTTGAGTCTTATCGAAGAGAAGCGAATGGCAGCCATTTGTCATGGGCAGTTGTATCAGATTCGGATGAAGAGGGCCTTTGATCAGAAAGTGCGTCCTCGTTGTTTCCAAGTCGGAGATTTAGTGTTGAAAAGGATCCTTCCTCCTCAGACAGATCACAGCGGCAAGTGGACTCCTAACTATGATGGACCGTATATTGTCACCAAGGTTTTTGATGGTGGGGCCTTAATGCTTGCAACTATGGATGGTGAAAACTTCACTTCCCTTGTGAACTCAGATGCAGTTAAAAAATACTTCGCATAAAATAGACCCGCTGGACAGTAAAAAGAATAGTCCAGGCAAAAATGGGCATCCCGACGAACCAAGAAAATGAAAAGGTTCGGGCAAAAATTAGGGATTAAAAATGAAAAGATCGCACACCCGGTAAGTTGAAAACCTGAAAAGGCAACTTAGGCAAAAATGGGTATCCCGGTGGATTGAAAACCCGAAAAGGGCGATCCAGGCAAAAGTTAGGGATTAAGCGAATGACTGCGTTCTGAGTTAGTTCTGAATCTCATCTCATGTCGATGACTGGAAATTTTCGAAAGGTAGGAAACAGTCCAATCACCTTTTCAGAAGGCTGATCATCTGGAGGATCTTGAAGACGGGCAAGTCATAGCAGAATTGGAACCCAATAGAAATCCATTTCACATTGCCATTAGATTAATTTCTGTTTTCATCTTTTGTGCGATTACCTCTTTCCAGGGATTGCTTCCTGATGTAAATGCCTATTCAGAGGTCATTCAATCAATAAAATCATGTTATTCAGTATATCTCTGTTTTCATTTTCATTTTACTGTTTTGTTTGCAAAAATGACGTCCGAATTTTTGATAAACATTGCATCATGACACATAAGGGCTTTACAGGTACATGCTTAATAAACATTTAAAATTGTTGTAAATTTTAAGTGCTTTGGATCGTCTATTCAGAACAGATACCCTCGAGGCATTTCCTTAAAATCCCCTGCAGATGATCGTGAATATCGTCCCCAGTGAAGTCACCAACAGACTAATTCGGTGTCTTATCCCTGCAGAGCTGATCAGAGTGTTGGATTCTTCAATCCCCAGCAGGTTCTCACCACTGTACTTCCCCAAGCGTTTGTTTCAGGACATACACTCCCCAACGGAGTTGACAGTGCCAGACTGTATCTTCCCAGCAGAAGTGGCTGCTCCTTAGAGTTCGAGGCCAGATCGATAATCTCAATGCCAGATCCATGGTTTCTTTCCTTGAAGCAGAACCTCGGTACCGTATCAGTGTTTGCTTCCCCTGCTGAGTCATCTCTCGCAGATCGTGGTTGCCATAACCACTATCGCTTTCCCCAACAGCAGGTTTTCAGTGTCGTTCTCTCCCCAGTCTGAATCTCGGTATTTTGTCATTGCTAGAACACCGTGTGGCGGGTCATTTCCCCACAGAATTCTTTGCGCTGTGCATCTCCAACAGCCTTGCCAGGGTCCAGAAGATGGTGATCATTTCCCTAGTAGATCCCCTTGCCTCAGCTTGGCATTCTACCCAGCATTTCGCATCCCTGCATGTAGAATCATATTGCATTGCATCCTTCCAAATCGCGTAGCATTTCCATTTTCATGGAGCATTACGCCATTGAAAGATTCAAACATACGCACGTAAGCATAAAACATTCTCGGTATCCCAAGTGATAAGCTAGAAGTTGTTTCCAGTACTCAGACTGAAGATTGTTCATGACCCACCTTGGTTATCCCCAACAAGTGTCATTGGCCCATACGTCGCCTCTATTATCATTCCCTATTTCTGCCGATGCTGACAGGCATGAAGTTTTTCCGGTATTCAGATCGAAGTGGCGTTCAGGCCAATTTCCGATATTCAGATCGAAGTGGCGTTCAGGCCAATAACCGATATTCAGATCGAAGTGGCGTTCAGGCCAATTTCCGATATTCAGATCGAAGTGGCGTTAGGCCAATTTCCGATATTCAGATCGAAGTGGCGTTCAGGCCAATTTCCGATATTCAGATCGAAGTGGCGTTCAGGCCAGTTTCTGGTATTCAGACCGAAGTGGCGTTCAGGCCAGTTTTCCGATGTTCAGATCGAAGAAGTTTCCGACGTTCAGGTCGATGCAACTTGTGGCATTCGGGCCAGTTTTCCGATGTTCAGATCGAAGAAGTTTCCGACGTTTAGGTCGATGCAACTTGTGGCATTCAGGTCAATTTTCCGATGTTCAGATCGAAGAAGTTTCCGACGTTCAGGTCGATGCAACTTGTGGCATTCAGGCCAGTTTTCCGATGTTCAGATCGAAGAAGTTTCCGACGTTCAGGTCGATGCAACTTGTGGCATTCAGGCCATGGTTATTTCTATGTTACCATTTATTTTGGTATCCAAGTTAACATTCTTTTTTGGTATTCAGACTGACTCTCACCGTACCAGACGGATTCTTCTTTCAAGACCACCTCTTTGCCGATTCTGACATTGTTACTTCACTTCAGTGCAAATTTTTGGGCTTTTATTGTATTCAATCCCTTGATACCTCGAAAGTACGAAAGCAGCTGCCATCTTCTTTCCGGGTCTCCAGTTGATTGAATAGGGGCAGGTGTAATACCCCAAAATTTACCCTTCATTTTTCCTGAAAAAAAATGGAAAAAAAAAACGAAAAAAAAAATGAAAAAAAAAACGAAAAAAAAAGGTTGAAAATAAATAAATAAATAAAATTAATTAAATAAATAAATAAAATATAACAAATTTTTTTGGACTTGGGTCTCCCTCATTTGAGCCTACTACCCACGAAAATCAGTCTATAAACACTGAAGTTTCAGTAGAGGAAAACACACTTGGAGTTACACTGGGAGATTCACTGGAGAGAAAAAGGGAGAGAAGCAAAATACTCTGAGGTTTCCTTGGAACAAAACCCTGAGGAAAAAGATAGTGAGAGAAGAACTAACAGAGTTCAGAGCAGCCTCCAAACCCTGAAGGGAACTCAACTGCACAGAATCACCTCTACCTCACATAAACCCTAAAGATTATTTTGTAAACCTCACGGGTGCAACTCAATTTCAATCAAGCTCTCCAATCAGGTTTGCCATATATCCATCATCTTTATGCCTTTAATTTGAATGCTCTAAATGTATGAGGTATTATGGGTGAATTTGATACCCTTTTGATGCATGTGTTTGACAAGAGATTTATGCCTCCTACCCTTGGTTGCTTTTTGTGAGCTTTTTGTGAATTTTGATGGAATTATTCATGTGGTTACATTTTGATTCAGGGGCAACTCTTGGTTACCCTATTTTGTTTCTCTAACCTGTTTGTTGAGTTTTTTTTTGTGAGGGCTCACATGACGTTTGCATGGATAACTTGCGTGGTTTCCCACTTTATTTGTGGGATACCCCCTGGAGGTTCATTCCGATTACCTGTACTGACCCACTTTCTTTGATGATGTTAGCTTGGAAGGATCTCAGGGTTTATCGTTCCTTTAATTGCTGTTACTTCAGATCTTTATCCGTGTGGTACTTTTACATTTTTCCCGCATTTTACTGCTTTCCTAGCTGGAAGACCTCGATAGGAGGCAATGTTTTTGTGTTTACTTTATGCAGGTTCCTTTGTCCAAGGTTAAGAGCTATGAGGTCTTATCCTCATTACCCTTTTGCATGCGCGTTCCTACAACGCAAACAAACCCTAAAACCCAAAGCAACATGTTTACTCCTTCTACTACAGGCGAGTAAGTCTCCAAAGGTCGAGCATCCGGTAGATTGCGTAGTGACGTCGTTCGTCCAAAACCCAATCCACAACCCCGTAGTTAGCCGAACTACGGCTTGCTCTGATTCTCATTCCAGATGAGATACGTAGGCATAAGACGCGATGTCTTAGCGAGCACACATCCCCCAACCCATAGGTCAGCCGAGCTACGAAGACTCTGATTCTCATATTCAGATGAGATACGTATGCAGTGGATGTGACATCCGCACGAGTCATTTCTCTTAACCTTTTTAGTAAATAAACACATTAGGTAAACCCACACCCTTTAGGCAAAAACCACAAAAGTGGATCCCGTAGAGTACTATGGATGCGTAGGGGTGCTAATACCTTCCCTTCGCATAACCGACTCCCGAACCCAAGATTTGGTTGCGAGGCCCCATCTTGTCCTTTCCTTTTTCAGGTTTACTTCGAGCGTTTCCTTTCCCTCCTTTGGGATGAATAACGCACGGTGGCGACTCTTCTGTCTTTTTCTTTCGCCGGTTGTTTTTTTCGCGCACTGTATTTTTCAGGTTGCGACATTGTGGAATCGAATGTCCATCCTTTAACAAGTTTGCTTTCGCTCTCTTCAGGATGATGAGTGTTTTGGAACACACACCAATTCACGATTTCGGTCGATTTATCCTTTGACAACCTACAACCCGGTTATGGATAATCTTCCATGCGAGTATATTATCTACGTTTTGACGGCTATAGATAATATATCTCATGCGCTCTTCAGTCGAGGTCTTGTCCTTCCCAGTTGAGTAAGATTCGTATTCCTTGTGGAATCGAATGTCCATCCTTTAACAAGTTTGCTTTCGCTCTCTTCAGGATGATGAGTGTTTTGGAACACACACCAATTCACGATTTCGGTCGATTTATCCTTTGACAACCTACAACCCGGTTATGGATAATCTTCCTTGCGAGTATATTATCTATGTTTTGACGGCTATAGGTAATATATCTCATGCGCTCTTCAGTCGAAGTCTCGTCCTTCCCTCGTTGAGTAAGATTCGTATTCCTTGTGGAATCGAATGTCCATCCTTTAACAAGTCTGCTTTTCCAGCTTTCTTCAGGATAATGAGTGTTTTGGAACACACACCAATTCACGATTTCAGTCGATTTATCCTTTGACAACCTACAACCCGGTTATGGATAATCTTCCTTGCGAGTATATTATCTACGTTTTGACGACTATAGATAATATATCTCATGCACTCTCTGGTTGAACCCTTTGTTTGTTTCCCAAATCGAGTAAGATTCGTATTCCTTGTGGAATCGAATGTCCATCCTTTAACAAGTTTGCTTTCGCTCTCTTCAGGATGATGAGTGTTTTGGAACACAAACCAATTCATGCCTTGGTCGGTCACCTGTTATATGCCTACAACCCGGTATCCTTGGTGTTCCTTCCTGTCTGCTCCCTATTGCGACCTTGGTCCCCTGTGGAGTCAGATCTTCCTGAGTCGAAATATGCCTCTTCAGGTTTTCCTCAGATTTTTTGGTTGATTGATATCTCTCACCCGTGCACCGGTCCTAGATATTCCTTCTTCCCGAGCTTGTTACCTACTAACCGGTAACACCTCACCCCTTTCTTGCTTCCCCAAGAGAGTATTTTCTAGACATTTATTGCTGTGTTGGCGTCTTCCCCAATACATGCATGTTCCCGGCAGGGACGTCTTGTTCAGATTTCTCCCATTCATCCGTTGATGTCTGGTTGAGTCCTTCCTATTCGGCCGTTGGCGCCTGGTTGTGGTTTCTTTCTCCCATTCATCCGTTGATGTCTGGTCGGGTCCTTCCTATTCGTCCGTTGGCGTCTAGTCGTCGTTTCTGTCTCTGAAAAAAATCAAAGTCCCCAGTAGAGTCGTCGGTAAACGTCTTGTCTGGTCCACATCAAATCCCCATTGGAAGCTGCCATTGGTGAACATTCTTTTCTTTGATCATCCCCCGCAGAGTGCAAATTTCTAAGGTTCTTTTGGTATTCAATCCCTGATTACCTTGAAAGTATGATATCAGTTGCTCTCATCCATTCAGGTTCTCAGTTGATTGAATAGGGGCAGCTGTAGCACCTCAAATTTGCACCCCCCATTCATGCATTCATTTCATTTTTAGGTCATTAACATTGCATTAACATTGCATAGTACCTTGCATTTCATCAGTCAAGACTGGTATCATGAGGATCCATCAGTGCCAAGGAGCAAAGCATTTCCATGAGATCAAGGACCTATGGTTGTTTTAGAGAGCTTATGTGAACCAAGGTTCATTTTGAAGCCATTGTACCAAGTGCTAGAGACTCAAAAGTCATCAGTGCAGTTTCAGGTCATCTGGGGCCCATAAAAGTCAACTGCAAGTCAACTGAGGGCTAGGAGGTGGAGAAATGGCTTGAGAAACTTCATTCATGTCCCAAAGAGGTTTATTTATCATGTCAAGTGTCTACATTGAAGATTTTGAAGCCAGATCAAAAGTTTCCAAAAATGGAAAGTGACATGTAATTTCAAGTTTCCAAAAATGGCAAGTTCTTGGACCAAATTCAACTCAACTTTCCAACATCAAAGGAGCTTCAAATGAAATTTTGTCCAACATGAAAGTTGAAGATCTTTCTCTCCCATTTCCAAAAAGTCAGGGATCATGAGCATCTGATGAATGGTTGAGGATATATGATCCAATCATTGCTAAGTGTGCATGGAACTTCAAAAGGGCATAACTTTTGACTCATAACTCCAAATTGAGTGCTCCTTTTTGCATAATTCTTCTCATGACATGAACTTTCCAAATAATTCATCACATTGCATGAAATTTTATCATATGGTCATTTGTGCATACATGTGATTTTTGGAGGGAAAATCATGAATTCAAAATTGGTGCATCATATGGACTTTTTAACCATTCCAACATGTTCATAAGAGGATTTTAATTGAAAATGCATGGCCATTGTTACTGTTCACGTGGGATTGTATGCATGGGGTGAAAAAACCAAATTGTGCATAACATCTCTTTTCTCACTAAAATCTCATTAACCGTGATTAACTGTGATTAGAAAATGGATTAACATGTCATATAAATAGCTAATCATAACAGAATTTTCACAATTCACAATTCTACATCTAGATCCAAAATTTCCCTCCAAAATTTCTCTTCTTCCAAATTCAAAAATTCTTCAAAGGACACTTGATTTTTATTGCATTTTTGTGTTCTTGGATCATTATTCAATATAGATCAAGCCATTGATTGCAGAATTTGGTGAAGAATTGAGCGCATGAAGATCAAGAACATGATAATGGAGATTCAAATCTAAGCTAGATCCAATCCATCTCAAGCTTCAATTTCAACTTCAGAAGTCATTACAAGGTTGATAGAAGGGATTTGGATGCTTGCCAAGCCTTGAATCTACCACTGCCATTGTTGAAGCTTCAAGAAGGTCAGAATTTCGCGCCTCATAATTCTTGTTTCTATTGCCCTAGTCTTGTAGTGCTTGTTCTCCTGATTACACTGATATAAAATTCTTGAAAAACGGATAAGAATTGAGTGAGTTACATGAGATTAAAGTTTGGATGTTAGATCTTATTCTCTTCGATTTGCATGATTCTTTGGGAATTAGGACAAAATAATGTTAGATTTGAACTCCTCGCGTCGAGACCTTTCATTTGGTATATGGTTTCGCAAAATCTGGAGAAAAAAAAATGGTGATGATCACTGTTCACCACCGTCTTCATGAGGAAGACGGTGTTTTCCTCCGTTGGGAACAGTACCTCCACCTTGCTGCTACAATACTAGGGCTTGGCTGGTTCAGTGCTTCGTTGGCACTATGCATGCGCTGGTAATGGTGAAGTCCTGTGTTCGATACCACTGCGCGCTTCATTTATTTCTTTTTTTCAAATTAATCCCTCATATCCAAAACGACGTTGTTTCATGGCGCGCCTGGAGCCTCCCTTCGAATCCTGCTGAAGGCATTTTCCAAATTTTCCAATTCATTTCATTATTTCTTCATGTTTTGCAATTTTTATTTCATTTTCTCCATGAACTTCAAAAAAACATAAAAAATAGAATAATAATCCAATTAATTCCAGGTTTTTTTCTACATGATCCTTGGAATGTCTAGAATTTTATGGTGTTGATTTTAGGATTTTATCATTTCTGGAAAATAAATTGTGTTGGATTGATTGAACATGTATACATTTGGACCATGCCTCATTCAAATTGATGTGAAATGCTCAATAATGATCCAATTGCCATGAAATTTTGTGTGATGATTCTCAACATGTTATGTGATTTTTGAGGCTTGTTTGTGCATTTTTATCATTTTTCATTTCTGTTTTAGGCATGTGCTAATGTGGTGTGACAATGTGTGTCACACAATTTGATGTTGATCTTCTCCATTTTCATTGCCTAGCTAATTGAGCTCCTCTGTTTATGATTTTTGACATGATGATTATGTTGGACATGTTGTATGCTCATGAAAATTTCCAGAATTGTTTGAGTCATTTTTGATTTAATATGGAATTTTGGTTCTGGTTGACCAATTGTGTGCACCTTTTGCTTGCCTTGCCTTCTCTTTAGTGAATCATGGCCTTGCTCAATGCTTTTGACTTGGTCCTTTTTAGGACATGTTCTCATTTGTTTGAAGTTGCTTCTTATGAAATATTGGTTGCTGTTTTGACTTTTTGCCTTACCTTTGACCCTAGCCTTGGTGCTAGTGGTTTGTACTCATCTTTTGAGTTGTGCATTTCAGGTTCAAGCTTCTAGCCTTGATGGTTGATGTTGATATCATAAATTGAGATGCAAAATGCTTTTGTCCACTAACCCTTGCTGTTTGTAGGCCATTTGAGATGATGAAACAATTTGAATGCTTGCACATAAAGCTTGCTTGTTGTGTATATTGGGAACCACTGTTGTTTGTCTGATTGATAGTTTGTCTGAACACTATGCTGATTGTTTGGTTGTTTACACAGGTACTTTAGCCGCTTTAACTCATTGTTTGAGTTGCTTTGCTTGTGGTTGGCATACCACCTAGGTAACTTCCTATTCTCCATGTAGTCTGGAAGACCTGTCATGTTATGTTGGCAGGCACCTGTCTGAAGCCCTCCTTAAGAGGCAATGTTTGTGCTTGTTTATCTTTGTGCCTTGTACATTCAAAGACCTCCTAAGTGAAGAGGCATTGGCAGATAGAAGGGATGTGCAATCCATCCCCTGCTATTCAGTTGAGTCTTTCATCTTGCTCGCACTACATGCTGATGCATTTGAATAAACACCCAAGATCATTGTATATCGAGTCAGTCATGTGGAGTAGAGTTCCTCATTCTAGACTCCCACACTTTTATTGTTTCAAGATCTCCTAGGCCAGGGATAAGAGCTATGAGGTCTGATCCTCATGTCCCATTTCATCTGCTTCACCCTAACTCTCAATGTTAGGGTTAAGAGCACAAAACACCCGTGACAGAACCGGCTTGTTTGTCGAGGTTGATTTGACCCCTTGACTAAAGCCCAGCCTTGTATGAGCCACTTGTTTGCATATAGTGTGTGTGCTTGCTCTCTTGTGCTTGTGTTTGCTTATGTGCTGTTTAGGCTAGCTTGCTTCCTGTGCGAGTTAGGACTAGAGACCTCAACTTAGGGATCGTATGCATGACAACTTCTAGGCTCGAGTCGTAGTCTCCCTAGTAGCTTGTTATCTCCCTAGTCTCTGGCTAGGATAGAAGTTCCTTCCCTGTTAAGGGGAACTACGTCGCCCTGATCCTCATACCAGATGAGGTACGTAGGCAGGAGATGAGCAGATCTCTCCGGGCGCCCTTTTTCTTTGTCAACCCTTTTGTGTGTTTGGAGTCTGACATAAGTCCAGCGGTTGGCAGTCGGTTTCCTGTGTGTGTTAGTTTGTGAGGAGTCTGACATAAGTCCAGCGATTGGCAGTCGGTTTTCGGTGTGTTGTTTGTTTGGAGTCTGACGTAAGTCCAGCGATTGGCAGTCGGTTTCCCGTGTGTGTTGGTTTGCTCGGAGTCTGATGTAAGTCCAACGATTGGCATTCAGTTTCCTGTTTGTGTTTTGTTTGGCGTGCGTTAGTCGAGCTACGAGTGCTCTGATTCTTTCTCTGGTTAGAGAAGATACGTATGCATAGGATGCGACATCCTAGCGAGCACGTTTCCTATGTCCCCGAACTACGTCGACTCTGATGTTTGTGTCTGACAAACTACGTAGGCCCAGGATGCGATATCCTGCCGAGCCTCCTTCTTCCATCTTTCATCTGTGTTTTATCCTAGTCTTGTGCAGTGTTTTGAGCAGTTATTTAGCAACCTTTCTTCTATTCTTTATGAGCGTGGATCCCATCGAGTACGACGGATGTGTAGGGGTGCTAATACCTTCCCTTCGCATAACCGATTCCCGATCCTATCAATCTCTGGTCGTAAGACCATTTCCTTTCCAAGTTTACTTCGAGCGTTTCCTTTCCCTCCTTTGGGATAAATAACGCACAGTGGCGGCTCTGTGTCTTTTTCCCGCCGGTTTTTCGCGTAATGCGACACAATGGTAGAATAAACTCTGTTTTTCTCTTACAAAATATGAAACTATCAATGAATGAATGACTATTTTCCATTCTGTTTTATTAAAGAGTTGACCTTTCCTAAAATGTTCATTTTCATCTAAAACTGAAAAGCACCCTAAAACAGATACAAAACTGTCACAACACAGCTGGCTTAAAAACAGAACACTTGGCCCAAACAAACAACTTGCTGGTTTCGCAAGGTTCGCGACGCCATCTCTGGTCGTGACGCGAACTGAAGCTAATTCAGCTTCCTTGCCTTGCAAGCTTCATGCAATGATTCTCCCAAGTGTTAATCTTCCAAATTATGCCTCCAAATTGCATTCAACACTTCTTCCAAATTATGCTTATGCACTCCGAAGCTCTCTTGTCCAAAAATTCTACAAAACTAACAAATACGTGAAATAACTACTCAAAACAACATCAATTAAACCTAATTGCATTTATACAAAATTGTGAGAATAAAAGTGTGTAATTACATAAAAAAATTGGTAAAAGGGACCAATAAAATTATATAAAAAGTAGTACTAATTGGTCCCTAACACATACTAATGTCGGATTCCAAAGCAAATGACCATTGATCGCTCAAAGGAAAACAACCATTTAGTGTTTGAATGAACGAAATAGAAACAGTATATCATATATACCGTACTTTGCATTAGGATTACTTATATCATATATAAGTTGATCGATCTCAATTGCGTAACCTATGGACGATCGATGTATCGCTGCTTCACCATACTAATGTCGGTTCCGAAGCATAGTCAACATCAATAATCCAACTCGTACACTCATGATGCCAAATTTAATTACTCGTTTAATTAATTGATTCATTCTGTCTTTTAATCATATTAATACAGAAAATAAACATCTATCCGATGCATGGTTTCGTAAGTGGCTCTGATACCACTGAAGGAGAAGTGCGATCCAAAACGCAGCGGAAATTAAAATTTTCTCCTTTAGAGATCCTTACGAATGGGCATGATCAGTGATAGAATAGTTACCTCTTTTACGGTTGAAATCTTTGATGCAAATCTACGGAGCGATCACGAATGTTGAACGAAGAAAACGCCTTTACTCAGTCCACACGAACGGATTCCTTCAATCTCAGTGCTAGCTGTTATGAATGAAGACTTTGAGTGAGTGAATGAATGAGTGAGTGAGTGAGAGAGAGAGAGAGAGAGAGAGAGAGAGAGAGAGAGAGAGAGAGAGAGAGAGAGAGAGAGAGAGAGAAAGAAAACGAAAATGCAACCGCACTAAATGCTTCTGCACAAGGGTTCTATTTATAGAACCACTTGTGTGGACTTCAAGCTAAAAAGCTCACTTAAGTGTATTTGACCCATATCTTATAATATGCCAAATTCACTTAAGCGTGTGGTACCTTACCATATTTCGTATTCTACTTAAGTACACCGTACCTTACAATGTTCTACAATTCATTTAAGTGCACCATACCTTACAGTGTTCCTTAGTTATTCTATCTCTCATCAATCCGTCCTTTGTGTGTGACCCTGTAGGTTTTCGCGGCATTGACAATTATACTAAATCACGTATTTAACATAATAAACTGTGAGAGGTATCTAGCAACACATCACTGTTATCCAAGACACGAAAATGTCATGTGATCTGAAAAATTCTTCTGTGATAATACTTATATGTATAATTACCCTTTTGCCCTTATGTCTATATTGAACACAAGGCATAAACCGTGTCATCCTTGTCCAGTTCAATATTGGGCCCATAGACATTTATCCTCTTATGCAGGATTGGCAAATTCCATCTAGGTCACCCATGTCCCTCAGCATGCTTCGTGGAGTACCCATCAACTGTCTTTATGGTTATCCAATTACGGACAATGTTTGATCAGCAATAAAACACTCGACTCTACATCTAGGGTCCATAGTGGTTTCAGGTCGAAGGGTGGTATACACCATTATCACCATGAGAATAACTTATGACACTTTGCATAACTTATGATATAGTATTCTCATAGCGGGTCAATCTAGTACAAATATTACTCTTAACATTCACACCTATGTTTAAGACTTGATAACTCCTTATCCATGATCCATGAGATGTGATCATCAATCTATATACATAATACTCTTAACGCTTTAATGTTATCCCACTTCACAATAAAGCTCGACTACGGATACTTTAAGAATAGTGTCCTTATGTTTAATGTGATCTCATGATCAAGTCACATTTGATACATTAAACGGACTAGCTATTCTAGGGACTTTATTAAACAAACGTAATAAAGAAAAAACCTTTTATTATTAATAAATAATTCGATACAAGTACCAAAAGTATTGGCCTCTAGGGCTTACACCAACATGTATGTGATGGTTGAGTAATCTTGTAGTTGATAGTGAGGAAACCCTATATTAATGGTGGATCTGTATTGATGCATGATCCCTGTAGTACCGAGAGGACCCATAAGATAGAGGGACTCATTGAGATTTAGTAATCTCACCCCCATTTTTTTTTTTCAGGTTGTTCGAGGCAGGACAAAGGCAAATGTAGGATGACCTAGTTTGCTTGAAGATATTTTGGCTAGATCTTTATCATGTTTTGAGCCTTTAGTTGTTGTGCTTGTGGATTATGTATTAGTACTTATGGGATCGTACCATTTTGGCCATGTTGTATTCGGCTTTTGTTTATTGTACTAATACTTATCTTATTCTGTTGCTTATGTATGGCATTCATGTACCATGTTATAATACAATATACATATTATTCTAGACATATATGTATGGGTCTTAAACATATCATTTAGTATTTTCGAAAAGCTTTGTAAACAACCGTTTGTCAAATAACTAATTCTTTTGAACAAACATTCTAAAATCTTAAGAAAAAGTTTATGGATGTTCTATAAAAAATGTTTAAGTAAATTCTCTCATAAATATCGTGTTTACTAAACTATTGTATTAGGTTTTACAAACTTTTTTTCAAACTCTCAATAAACAAAATCTGATAAAGACTGACCTTCTAAATAAATTCCCTACAACAAGCATTTTTACTTGAAATTGACATATAATTTTGTCGGCAAACAAGAATGAGCTGATTTTAGAAATTAGAAAAGAATATAAAATCTGATTAGTTAATGTTTCCTCCTTTTCTTAAATGACTATTTTTAATGAGGCTTAACATGTTTGGTTTTTCTTGTTTCTACATTTGTTCTATGTGGTTTGTTATATTGATGATGGAGCATGATTTGTTAATTGTTAATGATGACGGACTAGTTATTATGGTAACAAAAGTCATGTTTATCTCTACACAAATCATTAGTTACTTTCTGGATATCCCTTGAATTATCAACATGATTCAAGTTCACTAGAGGTTTATGGAGGATAGAAATAAACATGGTAAAGAACAATTTGGTTCAGCTACTCCTACTCCCTAATAGATTATGATTCATTGGTTACACAATTTGTACTAAGTGAAAACGTGACATTATATTTGGAAGCAAAGTTCAAAAGCTTATTGGTGCAAATAAAATTCCTTTGAAATCCTTCCATTCACAACTACAGTCATTAGAAAACCGGAATCAAAAGCTCATCAACTTTTTGGCAAACTGTGTAAATTATGCATAGCAATTGATGCACATCTATGTATGATTTTCATGTAATATATCTCTTTGATCAGACTTTAGGATTCATATGTTAAATGGCATGAAAGGTTCATAAATCTTTGTTTTCATATTGTCAATTCAAGAAATTCTACTACTTATTCTTTGATTTTAAAATTTATAACCAATTTTGAGTTTTAATATTAGAATTTGATTTTGAATTTCTAAGTTTTAACTGTCCAATTTGTAATAATATAAGGGTCAAAATAGTCTAATTTTGATTTGGAAGAATGGATCATAATAGCTTTATTTTTCAAATGAAAAAAGGGTAAAATAATCCGATTTTATGAATAAAAAACGAGTCAAATAATCCAAATTTAAATGTAAACAAGTATAAAAAAACAAATTAATTGAAACATAACTTTTGATAAGTGACCCTAATTGAATCAAAAAAGAAAGGGGTTATTCTTTACACTACTAGGGGGTGTTACTCCACCACCGTAAACAATCTCAATTGTCCCTAGCACATTTTCAATGAATTCTTTACCTTCGAATTTGTGTCTGGCTGAATTTTGGATGAATTTGTTGTGATCTATTTGTAACGCATGTGCAATGGCTGAAAACAACTATAACAGAATTAGGCTATACCGTGTGTCTCGGACCACGTTTATACGCCACAGGGTTATGAGTTAATGATAACTCGTTTGATGGTTCACAACGTCGAGGTTTCCAACCATTTGATTCTACTTCTTGTAGTCACCTATCCCAAACCTCTACTTCACGGGGTCACGAGTCCCCAAATAAGGAAGCATCACCAGAAGCACAATTTGACACCTCCTTACTTGATCTATATGCAAACCATCCTGCTAGACATGTATGAAAAGAAGATGTATATTTATTTACTTTTGCATTACATATGTTTTAAACTAATTAAATCGCGACCGATGGTGATATATTTTTTACAGGAGCATCTGTGTTTAAAACCGGTAAACCACAACAAAAATATATTGGATTTGGCACAGCGCGACGCTGATTGGTTCAGGAATGGCATATGTTATTCCAGTCTTGTCGACTTATGTGTTGTTGCGTACATGACCATAAACCATGGCATGCATGCAATATATGCAGAGAGATGCATTCAGAGACGTCATCTTTCCACATTCCTATTGGCGATATGACCATCACCCTGGATGACGTCTCATACCTCCTGCATCTTTCCATCAGGGGAAATTACTGGGCCACATAAGGCTCGATCGAGAGGAAGTTGTGGAGATGATGGTCACCCATTGGGAATTGACCCAACTAAGGTCGCAAATGAGGCAGCTGACACCATAGGTGCTCATGCTAGTTTTAATTTTTTGGAAGAGCTTTATAAAGACGACATACATTGGGCTGAGGATGCCGAAGGTGAGGATATGTAGATTGACTACCGTCAGACTTGTGCATTAAGATGTTACCTCTTATTCTTGGTTGGCACGCCCATTTTTTAGAAAAAAGTGCAACCTACGTTGATGTAGTATATCTTAAGTACTTTATTGACTTGAAGACGACTCACGAGTACAACTGGGGCCCGACTGTTTGATCTACATGTACTCGAAGATGTGCGAGGGTTATCTTTGGAAGACAAAGCTGATGACTATGAGCTACATGTTGCTTACTGTAATTTATTATTAGTAATATTTTCATAATTATTTTGTTACACTTGTTATTAATATGTTATCTGAACCATATTTCAGGAATGGATCATCTCCCACATTCCTCGTATCATCGGGTGGAAAGTTGTGTTTACCTACACTAAGGGTTGCCCACATGCTCTCACATTTGCATCGTATATAGGGAATAATGAGATCGAGCCATTTCGGGTGTATTTTGACTATACTCTAGCAGATAACATTGCCTTTTGCCCATGCAAGGGTCACCGCGAGACGCGTTAGCTGGACGCCATTTCCTTATACTCCATATGGATGACATGTGGTCCAACTCTGATTTGTCCTATCTTCTCGAGTAAGTGATACGCCGGTTTGGATATTTGCATATTATTCTGAGCCCCCCACCCCCATCCCCTCAGGGTCTGTTCCTTCCACGGTTTATCGCATAGATCTTGATGTGATACTTGAGGATTTCGAGAGTCACTTGGTACCAGAGGAGTATCGTAGGGTGCCAACTTGTACACCAAGCTTATGAAGATGACTATATGACATGGTTTTATAGGGTGTCACACTCTATCATGACACCAGACACTCCTGGAAGACTACCCAAGCCAACTAATCAAGAGGTACTTGAGGCTATGGATGACAACACTAAGGACGTGTCAATGGTTTGTCGGCGTATTATGAAGATGGCGACATCAGACATAGAGGCAATACTTTTAAAAGAAGTTAGTCCCTAGTTGGTCC
Source organism: Lathyrus oleraceus (assembly GCF_024323335.1). Lineage (NCBI taxonomy): Eukaryota > Viridiplantae > Streptophyta > Magnoliopsida > Fabales > Fabaceae > Lathyrus > Lathyrus oleraceus. Next base: position 205,230,650 of record NC_066582.1, read on the forward strand.
TCGTAGAAGGTATGATTATTGAGGCATGGGATGCCTTGCAGTACAGGCAAAGGAGAAGGGGGGAGGTTAGACATACCTAATAGGTTTTTGTTTGGTTGTATTATTTTGTATTTTCTGAACAACTTATATATGGTCAGTACATTTTGATAATTATGTGTTTTTTTTCATAATTGTGTACTATATTTGAATCAATTAATGTATACGTTTTCCTTAATTGATTCAAATATAGTACATCAATTGATTTGTAGATGCATCTTTGTATTCACACCAGAAAGAATCTGAAGATGCATATCCGAAACCACACCAATCAATAATTTTTACCTTTGATTTAGAAATTCTTTGATGAATTTGGTGATATATTATAGCTATTTTATAAATCAAACCAGACACTTTTGGAATAATATGAAAATTACATATCTAAATTAATAAATTCGGAGTACACAATGAAGTCAAAATAAAATACAATAAAAAATAGTGCTCCTAATACAAATACTATATACTACTGCTTATCATAGACTCGTGCCCCTTGTTCCTACGTTGCCTCTTGTATTGCAGTGCCTCATCATCGAATCTAGAACGTTCCTTGCCTTATAGCCATATAGAAAAAGTCATATGCATATACCCGTCTACTCAATCTCTACGATAAGGTGGCATCTAGGCAATCCATCAACAACATGATCTTCCCTAGCCTCATCCTCCTCTAAAATCTCCTGATGAGCTGGCCTAGGTGGATCTCCCAGAGCATCCAATGTCATATAAGGATGTAACACCCTCAAAAGCCATTTGTTGTAGTTGTGTACAACACTCCAATGGCTAGGAGCTATGGTAATCCATTTCCCTTTCGGCACCAGGTTATTAAGATAATCATCAAACATGATATCCATATCTCTACCTGTCATAGCGGGAGGAACAAGCACATAAGGGTCTCTGGGAATATACTGCATGTAGTCAAACTGTCGCATTACACACTTAGGAAGATGAGGATACATCAGACGTGAACCGCAAGTAAACCATCTCAGTATAAGGATATATCGTCAAAGAGTCGCGTATCACGGTGAGTGACGTAAGTACAGAAGTGTATATCCCCTGCTACCAAGCGGTCAAGATACACTCGGTATAACTCTGTCGCCTGATTACCTCTGAGCGGGACAAAAGCAGAAACACATGGTATATCCTCAGTATAGGTCGGAAGACATGACCATCCAGATATGCGTGGAAGTGCTGGAGGATCTAAGCCTAAAAATGGTATATATGAATCATTAGTAAAAGATGCAGAAATGAATGTAGCAAAAGTGTTATGAAAATGACACACTAAAAAATGCAAAAATATTATTGCCAATGGTGTGATGTTTCATGTCACTTGTTTGGCCTTCCACATACAACCTTCGGATAACTTGGAGTACAAGTACACAAAACAAGCGCCCCCCAATTGTACTTATGGATCCTCTCCAAGTCATCGAAGTATCGCAGGTAGACCACATTAACATAAGTGGAACTTTTGTCCATAAAAATGGATGTGTCAACCAAATACGAAAAGTATGATCTAAGAGAATATTCTATATGCTACACAACCTGCTTATCATCACCAACAACATTCTTTATATCATTCAACTGATGTGTATACAACATCTCCAAGAATTGAAATCTAGAATGATCCCCTCGGGTGGCTTCTAACTCCTTAATGGCATCCTCTAGTTCAACTCATAGATAACCTACCATCATATCTAGTGTGTCATCTCTGTTAATCTTGCCATGGTATAACAATTTCCTCCTGATATGAAAATATAGTAGGCGTGAGACATCTCTAGTGTGATAGACATCTCACCACGTGGAAGATGAAACAATGACGTCTCTGAGTTCTATCTCTTTACAAATGAAGGTATCATACCATGGTTAACCGTAACATAACTAATATTGCACAAGTCTCTTAGCCCAGATAACATCATCATATCTTATAAGGGCGTGAAAGTGGGGGCAAGAGATGTTAGTACCCACCTCATACCCACCCCTGCTCTGCTCCAAACAATTAAATAAATTTTACTACTCATATTTTTAATAATTTTATCATCCATTTATCCTTCTTAATCTTAAGAAATTAAGTTTATATTCATCTTTTTTAAATACAAATCAAATGAAAATGACCAAGTATTATCAAGCACATTGTCGAAGACAATGTTGATGATATTCTGAAAGATAACTAAGAGGAACCTATTGAGAATATAATGAAAAAGGTGGTTGGTGGAAAGAAACTACCTAAAAACATCATTTTTGTTCCTTTGGATAACATCTTTTTCACTCTGAATAGAGCATTACCAAAAAGAAATGTGTGTTCCATAGAAGAATAGCTCGTGAAAGATAATTTTGGAGGATGCTAAGAAGTGCAACAAGATCATGGAACTAATCAACGATGCTCAGGCCTTGAAAATAGTGATGAACATTGGTCGCTTTTATATGAAGTGTGATGAGTTTATTGTGAACTTACCCAAATGGTTTAATGATTATGGAAGTAATGAATATATGAAGGTTCATGTTCAAGACCATTGCTTTTGGTTCTCGTCTGCAATTATCAATGACTATCTTGGAAGAGGGAGACTAATTACTGTTGACCGTGTCTCATCCCTAAAGACCATTGTAAAAGAAATAACTAGAAATGTTCACGATGATTGGCCATCTAAGGGCTTGCTGGTTGCTTTGAACCTTAGTGTAAAATATACAATTCTCTACAAAATTGGTGTTGCAAAATGGGCTCCTTCTTATAGTGGTTCATGTATCACTCCCATTCTAGCTAGCTTATTGTATCAAATAGGGACTATGACACTTTTTGTTTTTTGTGTTTATTTTTTATGATCAAATAGTTAAGCACATTGAATCTTATGTCGTGAAACTTCCTATTGGGTTCCCATATTCTGTTTATGGTATTTGGATTAACCAAAAGGGATATTATTACTACTGATGATAAAGTAGGTGTTGCCCCTAGATAGTTAAATTTTAGTTATAAGTTGTTTGACGGGAAATATATGACTGACATTGTGCTTCCAAATATTTCTTGTATTAATGAATCTAATTTAGTTGTTGATGATAACATGTTTAACGTGGCACCCATGTTTGGGCTTGTGAAAAACCACATCCTCAATGCCCTTATGCAAGAGGCCAATGCGATGCAAGAAATCATAACTACATCCATTATGAGAAAGAGTCAGTCTGAAGGCATGATTAAAATGTTAAATCTGCAAGCTGCAGGTGCTTCTTCATCTCAAGTTGGTATACTGAATATTGAGAAATATGCCATGGCATTGGGTGAAGATGAAGACATGCCAAGTGCTAATGAAAACAATGGTTTTGAGTATGAGACTGCCTCAGATAAAGACTAATCTGCCTCTTTTCAGTAATATGTTGGTTGGTTTATTGTCACCTGGTGTATCTGTATAATATGTTACTCTACTGATGGTTTATGCCCAAATGTGGATGGATACTATTTTTTATTTGTATGCCCTGGTGTGACTAATAAATGTCTCATAACTTTGTCTCTTTTGAGGAAAATAAGAAGAGATTAACACATTCTATTTTTTTCTAATGTTATTTGGTTTCCGTTATCTATTGCGATCTCTGATGATGGATCAAATGCTTGTTACTTTGGTGTTCCGCTGTTATATGATGTTGCTGCTAAAATGCTTTATTTGTGTTTCATTATGATGTATGATGTGTCTATGTTATTGAGATATGATATGAAAGATTGTGTGTAATATTGTGCGCAACATCTTACATGTTGTTGATTTGCTTAAAAAATAACCAAAGAAGGGGTTTGTTATTACATTTGATTGGCAACATGTGTAGCAAGATGTTTTGACTTATTGTGAGATATTCCGTCTCATTCTATTTTTTGTGTGCATGCCTTAACTGATTGAATATAACTTCAGAGTGTTTGGTTCAAGATTTATTTCTCTTTTGGATTAATCTGGAGTTGATTTGATAGTGCGCTTTTGGCAAAAATATTTTATTCTGAATCTGTTGATAAAGATACTATAATTCTTATTTATGTCAGATAAAGATTTAATTAGATTTGATTTCTTCAAGATTCTAAATTGACTTTAAAAAAGAAAGATTCATCTTGCGCTTTTTGAAAATAAGTCGGTTTGTGTCAAAACTCTACTAGGCTTTTCGAATTCTATTTAAGGAGATGATTCTCCTTATTTGAAGACTCAAACCTTGAAAATTTTGGTTTGTCATTTTCTTGTTTCCATTTAATCTTTTGTGTTTTGTTTGTAATACTCTATTCTTGGATATCTTTCTTAAGTTAGAAGCATAAAGCATTTGATTGCAATTGTGATCTATCATGCCACATATAATCGTAATCTTGCAAGTATTTGAGAGAGTATTTGAGTGAAAGTGAGAAGGATCTCATATTTAGGGGAGCCTGAATCGATATTCATGGTTAATATTAAGAAAGGGCACTGGATTGAGAGAGCTCAGATGAGATCGTCGTATACTATTAACTATTTATTAGTGAATTTTCTTTCATTGGGCTGATGCCCTCCAAACGTTGGTAACATTGCACCGAACTGAGTTAATAATTACATGTGTTATTTATTTTTCTTATTTGCTTTTTGCTTTTACTTGCTCACATTGTCACCGTGTGTAATATCTTATTACCAATCAAACATAATTTCATGTCAAAGTTAATTAGTCATTGAACCTTGTTTTTAGAATAATAAATGTGTCTTCCTTCATTGGGCCTTTGTCGGTCCATAATAATATATAAATAAGAAATTCATCTAATGCTTAAACAGACTAACAAATAAAATTACATTAATATTAAATATTTGTTTGCATTGACTTACTAACATAGATTTTGTAAGACTATTTATTTTTGAAGACTTATGAAAACAATATATGACATTTTTTATATGATTTTTTGTGTACTTATTTTTTTATACAAAATACAATATAATAATAATAATAATTTATTTATATTTATTTAAATAGGTCAATTTTATAAATTTAAAATATTTTTTATAAAATATGGCCTAGCATTTTTTTAACGAAATAGGTTTCAAAAGGCATAAGCGTTTTCTATTTAAAAAAATCTAATATAACTTTGACTTATTTTTATTACTTACAAGTCAACCCATACTTTGATGTACCAAATCTTGCTTCATCGTACTTTGTTTAACCAAGGAAGATGTGGTAACTTAATTAGGACATACTATGAATGAATTTTTAAAACAAAAATTCAACTAAATAATTATTTTTGTTGTGATATATATTAAAGACACATGTCACTTATATATTAAATAAATAAATTTTATATTTTTTTAAAATCTATTTTTTATTCAATTTTTTTTTTTTTTTTTTACTTTTACATTTTTTTTAGTTTATGTCTTACATGACAAGTTATGTCTAAAAGCATAATTTTATTAAATAAAAAACCAAAAAAAGTATAATATTAAATAAGGTTATCCACAAAGGCACATAGTTGTCAAATGAGTCATCTTGTAACATAAATTGTCTCAAACCTAATCCAGTGAGACATCGACAGGCCACAGCTGTAACCCTATTCTTTCGCACGTGTCACCTCACAACCCCTAATCCCAATCCAACTCACACACACTCTCCCTCTTTTTCTTTCCTTTACAATCACTCCTATCTTTGGTTTCAAACCTTTCGACTTCCACATTTCAACCACAACACATAATCCATAACCAAACATTTACTACTATTACTTCACTTTTTTTACCTTAAACACAAAAACAAGAACAGTTTGGTTTGAATTTGGTAGCTACACACACTACAATACAATACAAGTACAACAACAAACCAAACCATAGAAGAGTGGTGTAGTATTCTAGACTTTGTCTCATCCAACTTGGAATTCCACCTCATCTCTTTTTTCTCAACGCCATGAAAACAGGTTACTCCTTTTTTTTTCTTCATAATTTTTTATTTAATTACTTAATACCAATTTCTGCAAGATCCATGCTAGAAAAGGAAAAAAGAATAGTTAAATGAATGATTAAATATTACAAAAATTTGAGTAATTTAAAGTTTGTGATAATTACTTTGTGAGGAAAGTAATTTTGGTTGGCTTTTGAGTGTAGGAGGAAGACTTGCTAGTTCTTAATTATGATTAGTTTAGGTTAGGTTTAATTTATCAAGATTTATCTTGATGTAGTATTGGATTAAAGTAGGTTTTTGGGTTGATTTGGTAACATAGTTTAATAGGAGGTTAGTATCTTATGTGGATAATGTATAGAAGAATCATTTAGTTTATTATTTTGCATTAAATTTTGTAGTTGTTGTTATTTGATTTGAGTGTTCTTAATGGCTTATAATTTGCATTTCAGTATTCAGTATGTGATTTTTTTCCACTAGTAGCTGTTCAAGTTGATCTTAAAACCTCAACAGATATCGATACTTGATCATTCGGTCTTTTCCGTTTCGTGCCGTTTCGAGCATTGAGCTGTGTTTTTAAACTGATTTTATGGGGACTAAGGAGGATAGCACAACTAAGCCTTCTAAATTATCTACTTCAACTCAAGAGGTACCGGTACCAACTGTACCGCCATCGTATCCAGATTGGTCAAACTCCATGCAGGTACTGGAACATATGATAGATTTTTATCATAAGCTCTTCGAAATAAGCTCTTTTCCAAACAGTCTCGCAAGTGCTTATGTTACTAGTTAAGTTCAGATAAGTCAATTCAAACGGTTCGTATACCTGGAACTAATGATTAGCTTCTTATTTAGGCCTACTATAATCCTGGAGCTGCTCCGCCTCCTTATTATGCCTCGACTGTGGCTTCACCGACCCCGCATCCGTATATGTGGGGAGGCCAGGTAAATGTTGCTTATCCTTTGGGATGTATGCAATTCCACTCTATGTCGGATAATCTTCTCATGCACAATTTTGTTGATATTTTCAGCATCCTTTAATGGCGCCATATGGTACTCCGGTCCCGTATCCAGCTATGTACCCTCCTGGGAGTATCTATGCTCATCCTAGCATGGTAGTGGTAAGTCATTTTCTTGTATCTCTTAATTCCTATATAGGATGTACTCGCATTTTACCAGGAAACTTCTTTGCTACATCACTATGTTTCCTTCATTTTATCGTTTTTCTAGACTCCGAGTGCTATGCACCAAACTACGGAGTTTGAAGGGAAGGGACCGGATGGAAAGGATAAGGATTCATCGAAAAAATCAAAGGGAAATTCTGCAAATGCATGTGCCAAAGCAGGAGAGAGTGGAAAGGCGGGCTCGGGTTCAGGCAATGATGGCTTTTCACAAAGGTTTGGCTGACCGCTCGTTAGTTTGAGAATGTTTTGAGATTTTTACTCTTCAATTCTCTTTCTTAATATGAATTTCTATATCATTAAACAGTGGTGAAAGTGGTTCAGAGGGTTCATCAAATGCTAGTGATGAAAACCAACAGGTATATGTAATACAGATTATCATTGTTGCATGTTCTCTTACTTTCTTTTATTAAATAACAATCTTTTTGATATCTATGAAGCACCGAAACATCAACACAACTAGTAACTTGATGTTTTTATTTTGTATAATTGATTGTAATCACGTTTATCGGTGTCATGTCAGGTGCTACATAAGTCTTTGTTTCGGTATTTATTTGTTGTTCGATGACTTCTATCTTTTTGTAGGAATCGGCTAGAAACAAGAAGGGAGGCTTTGACCTGATGCTTGTTGACGGTATGTGTCACTTGCAAACAATTATTATATGTTTTTTCGCTCATTTAAACGAATTAGTTTTCTCATGAACTTCAGGAGCCAACGCACAGAACAATACTGCCGGACCCATTTCTCAATCACCGGTTACTGGAAACCCTGTTGTCTCGATGCCTGCAACTAATCTTAATATGGGAATGGACTTATGGAATGCATCTTCTGCTAGTGCTGAAGCCGCAAAAATGCGACACAGTCAATCTGGTGCTCATGGAGCCGGTGGACATGGTGAACAATGGATGCAACAAGTACGGGTCCCATAATTGTTTTTTGGGTCAACATTTTTCCATCTTATGCTTGTTCCTACAGACAGATATTTATTTTCTTATTCTTGACGTTACGTTCTTATGTTAGATCTTCACCCGTCTTTTCCTTACCTTTGTATAACTTCCTCTGACCTTCTAATGTCTCTGATATTGATAGGATGACCGGGAGCTGAAAAGGCAGAAGAGAAAACAGTCGAATCGGGAGTCGGCGAGGAGGTCTAGACTGCGCAAGCAGGTAAGTTTATGTTCACTTGAGGGGTTTGCTTAAATACTTTTTTTTACAGTCGAGTACAATTATACAACAATAATCAAACCTTATTCCACTAAATGGGGTTGGCTACATGGAACAGATTGCGCCATAATGTTCTATCAAAGATAATGTTTCTATTTAACGCCGAGTACGAGTTATATTATTCAATATTTTATTGGTGGTTTGGGATTCTGGAACAAAAATATATAAGACAAACAAGGAGAGTTGATAAGATAGCAACTCAAATCTTTTACGATCGTTCAACAAGTCAAAACAAATCTCAGCTATTGTATCAAACTGCAGCGTTGATCCAACGGCTGAGATTTGGCTGGGCAAGTTGGACGGCTATAGAGGATTTATATTTAAATGGTCTGTGATTAGACATTAATCCACAATACGAGATTATTTGTTACCTAAACTATGTAACCAACATAACTAGTTACATAAGGTTGTCTTTTTCTATATTCAATACTACCTTTTACTCGAGAGAAAAATGATTTGTTTTGCATTTCTTATACCAACTAGGCTGAATGTGAAGAGCTACAAAAGAGGGTGGAGGCGCTGGGAGGTGAGAATCGAACTCTCAGAGACGAGCTTCAGAAACTTTCTGAAGAATGCGAAAAGCTTACATCTGAAAACAATTCTATCAAGGTATGTTTCTCTTACCATTCTACATTCACGACGGATACACATTTTTCCAGAGGTATCTGTGTAGATCAAAACTCACAATCTTAAGTTTTATTATCTGAAACAATTGCTCGAAACAGGAAGAGTTGGAACGGTTGTGTGGGCCAGAAATAGTTGCTAACCTTGAATGAGTGAACCAGAAGAACATTTCCACAGTGTGATCTTTGGTGGGAATAGCAAAAATTGATTGACTCCTTGATTAAGACAAATCTGCAGCTGGAATTTTCTAATCAGGGAACTGGTCTCTAATTGAGAATAGGATATAATGTTTTTTCTTTTCTTCTTTCTCATTGTTTAACTTATAATTTTTATACCATTAACCTTTTAACTGTAATTGCTCTTATAATTTACACGTAATTTGTTGTAATTTGTGTCTATGCTGGAGAATATAATATGTAGCTACTGAAATACTTGTGTTTAGAGTTTAGTTTTGTGACTGATGTTGAGAATCTAGCTTCAACTTTCCAATTATTTTGACTTTCACTACTTTAGGGTATGTTTGGATTGTTTGTAATTAGGGTGGAATGGAATAACATAGGATAACTTCTGTTTTCTAAAATATAACTTTACTATTTTCTTTTTCATATATCACCGATCCAAACATATCCATAGAATTTGGGCATGGGAACTTCTAAACTTCTAAAATAGTGGTACGCATATATGAAGCTCCAACATGCCATTTACATAGCATGTCGCCGTGTCCGACACCGACACGCGTACGACACGTATCAGATACGTTTTTGAAGTTAATTGCCGCACACACGGATACGACGTTTTATTTCAAATAAAGGACACAGTCCAATTTAGAAAATTTCAGAAGTTTTTGTTAAAAAAAAGCCCTATTCAGTTTTTTTTTTTAAATTTATAAAATAAATAGGTTTTTTAGCTTTCATATTCCACTTCTTTACTATAAAAACAACACAATTAGGAACACAATTAGGATTCCTTATTTTTTTATGTCATTGCTTTTGTGTCCATAAAATTCTTTTATCTTCTTCGATTATTTTCGTCTTTGTACACCATATTGTTTTATCTTAAATAAACATAAATTTTGCTTCTCATTTTAAGTTCTTTACAAATTTTATCCATAAATTACATTATTATATTAATATATAAAAAGTATATAGTCGTGTCCGTGTCCTATAATTTTTACATTAGTAGGGTCCTCGTATCCGTGTCGTGTCCCGTGTCCGAGTCCGGACTTCATAGGTACGCATTTATATTGAGTATAGGGTACACAAGATATTCGTGGTAATCTATTTTTTAAAATTATTTTATTTTGAGTAAAAAATTTATTCTCATTTATTAATAGAATATTTATGTATTTTAATTTTTTTATTGTATTTTAAAACTATTTTTTTGTATTTGTTATTGATGTTTTTGTTGTGAACTCAAACAATTTACTTCTTTTCTCATAAATTTTATAGAAAATCCTTATTCTTTATTAGCATTCTCATATCTTTATTTTTGAAATCTTTATGTTTTGAAAATGTTGTATTTCGTATTGGTATTAGTATCTGTACCGGGAACGTATCGGTTGAAGACGATTTTTAAAGTTTACAATTGTTCATGGATTTTGAGAAGTTGGTAGTGGGGATTTATTTTCCAGTTCTGTGATGGTGCAGCTTTTCATATTAATATAGTAGAGGATTTCTTCTTTCACCTCAAGTGATGGATAACCATCCTATAAAAATCTAAAAATATTTTTACGAATTCGAAAGTGTATTTTCACACATACTCATTCACACTAAAATATGTTTTAAATGAGACATTTCTTTTTTTTTTTCTTCGAAATTTAGTTCAGAAAAACTCAGTGACAAATTCAAAAGTATATTTGTGAATTTGTCAAGTGAAATTTTTTAATATATCAGGATCTTGTATGTTTGACTCACTCATAATAAAAAAAATATCATTTTTGTGCAAATAATATCAAAATCTTCCACACATCAAAGTTTCCATTTCAAAATAACATTTCTATATTTTTTCACATCAAAAGGAATAAAAAAAGTTGAAAAAATGAACGTTATGTCTGGAAATACATTTATAGTTTAGAGCTCAATTTGGATAGTTTTTTTTTGGAATATTTTTTGTTGATATTTTCCTTAGATATGGTGCATCCTGATGTTGTTTTCAAACCTATTGTGTCTATGGATGCCAAACTTGTTGATGTCAAGATAGATATTGGCAATCAATTTACAAATGAACAAGAGTTTCTTGTTCATGATCATATGTTGTAATCAGAATTTCAAATAGTGGTTTAAATAGAAGACTAACATTTGTGCCACTTAGATGCAAAAGAAGTGACAAGTACATAACTCATATTTAGAAGTTGAAACGAGATGACACCGATTCGAAAAAATGTGAGTGTCAATTTAAGTTGCGTGGTTATCTTTTGTCAAATAATAAATGGAGACTTAATGTGATTTGTGGCACACATAATCATGACATGTGTCATAAGTTAGTCGAACATCCCATTGCATGCCGTCTTATGCTTTAAGAGAAGGAAATCGTTTCTGACATGACATTGAATATGGTGCATCCTAAAAACATACTTGCAACTTTGAAACGTAAAAGACTCGGAAATATCTCAAATATCAAGCAAGTATACAATATTCATACTCGAAGCAAAAAGGTGATAAGAGGGGATAAAGATGAAATGCAACAATTGTTGAAACTTTTGGATGATAATCATTATGTATCTAGGTACCGAGTGTGCGAGATGGAGAAACATTCGAGATGTATTTTGGACTCATCCTGATTCCATAAAGTTATTCAAAATTTTCTAATGTACTCACTATTGATTCAATGTATAAGACAACAAGTACAAACATCCACTATCGGAAATTATTGGTGTTACTTCTACGGAAAAGACTTATTCCATTAGGTTCGTATTTTTGGAAAGTGAAAAAGAGGACAATGTTACTGGGGCTTTAGAAGTGTGTCGGACAATGTTGAAGGACAAAGAAAACATGCTGAATGTCATTGTCACCGATTATGATACCACATTGATGAATTAAATTGAAAATGTGTTTCCTACTTCATACACATTACTTTGCAGGTATCACATCACAAAGAATGTGAGAAGTAGACTTAAGCGAGCAATAGGGACCAAACAAATAAAGGGTGAAGATGGAAAAATGGTCAAAGTTAGAGTGATATGGGAAAGAATATTGGATGCCTGGAATTCCATAATAAATTCTTCTACGAAAGAGTTGTATGACGATTTTGTTATACTTTTCAGGAAGATGTGTGAGAAATATTCAGATTTCTTGAAATATGTTTGTAGCGGGGTATTCGTTACCTTTAGATTTATTGACTAAATCAAAAGTAAATCATACAATTCGAGTCGCCACCGCACTTCTATTTATCCAAAGGAAAGGTTAGAAAGCGAACAAAAACCGAGAAGTTTTATCAAGTCAAAAACTAATAAAAATGTCAGAGATCTGGGTAAGGGGGTTGGTTATGCAATGGGAAGGTTTTAAGCACCCAAAACATCCTTAGTACTCTAAGGGATCCCTTTTTACAAATGTTGTAAGGTAGGTTGGTATTTGTGAAAAAATATTTGTGCAAACATGATTGGGGAGATGAGAAAAGAATATACAAGTTATTTACAATTTTGTGTTTGAATGGATAAACATATTGCCTACGTACCATCTTAAAAAGGTAGGATCAAAACCTCGTAGTTCGGGGTAAAAATCTCAAAATAAGTTGGTGAATTGATTGGTCAAAAGCCTTAAGGTCTTTTGTTATCAAAGGGAGAAAACTCAACCTAAAACCACAAATCCACCATGTGAGGAAAACTTCAACATGCTAGTGAGGGGTTAACCCTATAATAAGCATGGAAGACTTATAGTCCATCACTAAGGATACATGTGAGTATTATATCAACCTCTAGGATAACTCAAACCTAATAGCTAGTGTTTATGAAAAGCTTTAACACACATGGTCATTGGAACCACAAAAACAATTGAGTGAGTTGTATTTACAAATGAAAAGTATTCACAAAATAAGGTCAAAGTTGACTTAAGATTCAATTCAAAATAAGTATTATGAAAAGATTTTGAAAAATCAAAGGCATAATGCCTAGGTTTCTAATTTTGAAAACAATGTTAATGTTTGCACAAAAAGTTTGGCTTGGGTTAGAGTGGAGAGAAGAAGAGAAGGGCTAGATCCTAAACATGCAAAGATGAGGGAAGAGAAATAAAACCACTTGGAGTTCCCTTCTTGAGATCATAAAGATGATCCAAGTTGCTCCATTCCTTTGGATTTGGCAAGCAATAAGCAAATGACTCAAGCAATCAAGAAAATAATCAATCAAGCTCCTAGGAATCTTCCAATTGGCTTTTGTATCTCTTATCTTGGATGCTCATGACAATTGTCTTTCTAAGTAGCTCAAGTTTGGGATCCCTATCACACAAGAACACACAAATCAAAAAGTTCCACAATGCAATAAAAGAATGGACAAGAGTGAGTTTAGAATTAGGGGTCCTTTCAATGTCATCTTAGATATTAAGCATTCTAAAGGCATGGGGCCTAGTTGCTCTTCAACATATTTAGCATTCTAAAGGCATGAGGCCTAGTTGCTCTTGAAACTCCATTTAGCATAGATAAGGTCCTAAATCTAAGTCCTTTCTCCATTTGCATTGGGTTCACACAAACAAAAACAAAAACAAGCACAAGACAATAGTATATACACAATAATATGCTCAAGTGAGCAAAAGGCAAATGGCATAAGCATAAACATGAGCTCAAGTGAGCAAAGGGCAAAGATAAATGAATTAATAAGCATGAAATTAAATTGCATTAAAGTAAATTGCAAGAATTAAATGCTTGAATTAAAAGTTAGTAATTAGTAGTTAGTGTTAGTGTGCCATAAGTCAATTTAGCGCTATGTTAAGCAATCGTAAGTGGACTAATGTAGTAGTCACACCTATCTGAGGCCAGTCAATAAAACTATAGGCAAACAAACACAAGTTAGAGACCATGACTAGTAAGCCAAGCTCCTACAACTTGCCATGCCAAAAGGAAAGAAGAATGATCTTGTATGGATTTAGGTTTTTTGCTTGACCAAGAAGCAACCTATCTCTAATGCAAAGCAATTCACTTGATCTTTGATCAAGATGAATTTGATTCGGATAAAAGAAGGTTAAGCCCCTCATATGTCAAGGCTAACCACCAATCATTAACTCATTGATCAAAAAGAAAAAAGAAGAAGAAGAAGAAATGGGATGTACATAATTGAAATTCAAATGACATAACCAACACACATTGATCAAACATGAATGGAATCAACATCAATCAATGGTAAACAAAAGTGAGATGGAGCTTAGAAGTCAAGAAACAATAAAAATATTTTTGGTAATTTTTGGAATTAAAATAATACTTGAATTAAAATGAACAAATAAAGGTCAAACTTCAAATCCAATTCAAATCAACTTGGAAAAGTCCAATTGGATCATCATAAGTCTAACATGGTCAAACAAGGTTTGACAAAAATTTTCATCATTTTTTTGAAAACAAAAACTAATTTTAAACAATTAAAAATGAAGAAAAATAACATAATTGAACTAAAATCTCAAATAAATCTCAAATCAATTAAGAAATTGATGAGAATATTTTTCATAGATTCATCATCATTCAAAGATGTTAAGAAAATATTTTTGGTATTTTTTAATATTGAAAAGTATTTTAAATGAATTAAAAATAACCAGAAAAGAAATAATTCACAAAAAATATTAAATGGAATCACAAAAATAATGAAAAATCATTTTTAGAAACTAGAATTCAAGAGATTTTTTTTGCAATTAGTCCCATATTTTTGTGATTCCAAATAAAGAAGTTATGAATTTTTAAAATAAAATGGAATAAAAGAAAATAAAATGAAAATTCAGAAAATAGCAAAAATCCACAGCGCTTGGATCTTGGTTCATTAATTGACGTGACGCATCTAAAGGTTGGGAAACGCGCGCGCATGGTACACTCTAGTCAATAGCATCACACATGGCATTAAATGAAGTCAACCAAACCAAGAGTCTAGATTAGATCAGAAGCAACGGATCCAATGGCCAGGAACTCATCCACGTGGGGACGGTGGTGGAAACCACCGTCTTCTTCGGTGAGACTCACTGTTTCGGCCAGAGTTGCAGGTTTTCAAACCTTCACCATAATACACGATCCATACATCATTCAAAAGCTGGGGTGATGTACATCACCCCTATAACCTTAGTTTCTACTCTAGACTCTCATAGAAGGAGAAATCTGAGATAGAAAAATGAGGTGTTCAATCTGAGTTTGCTCAATTCATAAAATTAAAAGCACAAATCAATTGCCTCTCACATGAGGATTTTAGAGGTACCAACCAATACAAAAAATGATCAATATCCAAGGAGTTTCGAAGGAAAACAGTTTGAATAGAAACCTTTGAAGTGCAGCTTTCAATGGCACGATCTGATCCAATTCTTTGATGCAGCTTGGTCTTGAGGTAGCAAGGAAGCAAGGCTCAGGAATTGAAGTTCAAAGATCAACTAATGAAGTTGAAAATTGAACTTGAAAAGTTGAGAGAAAAATCAAAATTCCTTTGAATGAGGGTTAGGATTTCACTTGTGCAGAACTTCAGGCGCCTTTAGGTTGAAGTTTGAAGTGTGCAAGGCATTCTATTTATAGGCAAGGGTGATGCAATGCATGAAGAAACTCGTGTGCATGTGAAGTTGGGTCCTCCATGCATGGGCCTGTACAGGCGCATGGGAGGCCTAAAAGCAATTGCAATTGGCTGCTAATCATCAACCAAATGGAAATGGACGTGCAGATTTCATGATATCAGCTTGTGCATGGAGTTTTATCATGTTATGCATAACTGAAACCAAAACTTCTCCTCTTCGAAAATGCCACTTGCAAAATTGAAACATAGGCATGTGGGTAATGGTTGGAAAGGTCTTGACATGAGGAACAAATGTTATGTTGAACCAAAATCCATTTGGAGTTGGGAAAATATTGAAAACTGGCCATGAAGTTCAATGTATAAAACATGTATTTGGAAATTTTGCCAAAATGGACCAACTTCAAGCCCTTCTGTTTCAATGATGCAAGCCTCAAATGACAAAACCTTCAACAAAAAAGTTGTATATCTTTTCAATACAATAAATTTGGACTTAAAGTTTGCATCATTTGGATTTTGGATGAGAAAGTTATGGGCACTTGAAGTTGGACTTTTTCACATTTCAATGACTTTGGTCCAAAGTGACCTATAATGTTTTGTATTATCACATGTGTTTCTTTTAGGATTATGAAATTTTGTCTAACATAATAATTGAATTAAACATCTTAAAATTTCCAATTCACTTGGTACCACCTCAAAATCATGAAATATGAATGAGTTAGGTCATTGGGAAGTTGACCTAAAATTAGGGTTTCAGTCAAAATGACCTATAATGTTTTGAAATGAATGATGACCTTACAAGTTTCAAATAGATTTTTGATAAACATGAAAGTTGTTCATATGGTTCTTAAGAACATTTTTTCTCTTGGGGTCATCTTCATTTGACAAACACATCAAAAGTTAGATCTCAGTGGATTTCAAAATAGTCAGATGATTTGACTGATCAACTTCTCAAGTCCAAACTTCAAATCTTGATGAATAAATGATTGAGGAAACTCAAATGAGCTCATATATGCATAAAATGATGAATTAAAGAACTTCCCTTGATTTTATTTGATCATGGGTTGAGGTTGCTTCATGAGCAAGGCATAGTCAATGCACAACTGAATTAGGGTTTCCTTGGGAAACAATCCTCAAGCCCTTTGGTTTATCTTGACCAAACTGACAAATTGAGATCCTTGGGAGGCATATATGATGGTTGAGATCTTTGGGAACCACTGTCATGCTTGCTTTCAACTTCATCTGGCCACTTCAATGAGTATAGGGGCCTCCTAGGAGCCTTGAATCACATGACGGCTTGAGCTTCAAAACAAACAAAGTTAGTGACATATTTTTGTGCTTTTGGTTAGTAAAAAAAATGAGAAAATAAATAATATACAATTCAAGCATGCTTGGTGGTCTCAAACCAACTCACACAAGTCCCAACCCAAGGGTTAAGGAGCCAAGATGCTAATGATCATTGAGGCAAATGCAAAGAGCAATGTTATGATGCCATGACGGATCTTAGGGTCAAAATTAGGGTCTTACAATGTTGAAAGTACAATTCTAGACCAGGTGAAGTAGAAAATTATTTGTGTTTGGATCGATCAAGTTAGACACTTTGGAAATACAATAGTTAACCGAGTTGAATCTGCCCATGTATAAAGATATGGCTAGAAAATAGTAAAAGTGATTTGTGTAGAGATTGGGACTCTCTAAATTAAATTATCCAAAATCAGTATAATGAGATACATACATCATTTGGGCGCACCATATAGTGTTAGAACACAGATTCAGAGACAACAATCTTTATTCACAGTTGGTCGATAACATATCTCGAACAAGATTGAATTTTATTTTTTATAAAGCCAAACAAGATGAGAAAGTAGGTTTCGATAGCTCAATGTGTGGTTGTGCACTTAGGAAGACATACGGTCTCCCACGTGCTTGTTTAATTTCAATACGAATGGATGAGGTTTGCACTCACTGGAAAGTGACCAAGTTTGATGACAATGGTGTGATGAAGGATGGTAAATCGAATATATTTATCTTGACCGAATGAGAAGTGATACAAAAGATATTTTTCAAAGCCGACAACATGAAATTCCACATCAAAGAGCAAATGAGGAAGATTGCTTATCCAGAAACCAAAAATTTGAAACCACTGTCTAAATCGATAAAAATAAAAGGTGCTCTTAAGAAGGTCAAACCAACACTGAGTGACAATTCATTGATACTGTCTCCTTCATATTTTGACATGTTAACAAAGTTATTATGGATTCTCTAACTTCAAAATATCAAAAATGTGTTTCTAAAGGAGATGGCATTAGCAAACCATCTCCTACATCACCTTTACCAAAAGTTCAATACATCAAATAGATGCTGTTTTTTATGCACAAATACATTGAATGTATTGTTAATATTGAGGGTGACGGTAACTGCGATTAAGAATCTGTTTCAGCTTTACTCGATAAAGGAAAAGAGAATCATACACTTGTCCACTGCCAACTTATCAAAGAGTTGAAGACGCATAAAGAATCATACACAATGTTATACGGGAAAAAACATTTTGATACAATTCATGAATCCTTGTGTTAGTGGTTCGGCACCAGAGAAAAAATGGATGTGCTTCCCTGAAATGAGTCATCTTATAACAAGTGCATATAATAGGATGTGTATTGATCTGAAAAGATACGGGTTCTCAGAAACATTCTTCCATTTCGGAGTGGCCCACATAAAAACTCAAATGACCAAATTTCATGTATTAGGTGGCTTTCTAAATTACTGCATTTTGTTCAAGTTTAATTGAAACCGGGATTCCCTATACCACTGACATCACCATAATGCACAACTCATTCAATAGAGGAAGTTGAAGCTTGACCATATCATGTTATGGATAAGATGCAATAACTCACCAAGTTGAGTGAGATTGAAAGAGAATCAATTAAACAAAAGTCAAAGGAAGAAGCACACATAAATATAGATTTAGGCAGCCACACATGTTTTGATTCATTTTAGTTTTTCTCCAATAATGTATTATTTTGTAAGTAACATTGGATTAATATTAACGATGCCAAATGCATACAATTTCATGGATTTTAATGTATGTTTCAGTTTTTCCAAAATTTTCAACATTGTTGTGTGCTATAAGAAGTTCTGTTTCTATAATAGGTATTATTTAATAATGCGCGGTGAATCCGAAAATACATTTTCGGACACATCCTAATTTTTTTTAAAAATGATAGTAGGGGTTTATTCGAAAATGCATTTCTATAATCTGTACGAAAATGATAGTAGGGTGTATCCGGAAGTACGTATCAGGAATATCCCCTGAGACATGATATGGTTTCTAAGATCCATATTAATCTAAAACTTGTATAAATATGTGTTCCACTAAACTTGTTAGAACACACACAAAGAACATACAAAATGTCTCAGTATACATATCTCCATTTTGTCTAATTCAATGATGAGAAACCCCATCTTCAATTTAAGTTCTCAGAGATCACCCATCTTGTTGGTCTAAAATCAAAACTACAGAATTCATACCCAAACAATCAAAAAGTTGTGAAGCTCTATTATCGTGCACTCTCAATTGAAAGCGATGGGAATAAACAATTCAACGAGTTTGAGCTAAAGATAGATGAATATTTAACTATTATGTGGAGTGCATTTCACTGTTACGAAACAAAAGATCTGATCGAGCTGGACGCAAATATTGAGAAATCGACCAAGATATTATGAAGTTGTTGAAATGTCATACTTGATAATGAAGTGTATTGTTCGATTTACGTTAACGATTATCTATGTAATGTTCCATTTTTATGTTGTCATAACAATTATTGATGTTAATTTATCTTTTTTTTTTCTGCATTTGTTTCTGGTTTCAGTAGTGTATGGAAATACACTTCCATAATCTATACAAAAATGCATCTTCGTATCAATTTTTGTCATAAATTAGGTGTGGTTCAATTACGAATAGATTATGTGTGAATTAGGGTGAGTCTGGAAGTACATTTCCGAATTCAATGGGTAATTTTAGTTTTTCACTAGGGTGGGAAGAGAAATTCTCAATATAGTATTTCATTGTTTTCAAAATTTATGTACAATTAGTTAATAGGCCCATGTCCTAGAAAGTGTTGATCAATGGGATTAAGCATGCTTTGGTGTTTTGTATGTGTTGGTGTCGACACCTACACAACACATGTCAAGTAAATATTTTAAAAAATAAATTTAACTTTTTTTTGGATGACAAAATAAATATATTAATAACGTAATAATATCAAGTTATAATGAAATGACTCAAACCACAAGAGGTTTCCAGAAACAAGAGAAAAAAATCAAGAAACACAATAAAAATAGGAAGCCTCAAACCAAGGGAAACATCAAGAATCAAAACCACAACTGCTACATAATCATGTCGCTACTCTCAATCTAGGGGAAACGAAGATCCACCAATACGCTCTAAATCAGGGGAAACACTCGATATGTTACAGGTGTAGGAAAATGATAGGGTTATGAATCCAATCTGTGAAGGTACAAGATTTCTCCCTCTACCTACCCAAAAACCAATTCCAAGAAAAAAAAACGCTTCTCTCCCCCTTCTTTAGTTGTATTTGTGACTCCATTAAAGATAACATCATTTTGGATTTTCCAAATATACTAGATTACAACATGCCAAACCATAAGGTTCTACCCCTATATTTAGCCATATTTACTAAAAAAGAAAATACTCAAATAACATCCTAAGATCTTGGTGAATAACTACCTGCCATCCAAACCACCTGAAAACACTATACAACATTGATGAGGCTATCTCACAAGTAATAAAAAGGTGAGAAGCAGTCTTAGTCAGAAACCCACTAAAAGGACAAGAAAACCTACTTGAATCTGATAACACCTCTCTTCTAAACAAGTTTACTCTAGAAGGGAATCAATCTTGCAATAACTGCTAGGAAAAAATCATGATCTTAGACGAAGTCCAACTACTCAAAATAAGGGAAAAGATATGACTTTGAAACGAAAATGGTGCCATATAAGAAGTCAAACTCTCCCCCTGAACGAGATAACTAGAAGCCACTAAGAAAGTATTATCACTAAAACAATTTCAAATCCATTTATCCTTGTACAGGGTAAGGATAACATCTCTAAGAAAGGCATGCAACTCCTAAAAAATGGGTAACTCTCTAAGGAAGAAAGATCTCCTCCATCTAAATCCCTAGGTCAGGACCCTATTGGTAACCTCCCATATCTCACCTACCAACCCTATTTACTGGAGAGAATTGGAGAACAAAATAGGATACTTAGACTTTAAGGGGGTGTTCCCTAACAAATGATCCTCCCAAAAGGAAGTCTGAAGACCCGAACTTATTTTCCTAGTAATACCATTAGTAAACCAGTTTGAGTTACATTCCTCTTTTGTCCAAATGAGAGATATCTATTTCCATTATGACGAAGAAGTAGGAAAACCCATACACCTACCTCAATTATAAGAAGAGATAAATATATCACCATATCTAGCAATCAGAATATCCCTCCAAAGTCCTGAACCCCCTTCAAGTAACCATCTTTACTTCTCTAGAAGAGAAAAATTAATCTGTGGGAGATCCCTCACTCCTAATCCCTCCCTTTATTTTTAGGCTTACAAATATCATCCTAGTTCACCTAGGGAATTTTGGATACATTCTTCACCCCTTCCCCCCAAAATCTTCTTTGCAAAGCCTCAGTCTTCTTCCAAACCATAACAGGCATGTTCAAAAAGGATAAGAAGAAGATATGAATATCATTAAGCACTGAATTAAGAAGAAGATATAAATATTTATTTGGTAGATTGATAATTGCTTGAAACTGTTTAGTATTGATTTTCATTGTTATTTGTCCCTCACATCATATTTCTTGGAGTGCTGGATTCTTGAGCATTTTATTTTCAAAACAAGAGGCATTCGTCGTAGAAAAAGGGTATAAGTTTACATATGACCACCATGAGTTTTAAATGGACATCAATAAGTTTTTTGAAAATAATAATTTTAGATTTGGAAAGTAAAGATACAAGAAATTTTGATTAAATAAAAGTGTGTAAAAGCATTGGAAGGGGAGACAATGATCCGACAAGTTTGACACAAGCAGAGAAGATCGAGACAATGGATAAGACCATGTATTTGATTATCTTATGCTTAGAAAATAAAGTATTAAGGGAAGTCACAAAGGATGATACGTTGTAGGAGAATTATGGGTCAAGGTTGTATCATTGTGTATGATCAAGTCTTTGTCTCATAGGTTTTGTCAGAAATGAAAATTATATTCATTTCAGAGGGTGGAGAATAAATCCATTGTTGAAAAATTGGTGAAATTTCAAAAAAATAAATATTGATGACATACAAAGTATTAAGGTGAAACTTGATGATGATGAAAATACTCTACCTTTGTTAAGCTTATTACATAGAGCTTTAAACATTTTAAGGATGTTATTTTTTATGGTAAGAAAAACATATCTTATTGGATGAGGTCTAATTTGCTTTTAGAACTAAACAGTTAACCAAAATAAAGGGTTGAAGGTTAATGATAATGCATAAGGTCTTAATGTTTTAAGAGGGGGAGTGAGAATATATGAAATCAAAAGGGAAGGAATCTATGTCTAAGTTCAAGTTCAAATCCAAGTCCTAAGGGGTTCAAAAAGTTAAAGTAAAAAAAATTATTTGTCATAAAATCGCTCAGTTAAATAAGAATTTTTCTGAGAGAAGGAGCACTGGTGATTCTGCTCAATTTTTTATTGAATGAGGATGGTTATGAGATTATTGGTGCGATAGTGATAATGAGTTTGAATAGAAAAAATGCATGATTTAAGATGGTATAAAGGGTATAGCTTAAGACATTTTAAAACCACTAACCCTAAATGACCCAAAAAGATATCAGTAACAAAGGAAAAAATAATTTATTTTGCAAGGATGTTTTACAACTTCAAAAGTCAAATTGTAAATTAAAAAAAGATCTGCAAAGCATGACTTCTAAGGAGTGCCCTAAGAAATTTGATATGATGTTTAAGGAACTCTTTATAAGAAGTTTATCAAGAAGTTTATTGGGAAAAATGTGAAGGTAGAGAAAAACAAGAAAAGGGGGTTTGAATTGTTTTCACAGTAATTAAAAACTTATTGCAACATTACACACACAAAATAAATACTAACAACGCAAAGGATTTATCCTGGTTCACTTGAAATTCAAAGCTACTCCAGTCCACCCGACCAAGGTGATTTCTCCTCCAATAAGGACTTAATCCACTAATCTCGACAGATTATAAAATTCGTCTAAGAGTTTAACAACCTCTTAACCCTCTCAAGTCTATAGACTTAAACAAGTCACTTGAGGTATTACCAACAATTTCAAGAATACAAGTGTTTGACTAGATGCTTCTAGATAAATAGTATAAACATACTTTAAGAACGATGAAACACAACCACACAATATTGAGCAACAACTCTTGTATGGAAACTATTTCTTACAATAATGATAGTGAAAATATTTAGGTTATGAGAGTGTTGTTGTGTAAAAAGGATGTCTTTAGCAACTTGTAAGGAGGCCTTTATATAGCATTTGAGATGATACTGTTGGAGGGAAATTAATGGAGATTTCATGCCAGTTGTGGGAGTTAATGGTAGTAAATTTCTTGTCCTTTCCATAGAAGTCTTGGCGTGTAATCCATTGTTTCCTTAAAAGGAATTGTATTGCAATTTGAATACTTCCAGCGTAAGTTTCTGGTCAGGTGGTATATGATGGCATGTTGAGCATGTATCAGAGTGAGCATGATCAGAGTCTTCAGAGTTAGAGTCTTCAGATATTTCTTGCAGTCTTCAGATATCTCTTGCAGTCTTCAGATATCTCTTGCAGTGTCTTCAGATTCAGAGCTTGAACTTCAGAGTCAAATTCTTCAGTTGATTTCTCCTCAGATGCATTCTATTTAGATTCAGATATGATTTTTCTTTGTGTTAGTTCAGCTTTTCTGGGCTAATCAGATGCTAAATATTCGTTTCTTGAAGATCAAAAGATGACTTATCAATGTCATTTTAAATTAGAGTCCTGCACACTTAAGAGAAACTATTAGGGTACCAAATTGTTTCATTCTTTGTTATCATCAACACTTAGAGATATATTGCAGAATCAAAATCTTGTTCTAACATTATCCCTCTTTTTGATGATGACAAAACTTAGAATTTTGATGAAACAATAAGCACTTTTTAGAGATACTAAATTGAAAATGATCAGAGTCAGATAGAGTGACCCCCCCTGAGATTAGCAATCCCCCCCTAAGTCTGATACTTGAAAAATAATTTTTTAAAAATATTTAGTATCAGATATGGGTTTCTGAGGTAGAGAATTCCTTACCAGATTTTATTAGGTTTCTTGACTTAATTTAGTAGTTCCTCAGGTAAGGATTTAGTTTCCCTTGGTTCAGATAGATCCTGAAAAATGACTGTCTATGCAATGATTTTATGTCAAATTGTCAACAATGCATTTTCTGAGAGTTAGATAGATTACTTCATCAAAAAACTTCTATTTAATTCTCCCCCTTTTTGTCAGACTCAAAAAGTAAGTAATAAAAATTTCATTGATAATGAAATGCTTTACATAGTGAACAAAGAAACAAAAGATAAAGCCTCGGAGGCAAAAACACTTAGGAAAAAAATTACATAAAACCAATCCTAGAGTGTCTAAGGGTTTGGAGGAGGAGGCATCCTCTGAAGAAGCTCAACTAGCAGACTTTGAATGCTGGAGTTGATTTGACCCTGTTTGTCGAGTCAGGCTCTGACCAATTATTGTTCCTTTTGAAAGTCTTCCAGAGTCTTGATGACTAAGAAGAGCAAGGTGAGTTGTTCATGACTCTCCTTGAGTCAGAGCAACCTCAGTTGTCTTCTGAGCATCTTCCGCAACTTTATGAGCAGCTTCAACGACTAATGCTGCTTCAGCTTCAGCTTTTACTCTGGCTGCAGCTTCTGTAGCGGCTTTCTCAGCTGCCTCCCTTGCAGCAGCTTTTGCAGCGACTTTCTCCGTAGCTTCCCTTTCTGCCTTCTCAGCAGCTTCCTTTGTCAGACGAGCCTCCAGCTTCTCCTGAGCATCTCTAATAAAGTCATTTCTGACTTGTTCAGATGAGCCCTTTATCTTGAAGACTTCAGAAGTTATCCATCTGATGAACTTATTCCAATGAGTCCTTACTTTAGAAGGATTATCACTGACACTGGATTTGTCAGAAAGCTTCTTGAATTTGGAATTTGGAATTTGAACTCTCTGAGAACTTAGCTAGTGCCTCATCAAAGGTAGGTAGAGTGAGGTTAGGTTCAAAGGGTTCAGGAATAGGTTCGAAAGGGTCAAATATGGGTTTAGATCGTTCAGGTACATAAATAGTCTTTTCAGAGTCAGTTGTGGCCTGAAGGTCTTCATGGTTTGGGGAAGTTGGGTCAGGGTTATCTGAACCAGAGTGTTTAGAGTTAGAAGTTAGGTCATAATAAGGAAGGGAGCTAGGGTTTGAGGAGAGGGATGGTAATAGGGGTTCGTTGAACATTATGGCTTCCAAGTGGGGGATGAATGTGGTTTGGAGGTTGAAGAGAGGTAATGGAGATGAAGGTGTGATGGTTCTGAGAGGGATGAGGTTATATGTTATGGGTTCTGATGGGTTTGGTTCAGAGAGGATGGGTATAGAAGGTGTTGGTTCAAATGAGGAAGATAGTGAAGTTGTTTGTTGTTGAGATTTGGATTTTGCTCTGGGAGCTATAATATATGTGAAAGGTGAGGTGAAGGATGTAGTTACAGTGGTTGAGAGTATGAGGGGTGGAAGAAGGAGTGATGAGGAAAGTTGTCTAGAACCAGAAGTAAGAGGAGCTTCTGAGATAGGTGACTTACCTGAAGGTGCTGAAAAAGTCAGAGGCACTGGCGTCTTCTGAATCGCTGAAGATTCTCCCAGCTTGAGACTCCTCTTCTTCTTCTTCTTCTAAGAAGGTTCTGTCTTTCTATTCAGGAAGTTGGAGGGTTGATCTGGGAGCCAGTCTAAGCTGAATCCAGAGATGTCATATCATTGAGCTTCCAGATCCTGCAAGTAACATGCGATTCTGGAGGATCAATCTTTGAGAAGAGATACATCTCATTAGCTTTCTCTCTTTTCTCCTTTAGAACTTCCCAAGAGGTGTTTCTTGTGGGTTTGACACGGACCTTGTCAATCAGATCCATGCTCTTCAGATTCCTCCCATTGAGAGGCTTCCCAATGTCCACAATGATGTATTCCATCATATTTAAAGAGATGAGATGGTCCACCAGACCACTCTCTATCAGAACGTCTGAAATTAATCTTCCCAGAGGGATGTAGTTCCTGGGCTTCATGTTGTTCCTTGTGTCTCTGGCTGAGTCTCTAAGATATTTGAAGAGGAGAAAAGGAAGGTTCAGTTTTAGACCTTTATGCAGACAATAGAGGATGCACTTATGATCTATGTGTCGTGAGCATCCAGAGTTCAGGTACCATGATTGGTGTCTTAACTCTGCTACATAGGATATCTGCAATATAGACTATTTTATCTTTTGGTACCCATAATCTTTTGGTTCCTTTGTGATTAGTTCTCCCAGAGTTTCTGGAAACTTTGGGTTTTCTGGCATTAGTAAAATTTTGTGTTTGTGCATGTGTGTACTGATAAGAAAAGGGAGATTTAGGTTTATCATCTACATAAGGTATTTGCTCATCTTTATTAGAGTCATATCCTATCTGTCTTTTCTTATTCTAGCTAACTCCATAAATCATGGAAGCCATTTTGCTTCTTTCTAGGCCATTTTTCAGAAAATTTTGAAATGCTTTTTCATATTTGTATATGATTGTGTCAGAAGTTTATGGAGCTTTGGATAGAGTTTCTTCAAGTTTTAAACATTTTTAATTGAACATTCATTTTCTTTTTCCAAAACAAAAATGTTGCCTTTTAATTCAGAAACTTCTATCTCAAGCTTATCACATTCTTCAACAGTTTCTTCAAGGACTTTATTTAGAGCCTTGAATTTCTGTCGAAGCTTGTGATAGGGGATTAGAGATTCAAATAAGAAAGATTCAAGGTCAGAGTGAGATAGATCAGAAAATACATCTTCAGGATCAGATTCTCTTTCGGATGTACTTCCAGATGTGGTAGCCATGAATGCCACATTTGCCTGTTCTCTTCAGAGTCTGATTCTGAGGCATCTGATTCAGAGTCATCCTAGGTAGCCATGAGTCCCTTCTTAGTTTTGAAGGAGTTTTTCTTGAATCCTTCTTTTCTGGAACTGTCTTTCTTTAGCTTTGGACATTCGTTTCTATAGTGTCCTGGTTCTTTACATTCATAGCATGTTACCTCTTTGTTTAGTTTGCTTCTAGAAGTTGATTCTGAGTGATCTCCCTTCTGTCTTGGTTTTCTGAAGTTATTATTCCTTTTTATCCAAAGTTGTTTAACTCTTATGGTTAGAAGAGATAACTCTCCTTCATCATCAGAATCATCCTTTTCAGAGTCATCATTGTCTTCTTCTTCGGCTTAAAAAGATTTGTTCCTTTCTGGCTTGCGTCTTTCCGATCTAGACTTCAGAGCCACAGATTTATTTTGTTCTTTTGGGGCTCGTCTTCCTTTTGTTCTATCTCATGACTCCTGAGGGAGCTTATGAGTTCTTTCAGGATTATGTTGTTCATATCTTTTGATAGCTTCAATGCAGTGACCATAGGTCTCCACTTCTTTGGAAAGCTTTTGACAATATTTTTGACATGATCTACAGTTGTGTAGCCCTTGTCCAGAACCTTGAGTCCTGCAATTAAAGTTTGAAATCTAGAAAACATTACCTCTACAACTTTATCATCCTCTATTTTGAATGCTTCATATTTTTGAATTAGATCCAGAGCCTTTGTCTCTTTGACGTAAGTGTTCCCTTCATGGGTCATCTTTAAGGAGTCAAGTATTTTTTTAGCTATTTCCCTGTTGGTGATCTTTTCATATTCATTGTAGGATATGGCATTCAACAATATTGTTCTTGCTTTGTGGTGATTTTTGAAATCACGCTTCTAATCATCAGTCGTTTTATTTATGGCAATAACAATACCAACATCAGATACAAGTGGTTCATTGCCAATTGTAACTATGTCCCATAAGTCAGCGTCATAATCCAGAAAGAAACTTTTGATTCTGTCTTTCCAACAATCAAACCTTTCTCCATCAAACACTGGAGGTTTTGCATTGTAGCTGTCTCTTTCATTGGTGTTAGTCATTATGTTTTTCTCACGCTGGATCTTCTCTACACTGTTAATGTTTGATTTGAAAATCAATAACAGAGCCGAAGCTCTGATACCAATTGAAGGTAGAGAAAAACAAGAAAGGGGGGTTTGAATTATTTTCCCTGATAATAAAAACTTTTGCAAACAAAACACACACGAAAGATAAAGCAATCAACACAAAAGTTTATCCTGGTTTGCTTGAATATTCAAAGCTACTCTAGTCCACCCGACCAAGGTGATTTCGCCTTCAACAAGAACTTAATCCAATAATCTAGAAAGATTACGACAAAAGAGTCTAAGAGAACAAATATCTCTTAGCCCTCTCAAGTCTACAGACTTCACAAGTCACTTGAGGAAATATTCGATAACTATTTGAGAATTACAAGGAAGTGTTTAGTGCTTCTAGGTAAGTAATTTTAACACAGTAAGAACAATAAAAATTCGCACCAAGAGCAACAACTCGTGTGAACAGATTTGAACAAGAATTAAAAATATATAATGAGTTTTCAGTATTCTTGTATGATTGCTTCATGTGTTGTTTGAAGATGATATGGCCTTTATATAGTGCTTTGGATGTGATGCCGTTGGCTAAAGCATTTATATTGATATCTTGACAATGATGGGACTTAATTGACATTAAGTTTGATGTCCTTTCCATAGAAATTTGGAGAGTATTTATTTTTATCCAAATAAAGATTAATACCATATATGGAAACTTCGTTGTTAAGTCTTTAATGTTGATCTGTTGGCGTGAATCAGGGTGCGCAAAATCCAGATCTTCTTGTTCAACATGTATTCTTCCGATAGTTGTTTAGAAATTATTTTTCTTCAGAAGTTCTTGATATGTCTTCAGTTGGACCTTCTTCAGATGTACGGATCAGTAGAGTAACTAAGTGTGGAATCCTTCAGATTCAGAGTATCTGAGTCTTCAAACCTCAAATGTTGTGGGCGACATTGTCTTCATAGTCAGAGCGACTTCTTTATTTGATTCTAAGTCATCTGTTCTAGACTTATATGATGTCAGCTGTTATCTATCAGATCCATTTTCTATTAGAGTCATGCATACTTAGATAAATTCATTAGGGTACCAATTTGTTTCATCCTTTATTATCATAAAAACTTAGAGATGAATCGTAGACCCAAAATCTTGTTCTAACAATCTCCCCCTTTTTGATGATGACAAAAACTTCAGACTTTTGATGAAATAGTGATACTTCATAAAACATTTAAATGAGTTATCTCAGAGTCAGATGTATGATGACTCCCCCTGAGATAAGCAATCTCCCCCTAAATTAGATGCTTAAAAAGGTTTAGATGTTCTTACCAGATCTCCTTAAGTTGTATAACTTGTTTCTCAGATGTTTTAACTCAGATACTTCCTGCAGAGCTTTAGACTTCATAATAATAGTTTTTAAATGTGCGCAGTGCATTATGAGGCTTAAATATTATTTCATCAGAGGCTGTTTAATTTATTCTCCCCCTTTTTTGTCAGACTCAAAAAGACATAGCAAGGAAAGTAAAGGCAAAACAAATTTCATTGATAAGAGAAAAGTACAGATAAGAGAAAGAAGAAAAACATAGAAGTTAAACACTTAAATAAATATAGCATAAAAATCCTAAGTGTGCCTAAGGGTTCGGAGGAGGCGGCATCCTCTGCAGCAGCTGAGTCAGTAGATTCTGAATGTTGGAGTTGACATAGTCATGTTGGTCCAGTCTGGCTCTCACAATATTTTGCTCTTTATTTAGTTCCTCAAGAGTCTTCAACACTAGTGGGGCAAAATCAGAGTGAGATGACTCCCCTTGAGTCAGAGCAGTGTCCTTAGCCTTGGCAGCTTCTTCCACAATAATGTGTGCTGCTTCTTCAGCATCAACCTTGGCTTTGGCTTCAGCTTCAGCAGCTACAACCTCAGTGGTGGCCTTTTTTGCAGCTTCTCTTCTTGCTTTATCTTCTTCTTCTAATCGATACTTTTCCTCAACTTCTCTGCGAGCTCTCTCTTCTGCCTCTCTGGCCAGACGGGCTTGTAACCTCTCTCCAGCTTCCTTGATAAAGTCGTTTCTGATTTGTTCAGAGAGACCTTTCAGCTTGAAGGCCTCAGATGTCATCCATCTTATTACTCTATTCCAGTGAATCCTCATTGCAGAGGGGTCATCACTGATTTTAGAGTTTTTAGACAATGATTTGAGCTTTTCCACTGAAGAATCAATAAATAAGGCGACTGCCTCTTCAAGAGTAGGGAAGGTGGGTTCTGTTTCAAAGGTGGGAGAGATAGGTTATGGTTCATAAGTGAGAAGGATAAGTTCTGGTGGTGTGGGGATGGTTTCAATGAGAGGGTTAGATGTTTGGGTAACATGGTTTTCAGAGGGAGTTTCGGTGTGATGTTCAGAGGGTGGTG
The DNA here is from genome assembly GCF_024323335.1 of Lathyrus oleraceus. Lineage (NCBI taxonomy): Eukaryota > Viridiplantae > Streptophyta > Magnoliopsida > Fabales > Fabaceae > Lathyrus > Lathyrus oleraceus. The sequence goes on from NC_066582.1 coordinate 205,260,870, forward strand.
TTGTTGGGTGTTCAGATGGGGAAGGGATGGAAGTTTATGGCTCATATGGGTTTTGAGTAGAGAGGGCATGAGCTTGGAGTTGCATAAGAGTAGGGTATTGAGGGTCAGATTGTTCAGGCTGGTCAGAAACATATGAGATGTTATAGTAAGGTGGAGACGAGGGAGTAGAGGGGGGTGGTGATATGGGTTCATTGAATAGTAGGGCCTCAGATATGGGTAATGTTGTGGTGGTGAGATTAAAATGTTGAAGGGGAGGTGATGGTGGGTTATAGGTATGAGTTTCAGAAGGATTTGTGGGGGGTGTTGTGGGTTCAGAGTGTGTGTAGATTGGGGATGGTTGAGGTAAGGAAGAAGACAATTGCCTTAAATGAAAAGTAGGAGATTCAGAGGGTTGAGACTTACTTGGAGAGAAGGAGACCAGAGGCACAGGTGGTATGGATACAGATGGTTCCCCCAGCTTCTGAGTTTTCTTCTTTGACTTTCTTTTAGATGGATCTCACATCCTCCTCATGAAATTGGGTGGATGTTCAGGTAGCCAATCCACCGAGAAGTCAGAGATGTCTACCCCTTGATTTTCCAGGTCCCGCAGATAGTGGGTGATAACCTCTGGGGGATCTATCTTAGAGAATAGATAGAGACCATTGGGTATCTTCCTCTGATCCTTCAGAGCTTCCCAAGAGGTGTCCGAAGATGGCTTGACCAGAACTCTCTCAATGATGCCCATGCTCTTCAAAATTCTTGAGTTCAGAGGCTTTCTAGTGTCTACCGTCACATATTCCATCAGATTATGGGATATCAGATGATCCACCAATCCACTTTCTATCAGAACGTCGAAGATTAGCCTTCCCAAAGGAATGTAGTTTCTGGGCTTCATGTGGTTTCTGGTATCCCAGACGGAGTCCCTCAGATACTTAAACAATAGGGCTGGCAGATTTAGCTTGAGTCCTTTGTGGAGGCAGTAAAAGATGCATTTCTGGTCAGTGTTGATGTAATCTGATGAATTTGATGCTAGGCGATGATGAATAGTACCCAGAATAATCTTCAGCCAAACTCTCAGATTCTGGTGAAGTTCCTTGTTCTTGGAGGATTTTCCTTCTGCGCTCTGCTTGAAGATGGTAGGAATAATCTCCTGGGACATATATTTTGCCCTAGGGTTGATGTTGTAGGATCTTCTTCCGCCAGTCTTCTCCATATTTAGAAGTTTTGCGATAGATTTCTCAGTAATGACCATCTTCACCCCCAGAACGTGTGAGTCGATGCAGTGGTCACCACAATCTGCAAATATCCATAACTCCTTGACTAGAAATGTGTAGACTGGACCATAGAGTCTCTGAAAGCAGTTTTCCCAACCTTGCTTCCTTAATTCCTCCGTGAGATAAATACCATTTCGCTTCATGTTTTCAAAATCTACCAGAGATTCACATAGAACTCCAGTTTGTCAAAAGGAGTTGCAAGATGAATGTGGGCTGACCGATCCAAAATGTGTGGTTCCTTGTAGTCTGGAGTTCATATTGCAGCAGTTATAGTGGTGGTTTGCTGGGAAGCAGTTGTATGTTATTCAGTTGATTCCATTTGTAGAGAGAAATTGTACACTTGTTGTTGTTATGAATCCATGAAGAAGATAAAGAACAAGTGAAGAACACTGAAGAACTTAGAGAGAGGGTTAGTAGCAAGGGTTTGTGTTAGATTGTGAGTGAAAAGTGTGAGAGTGGGAGTTGTGACAAGTATATATACACAACGTTAGCATGCAAAACGACATCATTTTAATGGGAATAGTAAACAACAAGTAATTAATAGCACAAAAACTAAGTTGACACGCGAGGGGAAAAATAATTTCATCTTATGATGGATGTCTAATCCCAAAAATCTGCACACTGCTCAAGGAGATCTCAATAGTGTGGCTCTTGAGTTATGTGCTAGACAGTTGTCTAGAAGATCCAAGGTCAGACGCAAGAGAGGCCACATGTTGATATATCTGACTTCAGGAATACCAAGAGATTAGGTCCTAAGGATTTCTGATTCAGATTACTTATAACTAGTAGAAATATCAGAGTCAGATCCAAATGCCAAAAGGTTGTAAGTTAGCGCCTATTTTGACATTTCATAGAAGGAACACATATTTTTGACTCATAATGGGCAACTTGCCATGTTTAAGTGTTTCAGAATGAATGAGAATCTATCTTCAGCTAGGGGTTTTGTGAAGATATCAGCCCATTGGTGGTCTGTATCTATGAATTTTAATGTTATTACCCCTTTATGAACATAGTCTTTGATAAAATGATGCTTAATTTCTATGTGCTTTGCTTTGGAGTGCAAAATAAGGTTCTTACTTAAACATATGGCAGCAGTATTGTCACAAAAGATAGGAATGTTACTCTCATATATCTAAAGGTCTTCTAGTTAATTCTTTGTTTAGAGCATCTGAGTAGTGCATAATGAAAATGGAATATATTCTGCTTCTGTAGTAGAGAATGCTATGGTTGACTGTCTTTTGCTAGCCCAAGAGATACGGTTTCCTCCCAGAAATTGACAGTTTCCAGATATACTTTTTAGTTCCAATCTGTCTCCAGCGTAATCTTCATCATAATATCCAGAAAGCCTATACTCTGATGTTTTCTCATACATCAAACCAAGGTTAGGTGTTCCTTTCAGATACCTTAGGATTCTCTTAACAACTGTTAGATGAGATTCCCTTGGATCTAACTGGAATCTGACACAGAGGCAAACACTGAAGAGAATATTTGGCCGTGTTGCACTCAGATAGAGAAGAGATCTTATCATACCACGATAGATCTTATGACAAACATTTTGACTTACCTCTTCTTTCTCCAGAATGCAGGTGGGATGCATGGGAGTCTTTGCTGGTTTACTTTCTGACATTTCAAATTTCTTCAGAATGTCTTTTATATATTTGCTTTGATATACATATGCAGCGTTTGAGGCTTGGTTAATTTGAATTCCTATAAAGAATTTTAGTTCTTGCATCAAACTCATTTCAAATTCTGACTGCATTAACTCAGAGAATTCGTGATAAACAGAAGGGTTAGCAGAACCAAAGATTATATCATCAACATGTATCTGATAGATCATGAGGTCATTTATGATGTTTTTACAAAAGAATGTAGAGTCAACTTCGCCTCTGATAAAATCATGTTCTAGAAGAAAAGTGCTTAGTCTTTCATACCAAGCTCTAGGAGCTTGTTTTAGGCCATACAAAGATTTTTTCAGTTTAAAAACATGTTCTGGACATTTTGAGTTTTCAAAACCTGGAGGTTGATAAACATACACTTCCTCATAAATATATCCATTCAGAAATGCACTATTGACATCCATCTAATATAGTTTGATGGAATAATTTACAACGAATGATACAAGTAAACAAATAGATTCTAACCTAGCGACTGGAGCAAAGGTTTCGTTGTAGTCAATGCCTTCTTGTTGACTATAACCTTGTGCTATTGTCGCAACCTGAAAAATACAGTGTGCGAAAAAAAGACAACCTGCGAAAGAAAAAGACAGAAGAGTCGCCACCGTGCGTTATTCATCCCAAAGGAGGGAAAGGAAACGCTCGAAGTAAACCTGAAAAAGGAAAGGACAAGACGGGGTCTCGCAACCAAATCTTGGGTTCGGGAGTCGGTTATGCGAAGGGAAGGTATTAGCACCCCTACGCATCCATAGTACTCTACGGGATCCACTTTTGTGGTTTTTGTCTAAAGGGTGTGAGTTTACCTAATGTGTTTATTTACTAAAAAGGTTAAGAGAAATGACTCGCGCGGATGTCGCATCCACTGCATACGTATCTCATCTGAATATGAGAATCAGAGTCTTCGTAGCTCGGCTGACCTATGAGTTGGGGGGATGTGTGTTCGCTAAGACATCGCGTCTTATGCCTACGTATCTCATCTGGAATGAGAATCAGAGCAAGCCGTAGTTCGGCTAACTACGGGGTTATGGATTGGGTTTTGGACGAACAACGTTACTACGCAATCTACCGGATGCTCGACCTTTGGAGACTTACTCGCCTGTAGTAGAAGGAGTAAACGTGTTGCTTTGGGTTTTAGGGTTTGGGATGCTCGAGGGCAAAAAGGCAGTCCTTGACGAAGGAACCGCGCTACCTGCAGGGATATGAATACAAAACACAAAACATGTATCTCAAAGTAAAATGCCACCAAGGGGCTCAAACATTGCCTCCTATCGAGGTCTTCCAGCTAAGAAAGCGATAAAGTATGAGAAAGGGAAAAAATTACCACACGGATAAAGATCCGAAGCTATAGCAGTTAAAGGGGCAAGAAACCCTGAAATGTCTCCAGCTGGACCGTCAAAGGAAATCAGTCAACACGAATAATCAGAATAAAACTCCAGGGGGTATCCCACAAATAAAGTGGGAAACCACGCGAGTGTCCCTGCGAAAGCCATGTGAGCCCTCACCAAACTCGACAAAGGGTTAGAGTAGTAGGATGAAATCAAGAGAAAACAATGCCATGGAAACACAAGACAGGTTAGAATAAACAAAATAGGGTAACCCAGAGTTGCCCCTAAATCAAAATGTAACCACATGAATAATTCCATCAAAATTCACAAAAGGGCTCACAAAAAAGGTATCAAATTCACCCATAATACCTCATACATTTAGAACATTCAAATAAAAGGCATAAAGATGATGGATATAGGGCAAACCTGATTGGAGAGCTTGTTTGAAATTGAGTTGCACCCGTGAGGTTTACAAGTTGATTTCCCTTCAGGGTTTGGAGGTTGCTCTGAACTCTGTTGGCTTTTCTCTCACTATCTTTTCCTCAGGGTTTTGCTTCTCTTTCTTCTTTCTCCAGTGAATCTCCCAGTGTAACTCCAAGTGTAACTCCAAGTGTGTTTTCCTCTACTGAAACTTCAGTATTTATAGACTGATTTTCGTGGGTAATGGGCTCAAATGAGGGAGACCCAAGTCCAAAATAATTTGTTATATTTTATTTATTTATTTTATTTATTTATTTAATTAATTAATTAATTAATTAATTAATTAATTAATTAATTAATTAATTTTTTTTTTTTTCGTTTATTTTTTTTTTTATTTTTTTTTCGTTTATTTTTTTTTTATTTTTTTTTTTCGGGAAAAATGAAGGGTAAATTTTGGGGTATTACAGCTGCCCCTATTCAATCAACTGGAGACCCGGAAAGAAGATGACAGCTGCTTTCGTACTTTCGAGGTATCAAGGGATTGAATACAATAAAAGCCCAAAAATTTGCACTGAAGTGAAGTGAAGTAACAATGTCTGTCAGAATCAGCAAAGAGGTGGTCTTGAAAGAAGAATTCGTCTGGTACGGTGAGAGTCAGTTTGAATATCGAAAAAGAATGTTAAACTGGATACCAAAATAAATGGTAACACAGAAATAACCATGGCTTGAATGCCACTCATCAGTCTGAATACTGGAAAGGATTTCGATCTGAACATCGGAAAATGGGCCTGAATGCCACAAGTCGCATCGACCTGAACGTCGGAACCTTCTTCGATCTGAACATCGGAAAATTGGCCTGAATGCCACTTCGGTCTGGATACCGGAAAACTGGCCTGAATGCCACTTCGGTCTGGATACCGGAAAACTTCATGCCTGTCAGCATTGGCAGAAATAGGGAATGATAATAGAGGTGGCGCATGGGCCAATGACACTTGCTGGGGATAACAAAGGTAAGTCATGAACAATCTTCAGTCTGAGTACTGGAAACAACTTCTAGCTTATCACTTGGGATACCGAGAATGTTTTATGCTTACATGCGTATGTTTGAATTTTTCAATGGCGTAATACTCCATGAAAATGGAAATGCTACGCGATTTGGAAGGATGCAATGCAATATGATTCTACATGCAGGGATGCGAAATGCTGGGTAGAATGCCAAGCTGAGGCAAGGGATCTGCTGGAGAAATGATCACCATCTTCTGGACCCTGGCAAGGCTGTTGGAGATGCACAGCGCAAAGAACTCTGTGGGGAGATGACTAGCCATGCGGTGTTCTGGCCATACCGAGACTCTGATCGGGGAAAGAATGGCATTGGAAGCCTGCTGCTGAGGAAAGCTACAATGGTTCTGGCAACCACGATTTGCGAGAGACGACTCAGCAGGGGGAGCAAACACTGATACGGTACCGAGGTTCTGCTTCAAGGAAAGAAACCATGGATCTGGCATTGGGATTATCGATCTGGCATCGAACTCTAAGAAGCAGCCACTTCTGCTGGGAAGATACAGTCTGGCACTGTCAACTCCGCTGGGGATATATAGTCTGACACTGTCAACTCTACTGGGGAGTGTATGTCTTGAAACAACCGCTTGGGGAACTACGGTGGTGAGAAACTGCTGGGGATTGAAGAATCCAACGCTCTGATCAGCTCTGCAGGGTCAAGACACTGAATTCGTCTGTTGGCGACTTCACTGGGGAAGATATTCACGATCATCTACAGGAGATTTTAAGGAAATGCCCCGAGGGTATCTGTTCTGAATAGACGATCCAAAGCACTTAAAATTTATAGCAATTTTAAATGTTTTTAAGCCTGTACCTGTAAAGCCCTTATGTGTCATGATGCAATGTTTATCAAAAATTCGAACGTCATTTTTGTAAACAAAACAGTAAAATGAAAATGAAAACAGAGATATACTGAATAACATGATTTTATTGATTGAATGGCCTCTGAATAGGCATTTACATCAGGAAGCAATCCCTGGAAAGAGGTAATCGCACAAAAGATAAAAACAGAAATTAATCTAATGGCAATGTGAAATGGATTTCTATTGGGTTCCAATTCTGCTATGACTTGCTCGTCTTCAAGATCCTCCAGATAATCAGCCTTTTGAAAGAGTGATTGGACTGTTTCCTATCCTTCAAAAATTTCTAGTCATTGGCACGAGATGAGATTTAGAACTACTCAGAACGCAGTCATTCGCTTAATCCCTAACTTTTGCCTGAATCGCCCTTTTCGGGTTTTCAATCCACCGGGATACCCATTTTTGCCTAAGTTGCCTTTTCAGGTTTTCAACTTACCGGGTGTACGATCTTTTCATTTTTAATCCCTAATTTTTGCCCGAACCTTTTCATTTTCTTGGTTCGTCGGGATGCCCATTTTTGCCTGGACTACTCTTTTTACTGTCCAGCGGGTCTATTTTATGCGAAGTATTTTTTAACTGCGTCTGAGTTCACAGGGGAAGTGAAGTTTTCACCATCCATAGTTGCAAGCATTAAAGCCCCACCATCAAAAACCTTGGTGACGATATACGGTCCATCATAGTTAGGAGCCCACTTGCCCCTGCGATCTGTCTGAGGAGGAAGGATCCTTTTCAAAACTAAATCTCCGACTTGGAAACAACGAGAACGCACTTTCTGATCAAAGGCTCTCTTCATCCGACTCTGATACAACTGCCCATGACAAATGGCTGCCATTCGCTTCTCTTCGATAAGACTTAACTCATTGAACCTTGTCCGAATCCATTCAGCTTCGTCTAGCTTGACATCCAACAAGACTCTTAGGGAAGGAATCTCCACTTCAACAGGTAGGACTGCTTCCATACCATACACAAGGGAGTAAGGGGTTGCCCCGGTCGATGTACGTACTGAAGTACGGTACCCATGCAAGGCGAAGGGTAGTATCTCATGTCAATCTCTGTACGTGACGACCATCTTCTGCACAATCTTCTTTATGTTCTTATTTGCCGCCTCAACAGCGCCGTTCATCTTAGGGCGGTAAGGGGGAGAGTTGTGATGCTGAATGTTGAAGTTCTGACACAACTCCTTCATCATTTTGTTGTTGAGATTAGAACCATTATCAGTAATGATTCTTTCGGGAATCCCATAGCGACAAATGATTTCTTTCTTGATGAAACGGGCAACCACATGTCTGGTGACATTCGCGAACGACGCTGCCTCGACCCACTTGGTGAAATAGTCGATGGCAACAAGGATGAAGCGATGCCCATTGGAAGCAGTCGGCTCAATCTTTCCAATCATGTCAATGCTCCACATGGCAAACGGCCACGGCGAAGACATCACATTCAGAGGATTCGGCGGTACATGCACCTTATCAGCATAAATCTGGCATTTATGACACTTCCGAGCATACTTGAAACAATCTGATTCCATGGTCATCCAATAATAACCGCTCTCAACAATTTCTTAGCCATTGCATGTCCGCCGGCATGAGTACCGAAGGAACCTTCATGAACTTCCTGCATTAACATGTCCGCCTCGTGTCTGTCCACGCATCTGAGCAAAACCATGTCGAAGTTCCTCTTATACAGCACATCGTCTTTGTTCAAGAAGAAACTGCCTGCCAATCTTCTCAAAGTCTTTCTGTCATTGTTGGATGCCCCTGCAGGGTACTCTTGATTCTTCAGAAAGCACTTGATATCGTGATACCAGGGCTTGTCATCGACTACCAGTTCAGCAGCAAACACATACGCGGCCCTGTCAAGGCGCATCACATCGATCCTGGGAGCATGGTTCCAACGAATTACCTTGATCATGGAGGATAGAGTAGCAAGTGCGTCTGCCATCTGGTTCTCATCACGAGGTATATGATACAATTTTACCATTGTGAAGAAAGTCAAAAGTCTTCTCGTGTAATCTCTGTAGGGGACCAGAGTGGGCTGGAGAGTATTCCAATCACCATTCACTTGATTGATCACCAGAGCTAAATCTCCGAAGATGTCCAGAGTCTTGATTCTCAGATCAATGGCTTGCTCAATACCCAAGATACAGGCCTCGTACTCAGCTTCATTATTTGTGCACTCAAAAGTCAAACGAGCGGTGAAAGGCATGTGGGCACCCTTCGGAGTTATAATGACAGCACCAATTCCACTTCCTCTAGCATTGACAGCCCCATCAAACAACAAAGTCCACTTTTCGTTTGGATCAGGTCCCTCCTCAACAACTGGCTCTTCACAGTCTTTCATCTTGAGGAACATGATGTCTTCATCAGGGAATTCAAACTTCATTAGCTCATAATCATCAATCGGTTGCTCGGCAAGGTAGTCTGACAGAATACTCCCTTTGATGGCCTTCTGTGACGTGTACTGAATATCATACTCTGTTAAAATCATTTGCCAACGAGCGACCCTTCCGGTGAGAGCTGGCTTCTCGAATATGTATTTCACTGGATCCATCTTAGAAATCAACAAGGTAGTATGGTTCAACATATACTGTCTCAGTCGGCGAGCAGCCCAGGCCAACGCACAGCAAGTTTTCTCAGGCTGCGAATATTTGATTTCATAGTCGGTAAACTTTTTGCTAAGGTAGTATATGGCATGCTCTTTTCGACCAGACTCGTCATGCTGTCCCAATACACACCCCATCGAGTTCTCGGTCACTGATAGGTACATTATCAGAGGTCTCCCAGGAACTGGAGGTATAAGGATCGGAGGTTTCTGTAGATACTCTTTTATCTTCTCGAAAGCCCTTTGACAATCTTCATTCCACCTGATAGCCTGATCCTTCCTCAGCAATTTGAAAATTGGCTCACACGTGGTTGTTAGGTGAGAGATGAACCTTGCAATGTAGTTCAACCTTCCTAAGAAACTACGGACTTGCTTCTCTGTTCTTGGCTCTGGCATTTCCTGTATCGCTTTTACTTTGTCAGGATCCACCTCAATCCCTTTTCCGCTAACAATAAAACCCAACAATTTTCCCGATCTCACCCCGAAAGTGCACTTATTCGGATTAAGTCTCAGTTTGAATTTCCTCAAACGCTCAAACAGTTTCTGCAAATTCAACAAATGTTCTTCTTCTGTCTGAGATTTGGCAATCATATCGTCCACATAAACCTCGATTTCATGATGAATCATATCATGGAACAGAGTCACCATTGCTCGCTGATATGTTGCTCCGGCATTTTTCAGACCAAACGGCATCACCTTGTAGCAGAAGGTGCCCCATGGGGTTATGAAAGTTGTCTTTTCCATGTCTTCTGGTGCCATCTTGATTTGGTTATAGCCAGAAAAGCCATCCATGAAGGAGAATACCGAGAACTGAGCTGTATTATCCACCAAAACGTCGATGTGAGGTAATGGGAAATCATCTTTAGGGCTAGCTCTGTTCAGATCCCGGTAGTCGACACACATCCGTACCTTTCCGTCCTTCTTAGGTACTGGGACGATGTTTGCAACCCATGGCGGATAATTGGTGACTTCTAGAAACCCTGCATCCAACTGCTTTTGCACTTCTTCCTTTATCTTGACAGCCATCTCTGGTCTTGTTCTTCTGAGCTTCTGCTTGACCGGAGGACAACCTTCTTTGAGAGGCAAGCGGTGCACCACGATGTCTGTGTCCAGCCCAGGCATGTCCTGATAAGACCAGGCGAAGATGTCAACGTATTCTTGCAGCAATTCAATCAGCCCTTTCTTCACATTGTCTTCCAAAGCAGCCCCTATCTTGATTTCTCTCTTGGTGTCCTCGGTGCCGAGATTAATCACTTCAACAGACTCTTGATGCGGTTGAATAACCCTTTCCTCTTGTTTTAATAACCTGGTAAGCTCTTCAGGGAGTTCACAGTCTTCATCACCCTCTTCTTCAGCTTGAAAGATTGGATTTTCAAAGTCGAAACGAGCCATAGCAGAACCGTTATCAATAGGATCCGGTGTTGTGCATCTGCATGAGTGATGGTATGTGCTTATGAGTGTGAACAAGAAGTGAAAACTAAACAAAACATTGCCATTTTTTTTATTTTGAAAAACTGCAAAAATAGAAAGACAGGGAACGAAATATTTGAATGCAAAAAGACGTCCTTTATTTATGATAAAAAATGCAAGTGTCACATAGGTGGGCCCTACAATGAGTCATTACGCCCTGGGCAGAACGTAAGACTTGGATATGCATGAATAAACAAAGAAAATTACTCTTCAAGAAGAGTGACTTGGATAATCTCTTCAGAAGACCAATTGTTGAGAACTTCACCCGGGATCCTCGGACGCACCCAGTTGTCAATGTCACAATCACTATCCCCCTCTTCTTCGTTGACTGTAGAGACTTGACCATACTGAATGATGCCAGCGCTGGAGAAAGTAATCGGCCCCTGATGAGTCTGAAGTGTTGAAGTTGTAGAAGTTAGAGTTGGCTGATACCCAATCCCGAACTTATCTTCTTTCACTGGTAATTCCAACAGACGCCTCCAACCGGGAGCAACACCTGAATCCACCACGGCCCGTGCCTGCTTAAAGGATGAGATAGAGGCACCCGCTTTAGCCTCTTTCACAGACAAATCTTCAACCTGGAGGATACCTTTGTCGAGCAAGGCCTGGATACCCTGCTGTAGCTTCAAACAACCTCCGCCCTGAGTAGCACAATCCAAACAACCCTCCCCACAACCGGGGAAGACATCGGCCTTCAGCAAGCATCCTTTGATATCCAACAATGGAGTCTTCAACTTCAACACATCCTTAATGGACTTGGCTTCTCCCTCTACCAAATTAACGTTCGCACCACCATGCTGGGGCATGGGATTGTTGACGACATTCGGAGCTGGTGCAAGGTCGATGGCCTTTAAGTCTATGAGGTCCTGAACTACGTGCTTAAAAACTTTGCAGTTCTCAATATCATGGCCAGGTGCCCCAGAGTGGAAGCTACACCTAGCGTTGGCGTCGTAACCCACCGGAAGTCTACCAACAGGAGGAGCCAGAGTGCGCAATTGCACAAGCTGTAGTTGTTGAAGACTAGAAAGCATCTGAGCGTACGACATTGGAAGGGTGTCGAAACGCTGGTCCATCATCCTTTGCCTCTGTTGATAAGCGGGTCTGTTACCTGGTTGTTGCTGCTGTTGATACTGAGCTGGTTGACGTTGTGATTGTTGTTGTTGTAGTGGTGCTGTAGCTGGAATGGTCACCCCTGCGGCAGTACCTGTTATGCAAGACATGCTAATGAATATGCAAATGCAATGACATGTTTATCAATTCCAAAGGTATTCTACCCCCTTGATTCCAGTCTCACATTTGATAAACAGTGTAAGAAAAGACTAAGCCGTTGATGAGAACCAAGAAAATTCCAACTAGAATCAAGTGGAAGATATAAACCCCACAGAAATGGATAAACATGTGTGAATGATTATGAATGCAAAATGATGTGAATGCAGTGCAGTGGCATGTCAATCAGGATTGCTGTATCTGCTTGAACATCTGTCAGGTTGCACTGTCTGGAGAGAAATTAAGAGCACACCAAACAAAGGTCATGGGATGGATCATGTTATCCTTAATATCAACCACCAATTTTGGCGGATTATGGTTTACACCTTATCAACACCCGAGTTTCATTGATATTAAGGATACCTGATCGGATCAACCATGAATCAAGGGTTTGTCGCAAGTCACGAGCATGGAGTTTAGGTTAAGAACCACCCAAAAGGAGTGTACTAAGGTTTAAACCTGCCAAACATGTTCTACAAAAAGGTTCCCATAGTCATAATCCCATCTTTCGGATATTATTAGAGGAACGACTACTCGTATTCCAACAATATTCTCAAGAGAGACTCTTATGAGTGTAGTATCGCGTAACAATCGTATCAAATCTTACATTTGAACGACTTTCGCACTACGTCCTACGAATAGGCCAAGATGGGTTAGGTAAACTAAGGTCCTTGGCTTCTTAGGTCTATATTGGAACAAGTAATGTCTAACCACAACTTACTTATGTGACATTATTGATCTCAACATGACCTCCACCAAGTGAATGGGCTTGCAAGTCAACTCGCTAAGGAATACTCCACACAAGTTGACAGGACTATGCCATTCTCCTATCTTAAGTGCACTCGAGTTCGGGTATAGAACTCATCTCACAAAGATCACCAAGCAGCCAGCCAACAGAAACAGATACAACAATGATATGTACACAATGTAATAAGGTAAAGCAGGTAAATAAATAACTGTACAAAAGCATGAACACCCAATAAACAAACAAACTACAAAAGCTAGGAGGGACTCGCTTAGGGAAGATGGACCAGCAAGAGGTCAACTTCTTAAAATCCCCAGCAGAGTCGCCAGCTGTCGCAACCTAAAAAATACAGTGTGCGAAAAAAAGACAACCGGCGAAAGAAAAAGACAGAAGAGTCGCCACCGTGCGTTATTCATCCCAAAGGAGGGAAAGGAAACGCTCGAAGTAAACCTGAAAAAGGAAAGGACAAGACGGGGTCTCGCAACCAAATCTTGGGTTCGGGAGTCGGTTATGCGAAGGGAAGGTATTAGCACCCCTACGCATCCATAGTACTCTACGGGATCCACTTTTGTGGTTTTTGTCTAAAGGGTGTGAGTTTACCTAATGTGTTTATTTACTAAAAAGGTTAAGAGAAATGACTCGCGCGGATGTCGCATCCACTGCATACGTATCTCATATGAATATGAGAATCAGAGTCTTCGTAGCTCGGCTGACCTATGAGTTGGGGGGATGTGTGTTCGCTAAGACATCGCGTCTTATGCCTACGTATCTCATCTGGAATGAGAATCAGAGCAAGCCGTAGTTCGGCTAACTACGGGGTTATGGATTGGGTTTTGGACGAACAACGTTACTACGCAATCTACCGGATGCTCGACCTTTGGAGACTTACTCGCCTGTAGTAGAAGGAGTAAACGTGTTGCTTTGGGTTTTAGGGTTTGGGATGCTCGAGGGCAAAAAGGCAGTCCTTGACGAAGGAACCGCGCTACCTGCAGGGATATGAATACAAAACACAAAACATGTATCTCAAAGTAAAATGCCACCAAGGGGCTCAAACATTGCCTCCTATCGAGGTCTTCCAGCTAAGAAAGCGATAAAGTATGAGAAAGGGAAAAAATTACCACACGGATAAAGATCCGAAGCTATAGCAGTTAAAGGGGCAAGAAACCCTGAAATGTCTCCAGCTGGACCGTCAAAGGAAATCAGTCAACACGAATAATCAGAATAAAACTCCAGGGGGTATCCCACAAATAAAGTGGGAAACCACGCGAGTGTCCCTGCGAAAGCCATGTGAGCCCTCACCAAACTCGACAAAGGGTTAGAGTAGTAGGATGAAATCAAGAGAAAACAATGCCATGGAAACACAAGACAGGTTAGAATAAACAAAATAGGGTAACCCAGAGTTGCCCCTAAATCAAAATGTAACCACATGAATAATTCCATCAAAATTCACAAAAGGGCTCACAAAAAAGGTATCAAATTCACCCATAATACCTCATACATTTAGAACATTCAAATAAAAGGCATAAAGATGATGGATATAGGGCAAACTTGATTGGAGAGCTTGATTGAAATTGAGTTGCACCCGTGAGGTTTACAAGTTGATTTCCCTTCAGGGTTTGGAGGTTGCTCTGAACTCTGTTGGCTTTTCTCTCACTATCTTTTCCTCAGGGTTTTGCTTCTCTTCCTTCTTTCTCCAGTGAATCTCCCAGTGTAACTCCAAGTGTAACTCCAAGTGTGTTTTCCTCTACTGAAACTTCAGTATTTATAGACTGATTTTCGTGGGTAATGGGCTCAAATGAGGGAGACCCAAGTCCAAAATAATTTGTTATATTTTATTTATTTTATTTATTTATTTAATTAATTAATTAAATTTTTTTTTTTTTCGTTTATTTTTTTTATTTTTTTTATTTTTTCGGGAAAAATGAAGGGTAAATTTTGGGGTATTATAGCTATCAGTCGTGCTTTATTTCTGACTACTTTTCCTTTTTCATTTAGTTTGTTTCTGTACACCTATTTGGTTCAAATAACGTGGGTACCTTTTGGCTTAGGTACAAGATCCCAGGCATCGTTCTTTGCAAATTGATCAAATTCTTCTTTCATTTCCAGAATCCATTCTTTGTCTTGAAGTGACTCTTCACAAGATGCTGGCTCTATCAGAGACACTAATCCCAGAGGGGTTTCCTCAGATACTTTGAATGTAGACCTTGTTCTGACAGGTTCATCCTTGTCTCCCAGAATCAATTCTTCAGAGACGTTTAGTCTATTTCTTGATCTTTTCTGTTTAGTTTAGATTTTAGTTGCTTATGGTGTTTCTCTTTCAGCTTCCTCGGATTCTTTAGTCTTTTCGTCAGAACCTACAAGTGGTATCTCCAGATCTGCAAGTTTTTCAACTAGCTTTGACTTTTCAGAGTCAGGCTTATCATCAAATTTGACATGTATTGATTCTTCCACAATTTTAGTTTTTGTATTGTATACTATGTATCCCATAAAGCGCTCTGAGTATCCCAACATAATACCTTTTTGTGCTTTTGAATCAAACTTTTTCAAATTATCTTTAGTGTTTAGGATAAAACAGGAGCATCCAAAAGGATGAAAATAAGAAATGTTGGGTTTTCTTCCCTTACACAGTTCATAAGGAGTCTTCTCCAGAATAGGTCTTATAGAGATTCTATTCTGAATATAACAAGCTGTATTTACTGCTTCATACCAGAAGTGCTTAGCCACATTTGTTTCATTGATCATGGTTCTGGCCATTTCTTGGAGAGTCCTATTCCTCCTTTCTACAACCCTATTTTGCTGTGGAGTTCTAGGACAGGAGAAATCATGGGATATTCCATTGGAATCAAAGAGTTATTCAAAAAATTTGTTTTCGAATTCGCCGCCATAATCACTTTTGACTCTGATGATCTTAGAGTCAAATTCGTTTTGCACTTTTGAGCAGAAACTAGTAAATAAAGAGTGTGACTCATTCTTGTGTCTTAGAAATTTTACCCATTACCAGCGACTATAATCATCAACGATGTCCAGTCCATAATTCTTACCATTGACTGAGGCTGTCTTAACAGGTCCAAACAAGTCAATGTGAAGAAGTTCCAGAGGCTCAGAGGTAGAAACAACATTTTTATTTTTGAAGGTTGTATTAGAAAATTTTCCTTTCTAGTATGCCTCACAAAGAGCATCTGAAGAAAACTTCAGCTTAGGTAGACCTCTGACTAACTCGAGTTTATTTAGATGAGAAATCCTCCTCATGCTAATGTGACCCAAGCGTCTATGCGATACCCATTGCTATTCATTTACAGACATTAGGCAGTTTAAGTTTTGATCTTTTAGATCAGAAAGGTTTATTTTGTAAATGTTGTTCTTCCTATTTCCAGTGAAAAGAACTGTCTCATTGTTCTGATTAATTGCTTTGCATGTTTTTGATTGAAGATTATATCGTAATCGTTATTACTTAATTGACTTATGGATAAAAAGTTATGCATTACTCCTTCTATGTAAAGAACATCAGAAATAGAGGGAAGACATCCATTATCAATTATTCTGGAGCCTCTAATTCTTCCTTTCTGATTTCCTCCAAAACCTAAAAAATCAGTATCTTTAAGTTTCAGGCTTTGGAACATACGCTTTCTTCCCGTCATGTGTCGCGAGCATCTAGAGTCCAGGTACCATGATTGGTGTCTTAACTCTGCTGCATAGGATATCTGCAAGATAGACTATTTTATCTTTTGGTACCCAAAATCTTTTGGGTCCTTTGTGATTAGTTCTCCCAGAGTTTCTGGAAACTTTGGGTTTTCTGGTATTAGTAAAATTTTGTGTGTGTGCATGCGTGTACTGATAGGAAAAGGGAGATTTAGGTTTATCATCTGCAGAAGGTATTTGCTCATCTTCATTAGAGTCATATCCTATCCCTCTTTTCTTATTCTAACTAACTCTATAAATCATGGAAGCCATTTTGCTTCTTTCTAGCCCATTTTTCAGAAATTTTTGAAACGCTTTTTCATATTTGTATATGATTGTGTCAGAATTTTGTGGAGCTTTGGATAGAGCTTTTCAAGTTTTAAACATTTTTTAGTTGAACATTCATTTTCTTTTTCCAGAACAAAAGTGTTGCCTTTTAATTCAGAAACTTCTATCTCAAGCTTATCACATTCTTCAACAGTTTCTTTAAGGACTTTCTTTAGAGCCTTGAATTTGTGTTGAAGATTCTGATAGGAGCTTAGAGATTCAGATAAGCAAGATTCAAGGTTAGAACGAGATAGATCAGAAGCTTTCTGAGCAGCTTCAGCGGCCAATGCTACTTCTCATCATCTTCAACAGCTTTTTGAGCAACTTCAGTGGCCAATGCTGCTTTAGCTTCAGCTTTTGCTTTGATTGCAACTTCTGTAGTGGCTTTCTTAGCTGCCTCCCTGGCAGCAGCTTCTGCAGCGACTTTCTTCACAGCTTCCCTTTCTTCCTTCTCAACAACTTCCTTTTCCAGACGAGCCTCTAACTTCTCCTGAGCACCTATGATAAAGTCATTTCTGACTTGTTCAGATGAGCCCTTTAGCTTGAAGACTTCAAAAGTCATCCATCTGATGAACTCGTACGAATGAGTCCTTACTTCAGAAGGATTGTCACTGACACTGGATTCGTCAGAAAGCTTATTGAATCTAGAAGTTTAACTCTCTGAGAACTTAGCTAGGGCCTCATCAAAGGTAGGTAGAGTGAGGTTAGGTTCAGAGGGTTCAAGAATAGGTTCAGAAGGGTCAGATATGGGTTTAGATGGTTCAGGTACATAAATAGTCTTCTCAGAGCCAGCTGTGGCCTGAAGGTCTTCATGGTTTGGGGAAGTTGGGTCAGGGTTATCTGAACCAGAGTGTTCAGAGTTAGAAGTTAGGTCATAATAAGGAGGGCAGCTAGGGTTTGAGGAGAGAGATAGTGGTAGGGGTTCGTTGAACATTATGGCTTCAGAGAGGGGGATGGATGTGGTTTGGAGGTTGAAGAGAGGTAAGGGAGATGAAGGTGTGATGGTTATGAGAGGGACTGGTTAGATGTTGTGGGTTCTGATGGGTTTGGTTCAGAGAGGATGGGTATATAAGGTGTTGGTTCAAATGGGAAGGTAGTGAGGTTGTCTTTTGTTGAGATTTGGATTTTGCTCTGGGAGCTATAGTATGTATGAAAGGTGACATAAAGGATGTAGTTACAGTGGTTAAGAGTGTGGGGGGTGGAAGAGGGAGTGATGAGGCAAGTTTCCTAAAACCAGAAGTAAGAGGAGCTTCTGAGATAGGTGACTTACGTGAAGATGTTGAAAAAGTCAGAGGCACTGGCGTCTTCTGAATCGCTGAAGATTCTCCCAGCTTGAGACTCCTCTTCTTCTTCTTCTAAGAAGGTTCTGTCTTTCTATTCAGGAAGTTGAAGGGTTGATCTGGGAGCCAGTCTAAGATGAATCCAGAGATGTCATATCCTTGAGCTTCCAGATCCTGCAAGTAACATGCGATTCTGGAGGATCAATCTTTGAGAAGAGATACATCTCATTAGCTTACTCTCTTTTCTCCTTTATAACTTCCCAAGAGGTGTTTCTTGTGGGTTTGACACGGACCTTGTCAATTAGACTCATGCTCTTCAGATTCCTCCCATTGAGAGGCTTCCCAATGTCCACAATTACGTCTTCCATCATATTCAGAGAGATGAGATGGTCCACCAGACCACTCTCTATCAGAACGTCTGAAATTAATCTGCTCAGAGGGATGTAATTCCTGGGCTTCATGTTGTTCCTTGTGTCTCTGGATGAGTCTCTAAGATATTTGAAGAGGAGAGAAGGAAGGTTCAACTTCAGACCTTTATGCAGACAATAGAGGATGCACTTATGATCTATGTGTCGTGAGCATCTAGAGTCCAGGTACCATGATTGGTGTCTTAACTCTGTTGCATAGGATATCTGCAACATAGAATATTTTATCTTTTGGTACCCAGAATCTTTTGGGTCCTTTGTGATTAGTTCTCCCAGAGTTTCTGGAAACTTTGGGTTTTCTGGCATTAGTAAAATTTTGTGTTTGTGCATGTGTGTACTGATAAGAAAAGGGAGATTTAGTTTTATCATCTGCAGAAGGTATTTACTCATCTTCATTATAGTCATATCCTATCCCTCTTTTCTTATTCTGACTAACTCCATAAATCATGGAATCCATTTTTCTTCTTTCTAGCCCATTTTTCAGAAAATTTTGAAACGCTTTTTCATATTTATATATGATTGTGTCAGAAGTTTGTGGAGCTTTGGATAGAGCTTCTTCAAGTTTTAAACATACTTTAATTGAACATTCATTTTCTTTTTCCAGAACAAAAATGTTGCCTTTTAATTCAGAAAATTCTATCTCAAGCTTATCACATTCTTCAACATTTTCTTCAAGGACTTTCTTTATAGCCTTGAATTTTTGTCGAAGCTTAAGATAGGAGCTTAGAGATTCAGATAAGCAAGATTCAAGGTCTGAGTGACATAGATCAGAAAATACCTCTTCAGGATCAGATTCTCTTTCGGATGTACTTCCAGATGTGGTAGCCATGAATGCCACATTTGACTGTTCCTCTTCAGAGTCTGATTCTGAGGCATCAGAGTCAGACTCATCCTAGGTAGCCATGAGTCCCTTCTTAGTTTTGAAGGAGTTTTTCTTGAATCCTTTTTTTCTGGAACTGTCTTTCTTGAGCTTTGGACATTCGTTTCTATAGTGTCTTGGTTCTTTACATTCATAGCATGTTACCTATTTGTTTGGTTTGCTTCTGGAAGTTGACTCTGAGTGATCTCCCTTCTGTCTTGGTTTTTTGAAGTTATTATTCCTTTTTCTCCAAAGTTGTTTAACTCTTATGGTTAGAAGAGATGGCTCTTCTTCATCATCAGAATCATCCTTTTCAGAGTCATCATTGTCTTCTTCTTCGGCTTGAAAAGCTTTGTTCCTTTATGGCTTGTGTCTTTCAGATCTAGACTTCAGAGCCACGAATTTGTTTTTCTTTTGGGGCTCGTCTTCCTCTAGCTCTATCTCATGACCCCTGAGGGAGCTTATGAGTTCTTCCAGGCTTATGTTGTTCATATCTTTTGATAACTTCAATGCAGTGAGCATAGATTTCCATTTCTTTGGCAAGCTTCTGACAATATTTTTGACATGATCTGTAGTTGTGTAGCCCTTGTCCAAAACCTTGAGTCCTGCAATTAAATTTTGAAATCTAGAAAACATTACCTTAACAGCTTCACCATCCTCCATTTTGGATGCTTCATATTTTTGAGTTAGAGCCAGCGCCTTTGTCTCTTTGACTTGAGTGTCGTCTTCATGGGTCATCTTTAAGAAGTCAAGTATTTCTGTAGCAGTTTCCCTGTTGGTGATCTTTTCATATTCATTGTAGGATATCGCATTCTGCCCGCATTTGCTCAGAAAATTCTTGGCAAACAAAGGGGTTAGTAGAGCCAAATATTATATCATCAACATAAATCTGAAAAATCATAAGATCGTTTCTCATGTTTTTGCAAAATAGAGTGGAGTCCACTTTGCCTCTGATAAAATCATTTTCCAGAAGAAATGAACTAAGTCTTTCATACCACGCTCTGGGAGCTTGTTTCTGACCGTAAAAAGATTGCTTAAGTTTAAAAACATGTTCTGAAAGTTTTTAATTTTCAAATCCAGGAGGTTGATGAAAATACACTTCTTCAGAAATGTAACCATTCAGAAATGCGCTTTTGACGTCCATTTGATATAATTTAATGGAATAATTTACAGCAAAGGATACTAGGAGACGAATAGATTCTAACCTCACGACTGGAGAAAAGGTTCCATTGTAGTCAATTACTTCTTGTTGACTATAACCTTGTGCCACCAGCCGTGCTTTGTTTCTAACAACTTCACCTTTTTCATTTAGCTTGTTTCTGTAAACCCATTTAGTTCCAATCATATGGGTTCCCTTGGGTCTTGGTACAAGATCCCAAACGTCATTTTTGGAAAAATGATCAAGTCCTTCTTTCATTTCCAGAATCCATTCTTTATCTTGAAGAGCTTCTTCACAGGATGTTGGCTCTATCAGAGATACTAGTCCCAAAAGTGTTTCTTCAGAAACTTTGAATGTTGATCTTGTTCTGACAGGTTCATCCTTGTTTTCCAGAATTAGTTCTTCAGAGACATTCTTCCTATTTCTTTGTATTTTATGAATGATTGTGATTTCAGGTGCTTTTAAAGTTCCTCTTTCTGCTTCTTCAGAACCAATTGTGTTTTCGTCAGCACCTGCAAGTGTGATCTCCAGATCTGCAAATTTCTCAACTAGCTTTGACTTATCATAGTCAAGCTTATCATAAAATCTGACATGAATTGATTCTTCTGTAATTTGTGTTTCTATATTGTATACTCGATATCCTTTAGAACGTTCTGAGTATCCCAACATAATACACTTTTGTGCTTTAGAGTGAAACTTGTTCAGATTGTCTTTAGTGTTAAGAATAAAACAAGAGCATCCAAAAGGATGAAAATAAGCAATATTGGGTTTTCTTCCCTTGCATAGTTCATAAGGAGTCTTATCCAGAATAGGTCTGATAGAGATTCTATTCTGAATGTAACATGTTGTATTCTTAGTTTCTGCCCAGAAGTGCTTAGCCACATTAGTCTCGTTGATCATGGTTCTGGACATTTCTTGGAGAGTCCTATTCTTCCTTTCTACAACTCCATTTTCTTATGGAGTTCTAGGACATGAGAAATCATGGGATATTCCATTAGAGTAAAAAAGTTATTCAAAAAGTTTGTTTTCAAATTCGCCACTATGATCACTTCTGACTCTGATAATCTTAGAGTCATATTCATTTTGCTCTTTTGAACAGAAACTGGTGACCACAGAATGTGACTCATTCTTGTGCTTTAAGAATTTCACCCATGTCCAACGACTATAGTCATCAACAATGACAAGTCCATACTTCTTACCTTTGACTAACGCTGTCTTAACAAGTCCAAAAAGATTAATATGTAGAAGTTCCAGAGGTCTGTAGGTGGAAACAACATTTTTGGTTTTGAAAGTGGTTTTAGAAAATTTCCCTTTCTGACATGCTTCACAAAGAGCATATGAAGAGAACTTCAGCTTAGGCAGGCCTCTGACTAACTCAAGTTTATTTAGATGAGAAATCCTCCTTAAGCTAATGTGACCCAAATGTCTATGCCATACCCATTGTTCTTCATTAACAGACATCAAGCATTTCACATTTTGGTTTTTCAAATCTGAAAGTTTTATTTTATAAATGTTGTTTTTTCTCTTTCCAGTGAAAAGGATTGTGTCATTTTTCTGATTGCCAGTCTTGCAAGTTTTTTGATTAAAAATAATGTCATAACTGTTATTACTTAATTGACTTATGTATAACAAATTACACATTAATCCCTCAACATAAAGGACATCAGAAATAGAGGGAAGAAATCTGTTACCAATTGTTTCAGATCCTCTGATTCTTCCTTTCAGATTTCCTCCAAAGCCTACGAAACCATCATCTTTAAGTTCCAGGTCTTGGAACATATGCTTTCTTCCCGTCATGTGTTGTGAGCATCCAGAGTCCAGGTACCATGACTAGTGTTTTAAATCTGCTGCATAGGATATCTGCAACATACATTATTTTATATTTTGGGTCCTTTAGGATTAGTTTTCCCAGAGTGTCTGAAAAACTTTGGATTTTCTATCATTACTAAACTTCTGTGTCTTTGCAGGTGTATAATGGTAAGAAAAAGGAGATTTTGGTTTGTTTTCTATAGTAGGTTTCATACCGTCTTCATCAAAGTCATAACCAATTCCTTATTTTTCTATTATTACTTACACCATAGATCATAGAATCCATTTTGCTTCTTTCTAGGCCGTTGTTCAGAAATTTCTGAAAAACTTTATCATATTTGTATATGATAATGTCAGAAGTAGATGGAGCTTTAGAAAGAGTTTCCTCAAGTTTTGAAAGTTTCTTAGTTGAAAATTCTTTTTCTCTTTCAAGAATAAAATTATTTTCTTTGAGTTAAAAAACTTCTTTCTCAAGCTTATCACACTCTTCAACAGTCTCTTCATGAACCTTTTTCAGGTTCTTGAATTTCTGTTGAAGCTTTTGATACAAGCTCAGAGATTTTGACAAATAGGCTTCCAGATCAGAACGAGAAAAGTCAAAGAATACCTCTTCAGAGTCAGACTCTATTTCAGATGAACTTCCAGAGGTAGTGGCTATGAATGCTACATTTGCTTGCTCCTCTTCAGAATCAGGTTCTGAAGCTTCAGATTCAGAGTCATCGCATATTGCCATGAGTCCATTCTTCTTTGCTTTGAATGAGTTCTTATTGAAGCTTTCCTTTATGGATCTATCCTTCTTTAGCTTTGGACATTCATTTATGTAGTGTCCAGGCTCCTTGCATTCATAACACGTTACTTCCTTGTTGGGTCTGCCTCTGGAGGTTGAATCTGGACGATCTCCCTTCTATCTAAGCCTTCTGAAGTTGTTTTTGTCTTTTTCTCCAGAGCTGTTTGATTCTTCTGGGAAGAAGAGATAATTCTTCTTCATCATCAGAATCTTCATTCTTAGAGTCATCAGATTCTTCCTCTTTAGCTTGAAAGGCTTTGTTCCTTTCTGGCTTTCTTCTTTCTGATCTAGACTTTAGAGAAAAAAATTTGCTTTTCTTCTGAGGTTCATCTTCTTCTAGCTTTATTTCATGACTTCTGAGGGAGCTGATAAGTTCTTTAAGACTTATGTTGTTCAGATCATTGGAAAACTTCAGATTAGTAACCATAGGTCTCCACTTCTTGGGAAGACTTCTGATTATCTTCTTGACGTGATCTGATGTAGTATATCCTTTGTCCAGAACCTTGAGTCCTGCAACCAAGGTTTGGAACCTTGAGAACATTACTTCAACAACTTCATCATCTTCCATTATGAAGGCTTCATACTTTTGGATTAAGGCCAGAGCCTTAGTCTCTTTAACTTGATTGTTGCCTTCGTGCGTCATTTTCAAAGAGTCAAAAATATCTTTGGTTGATTCCCTGTTGGTTATCTTCTCGCACTCTTTGTAGGAAATAACATTTAACAAAATGGTTCTTGCTTTATGATGATTCTTGAAATTACTCTTATGATCATTTCTCATTTTGCTTCTCGGAATAGGAATACCAATTACAGAGATGGGTGGTTCATAACCATTTATAACAATATCCTAGAGATCAACATCGTAACCTTGAAAGAAACTTTCAATTCTGTCCTTCCAGTAGTCAAATTTTTCTCCATAAAAAATTGGAGGTTTTGCATTTTAGCTCTTTCATTTGTGTTAGCCATGAACCTTTTCTAACCCCGGGTCTCTGTACACGGTTAAGTGTTTGTCATACGGTGAACTGACTTTTGGGTGTTTTGCTTTTTATCGCAATGTCGCGGATAGCAAGAGTCGCCACCGACTTTTCTTTTATCCAATAAGGAAAGGTGGAAAAGAACAGGAAAGACCTCAATAGATTTTGGGTTCGGGAGGTACATTATACAAAGGGAAGGTATTAGCACCCTTTGTATCCATGGTTATCCATGGGCTCTTAATTGCTGGATCACTTATATTTTTGTCTGAAAAGTGTTGGTGAATTGTTTAAAAATGTTTCGAAAAGAGAGTTTAACTTTGTAATGATTCTCGTATGAATGTATACAAAGTATTTATCTCGTTTGATTTTGAAAACGGTTTAGAAAAATGTAACTTGGTAATGATTCTAGTATGAATGTATACCAAGTGGTGATTTTCCAAAAGAGGTTTTGAAAGGTGTGAGGCGTTGAAAATATTTTAGGTTAGGATCCAGTAATTGAGAGTTATACCTTCCTAAGGTCGTTATGAACGTTTCCTATCCTTATGAGGGTAAAACTGTCCTTACTATTGAGAAGTAAGTAATTTTACCCTTTGGATGTTTAAGGGTCATCGTAGGGTCATCGATAGGTCATTGAAGGCAACAGTTGTAAGGATACCTTAGCATTCGAAGGGACGATCATCATTTAACCGTAGGCTACACCGAAGGGTCATCGAGGGACAAAATCTTAATTTCGAAGGCAACATCCGAGGGACCATGATTTATTTTATGATGATTTAACCGAAGGGTCTTTGCTAAGTGTATCCCTACATTCGCGGGACATGACCGTTATACCGTAATATCATAAGGCAAAAGAGGGGTCCAAGATCACATATTTAAAGGCCACATTTTAAAGTTAATTAGGTGATTATGATGAATCTCCACATTAAAATCAATACATTAAAAATAATACATTAAAATTAATACATTAAAATTAATTATTAAAATTAACACATTAAAATTAATTAAGCAATTTAGGGTGAGCCTCCACAAGGGTATCCCACAAATAAAGTGGAAGACCTAACGGCGGTCTTTTTTTCTGGGACATATGAACCTTTGCAAAATTCAACAAACGGGTTAGCATACCAAATCAGGGTGCAATCGAGGATTACACCGCAAAAGAAATCACAACAGTAATAGGATCAAATAAACAATGCCTGGTTATGATAAAACATGAATGAAAAGTCAGAACAGAAAAGCTGGCTACTGTCGGATTCGCGCCTGCCTCGCTTAGCGAAGGCTTAGCGAATACTCGCTGCATGCTCGCTTAGCGATGTGCTAGCGAGCGGCTGCGGATTCCGGTTTTAATAACGATATGATGGTAGCAAGCTTCACACTTTATAGCATTCATTACAGAGATTATGTGGTTAGACATTCAACGGTTCATGCATACTTAAATTCATATGTAAAACTTAAGATAGTTTCATAAATTCAATCATGATACCATGTGCAAATTAAGAACATAGGGTAGTAATAGCAATGCCAACCTGTTTGTAATCGAATTGTAACCTTGAATTGGCTGATCGGATCGAATTGAGCGGAAGTGACCTTGCCGCCGCCGGCTTTTCCCTCAGGGCTTCCTTTAGGGTTTTCCGTCTGTGAGCGCTAGGGTTTGCTTGCTAGAGTTCTCCCCTCTCCTTTTTCGTTCTCTTTTTCATTACTGAAGTGCTGGTATTTATAATGCCCTTTTTCATGACCTAATGGGCTCAGAACGAAGCCCGAAATTTTTTGTTGTCTGTCAGCTTCGCTAGGCGAGCTGGTAGCGAACGTTTGCTTCGCCTGGCGAGCGTGTAGCGAACGTTCGCTAGGCGAGCGTGTAGCGAACAGGCCAGTTTGGGCCATTTTCTGGATTGGGCCATTCGTGAGCTGGGCCTTCGTTCCTTTGGGATCAGTGTCATAAAAATGAGTCAGAGTGCCCTGACAAATGTCTTGAAATATTAATGGGCAAATTGTGGGGTATGACAGCTGCCCCTGTTCAATATTCTTGAACCGAGAGAGTAGAATGGTATGTGTCGTTCGTGGTCTGGAGGTGAAAGATTATTGAACACTAGAATGCCCCAAAAATTTGTGCTTGTCAATCAGGAGCTAGTCTTGATGGAGATGGGCTTAGAGATGCCATCCAGGAAGTTTGATGACGAGCTTCCGATTGCGTCGTACGTTAGACGATGTCTGAAGACATGGATGTCATACCGGGTCATACGCTAGACCGTATAGTGGATCCTCCATCATGCTGTTGACTTCGCTGGGGAGTCAGAGTATGCTATATACTGCTGGGGATAAGGGATCAGAATGGATCATACGCTAGATCATATCTGAGTACCAGAGTGAGCTGTTCGTTAGGCGGATGACTTTGATGGGGATGAAAGATCAGAATGGACCGTACGCTAGATCGTCTCTGAGTTGCAGAATGAGCCGTCCGTTAGGCTGAATCTGCTGAAGAGGGAGTAGTCGTATACCAGACTACCATTCAGAAATGTACCTGTCCGAAGGTAGCATCTGAGTAACAGAACGAGCCGTCCGTTAGGTTGAATCTGCTTAAAAGGGAGTAGTCGCATACTAGACTACCATTCAGAAATGTACCTGTCCGAAGGTAGCATCTGAGGGGATGAAGGTCTAACTTGGTCGTACATTAAACCATATCTGAGCAGAATGAGCCGTCCATTAGGCTGTGTCTACTTTAAAGGGAGTAGTCGTGTACTAGACTACCATTCAGAAATGTACCTGTCCGAAGGTAGCATCTGAGGAAATGAAGGTTTAACTTGGTCGTACATTAAACCATATCTGAGCAGAATGAGCCGTCCGTTAGGCTGAATCTGCTTAAAAGGGAGTAGTCGTGTACTAGACTACCATTCAGAAATGTACCTGTCCGAAGGTAGCATCTGAGGAGATGAAGGTTTAACTTGGTCGTACATTAAACCATATCTGAGCAGAATGAGCCGTCCGTTAGGCTGAATCTGCTGAAAAGGGAGTAGTCGTATACTAGACTACCATTCAGAAATGTACCTGTCCGAAGGTAGCATCTGAGTAAGGGAGTAGCCGTATACTAGACTACCATTCAGAAATGTACCTGTCCGAAGGTAGCATCTGAGTAAGGGAGTAGTCGTATACTAGACTACCATTCAGAAATGTACCTGTCCGAAGGTAGCATCTGAGTAAGGGAGTAGCCGTATACTAGACTACCATTCAGAAATGTACCTGTCCGAAGGTAGCATCTGAGTAAGGGAGTAGCCGTATACTAGACTACCATTCAGAAATGTACCTGTCCGAAGGTAGCATCTGAGTAAGGGAGTAGCCGTATACTAGACTACCATTCAGAAATGTACCTGTCCGAAGGTAGCATCTGAGTAAGGGAGTAGCCGTATACTAGACTACCATTCAGAAATGTACCTGTCCGAAGGTAGCATCTGAGTACGGGATGAAGGTTTAACTTGGTCGTACATTAAACCATACTTGAGTTGTTGAAGATCAGAATGGATCGTACGTTAGATCGTATCTGAGCTGAAGATCCAAATGGGTCGTACGTTAGACCGTATTGGAGTTGCAGAATGAGCCGTACGTTAGGCCGTATCTGAGGATTTGAGTATCCAAATGGGTCGTACGTTAGACCGTATTGGAGTTGCAGAATGAACCGTACGTTAGGTTGTATCTGATAATATTTGTTGTATTTGCAGCGAATATCTGAGGTGGGCTTAGAGATGCCACCATTGGGAGGACGTCAGAATGAATGTTGACATGGGGTATATCTGAAAGCCGTATTTGTAATTGAGAAGGATGTCCGTCTGAATGGATCTTTATTTTGACTGTATCAGGAGGATAATTAACCTGAAACATGAAGTTAGTTTCATGCAATGTCATGATGCATGAGATGCAAATGTTGTATGCATGCGTGTGCTGTGAAACGATGTGACGAGTGAATTATGCGTCTGGAATAAATGCGAGCATTGTGTGCATGTATATGAAATGATGTAATGTATATGATGCGGAATGAAAATTGTATATAGGTATGTGATGTGAAATGATGTAATGAATGCATTAGGCGTCTGAAACATTCTTCCAGGGGACACTACTGGGGAGATAAATCTCAGTCTGCTGGTCGGAGACATTGGTATTGATGACCCTGTCTCGGCTGGGGGATACTTGATTTCTGTCTGATGGTGGAAACACTCAACAGAGCCTGGCTGGGGATGGAAGAGATGACCTTTCGGTATGGTGGTGCCGACCTCTTCTGGGGAATAATTGGCGTTGCCGGGGAATCGAATTAGCAACGGATTCATTGGAAAGCATGGTTAGACCTTCTCCTTGGTCCTGAAGTCTTGTAGTAATCGCTATTTCTATTTTAGGCATGTATTTTTGTAAACATTGATCATATTCAAATGCATATATCAATTCAAATTAAATCAATGGACGTTTATGCAATCAAAACAGAAAAAGTGAAAACAAAAGCATCTTTTTTGGGGATAAAATTGTATTGATTTTGAAAGAGGGCCTATAAACAGGCAATTTGTGTACAAGGAGACAGAAATCCTAGTAAGAGGAAATTGTCAAGCAAACAAAGAGAAAGCTATGCAGAAAAAGTCCTAT
Source organism: Lathyrus oleraceus (assembly GCF_024323335.1). Taxonomy (NCBI): domain Eukaryota; kingdom Viridiplantae; phylum Streptophyta; class Magnoliopsida; order Fabales; family Fabaceae; genus Lathyrus; species Lathyrus oleraceus. The sequence goes on from NC_066582.1 coordinate 205,289,454, forward strand.
CGATTCCAATTCCACCACTGTCATTATGTCTTCAAGCATCTCATCTCCTGCTGTCGGATAGAAGTGATTGGCTTGTTCAGTCTCTTGAACTTGGTTGAAGCAGACAGAGAACGGGGCATAGTCATACGCTTTAATCCCTAATTTTTGCCTGGACCGCCTTTTCAGGTTTTCAGTCCACCGGGATACCCTTTTTTTGCCCAAGCCGCCTTTTCAGGTTTTCGACTTGCCGGGTGTACATTTTTATAGGTTTATCCCTAATTTTTGCCCGAACCCTTTTGGTTCGCCGGGATGCCCTTACTTTTGCCTAGGTACGTCGCCCTAGCGGGTCTCTGTTATGCGTAGTATTTTTTAACTACGTCCGCGTTCACAGGATGCGGGAAGTCTTCGCCATCCATTGTAGCAAGTATCATGGCTCCACCGGAGAATACCTTCTTAACCACAAATGGCCCTTCGTATGTGGGAGTCCACTTGCCTCTGGGATCCCCTTGTGGTAGAATGATACGCTTGATCACTAAGTCGCCAATTTGATACACCTGTCTCTTGACTCTTTTGTTAAACGCATGGGTCATGCGTTTCTGATATATCTGCCCGTGACAAACAGCCGCAAGTCTCTTCTCATCAATCAAATTTATCTGATCGAGCCGAGTCTGAATCCATTCATCCTCGCCTAAACCCGCCTCTTTCATGATCCTTAGGGAGGGAATCTGAACTTCCACTGGTAAAACGGCTTCCATTTCGTAGACTAAAGAGAAAGGAGTTGCCCCTGTCGAAGTGCGTACTGAAGTGCGATAACCGTGAAGAGCAAACGGTAACATCTCATGCCAGTCTTTGTACGTTACTGTCATCTTTTGTATGATCTTCTTGATGTTCTTATTAGCAGCCTCTACGGCGCCATTCATCTTTGGCCGGTACGGAGAGGAGTTATGGTGCTTAATTTTGAACTGCGTGCAGAGTTCAGTAATCATCTTGTTGTTCAAATTAGTACCATATCAGTGATAATTCTTTCAGGGATGCCATATCGACAAATAAGACTATTCTTGATGAACCGTGCCACCACATTCTTGGTGACAGAAGCGAATGAGGCTGCCTCTACCCACTTTGTGAAGTAATCAATAGCGACGAGAATGAAGCGATGTCCATTAGAAGCCGTAGGTTTAATCTCTCCGATCATATCGATGCCCCACATTGCAAAGGGCCAAGGAGCTGTCAACACGTTCAATGGAGCAGGAGGCACATGTACTTTGTCCGCATAGATCTGACACTTGTGACAGGTTCTGGAGTGATGGTGGCAATCCGCTTCCGTGGTAGACCAATAATACCCTGATCTCAGAATCTTCTTGGCCATTGTATGTCCATTAGAATGAGTCCCAAAAATACCGTCATGCATGTCTTCCATAATCCTTTCTGCTTCCTTTTTATCCACACAGCGAAGCAGAGTCGAATCATGATTACGTTTGTATAATACTCCGTTACTCAGAAAGAATTTAGCGGAGAACTTCCTCAGGAATTTTCTGTCATTGATGGATGCCCCTTCAGGGTATTCCTGAGCTTCTAAATATCTTCTTACGTCGTGGAACCAAGGTTTCTCCGGTACCTTCTCAGTGTTAAGTTCATAACAGTATGCTGGTTCATCTAACCGTCCAATGGTGATCCTGGGAGCTTCATTGTCCCATCTGACTCTGAACATAGATGACATGGTAGCTAATGCGTCTGCCAACTGGTTCTCTTCTCGTGGGATATGTTCGAATGTTATCTCTTCAAAGTATGGGATTAATGTCATCACCAGTTCTCGGTAAGGGATGAGATTCGGATGCTTAGTGTCCCATTCTCCTTTGATCTGACTGATTACTAATGCTGAGTCTCCGTACACACTCAAAAATCTGACCCGCCGGTCTATAGCAGCCTTGAGTCCCAAAATACATGCTTCATACTCAGCCATATTATTGGTACAATGAAAACATAGTCTAGCAGTGAAAGGCGTATGGTAACCCTCGGGAGAAATGATTACCACACCAACACCATTGCCCAATGCATTAGAAGACCCATCAAAAACCATAGTCCATCGGGATCCCCATTCGGGTCCTTCATCCGGTCTAGGTTTTTCATAATCAGTGACAAGCATGACATCCTCATCTGGAAACTCAAAATTCATAGATTGGTAATCGTCCACCGCTTGATGAGCCAGATGATCAGCTAGCACGCTTCCTTTGATTGCTTTCTGGGTAGTATACTGGATATCGTACTCTGTTAAGATCATCTGCCATCTCGCTATTCTTCCGGAGAGGGCAGGTTTCTCGAATATGTATTTGATGGGATCCATCTTAGAAATCAACAAAGTGGTATGATTCAACATATACTGTCTTAGTCGGCGAGCAGCCCAGGCCAAAGCACAGCAAGTTCTCTCGAGCAGTGAGTATCTTGTTTCACAGTCGGTAAACTTTTTGCTAAGGTAGTATATGGCATGCTCTTTTCGACCAGACTCGTCATGTTGCCCCAACACACACCCCATTGAATTTTCTAACACGGTCAAATACATGATTAGAGGTCTTCCTTCAACGGGCGGTACCAGAATTGGAGGTTCTTGGAGATATTTCTTGATTTTGTCAAAAGCTTCTTGACATTCCTCATTCCATATCATCTCTTGATTTTTCCTCAGTAGCTTGAAGATGGGTTTGCAAGTAGCGGTCAAGTGGGAGATAAATCGAGCAATGTAGTTCAAGCGTCCCAAGAAACCTCTGACTTCTTTCTCCGTACGGGGAACTGGCATTTCTTGAATAGCTCTCACTTTAGCCGGGTCAACCTCAATTCCTTTACCGCTGACAATAAAGCCCAAGAGTTTACCGGATCTTACTCCAAAAGTGCATTTGTTTGGATTCAATCTCAACTTGTACTTCTTCAACCTCTCGAACAGTTTGTATAAATGATCGAGATGTTCTTCTTCAGTATGAGATCTAGCTATCATGTCATCCACATATACTTCTATCTCATGATGAATCATATCATGGAACAAAATCACCATAGCACGCTGGTACGTTGCCCCTGCATTCTTTAAACCAAATGGCATTACTTTATAACAGAACGTGCCCCATTGCGTCACAAACGTAGTTTTCTCCATGTCCTCAGGCGCCATCTTAATCTGGTTGTAACCTGAGAATCCATCCATGAATGAGAACACTTTGTGTTGAGCGGTGTTATCTACCAGAACATCAATGTGCGGGAGTGGAAAGTCATCTTTGGGACTCGCTTTATTCAAATCTCTGTAATCTACGCACATTCGCACCTTACCATCCTTCTTTGGCACTGGCACCACATTAGCAACCCATTGAGGATAAGAAGTAACGGCTAGGAAACCGGCATTGAATTGTTTCATAACCTCGGCTTTGATTTTCTCAGACATTTCGGGACGCATGCGGCGAACCTTTTGCTTGACAGGACGGCAGTTTTCCTTCGTAGGCAGCCGATGCACCACTATATCAGTATCCAACCCGGGCATGTCTTCATAAGACCAGGCGAAAACCTCTACATAGTCGTGCAACATCTGAATCAATCTTTCTTTTACACTGTTTTCCAAATCTGCTCCTATTTTGACTTCTTTTCTGTCTACCTCAGTACCCAGATTTACAATTTCGAGGGACTCTTCATGCGGCTGTATAGTCCTTTCCTCTTGCAGTAATAGTCTGGCAAGCTCTCCAGGGACTTCACAATCTTCCTCACTTCCATCTTCGGCTTGGTAGATTGGATTTTCAAAGTCATAATGAACAGTAGCGGAATTATTATCAATAGGATCCAGAGTGGATACGGATCTGCAATTTGTTACGTGAGTGTGTGTAAGAAAGCATAACTTGTTTGAAAGACGACAGGAAAAATAAAGAGCGCAATATTCGAATGCGAAAAAGTCCATTGATTTATTGAATATGAATATGCTTATGAAATGACAAAACCCTTAACAAATTAGCTATTGTGCCCCGGGCGTAGACACAATGCTTTAAGAAGTTCACTTGAAAAATTAAAGATTTGCAATACTAAATGGACAATAACAATTACTCCTGACTAAAGGAGATCGGGATAGTGTCTTCAGCCTTCCAATTATTGAGTCCGTCGCCAATTGTTGGGTAGATCCAGCTATCCAGGTCGCAATCACTGTCAGCATCTTCTACAACATTGATTTGATCTTTGACCATCTTTTCAGAGCTAAATCCCAGACCAGATTTATCAGACTTGTAGGGTATGCTGATCAGTTGACCCCAGCCAGTACAGCCACCATCTTCAACCACAGCTTGACCGTCCTTCAGGGAAACCATGGCAGGAGGAGCTCGAATAACCTCGGGCACAAGGGGAGTTGGCTTAAGGACAGGACTAGGCGGAGGAACCACTTCAAATGACTGAGTCGGAGTCTCGAAGAATTCACCATCCATCTCAACGTATCTGAAGGTATGCACACTACTGACAATGTATTCTTCTTCCCCACACACAGTGACGATCTTACCCTCTATTGGATACCTCAGCTTTTGATGGAGAGACGAAGCTACAGCACCTGCCTCATGAATCCAAGGGCGTCCCAGTAAGCAGGAATAAGCGGGGCGAATGTTCATTACGTGAAAAGTAGTGTCGAAAACCTGAGGTCCTATCTTGATAGGGAGAACCACTTCACCATGGACAACACTCTTTGCACCATCGTAAGCACGCACCACAATGTCACTAGGCTTCAATTCAATGCTCTTGCAGTCAAGTTTATCGAGCACGGCTTTCGGTAACACATTCAAAGAGGATCCATTATCGATCAACACATGAGACAGGGTGATCCCTTTACACTCAATGGAGATATGCAGGGCTTTATTGTGGTTCTTTCCCACCGGCGTCAGGTCAGCATTGGAAAAACCTAGGCCACCGTCGACAGTCAGATTAGCAACATAGTTTTCGAACTGATCGACGGAGGTCTCCTGAGGTACATGGGCAGTCTTCAGGAATTTTATCAAGGCATTGGCATGAGATTCAGAAGATAACAACAAGGACAACATTGAGATTTTGGAAGGAGTATGCCCCAACTGTTCTACCACATCGAAATCACTCTTGCGGATGATTTTCAGCATTTCTTCCATTTCTCGTTTGGCAACATCTTCAGTAGTAGCTTTGATCGGTATCTCTGACTGAGAAGGGTTGACTGGTTCCTTTCCTCGGTTTTCGGGAACCGGAGGTGAGATTTCTGGAGAGAAGATCCTTCCGCTTCGAGTAACTTTACTAGTCCCAACAATATCATTAGGATTAGCAGAATTGCCAACTTGCTTTACACCATGGATGTAAACATCACCTCCATAATTCCACGGAATGGCTTTGCTCGAGGAATATGGTACTGGGCCAGGTGTAGTAATGATCAGGGGGGCTACCTTGGGCTCAGCAATGATCTTCACAGGTACTCTGGGAGCAGTAATCTTTACTGGACCTTTGGACCTTGCAATCACAGATACTTCTTCAATAGGGTTTTCCGCCTTAGAAACCCTTTCAAAGAGGATTGTACGATCGTCCATCAGTCGTTGGATACCATTCTTCAATTTCAAACAGTCTTCGGGCCGGAGTATGCAGAGATTGCAATCTTCAGTACAACCTGGAAATAAACCAGCTTGCAATAAATTCCTCTTTATGATCGGGAGAGGAGATGTTAAGTCCGCTACAGTAGTGATGAGAGGATTGTCATCGAGAGCATTAACAGCCTTGTCATGATTAGGCATAGGAGCAGTGATGACATTAGGAGTCTCCGGAGGCTCGAACTCAATTTCCCCAGCGTCGATCATGTCCTGAATTTTATTCTTTAACAGCCAACAATCGTTTGTATCGTGCCCGGGGCTATCGGAGTGATATGCACACCTGGCATTGGGATTATAACGAGGCGAAGCAGTGTTGACATTTGCTGGAGGACCTCTGAGAGTGATTAAGTTTACCTTTAGCATACTTTGCAGTGCTTGTGCTAAAGTCATATTGAGCTTGGTAAACTGCCTTCTTGGTCTGTCTTGTCTTTGCTGGAAGTTTTGAGCCGGCGGGGCTGCGATCGTCACTGCTCCAATGGCATGGTCACCATTTTTCTTATTATGATTCTTCTGACCATACACAGCATTCGATTCATTCTTCCCATGGTAGGACTTTTTGCTGCTTGTAGAAGTAGCTGCCTGTAACTTCCCACTCCGAATGCCGCTCTCCACCCGTTCACCCGTCAGTATAAGTTCAGTGAAACCTGATGAAGAACTCCCCAGTAGGTGGCTGTAGAATGGGCCAGTTAGGGTACCCATGAACAGGTCTACTAATTCTCGGTCAGTCATAGGGGGTTTGACCCTGCCGGCCAAATCTCTCCATTTCTGAGCATACTCTTTGAAGCTTTCTTTAGATCCCATGGCCATACTCTGCAACTGCAGCCGAGTAGGCGCTAGCTCAGAATTGTACTGGTACTGCTTATAGAAGGCTGTTGCTAAATCAGTCCAGGTGCGGATGTCAAAGCTCTCGAGCTGATAATACCATTCCAACTGAGCGCCAGACAGACTTTCTTGGAAGAAATGGATCCATAGTTTCTTATCAGTGGTATGCGGCTGGATCTTTCTCACATAAGCCCTTAGATGCATCTGAGGACAAGACGCACCATCGTACTTAGTGAAAGTGGGGATTTTGAATTTGCGAGGAATGGTCACATCGGAGACCAGACCCAAACTTTCGAAATCCAGACCAGGCGCCTTCTGACCCTCCATGGCTAGCATGCGTTCTTCCAGCAATTTGTACTTATCATCTCTTGGAGAGTACTGTTCATTTTCATAGTTCTCATCGTCATCCTCAGGGTTGGAGAAATCAGCATTCTCTTCCTCTGAGTCATTCTCCGCCCCCTCTTCTGGACCATTCGGGATTCCAAATTTGATTCCCGTAGCCTGTCCTTTACGCCTTCTTCCCGGGTTAATGAAACTCACAGCTTTCTTGTCTTTCTTCTTTTCAACCAAAAGAGCCTTCAGTTCCTCCTGCCCCTTGGATAAGCTTAGCATCATCTCCTTGAACTGAGCATTCTGAGTCTGGAGATCTTTGACAGTTTGTTCGAGATCCATTTTTCTGTTTAAGAGGCAGACCGTGAGAATATGGTCCTTTAGAACACCTGTTATGCAATGTTATGTTATGCGATGCAATGTATGAAATGTTTTCAAGGACTTTTGGAATTTAACTTTGCGTAAATCACCAACAAGGGAGAAATGTTTATTGCTAATTTCTTTTTTGACCAATATTCATTACAAAAAGAAAAATAATAAAAATACAATGAAAGCTCAAGTCTCCCAGGGGCGACTTCTTTTTGGGCGAAGATATGCATTGAGTCTTCGTTCCTCATTGAGCTGACTGGTAAGTTCTAACACTTTCTTCCTTTCTGCGACGAACTGAGTCTCGAAAGTATCCCTTTCTTCTCTCAACTGGATCCAGGATCTCTTTAGTTCCTCAACGTTGGTAGGCCTATCTGGATAAGGAATGATCTGAGGAGCATCTCCTTCAGCTTCAGGTTCGACAATCTGAGGTCCGATTGCAAGATATGGCATGACAAGTTCACGAGCTCTGGCGCGTACCCATCTGAGATAAGGTTCCATAGGAATAGAGTTTTTCTGTCCTAAAGTGCTTCTTTTCACCATGCCCCAAGCTCGTACAAACCTTTGACGGAGACCTTGAGAATCGTTGTCATAGTCGAACACAATGCCTTCGATGATCATTTCATGTGGACCATCTCTTCGAGCATGCCCGAACTGACGTAGGGCTAAGGCAGGATTATAAGTAATACCTCCCCTTATCCCCAGGAGTGGTACATTAGGGAATTCTCCCCAACGGTCGATGATGATAACATTTTCTCTGAGGTTAGAACACCAACGGATGTCTGAATGGGAGAGTGCCATTATCCTTTGAGACCACTTCAGATTTTGATCATTCTTTAAAACTGATTGAGGAAGGTGCGAAATAAACCACCTAGACAATAGAGGTATGCAGCACATGAGAGTCCCTTGCCTCTTCATGGTACGAGTGTGGAGGGAATGCAAAATGTCTCCCAGCAAGGTAGGTACAGGGTTATGAGTGAGAAATATCTTAATAGCATTCATGTCTATGAATTGGTCTGGATTAGGGAATAACACCAAACCATAGATTAGCAATGTCAGGATGTCTTCGAAAGCACGAACATTCATAACTTTTAAGAATTCTCGGGCCTTATTTGTCAGGAATTTGGCAAGTAAACCCTTAACTCCACTCCTTGTTACCCAATTAGCTTCAATGTCGGACTTCGTCATGTGTAAAGCAGCGGCAACTTCTTCAGACTTCGGAACCTTTTCTAAACCACTGAAAGGTATTTGATCAAGGATAGGTATCCCAAGCAGCTGGGAGAATTCTTCTAATGTGGGTACCAACTGATAATCTGGGAAAGTGAAGCAATGATGTTTAGGATCGAAGAACTGGAATAGGACTCTCATCATATCTTCCTTGAAACCAGTGGTAACTAAGTTGAGAAGATGACCATGTTTCTTGTTGAACTGAGCATGATCGGGGAGTTCTGACACCAAATCCTTGAGTTGAGGAGAGATTGCTACAAGATTGACCCGGATAGTCTTCCTGGAAGCCATAACCTGTTTAACAGAGCAAAGCTAAATTCCTAAGTCCTTGAAATGGTTAGTATAATGCCATGATGTTATGATGTTATGATGTTATGCTGTTATGCAAGCAAAGACATGTCACACAACAATCAATCCTAGGTTTTAAGGCTTGCATGAGTTCCATAGGTAAGTACCCTCCCCACTGAAGTTTGGTTGGTTCAACCTGTCCTAGAATAGTAACCGGGTTCTAGAAGGATCTCAGATCATCGACCTTTCTTTCAGTCCACTTCAGTGCAACGCCAAGTGGTTGACCGAAGCTTCCCTAAAGTCCAATCTCAAAGAGTGTAGTATCGAGTATCAACCAACCCCAGTCGGAACCGAAGTCAGTTATCTCACTACTTTCTAATGGCCAGGATGAGTCAATTAGGGTTCTAAAGGTCTGGTTAATGCTTTAATGACACCACGCGGAAGCCAAATTTTTCCTCAAGTAACATGAGGAACATCAGGACAACCAAAGTGTCACATTAACCGTAGCCACCATTTTAACCATTCCAGTATACGCCGGATAGTCGCGATGATCTATTGCTACTTACCTAAGGTACACTAGATCCGGGTGTAGGATCTTTCACTCAAGAATACCCAAGCAATCCCTTAAAAGTAAATCAGACAATTTTAAATAAGTGATCTTGTTTTTTAAGGTAACCTCTCTTTTTAAAGTGTCCCCAGCAGAGTCGCCAGTTCTGTCATACGGTGAACTGACTTTTGGGTGTTTTGCTTTTTATCGCAATGTCGCGGATAGCAAGAGTCGCCACCGACTTTTCTTTTATCCAATAAGGAAAGGTGGAAAAGAACAGGAAAGACCTCAATAGATTTTGGGTTCGGGAGGTACATTATACAAAGGGAAGGTATTAGCACCCTTTGTATCCATGGTTATCCATGGGCTCTTAATTGCTGGATCACTTATATTTTTGTCTGAAAAGTGTTGGTGAATTGTTTAAAAATGTTTCGAAAAGAGAGTTTAACTTTGTAATGATTCTCGTATGAATGTATACAAAGTATTTATCTCGTTTGATTTTGAAAATGGTTTAGAAAAATGTAACTTGGTAATGATTCTAGTATGAATGTATACCAAGTGGTGATTTTCCAAAAGAGGTTTTGAAAGGTGTGAGGCGTTGAAAATATTTTAGGTTAGGATCCAGTAATTGAGAGTTATACCTTCCTAAGGTCGTTATGAACGTTTCCTATCCTTATGAGGGTAAAACTGTCCTTACTATTGAGAAGTAAGTAATTTTACCCTTTGGATGTTTAAGGGTCATCGTAGGGTCATCGATAGGTCATTGAAGGCAACAGTTGTAAGGATACCTTAGCATTCGAAGGGACGATCATCATTTAACCGTAGGCTACACCGAAGGGTCATCGAGGGACAAAATCGTAATTTCGAAGGCAACATCCGAGGGACCATGATTTATTTTATGATGATTTAACCGAAGGGTCTTTGCTAAGTGTATCCCTACATTCGCGGGACATGACCGTTATACCGTAAATCATAAGGCAAAAGAGGGGTCCAAGATCACATATTTAAAGGCCACATTTTAAAGTTAATTAGGTGATTATGATGAATCTCCACATTAAAATCAATACATTAAAAATAATACATTAAAATTAATACATTAAAATTAATTATTAAAATTAACACATTAAAATTAATTAAGCAATTTAGGGTGAGCCTCCACAAGGGTATCCCACAAATAAAGTGGAAGACCTAACGGCGGTCTTTTTTTCTGGGACATATGAACCTTTGCAAAATTCAACAAACGGGTTAGCATACCAAATCAGGGTGCAATCGAGGATTACACCGCAAAAGAAATCACAACAGTAATAGGATCAAATAAACAATGCCTGGTTATGATAAAACATGAATGAAAAGTCAGAACAGAAAAGCTGGCTACTGTCGGATTCGCGCCTGCCTCGCCTAGCGAAGGCTTAGCGAATACTCGCTGCATGCTCGCTTAGCGATGTGCTAGCGAGCGGCTGCGGATTCCGGTTTTAATAACGATATGATGGCAGCAAGCTTCACACTTTATAGCATTCATTACAGAGATTATGTGGTTAGACATTCAACGGTTCATGCATACTTAAATTCATATGTAAAACTTAAGATAGTTTCATAAATTCAATCATGATACCATGTGCAAATTAAGAACTGTCATACCCCAAAAATTACCCATCATTTTTCCTAAAAAAAAAAAAAAAAAAAAAAAACGAAAAAAAAAAAAAAAAAAAAAAAAAAGAAAAAATTTTTCTTAATTAATTAATTAATTAATTAATTAATTAATTAAATAATTAAAATAAATAAATAAATAAAATATAACAAATTATTTTGGACTTGGGTCTCCCTCATTCCAAGCCCATTACCCACGAAATTAGTCTATAAATACTGAAGTTTCAGTAGGGGGAGTGACACTTGGAGAGACTTGGAGTTTACACTGGGAGATTCACTGGAGAAAGAAGGAAGAGAAGCAAAACACTCTGAGGTTTCCTTGGAACAAAACCTTGAGGAAAAAGAAAGAGAGAGAACAGAGAAGGACGGATAGAAACTTTGGCATAGGAACCCTGCCTACCCGGAGAATTCAGAGTAAAGAAACCCTGAAGGCAGCCCATCTGCACCGAAGCCATCGCCGTCCAATTCCCGCTGCCTAACTTATTCCGATACTACAAGTGGTCAATCCCTTCAACCTTGAATTGGCAAACAGGTTTTGCGTATCTCTATTGTTTATACTTTCAATTGGCCATATCTACATATATAATGCATCATGATTAAATGTTGATATATAATTTGCTTTCGTATGGGAATTTAAATATGCCTGAATACCCTGAATGTTTGACCATGTTATTCCTGTGATAAAATGCCATAAAATTCAAAGTTCCTAACATGGGGCTGTTTTCAAATTCAAAATCCGTGGCCTTCGCTAGGCGAGGCAGAGGCGAACGAGACAGTACCTGATTCTTCTAGTCTGTTTTTTTTATGTTTTTATCATAGCCATGCATTATTCATCCTATCCTATTTATTGTTGTGATATTTCTCCGGTGTAATCTTCGATTGCACCCTGATTTGGTGTTCTGACATGTTTCTTTTTTTGAGTTTCGTAAAGGTTCACATATCCCAGGAAAAGGTTATTGGCTAGGTATTCCACTTTATTTGTGGGATACCCTTGTGGAGTTTCACCCTAAATTAATTTTTAATGTATTAATTTCTAATGTATTAATTTTTTAATATATTATTTTTAATAATTTTAATGTGGAGTTTCATCCTAATTATATAATTAATTGTAAAACTTTGCCTTTGAATAAGTGATCTTGGACCTCTCTTTGTTGCCTTACGATTACGATATTACGGTCATGTCCCGCGAACGTGGGGATACCCTTAGCAAAGACCCTTCGGTTAAATCATCATAAAATAAATTATAGTCCCTCGGATGTTGCCTTCGAATATACAACTTTGTCCCTCGATGACCCTCCGATGTTGCCTACGGTTAAAAGATGATAGTCCCTTCGAATGCTAAGATATCCTCGTAACTGTTGCCTTCAATGACCTATCGATGACCCTACGATGACCCTTTTACATCCAAAGGATAAAACTACTTATTTCTCAATAATAAGGACAGTTTTACCCTCATAAGGATAGGAAATACTCATAAAGACCTTGGGTCGGTATAACTCTTAATTGCTGGCTCACAACCTAAAACATTTTTTCACACCTCACACCTTTCAAAATACCTTCAGAAAATCACCACTTGGTATAGATTCATACTAGAATCATTACCAAGTTATATTTTTCTAAACAATTTTCAAAACTAAACGAGATAATCACTTTGTATACATTCATACAAGAATCATTACAAAGTTAAATTCTCTTTTCAAAACAATTTTTCTAAACAATTCACAAACACTTTTTTTTTAGACAAAAATAATATAAGTGATCGAGCAATTAAGAGCCCATGGATAACCATGGATACAAAGGGTGCTAACACCTTCCCTTTGTATAATGTACCTCCCGAACCCAAAATCTAAATTAAGGTTTTTCCTGTTCTTTTCCACCTTTCCTTATTGGATAAAAGAAAAGTCGGTGGCGACTCTTGCTAACCGCAACATTGCGATTAAAACCACAAAAAAGTCCAGTTCACCGTATGACAGAACTGGCGACTCTGCTGGGGAATACCTTAAAAAGAGAGGTTACCTTAAAAACAAGATCACTTATTCAATTTGTATGATTTATTTTTAAGGGATTGCTTGGGTATGTTATGCTTGAGTGAAAGATCCTACACCCGGATCTAGTGTACCTTAGGTAAGTAGCAAGAGATCATCGCGACTGTCCGGCGTATACTGGAATGGTCAAAATGATGGCTACGGTTAATGTGGCACTTTGGATGTCCTGATGTTCCTCATGTTAGTTGAGGAAATATTTGGCATTCGCGTGGTGTCATAAAAGCATTAACCAGACCTTTAGAACCCTAATTGACTCATCCTGGCCATTAGAAAGTAGTGAGATAACTGGCTTCGGTTCCGACTGGAGTTGGTTGAGACTCGATACTACACTCTTTGAGATTGGACTTTAGGGAAGCTTCGGTCAACCACTTGGTGTTGCACTGAAGTGGACTTAAGGAAAGGTCAATGATTTGAGATCCTTCTAGAACCCGGTTACTATTCTAAGACAGGTTGAACCAACCAAACTTCAGTGGGGAGGGTATTTACCTATGGAACTCACGCAAGCCTTAAAACCTAGGAATGATTGTTGTGTGACTTGCTTATGCTTGTTATTTATCTAACAACATGACATCATAACAACATAACATCATAACATCATGGCATTGTACTAACCATTTCAAGGATTTAGGGATTTAACTCTGCTAAAAAAAACAGAAAAAACAAAAACAAAAGCAAAAACAAAAGAGAAAAGAAAAAAAAAGCTCTTTTTGTTAGTTTATGCAAAGTTAAATCCCGAAAGTCCTTGAAAACATTTCATACATTGCATTGCATCGCATAACAGGTATTCTAAAGGATCAGTGTTCTCACGATTTTCCTATCAAACAGATTCCAGCAGATTCAAACAGATTGAACAATGGCTCTCGAACAAACTGTCAAAGATCTCCAGGCCCAGAATGCTCAATTCCAGGAAATGATGCTGAGCTTATCTAAGGGGCAGGAAGAACTGAAAGCTCTTTTGATGGAGAAGAAGAAGGACCAGAAACCTGTGGGTTACATCAACCCGGGGAGAAGGCTTAAGGGACAGGTTACAGGAGTCAAGATTAGAATTCCGAAGGATTCAGAAGAAGAGACCGAGAATGATTCGGAAGATGAGAATCCTAATCTCGTCAATTCTGAGGACGACGATGAAGATTATGAACATGAACAGTACTCTCCGAAGGATGATAAGTACAAGTTGCTGGAAGAACGTATGCTAGCTATGGAGGGGCAGAAAGTGCCCGGTCTGGATTTCGAAAACTTGGGTCTGGTCTCTGATGTGGTCATTCCCCGCAAATTCAAGGTTCCCATTTTCACTAAGTATGATGGTGCCTCTTGTCCTCAGATGCATCTAAGGGCTTATGTGAGAAAGATTCAGCCGCACACTACTGATAAGAAACTGTGGATCCATTTCTTCCAAGAGAGTCTGTCTGGCACACAGTTAGAGTGGTATTATCAGCTTGAGAGCTCTAACATCCGCACATGGACTGATTTAGCAACAGCTTTCTACAAGCACTACCAGTATAATTCTGAGTTAGCGCCTACTCGGCTACAGCTACAAAATATGACTATGGGCTCTAAAGAAAGTTTCAAAGAATATGCTCAAAAGTGGAGAGATTTGGCTGGCAGAGTCAAACCCCCTATGACTGATCGAGAGTTAGTGGACATGTTCATGGGTACACTGACTGGCCCATTCTACAGCCATCTACTGGGAAGTTCCTCGTCAGGTTTCACTGAACTTATCTTGACAGGTGAACGGGTTGAAAGCGGCATTCGAAGTGGAAAGATACAGGCAGCTACTTCTGCAAGCACCAAAAAGTCCTATCAGGGAAAGAGTGAATCAAATGCTGTGTACAGTGAGAGGAAGCATAACAAGAAGAATTGTGACCATACTGTTGGGGCAGTTACAATTGCCGCACCGCCATCTCAGAACTTCCAACACAGACAAGACAGGTCGAGAAGACAGTTTACCAAGATCAATATGACTTTAACCCAAGCACTGCAGAGTATGTTAAAGGCCAATTTGATTACCCTCAGAGGCCCTCCTGCAAATCCCAACACTACTTCTCCTCGTTATAATCCCAACGCCAGGTGTGCCTATCACTCCGATAGCCCCGGGCATGATACGAATGATTGCTGGTTGTTGAAGAACAAGATTCAGGATATGATCGACGCTGGAGAAATTGAATTTGATCCTCCGGCGACCCCCAATGTCATCACAGCACCTATGCCTAATCATGACCAGAATATTAATGTTGTGGACGACAATTCTCACGTTACTGACGTTGCTGATTTAGCATCTCCTCTCCTGATCGTTAAGAAGAATTTATTGCAAGCTGGTTTATTTCCAGGTTGTGCTGAAGATTGCGATCTCTGTGTACTCCGACCCAATGATTGTTTGAAGTTGAAGAACGACATTCAACGGCTGATGGATGATCGTACAATTCTATTTGAAAGGGTTCCTAAGGTGGACAACTCTATTGAAGAGGTATCTGTGATTGCTAGGTCCAAAGCTCCAGTGAAGATTACCGCTACTAGAGTGCCTGTGAAGATTACCGCTGAGCCCAAAGTGGCTCCCCTGATTATTACCGCACCTGGCCCCGTGCCATATTCCTCCAGCAAAGCTATTCCGTGGAACTATGGAGGCGACGTTTACATCCATGGCATAAAGCAGGTTGGTAGTTCTGCTAATCCTAATGATATTGTGGGGACTAGTAAAGTTACTCGAAGTGGAAGGATCTACTCCCCAGAAATCTCACCTCCCGCTCCCGAAATTCGAGGAAAAAGACCAGTCAATCCTCCTCAGTCAGAGACATCGGTCGAAGTTACTTCTGAAGATGTTGCCAAACAGGAAATGGAAGAGATGCTGAAAATCATCCGTAAGAGCGATTTTGATGTAGTGGAACAATTGGGGCATACTCCGTCTAAAATCTCAATGTTGTCCTTGTTATTATCCTCTGAATCCCATGCCAATGCATTGATGAAATTCTTGAAGACCGCTCATGTGCCTCAAGAAACATCCGTCGATCAATTCAAACATTATGTTGCTAATTTGACTGTTGACAATGGCCTAGGCTTTTCCGATGCTGACCTGACGCCAGCAGGAAAGAATCACAATAAAGCTCTGCATATCTCCATCGAGTGTGAGGGGATCACCCTGGCTCACGTGTTGATCGACAACGGCTCTTCCTTGAATGTGCTCCCGAAAGCTGTACTCGATAAATTTGACTACAAAGGCATTGAACTGAAACCTAGTGATGTTGTGGTGCGTGCTTACGATGGTGCGAAGAGTGTTGTCTATGGTGAAGTGGTTCTCCCTATCAAGATAGGACCTCAAGTCTTCAACACTACCTTTCACGTGATGGACATTCGTCCCGCCTACTCCTGCTTGTTGGGGCGCCCTTGGATCCATGGGGCAGGTGCGGTAGCTTCGTCGCTTCATCAAAAGCTGAAGTATCCAATAGCAGGCATGGTTGTCACTGTATGTGGAGAAGAAGAGTATATTGTCAGTAGTGTGCAAGCCTTCAAATACGTCGAGATGGATGGTGAATTCTTTGAGACTCCTTCTCAGTCATTTGAAGTGGTTCCTCCACCCAGTCCTGTCCTTAAGCCAACTCCCCTTGTGCCCAAGGTTGTTCGTGCTCCCCCTGTCATGATCTCTCTGAAAGATGCTCAAGCCGCGATTGAAAATGGTGATCGTGCTGGTTGGGGTCAACTGATCAATGTACCGTACAAGTCTGATAAAGCTGGCCTGGGGTTTAACTCTGGAAAGATAGTCAAAAATCAGATTAATGCTATGGAAGATGCTGATAGTGATTGCGACTTAGATAGCTGGATTTTCCCAACAATTGGTGACGGACTCAACAATTGGAAGACTGAAGACATTATCCCGATTTCCTTTAGTCAGGAGTAATTGTTATTGTTTATTCTAGAATTGCAAATTTTAATTTTCTTTTACAATCAAACTTCTTAAAGCATTGTGTCTATGCCCGAGGCACAATGGCTAATTTGTTAGGGGTTTGTCATTTTCATAAGCATATTCATATTCAATAGATCAATGGACTTTTTGCATTCAAATATTGCGCTCTTTATCTTTCCTGTCATTTTTCAAACAAGCTATGTTTCTTGCACACACTCACGTAACAATTTGCCGATCCATATCCACTCTGGATCCTGTTGGTAATGACTCTGCTACTGTTCATTATGACTTTGAAAATCCGATCTACCAAGCCGAGGATGGAAGTGAGGAAGATTGTGAAGTCCCTGGAGAACTTGCCCGACTACTGCGAGAAGAAAAGACTATACAGCCGCATGAGGAATCAATTGAAATTGTAAATCTGGGTACTGAAATAAACAAGAAAGAAGTCAGAGGTTTCTTGGGGCACTCGAATTACATTGCCCGATTCATTCCACACTTGACTGCTACCTGCAAACCCATCTTCAAATTACTGAGACAAAATCAAGAGATGGTATGGAATGATGAATACCAAGAAGCTTATGACAAAATCAGGAAATATCGCCAAGAACCTCCAGTTCCGATGCCACCAGTTGAAGGAAGACCTTTAATTACGTATTTGACCGTGTTAGAAAATTCAATGAGGTGTGTTGGGGCAACATGACGAGTCTGGTCGAAAAGAGCATGCCATATACTGCCTTAGCAAAAGGTACCGACTGTGAAACAAGATACTCACAGCCCGAGAAAGCTTGCTGTGCTTTGGCCTGGGCTGCTCGCCGACTAAGACAGTATATGTTGAATCATACCACCTTATTGACTTCTAAGATGGATTCTATCAAATACCTATTTGAGAAACCTGCTGTCTCCTGAAAGAGTTATCACTGACAATGGTACTAATTTGAACAACAAGATGATTACTGAACTCTGCACGCAGTTCAAAATAAAACACCATAACTCTTCTCCGTACCGGCCAAAGATGAACGGCGCCGTGGGGACTGCTAACAATATCAAGAAGGTCATGCAAGAAATGACAGTAACATACAAAGACTGGCATGAGATGTTACCCTTTACTCTTTACGGTTATCGCACTTCAGTGCGCACTACGACAGGGGCAACTCCGTTCTCTTTAGTCTATGGAATGGAAGCCATCTTACTAGTGGAAGTTCAGATTCCCTCTCTAAGGATCATGAAAGAGGCGGGCTTAGACGAAGACGAATGGATTCAGACTCGACTCGATCAGATAAATTTGATGGATGAGAAGAGACTTGCGGCTGTATGTCACGGGCAGATATATCAGAAGCGCATGACCAGGGCATTCAACAAAAAGGTCAAGAGACAAGTGTATCAAATTGGCGACTTGGTGATCAAGCGTATCATTCTACCACAAGGTGATCCCAGAGGCAAATGGACTCCCACATACGAAGGGCCATTTGTGGTTAAGAAGGTATTCTCTGGTGAAGCCATGATACTCGCTACTATGGATGGTGAAGACTTCCCACATCCCGTGAACGCGGACATAGTTAAAAAATACTACGCATAAAAGAGACCCGCTAGATCGACGTATCTAGGCAAAAGTAAGGGCATCCCGGCGAACCAAAAGGGTTCGGGCAAAAATTAGGGATATATAAAAAAAAATGTACACCCGGCAAGTCGAAAACCTGAAAAGGCGGCTTGGGCAAAAAAGGGTATCCTGGTGGACTGAAAACCTGAAAAGGCGGTCCAGGCAAAAATTAGGGATTAAAGCGTATGACTATGTCCCGTTCTCAGTCAACTTTCATCCAAGTTCGAGGGACTGACCAAGCCAATCACTTCTATCCGACAGCAAGGGATGAGATGCTCGAAGACATAATGACAGTAGTAGGCTTAAAATCAATAGGACTTCTTCCACATAGCTTTCTCTTTGTTTTCGACAATTTCCTCTTACTAGGATTTCTGTCTCCTTGTACACAAATTGCCTGTTTATAGGCCTCCTTTCAAAATCAATACAACCCTCTTTCAAAAAAAAGATGCTTTTGTTTTTTTCTTTTTCTGTTTTGTTTGCGTAAACGTCCATTGATTTAATTTGAATTAATATATGCATTTGAATATGACCAATGTTTACCAAAATACATGCATAGAATAGCAATAGCAATTACTACCCGACTTCAGGATCGAGGAGAAGGTCTAACCATGCTTCCAATGAATCCGCTACCAATTCTATTCCCCCAGCAAGTCTGTTATTCCCCAGAAGAAATTGGCAGTATTCCCCGGCACAGCCAGCTATTCCCCAACAGAGGTCGGCATCGCCAGACAGGCTGATCATCTCATCCATCTCCAGCCCGACTCTGCTGAATATTTCCACCATCAGACAGAAATCGAGCATCCCCAGCCGAGAAAGGGTCATCGTTACAAATATCTCCAATCAGTAGATGGGGATTTATTTTCCCCAGTAGAGTCCCCAAGCAGAACTTCTCATACGCATAACTCATTCATTACATCCTTTCACAGCATACGCATGCATACAACATTCACATTTATTTTAGCATAACACGAAACATCTCATGCATCATGACATAGCATGAAGCTAACTTTTTCTTTGCAGGTTAATTATCCTCCTGATATAGTCAAAGTAGAAGGTTCATTCAGACAGACACCTTTATCAATCACATTCAAGATTCAGATACATATTTCAAATACAGTTCATGGGAACATTCATTCTGACAACACTTCGATATCCTCCTAACGATGGCATCTCTAAGCCCATCCCAGACATTTATTGCAAGTACAACATATACAGGTTATCAGATACAGCCTAACGTACGGTTCATTCTGATTCAGCCCAACATATGACTTCTTCAGCAACTCCAATGCGGTCTAACGTACGACCCATTTGGACCTTCAAATCCTCAGATGCTGCCTAGCGTACGGTACATTCAGGGGTGTAGTCTAGCGTACGACTACTTTCTTTTTCAGATACAGCCTAACGGACGGCTCATTCTACAACTCGGATACGATCTAACGTACGATCCATTCTGAACTTCAACAACCCCAACGCGGTCTAACGTACGACCCGTTTGGATCTTACAACCCTCAGATGCTACCTAACGTACGGTACATTTCTGAAGTGTAGTCTGGCGTACGACTACCGCTTTCATCATCAGATGCGGCCTAACAGACGACTCATTCTGCGACGGTCTAACGTACGACCCGTTCGGATGTCCATCCCCTCAGATGCTACCTAACATACGGTACATTTCTGAAGTGTAGTCTAACGTACGACTACCCCTTTCATCATCAGATCCTACCTAACATACGGTACATTTCTGAAGTGTAGTCTAACGTACGACTACCCCTTTCGTCGTCAGATTCAGCCTAACGTACGGCTCATTCTGCAACTCAGATACGATCTAGCGTATGGTCCATTCTGATCCTTTATCCCCAACAGCGTATGACACACTCCGACTCCCCAGCGAAGTCGGCAGCCTAATGGATGACTCATTATACGGTCTAACGTACGACCCAGTGTGGCACCCATGTCTTCAAATTGGCCTAATATACGGCGCGATCTGAAGCTTTCGTCATCAAACCTCCCGGATGGCATCTTTAAGCCCATCTCCATCAAGACCAACTGTCGATTCTCAAGTGCAAATTTTTGGGGCATTCTAGTGTTCAATAATCTTCCACCTCCAGACCACGAATGGCATACACGCCATCCTAACTCTCTCGGTTCAAGAATATTGAACAGGGGCAGCTGTCATACCCCAAAAATTACCCATCATTTTTCCTAAAAAAAAAAAAAAAAAAAAAAAAAAACGAAAAAAAAAACGAAAAAAAAACGAAAAAAAAAAAAAAAAAAAAATTTTCTTAATTAATTAATTAATTAATTAATTAATTAATTAAATAATTAAAATAAATAAATAAATAAAATATAACAAATTATTTTGGACTTGGGTCTCCCTCATTCCAAGCCCATTACCCACGAAATTAGTCTATAAATACTGAAGTTTCAGTAGGGGGAGTGACACTTGGAGAGACTTGGAGTTTACACTGGGAGATTCACTGGAGAAAGAAGGAAGAGAAGCAAAACACTCTGAGGTTTCCTTGGAACAAAACCTTGAGGAAAAAGAAAGAGAGAGAACAGAGAAGGACGGATAGAAACTTTGGCATAGGAACCCTGCCTACCCGGAGAATTCAGAGTAAAGAAACCCTGAAGGCAGCCCATCTGCACCGAAGCCATCGCCGTCCAATTCCCGCTGCCTAACTTATTCCGATACTACAAGTGGTCAATCCCTTCAACCTTGAATTGGCAAACAGGTTTTGCGTATCTCTATTGTTTATACTTTCAATTGGCCATATCTACATATATAATGCATCATGATTAAATGTTGATATATAATTTGCTTTCGTATGGGAATTTAAATATGCCTGAATACCCTGAATGTTTGACCATGTTATTCCTGTGATAAAATGCCATAAAATTCAAAGTTCCTAACATGGGGCTGTTTTCAAATTCAAAATCCGTGGCCTTCGCTAGGCGAGGCAGAGGCGAACGAGACAGTACCTGATTCTTCTAGTCTGTTTTTTTTATGTTTTTATCATAGCCATGCATTATTCATCCTATCCTATTTATTGTTGTGATATTTCTCCGGTGTAATCTTCGATTGCACCCTGATTTGGTGTTCTGACATGTTTCTTTTTTTGAGTTTCGTAAAGGTTCACATATCCCAGGAAAAGGTTATTGGCTAGGTATTCCACTTTATTTGTGGGATACCCTTGTGGAGTTTCACCCTAAATTAATTTTTAATGTATTAATTTCTAATGTATTAATTTTTTAATATATTATTTTTAATAATTTTAATGTGGAGTTTCATCCTAATTATATAATTAATTGTAAAACTTTGCCTTTGAATAAGTGATCTTGGACCTCTCTTTGTTGCCTTACGATTACGATATTACGGTCATGTCCCGCGAACGTGGGGATACCCTTAGCAAAGACCCTTCGGTTAAATCATCATAAAATAAATTATAGTCCCTCGGATGTTGCCTTCGAATATACAACTTTGTCCCTCGATGACCCTCCGATGTTGCCTACGGTTAAAAGATGATAGTCCCTTCGAATGCTAAGATATCCTCGTAACTGTTGCCTTCAATGACCTATCGATGACCCTACGATGACCCTTTTACATCCAAAGGATAAAACTACTTATTTCTCAATAATAAGGACAGTTTTACCCTCATAAGGATAGGAAATACTCATAAAGACCTTGGGTCGGTATAACTCTTAATTGCTGGCTCACAACCTAAAACATTTTTTCACACCTCACACCTTTCAAAATACCTTCAGAAAATCACCACTTGGTATACTTTCATACTAGAATCATTACCGAGTTATATTTTTCTAAACAATTTTCAAAACTAAACGAGATAATCACTTTGTATACATTCATACAAGAATCATTACAAAGTTAAATTCTCTTTTCAAAACAATTTTTCTAAACAATTCACAAACACTTTTTTTTTAGACAAAAATAATATAAGTGATCGAGCAATTAAGAGCCCATGGATAACCATGGATACAAAGGGTGCTAACACCTTCCCTTTGTATAATGTACCTCCCGAACCCAAAATCTAAATTAAGGTTTTTCCTGTTCTTTTCCACCTTTCCTTATTGGATAAAAGAAAAGTCGGTGGCGACTCTTGCTAACCGCGACATTGCGATTAAAACCACAAAAAAGTCCAGTTCACCGTATGACAAGAACATAGGGTAGTAATAGCAATGCCAACCTGTTTGTAATCGAATTGTAACCTTGAATTGGCTGATCGGATCGAATTGAGCGGAAGTGACCTTGCCGCCGCCGGCTTTTCCCTCAGGGCTTCCTTTAGGGTTTTCCGTCTGTGAGCGCTAGGGTTTGCTTGCTAGAGTTCTCCCCTCTCCTTTTTCGTTCTCTTTTTCATTACTGAAGTGCTGGTATTTATAATGCCCTTTTTCATGACCTAATGGGCTCAGAACGAAGCCCGAAATTTTTTGTTGTCTGTCAGCTTCGCTAGGCGAGCTGGTAGCGAACGTTTGCTTCGCTAGGCGAGCGTGTAGCGAACGTTCGCTAGGCGAGCGTGTAGCGAACGTAACGTTCGCTAGGCGAGCGTGTAGCGAACAGGCCAGTTTGGGCCATTTTCTGGATTGGGCCATTCGTGAGCTGGGCCTTCGTTCCTTTGGGATCAGTGTCATAAAAATGAGTCAGAGTGCCCTGACAAATGTCTTGAAATATTAATGGGCAAATTTTGGGGTATGACAGTGTTTGATTCAAAAATCAATAACAGAGCCGAAGCTCTAATACCAATTGAAGGTAGAGAAAAACAAGAAAGGGGAGTTTGAATTGTTCTCACAGTAATTAAAAACTTTTTGAAACACTACATACAAAAAATAAAGACTAACTACACAAAGGATTTATCCTGGTTCGCTTGAAATTCAAAGCTACTCCAGTCCACCCGGTCAAGGTTATTTCTCCTTCAATAAGGACTTAATCCACTAATCTCAACAGATTACAAAATTCGTCTAAGAGTTTAACAACCTCTTAGCCCTCTCAAGTCTACATACTTAAACAAGTCACTTGAGGAATTACAAACAATTTCAAGAATACAAGTGTTTGACTAGATGCTTCTAGATAAGTAGTATAAACACACTTTAAGAATGATGAAATACAACCACACAATATTGAGCAACAACTCTTGTATGGAAACTATTTCTTACAATAAAGATAGTGAAAATATTTAGAGTATGAGAATGTTGTTGTGTAAAAAGGATGTCTTTAGAAAGTTGTAAATAGGCCTTTATATAGCATTTGAGATGATACCGTTAGAGGGAAATCAATGGAGACTTCGTGCCAGTTGTGGGAGTTAATGGTAGTAAATTTCTTGTCATTTCCATAGTAGTCTTGGAGTGTAATCCATTATTTCCTTAAAAGGAGTTGTATTGCAATTTGATTACTTCCAACATAAGTTTCTGATCAGGTGGTATCTGATGGTGTGTTGAGCATGTATCAGAGTGAGCATTATCAAAGTCTTCAGAGTTAGAGTCTTCAAATATCTCTTGTAATCTTCAGATATCTCTTGCAGAGTCTTCAGATTCAGAGCTTGAACTTCAGAGTCAGATTCTTCAATTGATTTCTCCTCATATGCATTTTGTTTAAATTTAGATCTGATTTCTCTTTGTGCTGGGTCAGCTTTTCTGGGCTAATCAGATGCCAGATATTCATTTCTTGAAGATAAGAAGATGACTTATCAGAGTCATTTTAAATTAGAATGTTGCACACTTAAGAGAAACTATTAGGATACCAAATTGTTTCATTCTTTGTCATCATCAAAACTTAGAGATATATTGTAGAATCAAAATCTTGTTCTAACCAAATGTTCTTTGGAGGATATCTCACCTAAAGAAGAAATGTTTTTCAAGAACAACTTTCATATCAAACAATTTAGAGAGATCCAGAAAGAAAGAAATTAATACTTGACTCCATATTTTCAAAGGGGGAGAAAATATCTCCTCAAATGTTTTTGAGGTTTTAAGGTAAAACACTTGGTAGATAAATAACCTAAACAAAATTCGGCTATTTCTCTAACAAGTACTTATTCAATTGCCAAGTTAATTTTGATTATTTCCACCAATCAATTGTTTGGAAAAAGAGAAATCTTTAGCAAATGGGGCATGAATCCACATAAGGAGGAGGTGCAAAAAATAAACTCTAAGCTCATAATCCTTCAAGGCCCAAGCGAGCTAAAAGAAGCGAAAAAACCATCTTCTAATCAATTAGACCTTTTTGAAATTCCAAATTGGCATCAACTAATCTATTAAACCTAAAGGATTAATCTATTAAAGATCCTAGAGTTGTACATTACATCAATTAATCAATTATAATTGATCATTAATGCTTTAATCGATTAAAGCCCTTTTTAATAGATTAAAATTAACATATAAAAAGGTAACTCATTTTCTCTTCTTTTCATCTCTCTCTCAATACTTATTTTCAACTTCTTGCTTTCTTGTGCCTATGTTTTTTGCGCGTATGCTATCTGTGGGTCATATGTGAGTTATCATCATCATTGTAATGGCAGCTACGAGAGTCTGTACTTCCTCCAATTTCTCTGCTACAACATGATTTTCAGATGATTTCTCCTCTCAAAAGCAAGAAGAAAGGTTATCAAAAAATTTTTTTGGTGAAGATTATTACTCCAACACACTTTATGAGTGAGAGCTTTTACAGAAAGTTTGAATTCTTTGATGCTTTCATCCAAACCAATCTAAAGAACTTCATCAGCACCAACCCTGAAGAGATATTTCCAAAATTGAGGAAGATGTTTTATGAAAATATTAGCTTTAAAGATGTAATCATCAAATCAGAGGCATGTAAGCAATAAGTTTCTCTCTGTGTGTGTGTGTGTGTGTGTGTGTGTGTGTGTGCGTGGAAGAGTTTGATGCTATTTGTGATCTTTCTTGATTTGAATCTCTCTCTCTCTCTCTCTCTCTCTCTCTAAAAGAGTTTGATGTTATTTGTGATCTTTCTTAATCCGACTATAAATTGGAGGTTTCAAAATTGGAGGTTTCAAAATCAATTGAAGATTTTGATTATCTTTCTAATTATCAATCTCTTCTATCAAATCTAGATGAGGGTCACAAATTTCCCTCCACCGCTAGATGTCTACATTTAGAAACTCATCTCATACAATAATGGTGACACACATTCTCATCCTAAGAAAGTTCATTCTTGGACAAGTCTTTAAAACTAATATCGATGTGACTTGGTTACTAGCCAACAAGGTTGTAACTAATTGGGCTAGTGGGATAAGCTATCACATGATAAAGTTTCAGAGATAAAGGAATACGTGGCTGCCATAATATAACTCGATTTTAGAAATTATGAAATTTTTTGGATTTGATTTAGAAGAGGAAAATTCGATGGAAAATTCAATCAAAATAGAAAGTCTCAACCTAGGCCAAATGCAATACTACCACCATAATGGAGTCCTAGTGCAAAGAGGCACCAAAACAAAAGGAGGTTATCAACATCAACAAGCCCCATCTCACCTACCACCCTCAACAAGAAAAACCTTAGGATTTTGATTATGATATCCCTCAAACTATCCTAATAGAAGCTATTCTCAACATCCTCCTCAAGAACCAACACACCCATACTAGAGTCGTAAACTTTATAAATGCCAAAATTGATTATCTGGCACACATGCTTGTTGAAACATAATGCCTTTGTGTCATGGTGTAATTCCCCAGACTGCTTTCAGGACTAACGACTGACCCCACAAACCAACACATATCTTTTCAACATGCTTTATCTTCACTGACATGGTTTCTGGGAAACTTCCCAGAAGGTCACCCATCCAAATACTAATCCAAGTCAAGCACGCTTAACTATGGAATTCTTATTTGATACGCTACCAAAAAGAAGATGCATCTTATTTTTGGTAGCCTGACAAATAAGAACTCCATAGTTAATGACGTTTGACTTGGATTAGTATTTGGATGGGTGACCTTCTGGGAAGTTTCTTAAAAAGTGTGCGAGTGAGGACAAAACATGCTGAAAAGACACGTGTTGGTTTGTGGGGTCAATCGGTAATCCTAAAAGTAGTTTGGGGCATTACAAGTGGTATCAGAGTATACCTCTTCCAGTACGATGTGGTTCATGGACAAACCAAGTGGAAGCTGGTGGACATGTAGTACTAGAGTCCGAAGAGGGCGGGGAGTGATTATAACACCCGAGGGCAGAGAGGGTGGGGAGTGGTCACCTGAATTCACATCGGAATGAGAGGATCCTGAGGCTGTACAGGTATGGGACTGCATGATTGACATGGGGCTTATACGGATTTATTGGTACTACATATAACAATAATATGTATCTTCTTTTCGGTAGCATAACAAATTAGAACTCCACAGTTAATGAGGCTTAACTTGGAGTAGTATTTGGATGAGTGAACTTCTGAGAAGTTTCTTAGAATGCGTGTGAGTGAGGACAAAACATGCTGAAAAGACCTGTGTTGGTTTGTGAGGTCAGTCGGTAATCTTGAAAGAATTCATGGGCGTTACACATGGGCTGTTTAGTGATGATGATGATAAGGAAACTGAGTAGTTTTTTGCATGCTTTGTTTGTTTGCTTGTTGCTTTTCTTTGATTTTCTGTTTTTTGGGTTTCCTTCCCATAACTCTTCCTTTTATGAATATCTGGATGTTTAATGTTTAATTTTACTGAATGATAAGTCTTTT